>NW_027362771.1:54104186-55304186 GCF_046119375.1 Phyllobates terribilis | reverse complement strand
GAGGGCTTTGACTAGTCAATGGGGTATTAGTTCCCCAGACTAGTCAGACCTCTTCCATGTTATCACACTTCTTTGGACGTCATAACATAATTTGCAAGAGCCGGCCTCATCGTCAACTCATGCAAATCTGCACACGCGCGCGGCTCATTTCGGCAACGTAACAGCGTCTCTGAAGCAGAGTGTATACTTCCCAGCTTCAGAGGCACACTGCACATCTCCGGAAGCCATCTTCTGAACCTCCGGTCATGCGCGGTGCATCTCTGATTCCGGGAAGTGTACACCCGGCTTCAGAGACGCAGATTTGCATGAGCTGGCGATGACGCCGCTTGTGCAAATTATCTTGTCACACCCATAGGATCGTGATAACATGGAGAGAGGGCTAACTGGTCTGGGGAACTAATGCCCCATCAACTAGTCAAACCCTCATTAGCATAAGAAACGGGGACAATATAAATACTTTTTTAAAGCATTTATTTAGCTGAATTACGTTATACAGGGCTGGTTAGGCAGGGAGTTTAATCATATATAGGTGAATGCTGCTGGGATCGAGAGCATGGGGGACCTGACAGGTTCCCTTTAAAGCGTTGCTAGTGGATTTTGCAAAATTCATCATACTATGAACATCATTTTGATAAAAAGGTTTTAAAAGGCAGCTTAAAAAAGTAAAATGCTGCACAGCAACATCCATGTCACATTTTCAAGATCATTCTGTAAACCACAGACTTAGAATAAACCAAGACACGACCGTCTTTCCCTAATGGATTTTATGGGTAACAGATTTAGGGCTTCAAGCATTTCACAAGGCAGATCATTATTCGTAGTCAATCTACTAAATGTTTAAAATATCAGACCACAACGCTATGCTATTCGCACTTTTCCACTCAAAAGTCACATTTGGCCATCAGGCTCCCAGAAGTCTCTGGTTTTGAGGTCAAGGTTGTTGGCCGACATCTCTGTTATTACATATGATATACAGTATATTTATGTTACACAAATGTGATTTATTTTCCCACATTCTGTCAAATACCAGTATGTCTGAAACGCTAATACTTTTAACTTAAAAAAAAGACTAAATGTTTCTTAAGTTCAATGCATTCTTTGAATATGGTGTAAGATTGCAATATGAATAGTGAGCAAATGAGCAATGCCATGACCTATATACAATGTAGACATGATGTAAGATTTTTCAACTAAAATAATCTCTCACAGAAATGTAATGCCATGGAAATTCTAGAAAAAAAACATTATATATATATATATATGCACATACATACATACATAATTAAAAAAAGACCTGGACCATATCCTGGAGCCCACTCAAGAGGGAGAGCTCACAGCAAGGAGTGGTTATTTGTGTCCTGCAGTGGGTAGGTGAGTTTTGGACCAGTTGGAGACAGACAGGTGGTCTGTACCAAAAAGACTGGCATCCAGAAGAAACTTGGAGGATCTCGGTGAGGGCCAAAGTGTTGAAGATATAATATAGTTATTGGCAAGTTATGGTTCAAGAAATGAGGTAGTTGTCTGTGTGTGGGCTAGGTTCTTTAATTTTTCATGCTGCTTACAAGCTGAATCAAGCCATTTCCTTATGATTGTCATTACACTTGTAGGGATTCACGCTCAATAGTAGGATTGTTGTGTCAAAATAATGTGACATTTATTTCCACATGTTGCACAGCACAAAAAACAAAACAAAATCCCTAGCCTTGTCCAGGCACTAACAAAACAAAATAGACCCTGGCTACTCATACATGGCTGTACTAGTCCCAGTTCGGTCAAACAAAACAGCTATTGTCCATAACAACCACTGATATTTGCAGTTTGGTGCACACAGCCCTGTGCAGACTCCTTTCAGAAAGACTCTGGTTTATCTCTTCCAGCTCCAAACACAACGTACACTGCTCAGCTCCCCAGCTGACAGAGAGACCAAGGTGAACACATGCCCTGGTTCTTAGTCAAAGCTAGCAAGGTGTATCAAATCAAGACCTGCAGTGCTAAGATTTAACCCAGTCCTACCTGGCTTTCCTACACACTATATATATATATATATATATATATATATATATATATATATATATATATATATATATATATATATATATATATATTATATAGTACAGACCAAAGGTTTGGACACACCTTTTCATGACTATGAAAATTGTACATTCACACTGAAGGCATCAAAACTATGAATTAACACATGTGGAATTATATACTTAACCAAAAAGTGTGAAACAACTGAAAATATGTCTTCTATTCTAGGTTCTTCAAAGTAGCCACCTTTTGCTTTGATGACTGCTTTGCACACTCTTGGCATTCTCTTGATGAGCTTGGCCATATTGACAAGTCCCTTATACATGGACTGTCCACATATCTCCTGGCATGAACTTGACAGTCTCATATGTGCCTTTAAAGGTGTTCCGTTCAGGTCGGGAGGTCCGCAGCCAGTTCATGAATCATGGGTCGTGGAACATGGATGTGTGAATGCATTGAATATTGGCCGTTTCTATGAATAAGTAAAAGCTCTTGTGTGCACATGTGAATCCGGGCACAAACTCCTTCTGGCTCTTCACACAGGTGCTGTCATTAATACAGTTTTTAGATTTGCCAGAAAATAAATATGCTTTTAATCAGAGAAATCATTATTCGCTTTGGAAGGATTCTATATCACCCTTCTCTAAAGCTCTAGCAAATAGAAGACTATTGCATGTACTCAAAGAGGCATATGTGTTATGATTTTCATGCTACATTTTCTATATATCTCTTTGATATGAAAAACGTGATTCCTCACATCAACTTCACATTTAGCTTGGGTACACGGACAGTTGTTAAGATTAGTTCTAATTCCAGCAGGTTAGCTGCTTATTTTACACGTTTCTCATCAGCAATAAACAGCCTGCATTTCTACAGTAATTAACTACAAATCATACCATACAGAAAAAAGCACCTCACATTTATCATGAGACTACTTACATACATTTTATTTCAACAGCAATTAGTTGTTAAGATCCAAATTATTTTATAACAGATCTGTATTGGTACTGGATTGTTTTTTAAAGCACAGTTTTTTTTTCTCTCACTTTCCCCTTAACACAAAAAATTAAATAAGACAATTCTGAATAAGCAGATGTCCCTTACCCACTGACCCAGTAAATGGCTCAAGCACAATGGCAATTGGTTTGTCTATTTACATTAATCTTTCATTTATCTTCCACCCAGGTTGTAAATTGAACATAAATCACACCCAAAAACAATGCACACACTCAAGAAGCCAAAAGGTTTAAACACTCTTCGACAAGGATAATTAATTAGTTAATCATCTGAATTTCCTGACCAGAACCCAAGTCTCAAATATGCCTATGAAGCTGTGGCGTTTGGAAGGGGAGTGTAGCGTTGGCGTACCTGGACGCTTCCCATTCTTCCCTCCCTCGTCAAGGACGCCGACCAACTCACTGCCCTGGCCCTTGTCCAGTGCCCTTCACCTGCTGCTTCCCTGGGTCTGCGCACACCTGGCAGATTCCATGGCACTGCGCTTAGGGCGTATGTGCACTCCCGGTCTCTTAAAAAGACAGTGCGCACCATCCAAAAGTGTCCCCCAGCCAATGGCTGGGAGACACTATTATTTAAGGCACCTCCACCTGTTGGGAGGTGCCTGAGCAATGTGGTCGCTCTGCCTTATTTGCACCCTTGCTAGTTCTCAGGTCCCCTGTATCTGTCTGTGCCTGCCTGTTCCTGTCTTCCCGCTTTAGGCTGTGAAAACCATGATGCGGCTAAAAGAAATGACCTGCCCAGGTGACTTCCAACTGGAAGTCGCTCAGTAACTTATATCAAAACGTCCTAAAAAAAGAAAACACGCAAAGAAAATGTTAAAAAAAAAAATAATGGAAAAATGCAAGAAAAAGACAATTCAGGACAAAAGATGTTAGCATATACATGCACTATGCATCAGCACAATGCGATTAATGAATGCGTGAACTCCAACATTGAGGCAAACTTTAAAAACGTGACGTACTAACATTTTTTAAACAGAAAATGCAAAAGCCATCGAATCACGCCAAGGTGTACCCAAATATGGATGATTCCCATCACTAATGTCCTACCTGTATGTGCTAAACCAGGCCTCATCTGAACTGGGGAATGATGGGGGAATGATGGGTGGATAATGGTGCTGAGCCCCGGAGGGGACCACACCCTCCAATGTGTACTACAAAAAAAGACAAATAGGGCCCACACACCTTTATTATTAAATTAATATACAGGTGCACAAATGCACTATGTGGCCAATAAACAAACATATACATACATGATATGTAAGCACTCTGCGCTTAATGAATACATGAACTCTACTATTGCTGAAGATGTCAAAAAGTAAGGTACTTAGCATTTTTAATCAAAGAGCACAAAAAGACATTCAGCCACATCAAGGTGTATCTAAATATGGATGGTCCCTATCACTTGTGCACTTGCACATTCATTGAATGATAGGGGTCTGTGGGCCCTATTTTTTATTGTTTGTAGTACATATTCGGGAATCTGACCCACTTCAGGGTTCATCACCCTTATCCACCCATCTTTCCCAGACATGGTTTTAATTGTGCGCTATGTCTGTTTTATTTTTTTTTTAAGTTCCTCATTCAGATGAGGCTGGTTTGGGACATGGAGAGGTAAGACAATAGAGATCGTGCCCATCTATATTTAGGTACACCTTGACGTGGTTGGATGACTTTTGCGCCATTTGATCAAACAATGCTAACTAAGTACCTTACGTTTTTAACCCCTTTACCCCCGAGGGTGGTTTGCACGTTAATGACCGGGCCAATTTTTACAATTCTGACCACTGTCACTTTATGAGGTAATTACTCTGGAACGCTTCAATGGATCCCCCTGATTCTGAGATTGCTTTTTCGTGACATATTGTACTTCATGATAGTGGTAACATTTCTTCGATATCATTTGTGAAAAAAACGGAAATTTGGCGAAAATTTTTAAAATTTTGCAATTTTCAAAATTTGAATTTTTATACCCTTAAATCAGAGAGATATGTCACACAAAATAGTTAATAAATAACATTTCCCACATGTTTACTTTACAGCAGCACAATTTTGGAACCAAATTTTTTTTTTGCTAGGAAGCTATAAGGTTAAAAGTTGATCAGCGATTTCTCATTTTTCCAACAAAATTTACAAAACCATTTTTTTAGTGACCACATCACATTTGAAGTAACTGAGGGGTCTTTATGACAGAAAATACCCAAAAGTGACACCATTCTAAAAACTGCACCCCTCAAGGTGCTCAAAACCACATTCAAGAACTTTATTAACCCTTCAGGTGCTTCACAGGAATTTTTGGAATGTGGAAGAAAAAAATGAACATTTAACTTTTTTCAAAAAAATGTTACTTTAGACCCAATTTTTTTTATTTTCGCAGGGGTAACAGGAAAAATTGGACCCCAAAATTTGTTGTGCAATTTCCCCTGGGCACGCAGATACCCCATATGTGGGGAAAAACCACTGTTTGGGTGCACAGCAGGGCTTGGAAGGGAAGGAGCACCATTTGACTTTTTGATTGTAAAAATTGCTTGAATAATTAGCGGACGCCATGTTGTGTTTGGAGAGCCCCTGATATGTCTAAACAGTGGAAACCCCCACAAGTGACCACATTTTGGAAACTAGACCCCCCTGGGAACTTATCTAGATTGGTGGTGAACCCCCAGGTGCTTCACAAATTAATCCGTAAAAATGAAAAAGTATTTTTTTTTTCACTTTTTCATTTTTACGAATCAATTTGTGACGCACCTGGGGGTTCAAAGTGCTCACTACGCATCTAGATAGGTGCCTTGGGGGGTCTAGTTTCCAAAATGGGGTCACTTGTGGGGGAGCTCCAATGTTTAGGCACACAGAGGGTCTCCAAACGCAACATGGTGTCCGCTAACAAATTGAATAGAAAATCCGCTCAAATTGTTAGCGGACACCGTGTTGCATTTGGAGAGCCCCTGTGTGCCTAAACATTGGAGCTCCCCCACAAGTGACCCCATTTCGGAAACTAGACCCTCCAAGGCACCTATCTAGATGCATAGTGAGCACTTGGAATCCCCAGGTGCTTCACAAATTGATTCGTAAAAATGAAAAAGTGGAAAAAAAATAATTTTTCATTTTTACGAATCAATTTGTGAAGCACCTGGGGGTTCAAGTGCTCACTATGCATCTAGATAGGTGCCTTGGGGGGTCTAGTTTCCAAAATGGGGTCACTTGTGGGGGAGCTCCAATGTTTAGACACACAGGGGCTCTCCAAACGCAACATGGTGTCCGCTAACAAATTGAATGGAAAATCCGCTCAAATTGTTAGCGGACACCATGTTGCGTTTGGAGAGCCCCTGTGTGCCTAAACATTGGAGCTCCCCCACAAGTGACCCCATTTTGGAAACTAGACCCCTCAAGGATTTTATCAAGGGGTATAGTGAACATTTTAAACCCAGAGGTACGACAGAATTTGATAACATTAGATCATCATATTGAATAAGTTGTCATTAGTCTTGAGGGCAAGTACTCGCTACTTGAGTTTGCATCGGGTACTAGGGTATGCACCATGTACTGCGTGTGCTCGAGTGACATGCTCGAGTCCCTGCCCCGCATGTTTCACGGTTATTAGACACCCAAAATAAAACATGCTGGGATCGCTCGTGCATGGCAGGCAATCCCCGCAAAGTTTTTTTGGCCGCGGAGCATATGGGGCGGAGACCCGAGCATGTCACTCAAATACCCACGATACTCAATGCATACCAGAGCACCCGATGCAAACTCAAGTAGCAAGCACTTGTGCTCAACACTAGTCGCCATATCGCCATCTTTTTTTCTTACTTTTGAAAAAAATGCCAACCCCATGACAACCCTAACCCCAACCCCAGCCCAACCCTAACCCCAGCCCAACCCTAACCCTAACCCGAGAGTTTATTTTTTATGCCGTTCCTCATGCGGTATAAGTGATTAGACGACTTTATTCTTCGGGTCGGTGCGATTACTGCGATACCAGAATCATATGGTGTTTTTATGATTGACAGCTGTCACACACTAAAAGACGCATTTTTTGTAAAATCTAGTTTTTGCAACGCCATATTTTGAGAGCTATAATTTTCCATATTTTGGCTGACAGAGTCATGTGATGGCTTGTTTTTTGCGGGATGAGTTGACATTTTTATTGGTGCCATTTTCAGGCACGTGACATTTTTTGATCGCTTTATATTCCGATTTTTGGGAGGCAGAATAAACAAAAACCAACAATTCAGGAACTGTTTTTTTTTAAATTTTTTATTCTGTTCCGCGTGTGGCAAAATTGATAAGGCAGCTTTATTCTTTGGGTCAGTACGTTTACAGCGGTACCACATTTATATCGTTTTTCTATGTTTTGGCGCTTTTACACAATAAAAGCTATTTTATAGAAAAAATTATTTTTTAGCATAGCTTTATTCTGAGAGATATAACTTTTTTATTTTTCGGCTGGAGCTGTATGGCGGCTTGTTTTTTGCGGGACGAGATGACGTTTTCAACGGTAGTATTTTCATTTATATTCGTTTTTTGATCGCGTGTTATTCCATTTTTTGTTTGGCGGTATGGTGATAAAGCATTGTTTTTTGCTTCTTTTTTTTTTTTTTACCGTGTTCACTGAAGGGGTTAACTAGTGGGACAGTTTTATAGGTCAGGTCGTTCCGGACGCGGCGATACCAAATATGTGTACTTTTATTGTTTTTTTTGTTTTTTTTCATAATATTTATTGATGGGTACATTATATTTTTATTTTTGGTGGATTATTATTATTTTTTTTTTTTTTTATATTTTTACATTTTTTTTGTAATTTTTTTCTCACTTTCTGACAGTTTTTTAACTTCTTTACTTTGTCCCACTCTGGGACTTTAACTTTTTTTTCTCTGATCGCCTGTATGGCACAGGAATTGAGCACCATCCCTGTGCCGTGCAGGCTGTCAGCGCTGGACAGGGAGAAGATAATTTGGAAATGCACTGCGCATGTCCAAAAAATCTTCCTGCTGTCTGGTGACCCGGATGTTGTCATGACGACATCGGGTCGTCATGGCAACATCCTGGAAGCCGCGGCAGACAGAAATGGAGGCCGGAAGAGGAGGTAAGTATACCGATCACCTCCCCTTAGCCACGGCAATGCTGCGATCGACTTCGATCGCAGCATTGCGGGGGTTAATGTGCCGGGAGTGGTGCGGGACCGCTCCCTGCACATAGCACCGGGTGTCAGCTGTGACAATCAGCTGACACCCGGCGGCGATCGCGCCCGCACACCCTGTGTGCGGGCGCGATCGCGATGACGTACTAATATGGCACAGGCTTTTAAAGCCCAGTGCACAAACGCGTATTAGTACGTCATAGGTTGTAAAGGGGTTAATGTTTACATCAATAGTGAAGTCTATACAGCACATAGGAGATACTGTGACTGGTGTATATACATCAAATTGGAGACACTGGGACTGGAGTATATATTGTATATAGGAGACTCTGGGACTGGTATATATACAGCATATAGGAGACACTGGGACTGGCAGTGCCAGTGTTTGTTCTAAACCGCCACTAGGGAACTAGGGTGGGGTTTGAATTTGTCCATACTGTGCACTTTACTCCCCTGAAGAACCCGGTGGGGGAAGCCAGTCAAGAGAATTTGTATAGGGATATTCACTGTGAAGGGTCAGCTGTGGACTGCCCTTGTCAGGGCGGGAGCTATGGGGTTTGAGGGCCATGACAGCTTATACAAGGTGTAATAGGCTCTCCTCCTTTGCGCCACCCAACAGTGAATGAACTGGCTAGACCAAGTCGGATGTCGTATGTTTGGACCATTACTCACCATTTATGATAAATAGGATAAATAGGATTACGGGTGACATTGTTCCTTTTCTTTCTGTCTTTAAATGCCTGAGTTTTATTATAATAGCTAGGTGACAAAAGGTGACCACTGTCACTTAGCATCCCTTGAACTGACATCTTTGACTAATTAATGATGCCTCTGGTGAATATGAAATATAAGATTGTTGTCTAGTACCCAGAGGTGTTATATGTGTATCGACCCACTGGTCGTTGTGTCTTAGTAATTATCTTTTTTTGTCCATGGTACTAAGTGTACCTGGATATTGGTAATATTGATTGTTTTTATCTATATATTATTAAAGGTTATACTTTAAACTTCTCATTCACTACTGGTTATACATAATTAGAGAATGTGGAGTGATTGATGGGCATTTCCCATACAGTCAATTATTTGCTGGCTTTCTAACCTGGAGATTGCCATCTATGAGTAAGTCCAATATGATTGTAACATACTGCCTTCTAGCATGAGAAAGGGGAAAGGCAGCAGAGATGAAAATATCAATTACCATGTACTGCACTCTCTTACAGATCCTAAAAAAGGGTTCAGTTAAAGTAGGTCACGAAGATCCGTGTGTGTATGTCTTAGGCCACAGCCCCACTATCAGTATTTGGTCAGTATTTTTTCTCAGGAGTGGGAGCCAAAACCAGGTGAGGAACAATCAGAGAAAAGGTATAATAGAAACAAGTCACCAATTCTGCATTTATCACCCACTCCTGGTTTTGGCTCCCACTCCTGAGAAAAAATACTGACCGAATACTGACTAAATACTGATAGTGGGGTTGTGACCTTAGTGACAGAGTGGGGGAATTTATCACTCCAGTTTTCTACTTTAAAGTCACAAATTATGGCAATCAAGCAACTTCACAACTTTTTGTACTGCTTCCTTTTCTAAGAAGAGGGCGGAGATTATGGGAAAGATACTGTAAATATTGTCAGAAATTGGTATAAATTCTAGTGGAAACTTACAGCAGCCCGATCGTTTTTTGCCCCCCATCTTCTAAAAGCCATAAACTTTATTTTTAATTTTTTTCACCAAGATAGTCACATGATGGCTTGTTTTTTGCAGCGAGTGTTTACTTTTGGTTGACACTATTTTTACCATATAATGTACTGTAAAATGAGAATTAGTTAGAATTAATTCAAAGTCCTGTAAAATTGCATAAAAATAAAAAACTCAATTTCCGTGAATGGTTTTGGGTGTGGTTTTTATGCCATTCACTGTGCAGTAAAAATGGCCTGGAAATATGATTCTCCAGGTCATTATGATTACGGCGATACCAAAGTTTCAGATTTTTTTTTATTTTTTTTATTCTAAAAGTTCTGGAAAAAAAATATCGGAAATGTATAAAAAATAATTTGTGGCATCATTTTCTGAGACCTGTAACATTTTCATTTTTTAGT
The DNA here is from genome assembly GCF_046119375.1 of Phyllobates terribilis. Classification (NCBI taxonomy): domain Eukaryota; kingdom Metazoa; phylum Chordata; class Amphibia; order Anura; family Dendrobatidae; genus Phyllobates; species Phyllobates terribilis. Next base: position 55,293,908 of record NW_027362771.1, on the reverse strand, counting down.
CAATGGAGCTTTATGAAATCTTGTTTTTGGGTTTGGGAGATTAAGGTTTTTATGATACCATTTTAGGGAAAAATACTACATTTTATATTCTTCTTTTTGCCTTTTTTACTCCGTTCTAGTGACCAAATCTGCAATTCTGACATTTCTTGCTATTTCTCTTTACAACTTTTATAAATCAGGTGAATTAATATTATATTTTTTAAAAAGGATTGGACTTTTGTGGCAGCAGATACCACATGTTTAGTTTTTTGGGCGGCACGGTGGCGCAGTGGTTAGCACAGCAGTCTTGCAGCGCTGGGGTCCTGGGTTCAAATCCCACTAAGGACAACATCTGCAAGGAGTTTATGTTCTCCCAGTGTTTGTGTGGGTTTCCTCCGGGTTCTCCGGTTTCCTCTCACACTCCAAAGATATACTGATAGGGAATTTATATTGTGAGCCCCAATGGGGACAGCGACGATAATGTATGTAAAGCGCTGCGGAATATGTTAGTGCTATATAAAAATAAAGATTATTATTATTATTTTTTAATCTTTATTATTGTCAGGAGAAAAAAAGGGAAGTTATTTGAATTTTTGTGTTTTTTTAAACAGGTTTTTTTTTACTTTTCATTGTATTTTGATATCACCGTAGGTGACTTGGAACGGAGATCGGCCACAGTATTGTTGTATGTAGTACAAATAGAGGTGTCCTATGAACGTCAGCCACAGCATTTACAGGCATTGCGGGTGCGCCAATGGGCAGTTGGAACAGCGCATCCTTAGGGTGGCATGCAGTAAATGCCCAGGTTGTTGGTGGCAGATGATGGCTGAATGACACATCCATTTTCTGCCGGGGATGGGGTCGGCTCGGCTCTTAAGCCGGCTCCATTCTACTGCTCCTGACGATTGTTTTGCATGTAAGATGCTTGTCATTAAAGGATCAAAGTTGTCTTTTGTCGTTTAGCAAGTTTTCGGATTTGTATGTCAATATGGCTTTTCCAGATATTTTCATCTGATTCCTGGAATAAGATTACTTAAAAAGTCGAATAGTTTGGCACAATTGTACTTTAAGTCCCCCCCTCCCTGGAGAGAATTCACAAATGCCATTTTTGTGCTATTTCTGAAGGTGAAACTTTTACACTAACAAGTTGCAAAATGGGTCAAAAAAATAGGAAGAGCATTTTTGATATTTTTCAAAATTCATGACGCATGTGTGCAATTTGAAGACTTTGGCACAAAGAAAGGCAATGAATATTACAAGACAAAAAAAGTGACTGGGAAAAAAACCCCACAAACCATGAATCGGAGTCTTCGTTTTTTTAAGTGTTTTTTTTTCTTTTTTTTTTGCGGATTTTTTAGGCAGAAAATCTTAAAAGGCAGAGCTTCCTTAAAGGGTTATAAACTACTTGACTTTACTTATATTAAAACAGTCAATACCCAACATCTGCAGCGGCTCCAATCAAGTGATGTCAGTGCCGCTGCTCCAGGTGGTGACGTGTCATATGCCGGCTGCAGCCAAGGAGGGGGACCGCTCTTAGCTGCAGCTCATCAATACTCCATCAGGGTGGTCGTCCACTCTGATGAAATAGTAAAGGGTGTAGCTGACAAGAGGCCGCTCATTAGTCGACACGTGACAAGTCACATCACTCTCCGGAACAGCGGTCCAGACATTGCTGGAATGACGCTGCTGCGTTAGGTGAGTATACGCGGTTTTCATTTTATACGGGGTCCTGAATTGATGAAACTGGAGTGGTTCATTAATGGTCAACACCTTGAACGATGAGCCACAGGCTTGCCTGTTAGAACCGAGGCAGATTACAACTCATTAAAGGGTTATTCTAAAAAAAAAAAAAACTAAACAAGATTCACTCCGTTCATTGTCTATATAAATGGTGGAAATAACCGAGCCTTGCACTTGGCTGTCCCATAGGCAATGAATGGAGCGGAGGCCGAGCATTCTCCATTCAGTACAAGGCTGCAGAGCGGTGTTCTCATAGTTCCAAAGCCCTGATCTCAAAATCTCTGGGACCAGCGATTGGACCCCCAGCAACAAATAGTTTTTCCCCTACCCAACAATTTAACATTTTATGGAAATTTCTAGATGTTCTGACTTAAAAAATGCACAAATCTCCTTAAGCTGCATTTTAAATGGAACCGGTCAGATTTAAAAAAATTTCTGATCTGCTGGCAGTATGTTATAGAACAGGGAGAGATTGATGTACATTTTTGTAAAAAAAAATTAAGGAAAAGGTGGTTCTATTCAGTGACTGACAGACTTCCTTGTATGACTGTGCATGTAGTGTAAGCTGTCAATCATTAAGTGGGACAACCCACTGGACTCATATGCATACAACACCAGGTATTTCAAAGAATAAAATACTTTATACAGAATATTTACATATCATTCTGCTATATCGTCCTCAAACCAGACTGCATGTACAATGTAAAAGCTTCCCTTTAATGCATGCCATACCTGACAACCACTTCATAAGTTTCAGACAAAACAAGTCAATTCAGAATTGTAAAAGCCATGGAATGAAAAGTTTAAACAATCCAGGCTGAGGACTATTTGTAGATTGAGTTATAAAAGCAGTTCTGATTGAAACCAGCTTTCACTGGAGACCCAAGAAATTTCCAAAGTAGGCATGCAAGAAAACATCTTAATAATTCTTCCCATGTCTTCGCAGAAAAGACATCTGTAAAAATCATACCATGTAAAGCAGTTTTTTGCTTTTTAAACTTCAGCTGAAAAGCAATTCTTAAAGAACACAATTTGATCATATGCTAAGACAATTAGCAAGCAAGAAATGTTATCATTACAAAAGAAACGAAAAACATACTTTCCTATATTGCTCCTTCTGGTTCAACTTACGGTAGGTAGTCTGTAAAAAATGTCTAATGTGTCCCAGAGACGTCAACATTTGTAATTAACGGAGTTGTCATGTGAAAATATCCGATGAATAGGTGATAACGTATAGATTGGTGGGGGTCTGTCTGACTGCTGGGACCTGCACGAATTAGCAGGATGAGGCACTTGTATCCCTGTAAAGTAATACTGACCCCGCCAGGTCAGGACGAGGGTTGTCAAAGCATTGGCAAAACGCGCGTCGGATGAGCGGTGGCAGCGCTGGCGGGCACTATTACTCTCACCTACCTCTTCCTTTTGCATTTGTGGCATAGCAGGTTTTGCACATTTTGTTTATCCATTTACTTACTCAGATTCACTATAGTAGTTTACAGCATTTAATATTTTTGTGAATACACTTTGTAGCACTTTGCACTTTATTTGTTCCCAGTTAGACTATATGCTGCTATATACTATTGGCACCTTGATTGTAATTTTTTATTTCATCTGTACTTAGTCTTGCTATGCTGCTGCAGTAGTAGGGTTGTCAGTTATTACTAATACCATCAACGTGTATTCCCAGTGCTCCCCTTTGTTGGACACTCTACCCCTATCCTCTTTATCTGTATTTTATCTTATTTAATAAATAAAGTTAACATTTTATTCTATTAAGTTGATGTGTCCCCTTCTTAGGCATTTTTCATTTTCAGGACCAGTTACAGTTTACTATGTGACAGAATTGCAATGTATCAGTGAAAATTGGGTGCTCCACTGTGGCTTCATATGACATCCGATTTTTTTATGCACCCATAGAGTCTCATCCGATTTATGGAAGAAACTACTCGATGCTGCGATTTTTTTTCACACATAGTTTCGGTCAGTGAAAAAATAAAAATTGCTCATTTGCACTGCCTCATTGGATAACAATGGCCCGAGCACTGTCCATTTTTTTTCATGGACAGCACTCGGACCGAAAATACAGTCATATGAACGAGCCCCTAAAGGAATGAATGTGCCCCATTCTGCTGACCGATGCGGGTCACAGTGGTCAGACCCCCTTAACTCCATTAGAGTGTCACCTGTTCTAAGGATGGGTTATAATTTAACCTGACCGGGCAACCCCTCTAAGGAAAGTGAATGTTTTAGTGCTTTATGTAACTAAGGTGTTGTACCTGTATATTTAAAATGGAACCCCACCCTTTTAGTTAGTTGAAAGAAACACAGACTCCCATAGTGCATGTATTAGGCTTACATTTTGGGCAAGTCAAGAAGTGGAATGATTATTTGGACACGTTTCCATTCACCTGCAATGTCCTATTGTCCTACAGTTATATGAAAAAGTTTGGGCACCCCTATTAATCTTAAGCTTAATGTTTTATAAAAATTGGTGTTTTTGCAACAGCTATTTCAGTTTGATATATGTAATAACTGTTGGACACAGTAATGTTTCTGCCTTGAAATGAGGTTTATTGTACTAACAGAAAATGTGCAATCTGCATTCAAACAAAATTTGACAAGTGCATAAGTATGGGCACCTCACCAGAAAAGTGACATTAATATTTAGTAGATCCTCCTTTTGCAAAAATAACAGCCTCTAGTCGCTTCCTGTAGCTTTTAATGAGTTCCTGGATGAAGGTATTTTTGACCATTCCTCTTTACAAAACAATTCCAGTTCAGTTAAGTTTGATGGTCGCCGAGCATGGACAGCCCTCTTCAAATGATCCCACAGATGTTCAATGATATTCAGGTCTGGGGACTGGGATGGCCATTCCAGAACATTGTAATTGTTCCTCTGCATGAATGCCTGAGTGGATTTGGAGCGGTGTTTTGGATCATTGTCTTGCTGAAAGATCCATCCCCTGCGTAACTTCAACTTTGTCACTGATTCTTGAACATTACTGTCAAGAATCTACTGATACTGAGTGGAATCCATGCGTCCCTCAACTTTAACAAGATTCCCGGTGCCGGCATTGGCCACACAGCCCCAAAGCATGATGGAACCTCCACCAAATTTTACTGTGGGTAGCAAGTGTTTTTCTTGGAATGCTGTGTTTTTTTGCCGCCATGCATAACGCCTTTTTGTATGACCAAACAACTCAATCTTGGTTTCATCAGTCCACAGGACCTTCTTCCAAAAAGAAATTGGCTTCTCCAAATGTGCTTTTGCATACCTCAGCCGACTCTGTTTGTGGCGTGCTTGCAGAAACGGCTTCTTTCGCATCACTCTCCCATACAGCTTCTCCTTGTGCAAAGTGCGTTGCATAGTTGACCGATGCACAGTGACACCATCTGCAGCAAGTTGATGCTGCAGCACTCTGGAGGTGGTCTGAGGATTGTCCTTGACTGATCTCACCATTCTTCTCTGCCTTTCTGATGTTTTTCTTGGCCTGCCACTTCTGGCCTTAACAAGAACTGTCCCTGTGTTCTTCCATTTCCTTACTATGTTCCTCACAGTGAAAACTGACAGGTTAAATCTCTGAGACAGCTTTTTGTATCCTTTCCCTGAACAACTATGTTGAATAATCTTTGTTTTCAGATCATTTGACAGTTGTTTTGAGGAGCCCATGATGCCACTCTTCAGAGGAGATTCAAACAGGAGAACAACTTGCAAGTGGCCACTTTAAGTAGCTTTTCTCATGATTGCATACACCTGGCTATGAAGTTCAAAGCTCAATGAGGTTACTAAACCAAAAAAAGTGCTTTAGTAAGTCAGTAAAAAGTAGGTAGGAGTATTTAAAACAAGAAAATGATAAGGGTGCCCATACTTATGCACCTGTCAAATTTTGTTTGAATGCAGATTGCACATTTTCTGTTAGTACAATAAACCTCATTTCAAGGCAGAAACATTACTGTGTCCAACAGTTATTACATGTATCAAACTGAAATAGCTGTTGCAAAAACACCAATTTTTTATAAAACATTAAGCTTAAGATTAATAGGGGTGCCCAAACTTTTTCATATAACTGTATATGAAGTTAGGAAGGGGTGAGTATTTAAACAGAACTTTTGTGTTTTCATTGGCTGTAAGCCATAATCATCAACATTAACAGAAAAAAACACTTGAAATAGATCACTCTGTAATGACGCTATATAATATATGAGTTTCACTTTTTGTATTGAAGAACTGAAATAAATTAACTTTTTGATGATATTCTAATTTAGTGAGATGCACCTGTAATATGGTCACAACACTGAAAATAAAATGACAAAATACAGACATTTCCAATATCATGATTTGGGGTGGGGGCTGGGACACACCCACCTTTCTCTGTGGAATGTGTCGTGTGGAAAAGCGTTAAGGGTCTTTCGCTGCAGGAAGGCGGCTTTGAGTCAGTGCTCCTTTTACGAGACAAATGCAGCTGAGAGTTTGTCTGTGGCATCTCCGGCACTGTGGAAAACATCTATAAATAAAGCAAGATTCAAGAGGTCAGCCGGTTAGAAAACACAGAGGGGAAACGGCAGGAAAATATGTTGCAGCAAACGGCTAACAGGCGAATAGAATTTCATAAATGAAATGACTAAACCATGAAATAGAGTCACTCTGCTACATAAAACATTCTCACAATGGAAACAATGCAGGCTTTATTTTGGTGTCGCAGCCATGTCCACGGACATATAGAAACACAATTACAGTGGAGATATATATACAGAGCCCAGAACGAATATTGGCCATACACACTAAAGGGAATCGAATGAGAGCAGTGTAACGTAGACAGAGACATGATTCTAGCAATATGCCACGGAATCTGTTTGCTGTAGTTTTAATAAAATCACTATTTTATCAGGACATCACTAAAGGACTAGTAAGCCTGCTGCCATATAGTCCTCCATACTCATGAGCTCTGTATAACTCCACCCCCTCCATTGACTAGCAGCTTTCTGTGTACACTGTGCATAGGCAGAAAGCTGTCAATCAGTGGTGTGGGCAGGGTTATACAGAGCTCAGCATTCAGAGAACTGCTAGATCTGCAACAGATAAATTAGTGAATATCAAAACTGCAGCAAGCAGCCCAGTAAGTGACACATCATTGGAATCAGGGTCATTTGCCATTACATCATGCTGCTTCCAGATGTGGCAGCAAAAACCTGGTGACAGATTCCCTTTAAATGAACATCCTCAAGACCTGCCAAGGTCAGCCACATATCTAATGTGTGCGGCGTAGCACTGGCACTTTCCTAATGGCAGATGGGGAAAGAACTGAATTTCAACATGTCAGATCCTTTTGACTTCAAGGCTGATGAGATGTTCGCCTGGCCCGGTTGAGTATACATTGAGCATGTATATGAAAAGGCTGGAAAAAAATAGTTGTTGTCTGAAGGTATATGTACACCTATATTTCCCTGTCCCCATTGAGAACACATGCACACTTGTTATGGGGAGATATGGAGAAACAGCTGGAAGCTGAACAAGCATTCTGCTACATGTCATCTAATGTGTTTGGTCAGGAATAGCCACGCTCAAGGTTGATGACATAATTCAAAGGAGAAGTGTTATTAATTGATTTTGCATGCGTGTATACAACATAAGTGCATGTTGTCTATACACCTGCAGCACCAGAGGTAACAGCTTAAATCCTCAACTGCTATAGCACTTTAAGCATCTTTTTATGAAATCAGGGAAACTCTTTAGGCACCGGTTTACTACTGCTATTTTATGTAGCATCATCTTTGTTATGTTCACAAAAAGGTGTCCCTGTGGTTATTCCAAAAATGTGCAGTCCATTGGCCTTCACGAAGTATCGAATATCAGTTCCATATTAGGTAAAAGTAAATCCTTTGTTTTGTTAACGGAGTTCAGTGTAACATTTTTTAAGGAATATAGTGACTGTCTCTGTGGAATTAAAAAAAAAATAAGTTGAGCAATTTGTTGGCTGACAGATTAATGAAAAAAAAAAAAAAAGTAAAGCGATTGACAAAATACACATACAACTCAGGAATGTAATTGTATGTAGCAATAATTGAAAGAATGAAACCCTTTCTAAACACCACCCCAAAAAAAATGTATCAAATCTTTGAAAAGCTTCTGAAAATGTGGAGTATATGACCATGCCCCTTTTAAGGTCACAGCCATCATTGCCCACTGAATGTTCAATATGGAGTATATGACCATGCCCCTTTAAAGGTCACATCCATCATTGCCCACTGAATGTGCAACGTGGAGTGTATGACCATGCCCCTTTAAAGGTCACACCCTTCCTTGCTCACTGAATATGCACCTGGACCATGAGGATCAGACTTATGTCAAAGCATCCTGGTGCCAAGCACAGCAGAAAGCACTGCCTTCTGAGAAGTTCTAGGAGGCTTCTGTTGCCTCCATGAATAAAAAAACTCTTTGAGTCTGGGAGATCTCTGGGAGATGCTCCAGGTGAGATGGCAAGGACAGAAAAATAAATGCCGTTCCTAATGTTGTTCAAGCCACAGTAACATCAGCAGCTCCGATTGTTCCCAATTATCAGTACTGCAGTTTAGTCGTGAGCGCAACAGTGTCTACACATATGGACGTGGTTGAACGAGTACTTTCATAGCTAATATACTGCGATTATACCAGTCACAAATAAAACAAGTAAAAATCTGTATAATATAGGCATATGGGGTAATCTAGAGTAGATACCCACTACTGGTGAACAATTACAGAACCACATACCATTCCACGATAGAAGTGCTCTGTGGAGAGGGGAAGAATTACACCGCTAGATGCCACCTATGGAGTGGAGGTCCATGCTGACTTGGGCCTCACTTCAAAGACCCCAATTCAGCTGTAGAGACCGCTTCCATTGTAAGTAATTACTTTATATGAATTGTTCAGATTCTGTGGCTGATTCAAAGACCCTAAGGATTATTTTATACGTGAAAATAAATTTGTATAAATGTCCTCCAATCAGCAATATAGAGAATTTTACCCCTAGAAAGAAAAGTAGATTGCTTTTCAGATGGCTTGTAATTTCTCCTGTTTTCACCGAAAAGACTAGCAATTCCGATTTACCGGAGAGAATATAACGCAGTCAAATAATTTTTAGGTCATCGTAAGAGATACAATCAACGACAAAGTAGTACATTTCTCACAGATCGTTCAATCTCTACACATGTTTACCATGGCCAATAGCTGGAATTCTTTACTCTTATTTCACAATGGATTTTGTACACAATAATGGTTTTGTGCAAAAGGCCCAAAATTTATCTTCACCCCAAAGTAAAATGGATACAAGTTATAGTGGGGCAAAATGAAAAATAAAAACATGTGCAAAAGACCATACACATACACTCTGTATAAAAAAAAGTAATTAATTTATCCCAATATATAGCAGCAATCATTACTTATTATTCACTTTTCCCTACATCTGCAATAAGCTGGATTCTTGTGTTCATTGGGATAAAGTAGAATAAGGACAGACGAGCCCATGTAGGATGGAAATCGATTGCCAATAAAGTCACAGAATAAGCATGCTGAATGTGAGCGTTTCCAGTGTGAACGCAATGCTTCCCTGATGGCAATCTTCAGCTGCCCTGCCATTAAGTCATTGAAGTTTACAGCCCGAGAGACAGTTGCTCTCACTTCCCCAAAAGTGCCGTCATTCAGGTGATCAGGGGTCAAAGAGTTAGAAATGTAGAGCTGAAAAAACATGCAGTATATTTATAAAAACCTGTGTACAGTTATTGACAGCCAAAAGCTTTAATGACTTGCACCTCCTTCTATGATTAAGGCTGCATTCACACATCCATGTGTCATGGTCAAGCACGGACTGTGATTCATGGACCAGGCTGCGGGTTTTCTGATCTGAACTGGATAGCCTCATGTTTGCCTATGAGGCTGTCCATTTCCAGGTCCAGAGACCTGTCCCTGGTCCATGAATCAGTGGCATCAAAAATATATGTGATCAAATATATATAAACCGGCATCTTTGCTTTACACCGCTTAGTTATACTATTAAAACTAGTGACAGGTGAAGTGAATAACATTGATTATCTCATTACAAGAGTACTGGGAAGCAAGGAAACAGTCAGTTGTTGAAGATGATGTGGTGGAAGCAGGAAAAATGAGCACATGCAAAGAGTGACAAACAGGGCCCAAATTGTGACAGCTAAACTGCACTTGACCTCTGTATCCAATCACTCTGGCACAGCGGTGATGTCATGGTAAATGGCATGAGATTGCCGAGCTCTTTGATTGGCTGCAGTGCTATAGAAAAGACGTCAAAATTGCGGCCATTTAACATAGACTGGTCCAGCAGTAGAAATGCAGTGCTGGAGCAGCAGTAGGTAAGCAAGGCTGGTTTACTTATTTTCAAACTGGAACAAGCCTGAGGGCTAAAAAAGATTAAAAGTGGACAGACCTTTTAACATTGTTGGAAACCAAGTAAACCTCTTCATAGAAACCTCTCTAATAATGTTGTCATTCTGAAAAGGCTTCAGAAAGTACACAGCAACGCTCAAGATAGTGCACTCTTTCACCGAGAGAGAGTCCACGGAAAGTGTTGAAATCCCGCTTTGCATGGCAGAATCCTACAAAGTAGATAGTTGGGCCCTTTTAGGTGGTGTCTGTATTATTGTATATTATTATATAGTATATTATTATACTATACCTTTTGATATTGTTCATATATTTGGCATCACAATGTGCAGAAGAATTAAGGTATACATTATAAGTGATCATTTAGTTTTCTATGGCTTTTACATTTGTACATAATAGAATCAATCTAACTTTAGGCACTAATTGTAACTACTATAGAATAGGAATCAGTCACCTTGAGAAATGGCCATAAATACTTATGCATGGATGGCTGATGAGTCATAGATTCCAACAATATAATTATCACTGAACACAGGCCACACCATAAACAGTCAAAGAGTTCAAGCTATATATGTTAATGAAGCAACTAGTCCAAGGCACTACTTCGGTGCATGAGTCAAGAGGATGCATTAGAAGACTAGAATAAAGGACTTGGGATGGATTTAGAGTAAACAATTGCAGTGTTAGTCCCTGTTACTGTAATAACAGGAATATCAAGTTGTTTGGAGATGGTCTCAGCCTTTTCCTTTAACATCTTTGCCTAGAATTTTCTTTCAGACCTCCTGAGACCACTCCTCTCCTTAGTTCATGACACGGATGTGTGTACCACACACCATGATACCAAATAGCACATTGACTACTTTTCACCCTTTAAATATGCAGGTTGAATAAATACAAGTTTATAGACATCTGTGAAGCTAATTATAGGTCACAACTTAGTTTCACATATCCCTATGATCAAATAATTTTTAATCTGTTTTAGGGGTACCATCATTTTTGATCAGGTTATTTTCATTATTTTTTTTTAATTATTATTTAAATTGAAAATTACTTTTGTCAGTTAAAAATTATTTCAGTGACCATTATTGGTTTTTCTTACTTTAACAGAAGGGTACCAGCAATTTTGTTCGTATGTATATAATAAATATGCATCCCTCGAAGTATTCATAATTGCTGTCAGCAAGTTTGTTACAGGGGTTGTCCACTACTCGAACAAAGTCTTCTCAATCACCATATTTCCCCCATGTAAAATAATAATAGCTGTACTCACCTTCAAAGCAGGCGCCGTTCCAGCGATGATGGCAATGGCTCTCCAGTCTCTCGAGAGACATTGATATGTCAAGCGAGTCAAACAACCAATCAGTGGATGCTTTACTCTCACTTCCTTCTGAGGTAACTGACAAGTGGAGCAAGTCAGAGAATAAAAGAGCACTCCTTCCAGGTGTCAGTTTTTATTGAAGGAAGTGAAAGTGAAGCAGCCACTGATTGCCTGCAGGGCTATGTCAATTTTAAAAATACACACTTTACGGAATCCATCTAGGAGTGTAGGGAGCATTTTTATAAAAGAAAAGTCTTACAAAATTGTATAACATGTTGTAGTGAAAATGAAAAATTTTAATTTTTTCAAATAAAATGTTGTCTTAGCCCAATATTTTTAATTTTCATGAGGAATAATAGGAGAAAACAGACACCACAATTGGTTCCAATATTTTACTGAATGCGAAATTACCACATATGTGCTTGGAAAGTTTGGTCAGAACTCAAACGGGATGGAACATTATTTGACTTTTGGAGCACGGATTTTCCTCGAATAGTTTGTGGTTGCTATTTGCAGAGCGCCTGAAATGCCTGAACACTAGCAAACCCCCAAAGCAACCTCATTTTGGAAATTGCACCTATCAGGGAATTCATCTACAGGAATATTGACTATTTTTTACCCATATGTGTTTTTCAAAAACAAGCACACTCTGGATGTTGCAGAGGAAAATTGAAAATATGCTATTGAAGTGCCCGTAAATTACCGTATTTTTCGGACTATAAGATGCACTTTGTTACGCCAAAATGTCGGAGGAAAGAGGGGGGCGCATCTTATAGTCTGGATGTACATTATGGTTGTGGCAGCGGCGGAGTCAGTTAGAGGCAGTAGCCGGCTGCTGCAGCTAACATTGTGCCTGCTGTTAACCCCTTACTGGCCTGGGGCTTATTAGTATGCCCCAGGCCATCACCCCCCGATTCAGCACGGGCTCCTGCGCTGAGCCCGCACTGAACCGAGCACATGTCAGCTGATTCTTACAGCTGACATGTGCCCGTAACAGCCGCGGGTGGAATCGCGATCCACCCGCAGCTGTTAATCAGTTAAATGCCGCTGTCAATCTCTGACAGCGGCATTTAACAGCGCCGTGTCGGAAGCGCTGCATTAGCCCCGCCCACTGGTGACCCCATCGAGTGAGCATTTCTGCTACACAGAGGCGATCTGCTCATCGCCTCTGTGTAACTGAGCCAATTAGATAACTGCAGCTTCTAGTCTCCTATGGAGACTATTGAAGCAAACAAAGTGGAAAAAAATGTTTTTTAAAAATATAAAAAAATAAAAAATATATAAAAGTTTAAATCACCCCCCTTTCGCCCCATTCAAAATAAAATAATAATAAAAAAACCCACATACACATATTTAGTATCGCCGCGTGCAGAATCGCCCGATCTATCAATATAAGAAAAGAATCAATCCGATCGGTAAACGGCATAACGAGAAAAAAATTCTAAATGCCAGAAATTAGTTTTTTTGGTCGTCGCAACATTGAAATAAAATGCAACAATGGGCGATCAAAACATCACATCTGCCCCAAAATAACATCAATAAAACGTCAGCTCGACGCGCAAAAAATAAGCTCTCACCCGGCCCCAGATCCCGAAAAATGGAGACACTATGTGTCTCGGAAAATGGCGCCATTTTTCTTTTTTCCGCAAACTTTGGATTTTTTTTTCACCACTTAAATAAAAAAGAACCTGTACATGTTTGGTGTCTACGAACTTGTAATGACCTGGAGAATAAAAATAGCAGGTCAGTTTTAGCATTCAGTGAACGTGGTAAAAAACCCAAAAACAAACAACTGTGGAATTACACTTTTTTTGCAATTTCACCGCACTTGGAATTTTTTTCTTATTTTCCAGTACTCGATTTGGTAAAACCAGTGATGGCGTTTAAAAAGTACAACTTGCCCTACAAAAAATAAGCCCTCACACGGCCATATTGACTGAAAAATAAAAAGGCTAAGGCTCTGGGAAGAAGGGGAGCAAAAAACGAAAACATAAAAATGGAAAATGTTCCGGTCATTAAGGGGTTAAATAAAATGAATAGTCATTGCTCTCCAAGCCCATTGGAGTGTAGAGCAGTGAATATTTATTTTCTTTAACAGTGGGCACGGTGTTAGCTGCAGCCGCCGACTCCTGCAGCTACTGTGAGATCATGTGTGCCCGCTATTAAAGAGAATGAATATTCACTGTTCTCCACTCCCATGGACGTGGACAGCAGTGAATATTCATTTTCTTTAACAGAGGGCACAATTGATCACCGAGCAGCTGCAGGAGCCGGCGGTTGCGGCTAACACCGTGCCCGCAATTAAAGAAAATTAATATTCACTGCTCCCCATGCCCATAGTTTCAGCGCAGAGAGCAGTGAATATTCTGGCAGCTGACCTAAGCGTGTGAGGGCGCATGGCAGTGACGTCATGAGCTGCTTAACACACTGAGATCAGCTGCTGACAGCAGAACGGGAAGCAGTTTTGGAGCAGAGGGAAGGAAGTGGAGTAGAATCATTTATTTTTTTCTGTGTGCAGCGTGTTGGGGGCCATATATACCAGGATGGGGATGAGGGGGCCATGCATACCAGGATGGGGATGAGGGGGCTATTCATACCAGAATGGGGATGAGGGGGCCCATTCATACCAGGATGGGGAGGCCATGCAAACCAGGATGGAAACGGGGGGAGGGGAATGCATACCAGGATGGAAATGAGAGGGCCATTCATACCAGGATGATGATGAGGGGGCCATGCATAACAGGATGATGATGATGAGGGGGCCATGCATACCAGGATTATGATGATGAGGGGGCCATGCATACCAGGTTGATGATGATGAGGGGGCCATGAATACCAGAATGAGGATGAGGGGGCATTGTATACCAGGATGATGATGAGGGGGCATTGTATACCAGGATGATGATGAGGGGGCATTGTATACCAGGATGATGATGAGGGGGCTATGTATACCAAGATGATGATGAGGGGTCCATGCATACTAGGATGATGATGGGGGGGGCATGCATAACAGGATAGAAATGGGGGGGGCATGCATACAAGGATGGAAATGAGGGGGCCATGTATACCAGGATGAGAGGGCCAGGTATACCAGGATGGAAATGAGGGGGCCATGTATACCAGGATGATGATGAGGGGGCCATGCATACAAGGATGAGGATGAGGGGGGCCATGCATACCAGGATGAGGATGAGGGGGCATTGTATACCAGGATGAGGATGAGGGGGCCATGTATACCAGGAGGATGATGAGGGGGCCATGCATACCAGGATGGGGATGGGGGCCATGTAAACCTGGATTGGGGGCCATGTAAACCTGGATTGGGGGCCATGTAAGCCTGGATTGGGGGCCATGTAAGCCTGGATTGGGGGCCATGTAAGCCTGGATTGGGGGCCATGTATACCAGGATGGGGATCATATATATACCAGGATAGGGGATATTATCCTTATAACAGTGTCAGCAGCAGACCCGCTCCCCCATAACAGTGCATCATGACCACATTTTTTGCTTCAATTTTTTTTCTATTTTCCTCCTCTAAAACCTAGGTGTGTCTTATAGTCCGAAAAATACGGTATGTGGATTTTTCCTGCTACAATAATGCCAAACATGTGGATGCCAACTATGGCTTGGGTACACTGTAGAGCTCAGAAAGGAAGGGCATGGGGCTTTTGGGATTTTAATGGATGTTCTGTTTTTCCAGAGGATTTGCACTAATAGTGACGTGGAAATCCAATATTTTTCCCATTGTCAGATGTGGTAAATATTTTAAGACTAGGTTCACATTTATCTTGTGCTCTACGTTGAGAATTTATGGCAGGGATTCCATCTAAGGATATGTGTGCACATTCAGGATTTGATTGCAGAAATTTCTGCAAGGTTTCAGCATCTCTTGGCAGGAAAAACGCTGCAGAAAAAAAAATTATATTTTGCCTCGATTTTGATTAGTTTTTTATGCATTTTTGTACAGCAATGAATGCTTTTTGGAGCTAAATAAACATATTTGAAAAAAGAAATGTGGGACATCGCTTTAACCCTTGGATTACCTTTGGACCTGGGGTGAGTATATTGGTTAATTTAAATGATTAAAAAATGTGTCTCTATTTCAAATAAAGTGTTTTACTCTCAGTATGAGTTTATTTAACTCTTTACTTACAGCTTACAGGTTTAGTAATGAGGGTGTCGGGTTGACACCTCTTCATCACTAAACAAAGGGCTAGGTGTCAGCGACACCTAATCCCATAAACATTAATCTCATTAGCCCTAATTCCCAATCATGTCATTTCTGGGGCAGCGGAGAGCTGCCATTTTTAACCTAGGAAGGGTTCTCTGGCTATTATTAACAGCTCACAGCCGGTTAGCCGGCATGTCATGTCCCTACGATCAGCAACTAGCAGCGCTTTGGATGCAGCGTATTTTCGCTGAGTCCAAAACGCTGTGTTCTAATGCCACACTTGTTTTGTCAGTACATGCGGATCCATCGCATGTAATGACATTTCAATCGGTCAAAATCTGCAGTGGAGACTAGCATCTCCGCTACAGAAATTGACATGCTGCGGGTGAGTTTGGGCACGTGCCCATGATCAGGAAATGCTGCGGGTTTGACGCTATGTTTATGCAGTGTCAAATCTGCAGCGGCAAGATGTTACAGCATAGTGGATGGGATTTCTAGAAATCCCATGTCCACTATGCGTGTATCTGAGGCTGCACATCACCCGCGGACACTGACATGTGACACGTCTTTCAGGACCGCAGCATGTCAAATTCACTTGCGGAGACGCTAGTCTCCTTAACAAAAATTTGACCACTATAATGTATTGAATGAGGTAAATCCGCATGGTTCAGTGCACACATGCGGATTTACCTGCGTTCAATAGAGCACAGAAAAAATATGCTGTGTCCAAAGCGCTGCTACGTCCGAATCGTGGGCACATAGCCTAAAATTTAAAAAAATGGCGTGGGCTCCCACGTCATTTTCATAACTAGCAGAGGGAAAGCCAACCACTGGGGGCAGATATTACTAGCTGGGGAAGGAGCCTTTAGCAAATATGTTCCCTGGCTATTAATAGCAGCCCACAGCTGTTTGCTTAGCCTTTACTAGCTAGATTACAGGGGGACATCAGAATTTTTTTTTACTTAGGGTCCCCCTATAAAATCTAACCAGTAAAGGCTAGGCATACAGTTGCAGGCTGATATTAATAGCCAGGGAAGGGGCCATGGATCCTGTCCTCCTTCGATGCTAATAATATCAGCTTATAAGCAGGTCTAGAAATGGCGCATCCATAAGATGCGCCAAATCTGGTGCTTAGCCTCTGCTCTTCTCACTTGCCCTTTGGTGGTGTCAAGTGGGGTAATAGGGTTGGGGTTCACGTCAGCCTTGTATTGGCTCCTGGAAAACAAAAACAGTAGGAGCGCCAATGGTGAAGAGCCTGAGGTTTGGGGGGGGGGGAGAAATGAAGGGGGAGATGTAGTGACCACTCACCTGGTCCTGTTGTGCAAAGGAGCCCCGCACAACAAGGGAAAACGCTTCCAGGTGGGAGTCTGTAAGATGATCACAACTTGGCAGGAACTGTTGTAGGGAGCTTCTGTCTGCTTCAGCGGTCACATGACCAGGACCGTGTGACCGAAGTGGGCATTCCACAATGACATCACGGCAGGTCCTGTAGTAGGCTAGTTGTAAACAGAGCAGCTTCCACCGCTCTCCACAGGGGAGATTAGCAATCAAGAAAGAAGGAATTCTGCGGTGTTAGTGAAGCGCTAGAACAACTAGACAGTGGATTAGGTTATAACACACAAACCTTTTATTGTTTAGTACGCTCTCTAACGCCACAACGCGTTTCGATAGCAGACGCTATCTTCCTCAGGTAGATTCTCCTCTACCTGAGGAAGATAGCGTCTGCTATCGATAACGCGTCGTGGCGTTAGAGAGCGTACTAAACAATAAAAGGTTTGTGTGTTATAACCTAATCCACTGACTAGTTGTTCTAGCGCTTCACTAACACTGCAGAATTCCTTCTTTCTTGATTGTATTGGCTCCTGTCAGTGTATTGCCAGCTGCCAGGTGATCGGATCACCGTGGGACACTTGTGATGACGGTGGACAAGTGAATATAAAGTGTTTTTAATTTCGATTTAGTTTTACTTTTTTTTTTTACACTGCGCACAGACGCCGGCTGAGGAGACTACTTCTCCCCTTGGCCGCACGGGTACTCGGGCTATTGTCAGCAGGAGCGGCAGTAGGATGATGGGAGGAGTAGCCTCCCGCGGGAAATTCTTGTGCAATTTTTGCCTTGTTTTTGCCACATTGACTTGAATTGAGTCAGTCAAATACGCAGCAAATCCGCAAATATTTTTATGCCTGCATTTCTGCTGCGGATTTGACTTGTGTATGCTGTTTCTGAGGCATCCCATGTATTTGGGGTACTCACAAACCATGATCCACCACAACTTTGAACATGTCTAAAAAGACAGAAAGATAAAAAAAACAACAAAAAAAAACAGGACATATGGATTCCAAAGTGATTGTCTACCTCATCACAGTGAATCAGGGGATTTGTCGGAATCCAACTTTTTTTGTGGATTTAGTCGGAAACCTAACATAAGTGCTCAACACAGAACACTCAAAATAGCTGAATGTGAATCTGGCCTTTTTCCAATTTTTGGATAGCAAACTGACCAAAGACAGCTGTGGAGAATATTTTTTTCGTCTTTCTCTTTTAACACTGTTCACTCTCTGGTGTAAATGATAAGACAAGATTGTAATGATACCAGGTTTACATTTCTTTATTATCTTTTCTTACCTTTCTATGATAAAAAAATATAAAAATCCTGGAAAAAAAGGCAGCTGGATTTACCAACACCAGGTCACGATAGTAATGCACTGCAGGATGCAGCAGACCACCCATAATAAAAGCAGAGGGAGCAAAGGAGAAAAATACAGATGAAACATTAAAAGACCACTCACACACCTGCCATTCATGAAGGGGGTGGTTTACTAGTATTATAGTAAAGGAAATAATTATTTGATCCCTTGCTATTTTTGTAAGTTTGCCCACTGACAAAGACATGAACAGTCTATAATTTTAAGGGTAGGTTAACTTTAGCATTGAGAGATGGAATATCCCCAAAAAATCAAGAAAATCACATTGTATAAATTAGATAAATTTATTTGCATCTTGCAGTGAGAAATAAGTATTTGATCCCTCTGGCAAACAACACTTAATACTTGGTGGCAAAACCCTTGTTGGCAAGCACAGCAGATGTTTTTTGTAGTTGATGAGGGTTGCGCACGTTAGGGGGAATTTTGGTCCACTCCTCTTTGCAGATCATCTCTAAATCATTCAGATTTTGAGGCTGTCACTTGGCAACTCGGAGCTCCATAAATTTTCTATGGGATTAAGGTCTGGAGACTGGCTGGGCCACTCCGTGACCTTAATGTGATTCGTTTTGAGCCACTCCTTTGTTGCCTTGGCTGTATGTTTTGGGTCACTGTCTTGCTGGAAGACCCAGCCATGACCCATTTTTAATGTCCTGGCGGAGGGAAGGAGGTTGTCACTCAGGATTTTACGGTACATGGCTCCATACATTCTCCATTGATGCGGTGAAGTAGTCGTGTGCCCTTAGTAGAGAAACACCCTCAAAATATAATGTTTCCACCTCCATGCTTGACAGTGTGGACTGTGTTCTTTGGGTCATAGGCAGCATTTTTCTTCCTGCAAACACGGCGAGTTGAGTTAATGCCAAAGAGCTCAATGTTTGTCTCATCTGACCACGGTATCTTCTCCCAATAACTCACAGAATCATCCAGGTGTTCATTGGCAAACTTCAGACGGGCCTGCACATGTGCCTTCTTGAGCAGGGGGACCTTGCGGGCACTGCAGGATTTTAAACCTTTAAGGCGTAATGTGTTACCAATGGTTTTCTTGGTGACTGTGGTCCCAGCTGCCTTGTGATCATTAAGTTCCCCCCGTGTAGTTTTAGGCAGATCTTTCACCTTCCTCATGATCAAGGATACCCCGCGAGGTGAGATTTTGCATTATGCCCCAGATCAATGTCGATTGACAGTCATTTTGTATTTCTTTTATTTTCTTTCTATTGCACCAATATTTGTCTCCTTCTCATCCAGCGTCTTACTTATGGTTTTGTAGCCCATTCCAGCTTTGTGCAGGTCTATGATCTTGTCCATGACATCTTTAGAAAGCTCTTTGGTCTTGCCCATGTTGTAGAGGTTAGAGTCTGACTGATTAATTGAGTCTGTGGACAGGAGTCTTTTATACAGGTGACTATGTAAGACAGCTGTCTTTAATGCAGGTAACGAGTTGATTAGGAGTGTCTAACTGGTCAAAAGGAGCCAGAACTCATAATGGTTTGTAGGGGATCAAATACTTATTTCTCACTGCAAAATGCAAATAAATTTATCTAATTTATACAATGTGATTTTCTTGATTTTTTGGGATATTCTATCTCTCAATGTTAAAATTAACCTACCTTTAAAAGTATAGACTGTTCATGTCTTTGTCAGTGGGCAAACTTACAGAAACAGCAAGGTATCAAATAATTATTTCCTTCACTGTACAAAACAGATGCACAGATTGTACATGGATGAAGATGAGAAAAAAATCTCCTTGAGGTTTATGGATGAAACTCAGTTTCTCATAAGCTCTTCTGCAGAGGCCCTTACACCAACAGAAAGCCTGTTAGGCCCTGCTTAAGGCTATCGTAGCTGGCAGTCACCAGAGCAATTACTTAGTCCAATGTTAGCATTGCAGCCATCAGCATGCTATTGACAGCGCCATCTTGTGGGGGGGCGGTTAAATGACTGCGATATGTGCCAACACCAATTATGGCAGATGTAGCAATGTGTTAGCTCTAGTAAACAGCTGGCGCCTGCTCAGTTGACAGCCACTAGGGGCACTATTCACTTCTAATACTGCACCATAAAAAGATGTATCGGCCATCATTAGAGATTACAGCTTAAATCACATATGATGAAATATACACAAAAAAAATATGCCACTCTATTACGTTTGCTGGACAATTAATTAGCCCAGCAAACCACAAATATAAAATTTACAATAAACAGATCTATACATGTCAGACGGCAATTTAATTTGAGAGGAATGAAAATCAATTTAATTAGAGCAAGATATGCACATCTCTGCAGCTGAGTGACTTCAATGTAATGAATTCTGGCTGCTTTTAACTGTGAAAGATATTAGTCAGATGATATTGAATAGCTTGGTCATTGTGTCTACCGCTGACAATCTGCGGATTCAATCAGCACATAATCAGTGTACTTGTGCATCATAATCCGCATGGCTACTGCTTGTATATGTCTCATAAGCACCTAGAATAATGACCTAGACCTAGCAGGAGTCTTGATTATCGCATTGGCACCAAGGAAATGGGAGATATTTCATTAGAGTTGTGAAAATAGACACTGAGAATTCACTTTGTTAGTTTACACCACAGTTGCAGCGGGTTTAATAAGCATTAAAAAACACAAAAAAAACAGAAAAGTGAAAACACATCTCCCCTAAGTGATTCTAATGCATTATTCCATAATCCTAAAAAATGAAGATCTCAATGTAGATCTATGCTTAAGAAAAAAAGAATTGGAAAAAAAAGCTACTTTTATGGAATAAAAGGGTGAAATTAATACACTGATCATATGTACAGTAGAACTTCAGCCGTATTCACCCCAATGAAGCTTAGTTACAATATCTATTTATTTTACTCATATAGTGCAATTGATTCCACAGCTCTTTACAGACATCATCATAACTGTCCCAATAGGACAGTATAAATTCCCTATCATAGAATCATAGAATGGTAGAGTTGGAGGGGACCTCCTGGGTCATCTGGTCCAACCCCCTGCTCAAAGCAGGATTCACTAAATCATCTCAGACAGATTTCTGTCCAGCCTCTGTTTGAAGACGTCCATTGAAGGGGAACTCACCACCTCTCGTGGCAGCCTGTTCCACTCATTAATCACCCTCACTGTCAAAAAGTTTTTTCTAATATCTAATCTGTGTCTCCTCCCATTTAGTTTCATCCCATTGCTTCTAGTCTTTCCTTGTGCAAATGAGAATGTCTTTGGAGTGTGAGAGGAAACCCTTGCAAACACGGGGAGAACATGCAAATTCCTTGCAGTCGTCCCAATGGTGGAATTTTAACCCAGGACCCCAGTACTGCAATATTACAGTGCTAACCACTGAGCCACGATATCAGACATACATCAAGGTCAAGGACTTGTGGCGAAGCACTGCTGGCAAAAAGAAAGCAAACATGTTCTTCTAATCCTGAAATCCATTAGATTGCTAGAATCACCTCTAAAGAACAAACAGATAATGCATAGTTATACATTGCTTCTGATTCATAAAGAATGATGCATAAATATCCATCTGCAAGAACCAACCTGAGAGAACTTAAAGTTCAAAGCAATTACAGCTTCAAACTTACTGTATGTGAATTTGGATTGGCCTTTGAGAATTGCATTCCCCAGCTCTTCGACAAACAAACTGCCTTCTGTTTCAGTCAAATATTTCACATTTTGACTCATCAGTCTAACAGTACCTGCTGCCATTTTTCTGCACCCAAGTTCCTATGTTTTCATGCAGGTCACTTGGCCTTGTTTCATTCGAAGATATGGTTTCTGGCCGCAATTATTCGATGAAAAACACTTCTTGCCAGACTTCTCCAAACACTAGAAGGATTTGACTGGGTTCGATTTGATGCTGCCAGTTCTGAGCTGATGGTGTTGCTCGATATCAGTATGAGGTATTTTTCATCTGCTGCACTAAGTTTCCTTGGCTGACCACTGAATCTTTGTTCCTTAACGTTACACATTACTTGGTGTCTTCAATGCTGAGAAATATAGTTAAATTCCTTATCCATCATCTAATACCATCAAGGGGTGTCTGATTGGCTCTAATTAGTTTCAGCAACAGAACATCCCTAAACATATTGCCTATGACTAGAAGAACTATGTTCAGTGTAAAGAAGAACGAGGAGTCCTGAAATTGATGATATGATCCCAACAGAGCCCTGATCTCATCATTGAATCTGTCTGGCATTACACAAAGAAGGATATGTGCAAGCCTACATCTACAGAAGATCTGTGGTTAGTTCTCCAAGATATTTGGAAAAACCTCGCAGGCGAGTTCCTTCAAAAACCATGCCCAAGCATACGTGTAACAATGGATGCTTTGATGGTAAAGGGCTTTCACACCAAATATTGATACGATTTAGATTTCTCTTTTTCATTCAGTTTGTATTTTGTTAAATGATAAAAATAAAACTTAACACTTCTATTTTGGAAGCATTCTTAACTTTTAGCATTTTTCTACACCTGTCTAAAATGTTTGCACAGTTCTATATAAAAATATAGATGGAAATAAATGTATATAATTTTTGACCAATGCCACTGGTATCCAAAGATAACTTTAACATATATAAATGATACAGCAGGAGCTTTTCCCAACTTGTACTTTACTCTCTCTCCTAAAGAGGTACAAGTCCACATCTCATCACCATATACCATTATGCATATTTTGGTGTATGGTGATGGTGTCTTGGAAAACGTTGGTTAAGGCTACATTTCATGTATTTGGTGCAGATATTTGCTGATACTATAAAATGATGTGAACTTTACGTGCAGAAAATCTGTGCAAAGTGGATGAGTTTCAACTTAATTTAATCTACAAACATTTTTATTTTGAGCTTAATAAATGCGGAAATTGACTTAGGTTGCATTTTTAAAATTTGAAGCTTGTCAATTTAAGTGAAAATGCCCATTTTCAGTACAAATTTTACATATAATTTTCGATGGAGGCCTTACATCAGCAGATTAAAAAAAAGCACATGAACATAAATAAACAGGTGCAGAAAATGTGTGAAAAACAAACAGCACAGCCAAAGCAAAAAACAAGATCTTTAAAAAAAAAATAATCCAAAATTCAATAAGAAAACAGCAAAAAGGCAATGGTAGTTACCAGGCAAGATGTCAAGGAAAACGCACAAACAGGATGCAGAAAGCCCCCTTTTGTTAGAAGGAGGTAACACAGGTGCAGAATGCTGTTGAACAACCACTCTCAACCTCTCACTCCATGGAGGGGGTGATTGCCCAGCACTAAAACTGCACACAGATGAAGCTTGCAGTAAGGCGCAGTTCATACTCATGTAGCACCGTGCCTAGCCAGCAACATATTACACGCCCCTACTATTCGATTAGGCAGGATGCCCGGCACCCTATCAGTGCACAACAGAGGTGAAAGCCCCTAATTTACAAGGTCACCACTGATGGGCCTGGCTGCACCCTGTAAGATAAAAAAAGCATAAAAATATATGAGGTATTGGTTAATATTTTGGCCAAAATAAGCAGGGTGCAGCCAAGTCCATCAAAATTGCAAGCTTCATCTGTGTGCAGTTTTAGTGCTGGGCAATCACCCCCTCCATGGAGTGAGAGGTTGAGAGTGGTTGTTCATCAGCATTCTGCACCTGTGTTACCTCCTTCTATCAAAAGGGGGCTTGCTGCATCCAATTTGTGCATTTTCCTTGACATCTTGGCTGGCAGAAAATGTGTGGCATTTTTGATGCAGAGCTGCTAAAGATTGAAATCATATGCAATATGTGAACCCAGTCTAATAGGTTTAGAAATCAACAACCACAATCACCGACTTCCTACATCCCATCATGCTTTCCCAAGCTTCTTCACAGTGACACCTTTTGGAGAACTATAATTACTTTTTATCTTCTGCCCAGGGAAGTATCAATATCAGTTAACTGTTGATATACTTGGACATTTGTATCACTTCAGTTCCAAGACACAGAATGTGTATAATATAAACACAGTTATCCAAAACTTAATGGGGTATTCCCATTTCCAAGTTCCTATCCCAATATGTAGTAGGTGTAATAATAATAACATTAGCAAATACTTCCAATTAGAAATTTGGTATCGTTCTTCTGATTCGCTACGTCACTTTCCTCATATGCAGGCATTGCAGGACCTTAGGTATCCATGGTTACGACCACTGATATAGTAACAGTTAGCTAGCTGCTAGTGGTCGTAACCATGGTACCTAAGGAACGGCAATGCATGCACATGAGGAAAGAGAAATCGCAAATCAGAAAAGCAATTCCTCCCGGCGGAGGAGCGGGGCACAGGAGGCAGTAGCCTGCTGCTGCATCCTAAACTGTGCCCGCTGCTAAAGAAAATGAATATTCATTGTTCCCCACGCCCATGGGCGTGAGGAGCAGTGAATATTCATTTTCCTTAATAGCGCGCACACTGTACTTGCAGCGCGGCTCCTGGTATGTATGGCACCCGTCATCCCTCATCCTAGTATGTATGGCCCCCCCATTCCTCTTCCTGGTATGCTTGGCATCCCTCCATCCTTGTATGCTTGGCACCCCCTGATCCCCATCACACTGCACACAAAAAATAAACAATTATACTCACCTCCTCTCTGCACCACCGCTGCGTCCTGCTCTGCTGCCGACAGGGATCTCACTGTGTGAGTCGAGCATGGCAATAACTGCCATGCGCCATCACACCGTGTGATGCTGTGCCAGAATAGTCACTGCTCCCCACGCAGGGACTGTGTGCGTGGGGGGAGCATTAACCATTCTCTCCCCTTAATAGCGCACACACACAGTACCCGCAGCGTGGCTCCTGGAGCGGCTCTGCGGTCTGTGTGCCCGTTATTAGAGACCATGAATACTCACTACAAACCACTCCCATGGGTTGTAGTGAATATTTATGGTCTTTAATAGTGGGTGAATGGTCACTGCTCCCCATGCACACAGTCCCGGCACAGCATCTCACAGTGTCAGGGTGCATGGCATTTACGCCATGCGAGGCTCACACAGTGAGATCCCTGTTGGCAGCAGAGCTGGGCACAGCGGTGGTGCAGAAAAGAGGGGAGTATAAATGTTTATCGTTTTGTGTGCAGCGTGATGGGGATCAGGGGGTGCCAAGCATACCAGGATGGAGAGGTGCCAAGCCTACCAGGAAGAGGGATGAGGGGGGCCATATACATAACAGGTAGAGGGATGAAGGGTGCCATCCATATCAGGATGAGGGGTACCATACATACCAGAAAGAAGGATGAGGGGGGCCATACATACCAGCATGAGGGATGAGGGGGGCCATACATACCAGGATGAGCAATGAAGGATGCCATACATACCAGGAAGATGGATGTGGGGTGCCATACATACCAGGAAGAGGGATGAAGGGTGCCATACATACCAGGATGGGGATTAAGGGTGCCATACATACCAGGATGAAGGATTAAGAGTGCAATACATACCAGAAAGAAGTATGAGGGGTGCCATAAATACCAGGAAGAGGGATAATGGGGGCCATACATACCAGGAAGAGAGATGAGGGGGGCCATACATACCAGGATGAAGGGTGCAATACATACCAGGAAGAGGGATGAGGAGGCCATGCATACCAGGATGGGGATGAGGGGTGCCATGCATATCAGGATGAGGGCCACATATAACAGTAAGGAGGGAGCAATATATACAAGGATGGATGATATTAACAGAATTGGGGGACATTACCCCTATAACAGTGTCAACAGTAGACCCCATCCCGTTGAACAGGGCATCATGACCACATTGTTTGCTTAATTTTTTTCTATTTTTCTCCTCTAAAACCTAGGTGCATATTCTGGTCCGATACGTCTTATAGAAAAATCCGGTAATCCGTGCCCATGCACTGTACAATTTGTGGCACATTATCCAGAAACACTTTTTCTTTTCTCACCTTAATAGCATCCACTCTACAATACAAATTTTTTTCAGGAAAGCCCTTACTCTCTGCTTACTCCAAAATGTCGTTATTGAGCCTAGTTAATCATGCCCCCTGTGGTAATCTCTCTTCCCTCCTTTGCTTCCCCTTTTTTGGTATGTCACTGGTGTTTAAATGAATCCCTGATGAAGAGCCCCAACACTATGGCATCTCCATTTAAATAGATCAATTTCATTTTGTGAGAACAAACAAATCGTGGATGGGATGCCCATAAAGCTGTTCTCTGGGATCAACATATTGCTTTGATTCCTCATTCCTCATTTTAAGGGTGAGGATGACTAGAGAGACAGAACTTCGGACTACTATTAGATCCTTAGAAATTAAATTTATTATTAAGCCCACTGTCTCCTTTTTGCGTTGATTAGTAAAGACCTGTGTACATTTAAGAAACTTAGCAATGTGAAAAATTGTATTTGCTTTACTCCAAGCAATGCTACTATGAAAAGGGCTCACACCCCGCTGGCCAGGCTTCTTCAAGAACGCTCTAACGCTCAGACTGTGTAAGCCATTTAAAATAGGTTGGGTTCCCTGATATATTATCCAAAAGATATCACCAACCTCTTTCAGGATCATTACTCAGCACTATATAATCTAAACGTATTTATTCCCATACATGGACTTGCGCTTGAGGTGAAGGTCACAAGTGACATTCCCCGATCAGGTCCGTAGAAGCAAAGAAGTCCAACAGAATCACATTTCCGCCATCAAGTTTGATTGTTGGCATGAAACTATTTAGATAGAATGTGTTATTTTTATGCCAGATTGATTTAATGGAGCAATGTCTTATATAAAGAGCCACCTTAAACTTCTCAGACAGAAGGATATTATCTAAATTGTGGTCATAGTAGGTCATCAGCTTTTCTTTTACATACTCAGAATGAGCCTGTCCTTTTTGGCCAATGTTAGTTTGCATCTTCTATGCAAGTCTCCCGTGTATAACATTTTTGTCTAGTGTTCTTTTTTTAATTGTGAAATCTTATATAGATTTACCTTACCTAATAACAAATGCCTGCAGTTCTTTAGATGTTTCCCTGGATTAATTTGTGACCCTCTGGATAAGTCATCCATGAACTCTTCAAAATTTTTAAAAGGTTCATCACTGTTCCAAGTGTTCTTCGTTTTAATGTATGGTCCAGCCTCCACCGAGCCAGGGCGTAACGGCGGCTAACGGTCACGGTCGTCTCACTGGCCGGTGGGCCATCCTCAGCAGAATAAAAAGGGGATAGTTATCACGGGTGTGTCAGAGGTGACAAACAGTCACCCTGTAATGCTTTGCAGGAGATCTCCACGTTTGGCAATGCAGACAGCTGCCTAGATAGGAGGCTATGTTTAGGACCCAGCGATTACCTCCCTTTAGTCTGGGTGTATATATACCTGGTGTGTCTAGGTGGGCGTCGCCGGTTATATGCATTTCTACTTGGAACTTGGCTGAAGCAGCATCACGTCCTCTCTGGAGTCTATAGGCCTGTTGGAGTTCTTCTAAAGTTGAGTTGTTGTTCCCCTGTGTTGTCTTCCCCTTTTGTCTTTAGAGTGCTAGCGGAGGTTGACTAGAGCTCATCTCCTTCCACCCCCAGCTATAGCCTTACGCCAGGGATAGTAGGATGAGGCACGTGATCAGCTACCGCTGAGGAGGCTGCATAGGGACGTTAGGGGGAGACAGGGTGAGGCTAGTCCAGATTAGGATGTCACCTCTTCCCCCTTTCCCTAGGGTATAGGCTCCCTTTCCCTTTCCCCTCAGTGTTGCACTCACACCTGGCGTGACAATAGTTGAGGAAGGGATGCAGGATCAGCCTGTTTCAATAAGCACTGTCCAGATCTCAGGTGCAACAGGAAAAAAAAAACCTTGCTTTTACTGGAGGAGTTGCTCCGTTTGCAGACAGGTTGGCCGGGTGGATCAAACTTGTCGGTGGCCCTTCGATCCCTATGGTTGTACTTTTTTTGGGATGGTGGCAGGTGCTTTTGTCTATACCACGGCAGGACTTCTGGGCTGGAAGCGAGCTTTAGAGTCTGTACCGCGTGGTACAGCACAGCAAGACTTTTTGTTAAGTCATTTACTTGCTGTGTTAGCGTCGAGACAACACTGTACTCACTAGAGTTGGTGCAGGAATTCTCGGCAATGGAACTGTAAACCGCTGCTTGGCGGTAACCGGCAGTCTTGTGCTGGGTAGGCGCAATGGGGTTGCCCGCTACAAAGTTGACCACATCGGCAGGCTCTTGAAGGAAATGGATAGACTGGTCCTAGAACTGTGCAAATTCCATACCAGGGTGCTTCTGTTTAAGATGTATTAGAATCCCTTTAGAAGATTTTTCTACTGAATAACATTTTTTCTTTTTCTGTAAATGTAGTCAAAATGTAAAAACAATATTTTGTTTTGGTCATCTACATCTAATACTAAACAGTCTGTATTCTGATGTGAAAATTCAGAAAAATATAAGAAATTGAGGAGGGACAAATATTTTGACAACATTGTTTTTCACAGGAGCCATATTTAAGAATGTAGAAAGAAGAGAGAGAAAAAAAAAACGCAGTTTAGGCATACAATTTTTGGCTTCTGACCATACCTGACCTACAGCAGTCTGTGAAGTGAGTGATGGTGATTTTATATTTCCAAAGACGACAGTTTAAATTTGTCTGATGAAAAGTTTTCAAGCTTTACCATGTTGAATGCATGAAACTTGGTTTGCCACTTGTGGCAATCGCAAATTAAAAGAAGAAGAAATATTAAACTTTCTTAAATATACAGTGCTGCTCACCATTACTGGCACCCTTTCATTTTAAAACAGTCAAGGCCTCCAGTATCAGATGCAGCAAAGCAACCCCACAGCATTATGGATCCTCCACCATGCTTAACTGTTGGTAAGGTTTTCTTTTCCTTATAAGCTTCATTGCACCGTCTGTAAACAAACTGGTGCTTTGCATTGCCAAAAAGCTCTATTTTTGTTTCATCTGTCCACAGAATGTTTTCCCAGAAGGATTGTGGTTTGTCAAGGTATTCTTTGGCAAAGATCAGTCATTACTTTTTATGTCTTTTCTTCACAATGGTTTCTTCCTTGGCCTTCACCCATAAAGCTCTCCTTAGTTTAGTGTGCGGCATATGGTACTTGTTGAAGCCATGAACCCAGACTGTTCTAGGTTGGCCTTCAGGTCTTTAGATGTTTGACGTGGTGTTTTTTCCATTATTCGCACCAACCTTCGAAGACATCTCTTGTCAAGTTGCCTCTTTCCCCCACATCCAGGGAGGTTCTTGACGGTTCCATGCTTGACAAACTTCTTAATAACATTGCGCACTGTTGAAACTGGGATACCAAGGTCTTTGGAGATGGCCTTATACCTTTTGGAAGTCTTGTGTTTACTAATAATAGCAGTTCTGATGTCCTCAGGCAGCTCCTTTGGCTTCAGCATTGTGACAAAGGAACAGGGCTTACCATGTGGCTTTTTAAAACACTGAATTCATCCTTCATTGGCCAATTCATGTCACGTGGGCACCGACAATCACAGGTGAGAATCTCTTTTGTGATTTACCACAGGCGAGTCAAAATGTGTTTCAATACTAAAGGAATGTAATGTAAAGGGTGCCAATACCAGTGACACCGCAAGCTTTAGGTTTTTCCATTTTTCCCTCCCATTGTTTTTGTTTTAAATTATTGTTTATCATTTGCTCTTTCGTATTTAATATGAGTGCTCTATACAAAAAAAACTGTTTCACTTGGTTCATTTTTTTCAGGAGAAATTCCACATTATGTACTTAAACTTCATGGGTGCCAAAAACGATGAGCAGGACTGTATTAGTAGGAAAATTAACACTTTTTCTCACTAGTTTAGTAATATTAGCATTGGTTCTTTAAGACAAAGATCACTGTCTCACTACTTTGACAGCTCTGTGAGCGTTACCGCTTCTGAGCTGAAGATACGACCCTATAGCTCCCAATCATAGAGCTATCTGCATAGCATAAATTAAATTATATATTCACCTCTTCTCCTTCCTGTTATTGGGTCTCATCCGGTGGGACTTGAACTCACATCACAGTGTGAGAGTGTACATACAAATCGTTCACAGGCTGCTGCTCTAACCACTGAGCTACAGCCCATAAAGACAGAGACAGGAGAATTTGGCTATCTTGACATCTACACTGCTCAAAAAAATAAAGGGAACACTTAAACAACAGAATATAACTCCAAGTAAATCAAACTTCTGTGAAATAAAACTGTCCACTTAGGAAGCAACACTGATTGACAATCAATTTCACATGCTGTTGTGCAAATGGAATAGACAATAGATGGAAATTATTGGCAATTATCAAGACACACTCAATAAAGGAGTGGTTCTGCAGGTGGGGACCACAGACCATATCTCAGTACCAATGCTATCTGGCTGATGTTTTGGTCACTTTTGAATATTGGTTGTGCTTTCACACTCGTGGTAGCATGAGATGGACTCTACAACCCACAGAAGTTGCTAAGGTAGTGCAGCTCATCCAGGATGGCACATCAATGCGAGCTGTGGCAAGAAGGTTTGCTGTGTCTGTCAGTGTAGTGTCCAGAGGCTGGAGACTCTACAAGGAGACAGGCCAGTACATCAGGAGACGTGGAGGGGGCCGTAGGAGGGCAACAACCCAGCAGCAGGGCCGCTACCTCCGCCTTTGTGCAAGAAGGAACAGGAGGAGCACTGCCAGAGCCCTGCAAAATGACCTCCAGCAGGCCACAAATGTGCATGTGTCTGCACAAACGGTTAGAAACCGACTCCATGAGGATGGTATGAGGGCCCGACGTCCACAGATGGGGGTTGTGCTCACAGCCCAACACCGTGCAGGACGCTTGGCATTTGCCACAGAACACCAGGATTGACAAAGTCGCCACTGGCACCCTGTGCTCTTCACAGATGAAAGCAGGTTCACACTGAGCACATGTGACAGACGTGACAGAGTCTGGAGACGCCGTGGAGAGAGATCTGCTGCCTGCAACATCCTTCAGCATGACCGGTTTTACAGTGGGTTAGTAATGGTGTGGGATGGCATTTCTTTGGAGGGCCACACAGCCCTCCATGTGCTCGCCAGAGGTAGCCTGACTGCCATTAGGTACCGAGATGAGATCCTCAGACCCCTTGTGAGACCATATGCTGGTGCGGTTGGCCCTGGGTTCCTCCTAATGCAGGACAATGCCAGACCTCATGTGGCTGGAGTGTGTCAGCAGTTCCTGCAAGATGAAGGCATTGAAGCTATGGACTGGCCCGCCCGTTCCCCAGACTTGAATCCGATTGAGCACATCTGGGACATCATGTCTCGCTCCATCCACTTGCACCAATTGCACCACAGACTGTCCAGGAGGTGGCGGATGCTTTAGTCCAGGTCTGGGAGGAGATCCCACAGGAGACCATCCGCAACCTCATCAGGAGCATGCCCAGGCCTTGTAGGGAGGTCATACAGGCACGTGGAGGCCACACACAATACTGAGCCTCATTTTGACTTGTTTTAAGGACATTACATCAAAGTTGGATCAGCCTGTAGTGTGTTTTTCCACTTTAATTTTGGGGGTGACTCCAAATCCAGGCCTCCAGTGGTTAATAAATTTGATTTCCATTGATGATTTTTGTGTGATTTTGTTGTCAGCACATTCAATTTTGTTCAGAACAAAGTATTCAATGAGAATATTTCATTCATTCAGATCTAGGCTGTGTTATTTGAGTGTTCCCTTTATTTTTTTGAGCAGTGTATATTGCAGGAAATTAATCCAGAAGCAGAGTATACATCTCTATAGAAATACATTGTCTATAACAATGTATTTTTATGGTGCTTGTATACTGAGGTGAAGAAAAAGATTTATTTGTTCCTATAAGGCTATGAGTCCACGATCAGTATTGGCAGCGTTTTGGATGCAGCTCACCTGCGCTGCATCCATAACGCTGAGTTCTACGTTACAAGCGCAGTGGATTGGTTTATAGAAAACCCATGCCCGCCGTGTTTCTATTTGACGCTGCTTAAACTCACCCGCGGCGCGGCTTTACGAGCCGCAGAATGTCAATTTCTGTTGCGGAGATGCTGGTCTTCCCTATATAAATCATTAGATGCGGTAAATCCACATGGTTCAGAAAACACATGTGGATTTACCTGCGTGATTGGATGCTGTGTCCAAAGCGCTGCTGTTCCTGATCGTGGGAACTTAGCCTAAAAGTAGTAAAAATAATAAGCAATTACAAATTTTTTTAATTATTTTTTTTAGGAGTCTACCCAGGTCTTGAACCCACAAAGTTCACATTATAGATATATAGGAGCTTTATTGTGCTGAGCCACACGCTCTAGTGATGTAATGATGAGAATTTCATGTACTTGGATCTTTAGTGCAGAATCTGACTATAGGCTGATTATACTGATAGAAATACACTGCTGTGTACAATGTATGCATTTTTACTCTACAGGGAGAATAAGAGATTTTTCTCATCTTATAAAATTACTAAAAAAATAATAATGAAAAACACATGATGATGAAAAAGTAGCCATTTTTAATGCAATTATTTTCAAATAATGAAAATTAAAAATCAGCAAATAACATGGATATATTTGGTGTCCCTGTAATCGTAATGACCCGCACAACATAGCAATAAGATTATTTACTGGGACTAGTAAATGATGTAAAAAAAATGGTGTAATTTTTTTTTCTCTATTAAACCCATAAAAAATGTAATAAAACTGTAATACTAAGGAAGTGTTCACACGTAAATGCTGCGTTCTTTCTGCTGCTTCTTTTATGCAGGTGTCCGCACCACACAACGCAATAATCTTCTCTAATTTTTGCATGTTTGTTGCGTTTCTTTCGTGTGTTTTCCCCTTATTTGATGCAATTTCAGTGCAGATATGAAGCAGAGTTTTTAACACTTTTTTAATATTACAGAAAAGCTTTGATTCTGCTCTTAAAAATGCAACGCCGTTTTTCTCTTTATGCGTTTTTTTCAGAAGAAGTCTATAGAGAGAAATGCACCAAAACCACAGAGTTCAGCAGCGTCTTCAGACCACAAAGGGCGGAGATTTCATGGAATCACTTCAACTTTGCTGCAAAATTTAGACAGTCTTCATATGTAGCGTAAATGCTGCATATTTTCTGCACAAAAATTCTGCTGTTTAACTGTCCAAGCAAAGTGGATGTGATTTGATGAGAACTGCGCCAGCTACAACAAATAGTATTTTACGTTATTTAAAAGTTAATATTTCTCTATCTGCTTGTCTCTCCACCTGTTTCTACATGCGATCTTCCTTTCCCTTTTCTTTCCTTGCCTTTGCCATTCCTTTTCTTCCACTTCTACCTCTTAAATGTTTTATATATAAAAGATATCTTATATGTGTATCATAACCCATTTCCCTTGCCTATCCTGTACATACCAATCTTTTTCATTTTCCTTCTATCCCTTACATTTTTTCTTTTTCCTTTTTTTTCCCATTTTCCTTAATAAGCCAAATTTTTCCTTCCCCTTCTTATCCTTAAGCCTTTCCACCCTTTATTTTGCCTATATCTTTCATCCCTTTAAAATTCGCTTTTATTTTGCTCGTTTGTGTCTATATTACAGTGTATTTATAATATGTCTCCCCCCTTTTTCTTTATACCATTTACGTAAAACTACTGTAACAAAAAAGACGCTGTTGAACTGTGCGTTTTTGGTGCTTTTTTTTCCCTAGATGCTTCTATGTGGAGCCTTAAAAAAATGCAGATACTTTATAAAGTGCAAAATCAAAGCTTTTCTGTACTATAAAAAGCACATTAAAAACGCGGCTTCACATCTGCACCAGAAACGCATCAAATAAGGGGGAAAAAAATTGTTATTGCATAATTTGCTGTGAACATCTTCTGAAAACAAAAAACACAGTATTTCTGCAACGTGTGAATTAGGTCTTATAGACACCAAAAAGCCAGATGTTATATAGTGACGCTACATAAAGATGATGAAGTTCTGGCGGATCCGATTGTGAATGAAGGACAAAAAATAATCCACAGGTCCCAACTAGAAATGAGCAGGACGCAGATGACGTTGCGCTGCCCTGGGTGATAAAAAGCCGTGCCGGGGACGCTGCAGGATTTAAAGATTCACGGCCTCCTGTCCAGCAGCCAGGTAGCACTGACCTGGAACCTGAACTGGAGTCCCTTGAATCCATTTTCTCATCTCTAGTCCCAACTGTCTTGGATACAGCAGAGTCTCCTAGATTTGGGTCTGTGCCCTGCAGTCTTGAGGGGCATTCAGCAGGCGCTCATTACCAGCATCCCTCTAACAACTCCTCCTGCCGGAGGAGAAAGCTAATGGTAAATGGGCGTGGATTGAGGTTTGGCCAAAATTTGCCACAGGGCCACATGATGTGTCACTCTTTCTGTTCTTCAAAAGTTGGGTGGTATGCCACTGTGTGGGTAGAGACTGGGGCAGTACACCATGTAAACACAGAAGAGTCTCTTACTTCATGAGGAATGTAGTTATGCATATGGTAATACAAAATGGAACCATATATAGGAGGAGAAGCAGGATATAAGCAGCAGTATACAAAAATCCCACAGCTTCTACTGTGTGTTTTAGCTGCTGCAGGCTTTGTACAGCATTAGGCCACGGCCACACTATCAGTATTTGGTCAGTATTCGGTCAGTATTTTTTCTCAGGAGTGGGAGACAAAACCAGGAGTGGGTGATAAATGCAGAATTGGTGATTTGTTTCTATTATACCTTTTCTCTGATTGTTCCTCACCTGGTTTTGACTCCCACTCCTGAGAAAAAATACTGACCAAATACTGACAAAATACTGATAGTGGGGCCATGGCCTCATCAAGAGACTCGGATTAACACTTTACAAGCAGCTGTGACCACTTTTTAGCAGCAGTGGAAGCAGGAGACCAAGGCAGCTGTAGAGGATGTGCAGAACATGAGCAGGGATCGCTAAGGTGACTTTGCTTTATCTTATTATGATCAACAGTGCTTCTGCTAAAACTCACATTTGGAATATTTTACTCAAATATTGTTTAAATCTGTACTATAACAAATGTATTAACTATTTGCGCTTGGCTTGGCAGTCTGTAAAAGTGAGAAGTGGGTGCTGGCATGCTGCTTGGTAAGGATTTAGACACATCTATGAAATACAAAGTTAAGGGGAAAAAAAAAAAATCAAAGAAAAAAATATTGCTCCACACTCCACACAGCATCTGGAGAAGAAAAATAACACACTTTTAACCAATGCAAAAAATGAGATTAATGTTCTGACAGATTTGTCAAAGATGGAAAATATGGTCATAAATTTGTCACAACATTTACCAATAATTTGAGCATTAAGTTGAACACTGTCTAAAATAACATCACTTAATAACTGTGGCCATAGATTTTTTAGTTTTGAGTGATGAACATCTAGCAAATTGGTCATATCAACAGAGAGAAGATACAAATTAAGCTTAGCGAAGAGGTTTTCTACAGATCTCAGCTACAAGTGATTAAGGCAGAGTTCACATGACGTTTCAGCGACACCTCAGTGGCTTCATTGGGGCTTCCAACTGAAGCCCTGAAAAACAGGATTCAAGTGTATTCGCTGTCAGGGCGATTGACTCCTCAGGAATGAAGCCAAGTTTCATTTTTGTGTTTTCACATTTTACTCTCTTTTCTCAAAAAGCCTTAGCTTTTTTATTTTTGTGGCAAGATATTTGAGGGCTTGTTTTTTGTGGGACGAGTTGAAGATTTGTATGAAAACATCCATTCTACGGTATAAAGTAAGGGAAAATGGCAAAACAATTTTAAGTGTGGTGAAATTACACCAATTCTTTTGTTTTTTTGAGGTTTATTTCTATGACATTAATTGTGTAGTAAAAATAACTGGAAAACATGATTCTCCATGACAGTGCGATTATGCACATACCAAACATATTTTTTATTATTATTTTAGTGGCTTTAAAAAAAAATTAAAAAATTGTAAAAAAAAAAAAAAAATTAGATTGTGTCACCATTCTCTCAGACCCATTTCTTGTTAATATTAATATCATTCGAGCAATATGAGGTCTTGTCTTTTGCGTGGTGGGTCCTTATTCTTGATGTGTTGAAGTGTGAAGTCTAGCTAAAATGTTAAGAATGCCTCTTTGTTTACATACAAAAAAACAAGGTACTTTTAGTATCCACCATATGCTCAACGTATTGTTACACCCATCTGGTATCAGTGTTTTGCTTCCCTTACCGCAGTCCACTAGACTTTTTGTGCTCCACACCAGGCTTTGCAAGTAGCCACGCATGCTCCCATGTGTTGAGCTTCCTAGGCCTATATAAAGCTTCCCAAGACACACACCTGTCTCTTGGAATTAAGACCTTCCAGCATGACTTAGTTTTTCTGTGCACAGTTCCCGTCCACAGCTTCCAAGACACCTGTGGTTTCCAGTCCCAGAGTTACATGCCTGCAGCTTTAAGCATCACTGCTAACTGGCTAGATTTTCCTGACCGTCTCCTAGCTGCCTGTGGCTTCCATGGTTTTCACAGACTTTCAAGTTACTCCAGAGTTCTGTCTGCAAGCTGCCCGAGGTCTTCAGTAACTCTGCAAGCTGCCCGAGGTCTTCAGTAACTCTGCAAGCTGCCCGAGGTCTTCAGTAACTCTGCAAGCTGCCCGAGGTCTTCAGTAACTGCAATCTGTCTGAGGTATCCATTACCTCTGTTAATGGTCTCCTGTCTGCTTTCCGTGTCCTGCGTGCCTCGACCACTTGCTGCACCAACGCCTATGGCTCGTGTGCCGACCCGGACCATGGACTTAGGGGATCCACATCACCCAGTGAGCCAGCTTTATATAACAAAAAAAAACTAGCCACATTTCTTTAAGATGGTTAGAAGAGTAGCCAAAAAATATTGCCAAGACAATCTGAATAATGAAGGCAGACACAAATGCTATGGTAAAAATGGAACATCAAAGATTTCAAGGAGTAAGAATACTCGGAGCGTCTCAGGTTATTAGTTATATGGATAACACCATCAAAAATTTGGAAAGGATAGCTTAAATTTCATAGCCTACAATGATTCACAGAGATCGTAGGGAGGCTATAATTTTCAGCTGCTTCCAAGCTGATGTATGCAGAGACCACACATTGATCTGTCAGTGCCCTTGGATGAACTATGAGCCAAGCTTGCATTGATCAATCTGAGATTAATTGGTCTTAAAATGCAAGTTCAAGTTTCACTTAATCAATAATGAACTTTTAAGCTGATGCCACTGTATCCTCCAATCTTTCTTACAGAAAGAAACCTCTGAAAACATCTATATACTTCTTGGCAACCTGCACACATAAACACCATATTTTAATAATGTTCTTGGTCTAATTACATGTTTAATGACTATCTTGTATTTGTTCTGTCAAATAATTTGTCCTTGTGGTTTTACTAATCTACTCAAATGTAATCTGGTCCCTGATGTTCTGGCATTGTGCCCAGTGTACAAAAATGCACTGTCAAAATAATTTCTGGATTCATTAAAATCAAAATAGATCACAGTATAGAAGCAATTAGTGTATTATAATATTTTTTGCTCAATTGCCACAGTATATCTTACCTTAAATAGAGAGCTCCTCTACAAACACATCAACAACGAGAGAATTACAGAGAACTAGGTATGTAAGGGAGGGACCACAGCCTGCAGAACCCTTCTCCCAAATGTGAGAGGAGGCAGAAAGGTCAAGCCTATAGTGTTTATAGAAAGTGGACGGAGATGACCATGTGGCCGCCTTACATATTTGCTCAATGGGCACGTCCGCTCTTTCTGCCCAGGAAGCAGCCATTCCCCGAGTAGAGTGGGCCTTCAGATTGTTAGGAGGATCTCTGCCTGATCCCGTATAGGCCAGCGTGATGGCTTCTCGGATCCACCTTGATAGAGTGCCTTTTGAGACCTTTGATCCCTTTCGGGAGCCCTGAAAGGAGACAAATAGAGCCCTATCCTTCCTCCATGAACTTGTGGATGCTAAATAATGTATAAGGCATCTCCTGACATCCAAGGTATGAAATCTTTCCTCCTTGCTATTTTTTGGTTCAGGACAGAAGGATGGTAGGGCTATTTCCTGAGACATAAGAAACTTAGATACAATCTTAGGTAGGAAGCAGGGTCTGGTCTCAAAACTACCCTATAGTCTAGAACGAAGGTAAAAGGTGGATCTGCAGATAAAGCCTGTAACTCATTAAACCTCTGTGCTGATGTTAAGGCCACAAGAAGTATCGCTTTTAGGGTGAGTAATTTTATGGACCCTGAGCTAAGGGGCTCAAAGGGAGAACTTGTTAACGCATTTAGCACCAAGTTTAAATCCCAAGAAGGGACCCTTATTATAGGGGCTGGCTTGGCTTTACTGCACGCCCTCACGAACCTGGAAACCCATTTTTTACCGACCAGATTATAATTATACAAGGCCCCTAAGGCAGAGATTCGGACCTTTAGGGTGCTAACCGCTAGGCCTTTTTCCAGCCCTTTTTGAAGAAATTCCAGGCCTTTATGGAAACCCCCCTCCAGGGAGAATCTCTGAGATGACAAGAACTTCTTCCAGACTCTACTGTAAATTTTAGTAGTGATTGATTTCCTACTACCTAGAAGAGTAGTAACTAGATTCGATGAGAAACCCCGACCCACTAGCAACGACCTCTCAAGTTCCAGGCCGCTAAGTGCAATCCTTGCACCTGAGGATGGAATATAGGACCTTGAGCAAGAAGGTCGGGAATCTCTGGAAGAATCCAGGGGTTCGTGATTGACATGCTCTTCAGCCAAAAGAACCATGGTCTCTTGGGCCAGAAGGGGGCTATGAGGACCACTCGAGCCTGATCCTCCCGGATCTTCCTCAACACTGCTGGAATTAGGCACGTTGGGAGAAAGGCATAGGCCAGACTGAAATCCCATCTGCACTGGAAGGCGTCTACTACTAGAGGGTTTTCCGTGGGATTCAGTGAGCAGAACTTTTTTAATTTGCTGTTCTGACGAGTCGCAAACAGGTCGACCTCTGGAGACTCCCACATGGCCACTAGCTGGCGGAAGACTGAATG
Organism: Phyllobates terribilis; assembly: GCF_046119375.1. Taxonomy (NCBI): domain Eukaryota; kingdom Metazoa; phylum Chordata; class Amphibia; order Anura; family Dendrobatidae; genus Phyllobates; species Phyllobates terribilis. The sequence goes on along the minus strand of NW_027362771.1, from coordinate 55,254,658 downwards.
ATTTAAAGTCCATTCTCCCTGCAATAGTGGCCTGCGACTTAGAAAGTCTGCCTTCGTGTTGTCCTCTCCTCTGATATGAAGGGCATTTAAAGAGAGAACTTTTCCCTCCACTAGAGAAAATATCCTCCCCACAGCTTGCATTAGTGATTTTGAGCGAGTTCCCCCCTGGTGGTTCACATATGCCACAGTGACCTGATTGTCAGACAGAATTTTTATGTGATGTCCTCGTAGAAGGGGTAAGAAGCTGACTAGTGCCTTCTCTACTGCTCGTAGTTCCCACATGTTGGAAGACTCCAGACTCTCCTCTGACCAAGTCCCCTGTATCGGGTGGTTGTCTAGATGCGCCCCCCACCCCCTTGGGGCTGGCGTCCGTAGTAATAACTCTGGTAATTTGGTGAACCCAGGGGACGCCTGTCTGGAATGTGTTTGTCTTTAACCACCAATACAGTGACTGAATTACATTGTGAGGGAGTGTTATCTGCCCTCCAAATGCCCCCTGAGGATGATTTCGTTCTTTAGGACATCCCATTGTAATTCCCTTGAATGAAATTGGGCCCAGCATACCGCTGGAATGCAGGAGGTGAGACCCCAGCAGAGACATGGCCCCCCTGAGAGTCATTACTGGGTTTGTTATGGCTGTCGAAACTAAATTTTTTATTTTCTCTCTTTTAAGCTCGGGCAGGCGGCATTCCTGTCGAACCGAATCCAGAGTAAGGCCTAAAAAGATCTGAGTTCTATGCGGGATTAGATTTGATTTTTCTAGGTTTAAACACCATTCTAAGTTTTTTAAGATGGTGCACACCTGATCCACTTGGGCCAGGCAGTGATCGTGAGATTTTCCCACTATTAGGAAGTCGTCCAGGTACGGAATGATCTGTTTTCCTCCCTGAGATGAGCCGCAACCTCTGCTATAAGTTTTGTGAATATGCGGGGCGCCACTGCTAGGCCGAAAGGAAGAGCTCTGTACTGGAAGTGCTTGACGACTCCCTGTACAGTTACGGCTACTCTGAGGTATTTTTTAAAGTCGTGATGGATTGGCACATGGTAATTTGCATCTTTTAGGTCCAACACTGCCATGTAGCACCCGGGGAATAGAAGGCTTATCGTTGATTTTATTGTTTCCATCTTGAATGATGGAATATTCAGAACTTTGTTCAGGCCTTTCAAGTTGATGATGACTCTGTATGAATTGTCTGGTTTCTTTATAAGAAATAAGGGGGAATAGAACCCTCTTCTTTTCTCTTGTGGTGATACCTCCAGTAAGACGTTCTTTTGCAGGAGACCTGAAATCTCTTCCTCCAGTGCCCGCTGTTCTGGTAGAAAGGATCTTAAGGCAGTCAGAATAAATTTCTCTGGTGGGTTCCTCAGAAATTCCAGTTTTAATCCTGATTTTATTAAATTGAGGATCCACCTGCTGGAAGAGATCCTTTCCCAGGCTGGAAGGAAGAGAGAGAGCCTCCCTCCCACCTGGGATAGAGTGTCATTTTGGGGGTTTGCGACTATCCTGGGAGGGCCCGCTGAACAAAAACCCTTTCCCTTTTCTGGAACGATCTTCCCATCTAGATTGTTCTGTGGATGTCCTTCTGCGGCCAAATTTCTTCCTCCAAAAGGACTGCTTAAAAGTTGAGAAGGAAGATTTAGGAAATCCTTTTTAGCTGTCACCTGCTTTCTCGAAGAATTGTGTCAAGAGAGGAACCGAAAAGAAAATCTCCTTCACACGGAAGAGAACATAGCTTTCCTTTCGTCTGTATATCCCCTGGGCAACATTTCAGCCAGATCGCTCCACGGCCGGCATTAGACAGGGCCGCAGATCTTGCCGCTAATCTGGCGGAATCCGCAGAGGTGTCTGATAAGAAGGCCGCAGCTCCTTTCAATACCTGTCTAACCAAACCATGAGGGATCTTGCCGTACAGGTTGCAGCTATGGCTGGTTTCAATGCCCCCGCTGATGACTCCCAAGTACCCTTAAGGAAGGTATCTACCTTCCGGTCTAGTGGGTCCCTTCAGCATCCCTGTCTCTTCAAAAGGGAGAGAAGATTTTCTAGAAGCTTTGGACACCGCAACATCCAGCTTCGGGGCTTTATTCCAGGAAGCGGTATCTTCCTCATTAAAGGGATATTTCCTTTTCCTTTTGAAGGAGGATGGAAGGCGACCCTTTTTCTCAGGCCCATCCCACTCCTTCTTGATAAGTCCCTGAACCTTATCATTAATCGGAAAAACTCTGTTTTTTCCGATCCAAGGTACCGAACATAATATCCTGTACCGATATTTTTGCCTTCTGGTCAACTAACCCCATTGTGGACCTGACGGCTTTTACTAAGCTATCAACACTTTCTAGGGGAAAACAATGACCTGTGCCTGCCTCGCTATCCGAAGAGGAAGAGTCAGTGGAGTCATCCAGCATTCCCTCGTCGGATTCAGAGTCTGATAGGGTGGGTGGGGTTTTTGCTCTATGGGTCTGGGATGCTTCTTTTGCCTGGGAAAACGATTTTAGCGATTTTTCCACCTCAGACCTAATAAGGGTTTTTAAATTTGAAGCAAAATCCGGGGTTCCCTCCGAAATGGTTTCCTCAATACATGGCTGGCATAACTTTTTGGGCCAGTCTTTAGTCAGACCCCGTTCACATAGGGCACATACTCTGTACTGGATTTCCCCGTACATTTCTTAGGGACATCCTGACCAAATAAAGGAGGAAGGAGAGGGAGAGAGAGAGACAAAACAGAAAAAGTCTACATTAATACGTAGCTCACTCACCACCCAGTAGATAAAAACAGGTTAACAGAACGGGAGGCAGGACGGTATCCGACACTTCTCATCGGGAGACCGCGGAATCATCGATCCTGCATGAACTATGCCGGCTGGACCTTGAATCCTTGGTGCTGCGTGTCACAGAACGCCCACTGCTTCTGCTCTGCGGTGGACGCTGGTCCTGGGTGCGCTTCTGGTGCCGAGGCTGCTGCGGCTGCTCCATCTCCTCGGGCAGCTGCAGCATGGACTGCTGCTCTTGCTGATGATGCGGTGGGGAGGGCTGCTGTGAGGCCATTACGGTGCACTGCGCCCCTGCCCAGCCGGTGATCTACCCTTAAGTACCCTCATTGTGCCAGGGAGATCACCGGACGGCATTCCCGCAGCTTCCGGTACCTCCCCCATAAAGGGGTCAGAAGTCCCAGCGCGCGTCATCGGGACGCGACTTCCGGTCCGTCACTTCCGGTCGCGCCCCGTGACGTCACATCCGGGACGCGGGGTTGCCAGCTACCATGATGTGTGGGTGCAGCAAACCCCCGCCCGCACGCGAGGAGACCACATGTCGGCGCTCCCAGGACCCACGGGACCAGCCACAGCAGAGACTGTGCCCTGCCACAACCGACCGGCCCCGGCCCAGCTAAGAAGATCTTGCAGCTGTCGCCGCCGACGAGAAGGAAGGTCCCCCATCAAGGACAGGAAACCACTGAGACGGAGAGAGGCACCGCCCTTTTTATCTTGAAGGTTTCCTGTCCTTGAAGGGCGGATTCCCTCTCTCGTTGTGCCGTCATGGGTGTCAGAAAAATAGTTGTTTTCCAATTACATATTTGAAGAAGAAAAAATTGTGTGTAAGATTTTGAGGTTGAGAACAAGTGTTTGCATTAAAATACATGCAATAAAAATATTATACACTGGTTTTTAATACAATATTGTTAATTATTTTTCGTTTTCAGCTATTCAATGTCTAGAGGACATATCCATTATTAGTTATTGCTTTGCAGTGCTGAGGTCCTGGGTTCAAATCCCACCAAGGACAACATCTGCAAGGAGTTTATATGTTCTCCCTATGTTTGCGTGGGTTTCCTCCGGGTTCTCCGGTTTCCTCCCACACCCCAAATACATCCTGATAGGGAATTTAGATTGTGAGCCCCACTGGGGACAGAGATGAAGATGTCTGTAAAGCACTGTGGAATTAATGACGCTATAAAAGTGAGTGAAATAAATAAATACTGCGCTTAAATTTTTCCTCCACTTCTTCTAGGAACCATAACATGTGTTTTTTTCCATTGACACAGCAGTACGAGGGCTTTTTTTTTTTGGAATGACTTATAGCTATTGCTTTTATCAAACAAAGTACTAAAACACAGGTAAAAAAAAATTCTAAAGGATGTAAAATAGTGAAGAAAAAAAAAAGCAACTCCCACATTGTTACCATTTAGGACGTGCATTGTGTGGTAAAAATTCCCTGGCAACATGATCTTTCAAATCTGTATGATACCAAACAAATGGAGTCCAGAATCATTATTGCATTAATGCCTGTTTTTTTGCTGAGCTTTTGGTGTTTGGTGCCTTTTTAGCTTGCTCCAAATTCATCTTTCCATTTGCCTTATGTTAAGTCTATTTTATGTTTTCCTGTGTTTTTTGTTCGCCACAATATTTAAAGGTTTCTTGATGTTTTTGTTTGATTCCTCATTTGCGAAAAGTCACATTATTTGTACTCCAGTCCCCCACTGGCACCAATAGGAGACAGATGCCAGCTATATGATACAGCCAGCATCTGCTCTCTGTGAAGCGGCTTCTACTTCTGATCCTGCTCCAAAGTCGCGGACACTATACCATTATGTCATGGAGCACGTCATAATGGAATGACAGAATACTAATGAAGTTCATAGCCAATTTTGATAAGAAATAGAAAAATAATCAAGCCAGGATAGAATTTAGTTACGTATCTCAATCAAGGTGTGGATTACTTACATTTTTATTTAGCTAGGACATACATTTATTTTTCTGTATAAGGCTGCTACACAGACTGGCCATGGGTCTCCTGACATGAATTTGACAGCCTCATACAGGCCTATGAGATTTTGCTGGTAGACCAGTGGCCGGTCTGTGACATGGAGTTTGTGGATGCAGCCTTAAAGGGAATCTGTCAACAGGTTTTTGCTACCTCATCTGAGACCAGCACAATGTAGGGAAAGAGACCCTGATTCCAGATATGTAGCAGATAGCAGAGCTCAGAAAGCTAACCCCTCCCACACCTCTGATTAGCAGCTTTCTGTGTACATTGTATATTGACATTAAGCTGCTAACCAGTGCTGGTGGCATGGCAGGAACAGGATGCACGCTGGGGCACTGGCACTGATAATAATCTGCTGATAAAACACTCATTAAATTGAAACAGCACACAGCTTAATAAGGGACACATTGCAGAAATTTGACCGATGTCTCAGCCTCAGCCCTCATGCTGCCCTCAAATGATTATCAAAAACCTGCTGCCAGATTCCCTTTAAAGAAGTTGTCCAGTACATTATATTACCCCCAAATGTATCCCCCCGGGGCCCCGAAGGATTTTTGTAAATACCTTACGTTGCTGTTGCTGCCTGTGAGCGGCGCTATCCTTGGTTGCTCACTGGCATCACGTGACCCCGTGCTGACGTCACAAGTGAGCCATGACTCAGTGCTGGGGTCCCCGGAGGTGGCTGCTGGGTTGTGGGCGGGGTTACCCCCGCATCACACCCAGCATCCACCGTGCGTTTTCCCAATGAATGGGGAGAGGCAGAGAGCGCGGTGGATGCCGGGTGTGACGCGGGGGGGTAACCCCGCTCACAGCCTGGCATCCACCGTGGAACACAGAAGACAGAGACCCCCCGCTGCTGCCAGCACTTGTCGTGACATCAGCGAATGTCAGAGCCGGCTGCAGCCGGGGGTCACGTGATGCCTGTGAGCGGCCAGTGATAGCACAGTATCTGCAATGTAAGGTAATTACAAAAATTCTTAGGGGCCCAGGGGGATACATTGGGGGGGGTAATATAAAGTACTGGACAATCCCTTTAAACTTAACTTCACATCCTAAAATATCCTCATTTGTTTAAAAGACCTTTTATGCTGTTTTATGATCAATATAGCTTTCTTAGGTAGTTTAAGACAAAAAAATGGACGAAAGAAAGCAAGATAGTTTTACCTTTTCATGGTTTTCAATAATAATTTCCACCACAATGTTTTGGAATTTGATATCCATGATGGCTGCTACAGTTTCTTCTTGTGGGCGTAGTAGAGTAGGGCCAAAAACTACGCCTAAGTTGGCAACAGTCATCAAGTTTTGCTTGTGGTTAGCGGCAACACTGAAAGTAGGAACATACAATAGCTCAAGAGATGATACATTATGACCAAAACAAACACAGTAGCGATAATTTTGCATTGGGTCTAGCCTCCGGCTGAAAGACTGTTGGGGGTACCCTCTAAATCCCCTAAAAATGTGATTCAGACAGCACCCCCGACTAAGTCACAAATTGGAGCGTAAACAATTACACAATGTGAAAACAGTATAAGAAAATAGAAGTCAGTTTCTAGCAATAAAATTTCTTTTAAAAAAATAAAGTCTTTCAAAACAGCTGACCTACTTATATTTTTTCTGAAGCAAGGTGGGCTGTAGTTCTAACATGCCAATAGAACGGTTTATTTGTGGACATCAATGGAAAACTACAAGCTAACATAAAACGAGTCTTGATGAATCTTTTCTAATTCTAGATGAGATCTGACACGGTCTTTGAAAAAAAAAACCCATCTAAAATAGAACATGTTTAATCATTAACATTGAATTTGCAGTTTTAGCAAATGTGTTGACACAACCGCAGCCACTGCAATGGTCGTGAATTACTCTGAATAAACGTAGACCATGTAGACCACATGATAACTTGTAGAATGCACCCTAGCCATGCTTATATTGCAATGTCTGGTCTTGAATAACTTCTGCTTAGAGCTGAAACTTGAAGAATTAGTCAATGCCACACAATGCCACATGTATCCACAACGCCAGGACAGAAAAACAGAGGTGGCTATCCAAAATGTATCAAGGCCACAGAGCAGTCAACAGTATAAAAGTTCTCTAAATAATTCAGAAAGATCACATGCAGACACATAACCGCACGAATAGTGATCGTTTTATTGATATAATTATTAAGATTCATTATTACATTACCCTAAAGTAATATAACAGAGCAATGGAGTAAAGGCAGTTAAACAGTTGTCTAGGTTTATGTATATACATGTATATAAAGCATAACTAATGTAAAAGTCTAATAAAAGTCATGAATGAATTTATATTAATTTTCATGGTTTGTAGGACCGCTTATCCCATTTTACAGTAGGAGGAAGAGAACCTATGAATATAAACATTACATTGTGAGTTTGGACACAGAGAAAGATACTGGACTGAAATAGAAGCAGGTCAAAGTTGATAGTCTAACCCAGAGATAAGTTCGAGTAACCTGGACTGCGATGATGCAATAAGAAATTTAATTCGGCACCAAAAATAAACCTGCTATCATATGAATCAGAATATCTGTGCTTTAGTATAATATGCAAATTGTCTTTTCAGTGAGGAAGATGACTGGAACTCTAGTGCCACCTATAGGAACTAGCAATCCTAAAAGTCAATATTGACACTTTAACGAGCCTTATCACATGACTTCAGATAAAAGGCAGAACCAGAAACTCAATTTGCAGACACTGTGTTTCGGGGTACTGCCCCTCGTCAGTGCAAAGTGTGAGTTCCGGTTTGGCTGGGTGAGAGGCGTCAGACCGGTATCTAAGGGGTAACATTTCTCCTTGCCAAGAGTGACATGTTAAGCATGTCAAGGTGAGGAGACATTACCCCACCCCTTAGTATAATATAAAATTCTAGATTTTGCTGTGACAAGTGTCTATTAGCAAGTAATTCATATGTGACTCTTAAGGCTATGTTCACACATGTTGTGTTTTGCAGCAGATTTTTATGCAAATTTTCAGCTGAGTCTTGCAGTACCAGCAAAGTGTATGAGAAAGCAGAATTCTCTGTTCACACATGCTGCTTTTTGTTTGCTGCATATTTTCTACCTTGCTTGCGTATTTGGAAAATAGAGCGTGTCACTTCTTTCAGCGCTTTTACAGCGGTTTTTCTCCCATAGGAAGTAATGGGTGGTCAAAAAAAACACAGCAAAAAAAGCAACAAAACCTGCGTATTTAATGCAGCTGTTTTCCTGCCAGAGAAAATTAGCAGCAGATTTGCAGCAGAAAAAAAACACAACATGTGTGAACATAGCCTTACTAAGGAGTGTGAAGACCTGGGGTCTTCCGTGGGCGTAACGCTACTCAGACAACACAGGGTGAGGGTAAAACAGCGTGGCAATACTTTATTGAACCACATAGTGGACAATAAACACTCAGGATAGTCCCAGCAAATACCCAGGATGGTACAACATTACACAGTCTCACCCTTACTTCTCCGCCTGCCTGGGATAGAACAGCTGCAACTTTGGAGACTTCCAGGGCTGGCTACCTCAACCAGTGCCACCCTGCTTCTGGCGGGCCCCCACAGAGAGGAGGTAGTGGCAAGCTTAGGAAGCTAGCAGTCCATTGAGGTACAAGGCCAGGAGATCCGAGAGTCCCACCCTGGCCTCTCTGAGAGTTTCTATGGGTTGCAGGCGACCGGTGGGTCCCTCCTGGCAAGCCCAAATATCCATGGGGCCAGGTGACTTCATCATCCCAACCTGGTCTCCCCAAAATGTATCCATGGTCTCCCTGATGGTTAATGGAGCAGATTCATATAGAATTCAAATCTGTGTCTCTTTGGGTAATGCCATGCAATCCATCTGCTGTCCTGAAGGATGTCTCTCATTCTCCTTGTCTCCCTGCTACAGAAGCACATGTCCTTTTTAAGTAGACATCCACAGGTCAAGGGTCACAGGTAAGATATAAAGGTGCAGGGCTCACCTATCATTGTTTGAGCTAATCTATTTTACATACTTTGTATCACAGGGGCTATTGTAAAACATTTAGCTGGCTTTTAGTACAATTGGTCATTAGCATGGTAAACATGATTGGTTCCAAAGGAATAGAATTCAACATTCAGGGTTATACAATTACTGGTCTGTTCTTATTGACCAGACACAAATACAGAAAGATAATAGGGTATTTTTCTTGGATTAACAAATCTAAATGTCTGGCTTATTAAGATTTTAAGCTGTATCATCACAAGGAATATACATGCATCAGTTTTCTTACAATTCATCTGTTCTAATTGATGGCTTAGCAGTATATACTTTATAAACATCATGCTCTTGCTGTAATAGAAATCAGCTCTTCATGCACTAACTTCACGCCTTTCATATAAAACAATCAGAGGAGCGAGCACTGCAGGGAGTGATGGAGAGCCGCGGCCTGAACCGATGATGAGACAGGGGTGTGTCTCAGACTACTTCAGAGCTCATGAACTTACTAACTCTTTACACTACAGACACAGATCAAAGATCTAACCTAATAAAGTGGTGCTAAAAGCAGCCAGACAGCAAGAACTCAGGAAAATAGGATCTAAATTAGAAGATTACATGCTAACTCAATCAATTTAAAAGCCAGGAAGGTATGCAAGGTATGCACATTCTATGTGTCTCTTCTTGAAAACCTCTGGTTGTAAGATCCTAAAAGAGACCTTCTTAGTTAGAACAATCAACTGCCTTGTTTTCTATTCAGGCTCGTGCACATGGCTGTATTTTCGATCCGAGTGTGATCCGACAAAACATCGGATCGCACTCAGATCAATATTATTCTATGGGGCTGTGCATGTCAGATTTTTTCCATGGACTGAGGAAAAAAAATTGCTGGATGACAGATCAATATTCAGAACACACTTCAATACATCCATGAAAACCATTGGACTGCACTTTGATGACATCTGCGTGCAATCCGATTTCCACGGACTGACAGAAAGGAGAAGATAGAGACATTTTTTTCATCAGAGAACTTTTCAGAATAAGCTGCCATGTGTATAGATGAGGAATAACGCTATTTCTGGCCATTATATGATTTGTAGCCTGCATTTTCACTAGTTTTCCTCTCTGCAGGCTCTCTCTATGACTTGGCAATTGACTTTGAACTGGTGCGTAACAAGCTGCTATAATGTCTCCCATACAGAGAAAAGCACACAGATGGATTCCTGCTCTTTTCCCCTGCATTGTAGTTTAAGTACTCAGAGATGTGGGTTATAGTATGGATTAGCCCTGTTCTACATGAGAAATGCACACGTGCTGAATTCCCCGGATGAACCCAACTTGGGGGAAAAATGTCGGGATGAGCACGGCAGGGACTATTGAATAGGGGGATAGCTGTGGACTGCCCTTATGAGGGCGGGAGTAAATGGGACGCAACAGGATATTGTTAGTCTTCAAGAAATGCAACAAGGTCAGCTTCTGTCTGCTGATGGCGATCAGGAACCTGAGAGACCCGACTGGAGATCCAAGAAATGCATCAGAATGTCTCTGTGGGTGAGGTCATTTCATTTTGTAACCCATTGTTGTTTCTTTAGAATAAAAAAAAATTTGAGGGTGATGAGTTTATGTTTCCCCTATATTATGAGGTGGACACACTAATGTGTGAGCTACCTCTGCGAGTACTGACCACTGTCAATGTCCCTTTTTTCTGTATGATTTGCAGAGCCATATGGTTGATGATTAACCTATTTGTTCTAGGGGGTTTCTATATCGTCACTTTCTAAGCCCTCTGACTGACCACTATCAGTTTAGGAGTAACATTTCATTCATTTATATGCACCTTTTTTGCCCAAATATATTCTGTATGTAGGTATTTTTAGGAATAGGAATGGTTATATCTTTTTAATATTAGCATTAAAAGTGAAGTTTTATTTACACAGTCCCCTTAGCCGCTATCAGTTCTTTTAACCTAATTTATCAAGATTTATACTTGAAGGGGGCTTCCCACCCTAGAAGTTGATGTCATCACTTTCTGAATATTGGAAGTCCTGCCTTATCACTGCTGCCACTGGGCACAGGCAGCACTCCTAGCAAAATTACTTCCTATTCTGTGATGGGAAAATCCCTGTAATACAATTCCATGTGCATCAATAATTACTTTATACTTCTAAATTAATGGAATTGTTTGAAAACAGAAATAAAAAATTGTTCAGAATTTGGCAGACAGTTCATAAAGTAATAATAAAGCTACAGCATATTGAAACAAAAAGACAATACAAATGTAACACTGCAATGTAACACTGCAAAGGTGCCAGATGGACCAGTTGTACAACAATCTGAAGCCCAGAACAAACTGCATAACCAAATACTCTACTGCTAGGTTATTTAGCCTGGAAACCTGGGAAAAATTTCACACTATACTGTGTGACCTAGAGGCAGTAGACCCCAATAAAGGCAAGTGCATAGTAGTTATAAGGTCTCTCACCCTCCTCTGTGACTACCAGATTAAAAGAAAAATCATAAACTTCCAATTATTAATTGTAATATGCAAAAATGGCAAACAGTTTTAGTGCATGTACAAATAGCCTTTGTGTATAGGGACTGAACTCTAGTTTAACCCCTTCGCAACCCTGGGATTTTCCGTTTTTGCATTTTCGTTTTTTGCTCCCCTTGTTCCCAGAGCCATAGTTTTTTTATTTTTTGGTCAATATGGCAATACTCTCCATAGGAGGGTAGAAACAGCACTTGTCTGATCGTCTCTGCTACACAGAGGTGATCAGCAGATCACCTCTACAGTCATGGCCAAAAGTTTTGAGAATGACACCAAAATTATATTTTCACATGATCTGCTGGCCTCAGGTTTTTATTAGTGTTTGTCTGATGTTTATATCACATACAGAAATATAATTGCAATCATATTATGAGTACCAATAGGTTATATTGACAGTTAGAATGAGTTAATATTTGCAGTGTTGCCCCTTCTTCTTCAAGACCTCTAATTCTCCCTGGCATGCTCTCAATCAACTTTTGGACCAAATCCTGACTGATAGCAGTCCATTCTTGCATAATCAATGCTTGCATTTTGCCAGAATTTGTTGGTTTTTGTTTGTCCACCCGTCTCTTGATGATTGACCACAAGTTCTCAATGGGATTAAGATCTGGGGAGTTTCCAGGCCATGGACCCAAAATCTCTGTGTTTTGTTCCATGAGCCATTTAGTTATCACCTTTGCTTTATGGCAAGGTGCTCCATCATGCTGGAAAAGGCATTGTTGGGCGCCAAACTGCTCTTGGACGGTTGGGAGAAGTTGCTCTTGGAGGACATTCTGGTACCATTCTTTATTCATGGCTGTGTTTTTAGGCAAGACTGTGAGTGAGTCGATTCCCTTGGCTGAGAAGCAACCCCACACATGAATGGTTTCAGGATGCTTTACAGTTGGCATGAGACAAGACTGGTGGTAGCGCTCACCTCTTCTTCTCCGAATAAGCTGTTTTCCAGATGTCCCAAACAATCGAAAAGGGGATTCATCAGAGAAAATGAGTTTGCCCCAGTCCTCAGCAGTCCACTCCCTGTACCTTTTGCAGAATATCAGTCGGTCCCTGATGTTTTTTCTGGAGAGAAGTGGCTTCTTTGCTGCCCTCCTTGAAACCAGCCCTTGCTCAAAGAGTCTCCGCCTCACAGTGCGTGCAGAAGCACTCACACCAGCCTGCTGCCATTCCTGAGCAAGCTCGGCACTGCTGGTAGTCCGATCCCGCAGCTGAAACAGTTTTAAGATACGGTCCTGGCGCTTACTGGTCTTTCTTGGGCGCCCTGGAGCCTTTTTGACAACAATGGAAGCTCTCTCCTTGAAGTTCTTGATGATGCGATAGATTGTTGACTGAGGTGCAATCTTTGTAGCTGCGATACTCTTCCCTGTTAGGCCATTTTTGTGCAGTGCAATGATCGCTGCACGTGTTTCTTTAGAGATAACCATGGTTAACTGAAGAGAAACAATGATACCAAGAACCAGCCTCCTTTTAAAGTGTCCAGTGATGTCATTCTTACTTAATCATGACTGATTGATCGCCAGCCCTGTCCTCATCCACACCCACACCTGTGTTAATGGATCAATCACTAAAACGATGTTAGCTGCTCCTTTTAAGGCAGGACTGCAATGATGTTGAAATGTGTTTTGGGGGTTAAAGTTCATTTTCTGGGCAAATATTGACTTTGAAAGTACAGTAATTTCTGTTAAGCTGATCACTCTTTGACATTCAGGAGTATATGCAAATTGCCATTACAAAAAATGAAGCAGTAAACTTTGGAAAAATTACTATTTGTCTCATTCTCAATACTTTTGGCCATGACTGTATGTAGCAGAAATGGTCCTGTGCTATGAGCGCCGACCACTAGGTGGCGCTCATAGCAATCAGCTCATGACAACCACTGGAGTCTGCTGCAGACCCAGGGTTGTCATGCCCATGCATCGGTGACCCGCGATCACGTGACGGGGTCACCGATGGGCGGGGTAAGTAACGCGCTTCCCGCGAGGCGATGTTAAGTGCCGCTGTCAGAGATTGACAACGGCATTTAACATGTTAACAGCCGCGGGTGGATCGCGATTCCACCCGCAGCTGTTGCGGGCACATGTCAGCTGTAAGAATCAGCTGACATGTGTGCCCGGTTCAGTGCGGGCTCAGCGCCAGAGGGGGGTTACAGCCTGTTGTGTACAAATATGGCACAGGCTGTAAAGGGGTTAAAGTGAGTTTGATAAAACAATGATAAAAGTTACTGCTCTTAATATAACACATAAAAAAACATTGCTTTTACTATAAAATACAATAAAAGAGTAATAAAATACATACCTCAACATTGAAATTGGAACACCGAGAAGGAAAAGTTGTGGACTGTTAGTATGCCAGGGTATGTGCATTTCTGCACGTGGCACTCACCCAATACTGAATAAATTAAGATGTTTTGAAAAAAATTGTTTGTAAATTTTCATCATTTGCATATCATTAGCATGTTAATGTCCTGTGATTTCTAGAATTGCTCAACTTTTCCCTTTTTGCTGTTGCAATTTCAATGTTGAGTGTTTAAATAAACTATACATATTTGCTATCACTGTGTATTCAACGACCCAAACTATAAAATGAGCATGCTAGTTATCTCACCTAGACTACACCATAAAAAACGCCAGTCTTGCTGTTTTTCTCACAAAAAAAATGGAATAGAAAACTAAGAAAAAGGTACCAATAAAAGCTACATCGCTTGCAAAAAATAAGCGTATAGGAACTGATCTACAAAATAAAGTTAATATGTCATTTATATTATAGGGTCATTGCTGTAAAAAAAATAAATAAAAAAATAACTCTAACCAGACCCTGGTCTGCACAATTCACTCTTATGTTAGCAAAAAGTGATAAGACCTATTTATATGCCTTGGATTATCTGCAGAATTTTTTTAGAGTAGCCTATTTATCTTAATTTGCAAAAATTCATCTGCTTGCAGCAGAAACAAATTCATTCAGTTCAAAGAAAAATTAATTTTCAGTTGTTGAAATGTTGGCAATAAAGCTATGGTATGTGATTATGCTGTTAAAAAGAAATATCATATTGTATAATACAAATATATATTATATAAAGATATATCGTCACAAAGAATGGTATTTCTGTCAATGATGCCCAAGACTAGTAATAGATAAAATGGAGAACCACTCGTGCGTTTACGCCACAACTCTGGGGCTGCACATTAAATCCTACTTACATCGGCCAATCAGATCGCTAACAGCAGCACTGAAATTATTTACCAGTGTAGCACTGGTATTACACACTTCCCCACTGGTCACCAGGCAGAAGACACTATGCCAAAATATTTATGTGCTGCTTGAGCCATCTGAGCCAAGAGGAAAGGGTTATATGATCTAGCAATGGGTCACTGACGGCATGGAATTGGAGTTCAGTATACTCGTCACCATAGACCAGACATTAAATATACTACTGACATAGGGAATTTAGTCACAATATATTTAATAATGATTATTAACCCCAGCACCCGAAACCTGTTTTCGCCTTCCTGACCAGGCCAATTTTTACAATTCTGACCAGTGTCACTTTATGAGGTAATTACTCTGGAACGCTTCAACAGATCTCACTGATTCTGAGAAGGTTGACATATTGCACTTCATGATAATGGTAACATTTCTTAGATATGTCTTGCGTTTTTGTGAAAAAAAGTGGCAAAAATTTAGCAATCTTCAAACTTTTAATTCTTATGCCCTTAAACCAGAGAGTTATGTCACAGAAAATAGTTAATAAATAATATTTACCACTTGTCTACTTTACATCAGCACAATTTTGGAAACATTTTTTTAGTTAGGAAGTTAGAAGGCTTCAAAGTTGATCAGCAATTTCTAATTTTTGCAACAAAATTTACAAAACCATTTTTTTAGGGCCCACATCACATTTGAAGTGACTTTGAGGGGTCTATGTCAGAAAATACCCAAAAGTGAAATTCTAAAAATTATACCCCTCAAGGTAAACCACATTCAAGAAGTTTATTAACCCTTCAGGTGTTTCACAGGAATTAATGGAATGTGGAAGGAAAAAATTTACATTTTACTTATTAGTCAGAAAAATGATATTTTAGACCCAATTTTTTTATTTTCACAAGTGTAACGAGAGAAAATGGACCCCAAAAGTTGTTGTGCAATTTCTCCTCAGTATGCAGATACCCCATATGTGAGGGAAAACCTCTGTTTTGGCGCACGGCAGGGCTCGGAAGAGAAGGAGCATTGTTTGACTTTTTGAAAGCAAAATTGGCTGAAATGGATAGCAGACACCATGTTGCGTTTGGAGAACCCCTGATGTGCCTAAACAGTGGAAATCCCCCACATGTGACCCAAATTTGGAAACTAGACCCCCCAAGGAATTTATCTAGATGTGTGGTGAGCACCTTGAATCCCCAGCTGCTTCACAGAAATTAATAACGTTGAGCAGTGAAAATAAAAAAAAATTAAAAATTTTCCACAAAAATGTTTTTTTAGGCCCAATTTTTTTAATTTCACAAGGGTAACAGGAGAAAATAGACAGCAAAAACTATTGTGCAATTTCCCCTGAGAATGCAGATACCCCATGTGTGGTGGAAAACTACTGTTTGGGCGCACGACAGAGCTCTGAAGGGAAGGAGTGACGGTTTGGAGCGCAGACTTTGACAGGATGGTCTGAGAGCGCCAGGTTGCATTTGGAGAGCCCCCGATGTGCCTAAACAGTGGAAATCTCCCACATGTGACCCTATTTTAGAAACTAGACCCCCCAAATGAAATTATCTAGAGGCTTTTTTTTATAGCAATGATTATAATGCTTTTGGTTTTACTGGTGTATAAATTTATAATGTGGTGTTTTGTGTAAGTTGTGCGGAGTACATCAGATTATAAAAATGTTTTGCATCAACAGGGTAAAAACACATTTTATTCATTTGGGGACGTGTGGTATGATATGAAGCAATCCTTCACGCAAAGGCCAGGTTTTCAGGGCAGGTTTCACAATGGTAAATTGTGTCCTTTCGGATTCCCCTCTTGAAGCATTCTTTGCACCATTTTTGTGATCTTACCTTCTTCACTGTTTGGAGAACCTCTTCTAGAAAATGTTGACCTGGTACATTACAGGCACTATCAGTTTCAGAAGTACTGGGACCTTCACCTTCATGACTGCCAAACATTAGGGCCTTGATGACTACCTCCTGAAACTGAAGGAAGGCCCCCGTATTGTCTGCAGATCGAAACAGCACAAAAGCATTGTACAGTGCCATCTGTATGGCCAATTTTTTGTACCACACTTTAGATTTTTGTATGGTACTGTATGGTTTGAGGAACTGATCTGAGAGATGTACACCCCCATGTACTTATTATAATCCAAAGTACAATCTGGCTTTGGGAATTGCATTGTGGTACCTTGGACAGTGACATGGGAGCTGTTTTCACGGTGTATGGTGGTCAAGATAGGAACATTCCTCTTGTCCTTCTACTTGACCACCAGCATGTTGTTGCTGCATTGGTCTCTCCTTTTGCCCTTTCTAAGCAGTAGCTCAATTAGCGGAACAGGGCTTGGGGAACTGCTGCTGCAATCACAGATCAGACACACAGCAGCCAGCATAGCAGGAGATCACAGGAGCAGGGGGAACAGATCGCAGGAGGATCGCACTGGCCACCAATTATTCTCTTCTCAGGTAACACAGGGGGTCTCACAACCGCTCTGCACGCCAACTCTGAGGTAAAGATGGCGTGCAGTGCGGTGATCGCTATTTTAGATTAACCCCTTTGGCGTTGATTGGTCAGAAATTATTGTTCACCCAATCAACGCCAAAGGGGTTAATCAGGAGAGGTGACATCGCGATCACCCCACTCATTGTGACTGCTGTGATTGGAGCCGTGTCAAACAGCACCAATGACACCATATCACGTTTTTTTTTTTAAACTTTATTGTGACATCAATGTGATTGGCTGGTCAGAATTGATCAGTCGACGCGGAGAGGGGAGGGTGATACAATTCCCCGGGGAAAAGTGCCGGAATGGCAAGCTATCAGAGACTGCAGCCATCTTAACCCGGTCATCACGCGATGCAGCATGGTGACCGGAAATACCAGTGCCGTATATATACTGCGCTTTGCAGGAATGCAGCTCCCGCAGCATACGGCGCATGTCGGGAAGGGGTTAAACCATTAAACAAGCTGCGTTATGTATGACACCAAATAGAAATTATTTTTAGACTGCAATGCCATAGAGAATTCCAGACAATGCCTACAGAAGTGGGCTATGTTTACCCACCTACACAGCACTACAATGCATGTGTTACCATGGCAAATGCTGCTTTATTACAAGTACAGGAACATAGAGGTTACAAGTTCAGCGCCTATCTACAGCTGAATTTTCAAAGGCATCATTACAGTATAATAAGCATATAGAACCGTCTTATAGCTGAATGCTTTACATGTATTTCTAAAATCAGATCTTTATGATAAAATATATAGATTTCATAAACTTACAGGCTATACGACTCTAGAGTAGACTACCCTAAATAAAAGTTAAGAAACAGATTTCTTTATGAAACAAGAGTAACAAGTAACAAAATACCAATGTTAGGCTGTGTGCCCACGATGCGTTTTTTAAGCATTTCCGCAGCGGCAAAAACGCTGCAGAAACGCTTAAAGACCGCCTGGTAGAAGGCCTGCCATGTTCCCCAATGATAATCCGCATGTGCTGTGCACATGCTGCGGAAATTTCCACTGCTGGTTATCATTGCGGAAAAAAACGCCGCACTACCAATTATTTTGCGGAAGCGCTGCGTTTTCGCCGCCAATGACTTGAACTGGAACGCATGGATTACGCATCACTACATCTGTACATGCGGAATCCATGCGTTTCAATGTGCGGATGGTACCCGGGTCTGGAGGACAGGAGACTCTCCTCTGGACCCGGGTACCATAGAACCTGTAAAAAAAAAAAGAAAATAAAAAATAAATATTATATTTACCTTCTGATTTTCCCCGGTCTCCTTGTCTTCGCTTGCCGGCAGCTCGCGGTGGACTGAAGGACCTGCGCTGACGTCACTTAGTCATGTGACGGCAGGTCCTTCAGTGTAGTGTACCGCGAGCTGCCGGCAAGCCAGGACGGAGTGAAGCAAGACTCCAGGGGCCATCAGAAGGCAAGTATAGATTTATTTTTTTATTTTTTACCATTCTTTTACGGTCACACTATATAAATCCATGCCGGTTGCATGGATTTATATAGTGTGAACAAGTTGTCAAGCACTTTCCAAGTGATGCTAAAATCGCTTGGAAAGTGCTTGTCAACCCGTATGCGGAAATGCATGTGAAGAACGCTTCACATCCGCATGTCCCTGGCAGGAAAAAAGCATGTACAATCCGCATGTACAATCCGCATGTACAATCCGCATGCGTTTTTTCTGCCAGGAAGATGCAGAAACGCTCAGGAAAAAATCCGGGGCATTTCTGCATCGTGGCCACATAGCCTTATCGCGATATTCCCTAATCAACAAACATCTGTTCACACATAGCTTTTATCAGGTGTGCTATAGACTTTAAAAGCTGGCAGAGACAAATATGAACTGGACTCCCCCAAATATGACGATCAGTCGGGGTCCCGATTGGTTGGACTAGTCTAGAATTTCTCACCTATTCCGTGGATCGGTAATAATTCCTTCAGAATGTAATACCCTTTTAAAGCACATCCCTGTAACAAAAGTAAAAAAAAAAAAAAAATTGCCTGCTGTAATCTACTCTCATAGGTTTGAGTGCTAACATTTCTTTAAAACCAGCTCAGAGAACCTTTTTTTTATTTTACTTAATCTCAAACGGAAAATAAACTTTTCAAACAGTCGAATCTTCTGTTTCAAGGCTACTTCTATGCATTTCCATGGTAACAGACTACTAGCACTGGCCTGTGTAGTCTGGTCTTGAAGTCATTTTGTCATCCAATGTTAAATTAGTTATTTTGATAAACTCTCAAATTTAAGTCGGTAAAAAAGTGCAGCATTTTTTTCATCCCCGCAATATGAAAACCATAGCTTTCTATTTTTTCTATTGACATAGCAGTAAAGGGAGGTTTTGCATTTTTTAATGATAATTTTGGGGTACATAAAATGCATTTTATAGTATAATGTTTTTGGTAACAAGTTGACTTTATTTTTACAGAGATGCCAAGTTTAAATATGCCAAAGCATTTTTATTTCCATGTTGCCATAGCTTTTTAATGGGGTGTTTTTTTTTTGTAAAATGGGTCGTAGCTTTCAGTGGCACCAAATTATAGTCACATACATGTGTGATATTGATGAACACTTTACTATTGCAATTATGCTGCATAGATGATTCCTTGAAAGAATCAGTTCCTTCAAGGTCCTAATGATGGATATTGTAAACACTATTTTCTGTCTCTACCACCATCTTAACTGCCCACCATAGATTAGACTGTTGTCCGCCAAAGGATTGTCTGGCTGTTCGTTTGGCTAGCTCTGATACACAGTAACTGAACGAGCGCTCCTGTGTTCTCCATGTGAGTGCCATCATCAGACATGTCTGAACAAGGCTAATTATCTGGAAGAAAATGCTATTGGCAATCTGAAAAAGTATATGTAGGTTCAATATTTCCCTGCTAGGCCCCCACAAATTTTTCTGGGGCTCCCATACATATTAGATAGATGGCCAAACCAGTCAATATAGGCGGGTTATGATGAGTCTAATGCATATGAGGGCTTAACAATATCTGTTATCAAAGTGATTACCAATTGATGTAGGAGAAGTAAGGCCTCTCACTAAGGCCTCACTCAGACGTCCATTTTTCACGTACGTGTCATATCCATGATTTTTAAGGATAGAACATGTACCCGTTATAGTTTTTCAGCTGTTCACATACCTTCGTTTTGGGCAGACCGAATTGTCCGCAAGAAATCACAGGACATGCCAGTTTTTGCTCCAAATCACGGATCAAAATTAACCATGGCATCCATGAACAATCTGTGTGATGTCAGTGATTAATATTGTAATTGACAGGAGAAGCTTTGATTTACTTCTTTTATTTTTTCATCAGTGAAAAATGATTGATGAAACACTGATGGTAAAACTGACACACTGACCAAACACTGATGAAACTGGAATCCTAAACACTGATGAACAACAATTTGTGTGTTTACGTAGGAGAAAAATCATGGACGTCCAAATGAGGCCTTACATGCACATTGTTCAGTGTACAATTACATAGACGTCTTTTGAGATATATAAATGTATGGTTATGTGCCCCTGACAAGGTCACTAAGGTTAAGTTCATGTGACAACAGAATTTAGTGGACCAGTTATGTCTGCAAATCGCGAGCATGACTTGCTCCACATGCCTGTCCACATGGCGGATGGGTGCAGGAGCTGTCTAAATGCATGTACTAGTCTCGGCTGTAAATTGGACCTGACCAGAAGATGCAGTCATGTTTTTAACATGTACCCAAGATCTATTTGAAAAGTAGTCCATGTGCACTAGCACCTGGGCTAACATTGGTCAGTGTGTTGTCCGTGTGAGGTCAGATTTTTACACTACCCAATAATACGTTTATGTGAACATACCGTAAGACATCTATGAAAGGACTTGTGATGTGAATTGACCTATCACAGGGGACTAACCGCAGAGGCTCAGTGATGGGTGGGAAATGCCGACCCTCACTGCACTCTGCACTCACTGCATTATAGCCAATGTGCTTATATGTTCGTTTCAGGTGAGACAAGTGTGTATCTCTATACATAAAGAACTGGCTGTAGCAAATCCAGATACCAAAGAGAAAAGCATCAAGTGCTGTGATACACGTGGGGTGTCTTTACATACCACCCCCATCTGTGATGCTATTCTACCCATAGAACAGGTATGACCACAAGCATGTTATTTTCTAATTTATTGAATAAATTCACATGTTGCTCCATTTTCGGGTCTTACTCACATGGACACTATTATTTTTATAAAGTACTTATTAGTATTAACCACTTCACGACCTTTGACGCATCCATATGTCCAGGTTGCCTAGTACTTACCAACCTTAGACGTATGGTTACATCATCGCGATCGCCCGCCACTGAGTGCCGGGTGTAGCAGTCAGTATCATTTCACACCTGGCACTCAGTCCCAGGAATGGTGCCGCACTGCTCCCGACACTTCCCGAAATCCCAAAATTGATCGCAGCATTTAGAGAGCAGGCAGAGAGAGGAAGCTCCCTCTGCCCTTAGATTGGCGCCCCTGCAACATCATCGCGGGTGCCCAAATGTTGATATACTGACCCGATTGTCATCATGACAACATTCAGGTCACCACAGCATGATCTAGCAAGTTTGTCTGTCAGTGCAGCGCTGACCGCTTGCACAGTATAGCAATACTCCAGCATTCCTATGCTATAAAAGCGATCAGCCTGCAAAAAGTGAAAATCCCATAGTGGGACAAAGTGAAAAAAAGTTGTAACTAAATAAAAAAAAATATTGTAGTCATAAATAAATATTTTTATATAAATTTATACTATATATAATACCATGTATACACATATATATATAAGTTTCTACTCACTTGGGTGCACCGGGGGATAACAGGAGGTGTGTTCCTCTAAGTGTCCATGTTGATTTGTTGCTTCATAAACCCAGCAAAAGGAAAACAAACAGCCTTTTGTGCAGGAAAAAGAAAGTAAAGCGTTCTCAAGGCAAAGTCTCTGGTTAGCCAGTCCTGTGGTCACACAGGCTGGATGGCATTCAGTTCACTGGCTCAGTCTGGATACAACAACACACAGGAGGCCTTTTCCCTCCAAACACAGACCATGTGCCAAACAACAGCCTCCATTGTATAGGCTGTTAACCACACCCAGAGGTGAGGTATGTGGGTAGGTGGACCCGCCCAACTCTCCAAACTACCCGTAACCCGGTCCCAGGTGCACCAATCAGTCCCCTTACTGCTTACGTGCACTAGAGCAACACTCCGGGTTAATCACAGAGGACAGCCATCTCTGTGACACATACCTCCCATCGACTATGCCACCTTACAATATATATAAACAAAAAAAGTACACATATTTGGTATCGCCGTGTTCAGAACAACCTGACCTATAAAAATATCCCACTAGTTTAATCCCTTTCGTGAACGTAAAAAAAAAAAAGACAAAAAAAAAACAATGCTTTATCATCATACTGCCGAACAAAAAAAGGAATATAACGTGATCAAAAGATGAATGTAAATAAAAATGGTAGCGCTGAAATGTCATCTTGTCCTGCAAAAAACTAGCAGCAATACAGCTCTATCAGAGGAAAAATAAAAAAGCTATAGCTCTCAGAATAAAGCAATGCAAAAATAATTATTTTTCTATAAAATACTGTAGTTTTGATTGCATAAAAGTGCCAAAACATAAAAAAACCTATATAAATGTGGTATCGTTGTAATCGTACTGACGCAAAGGTACAAAGCAGCCTCATCAATTTTACCACACTTGAAACATAAAAAAAAAAAAAAAAACATTCCTGAATTGCTGGTTTTTGATCATTCTGCCTCCCAAAAATTGTAGTAGAAAGCGATAAAAAAAATGTCATGTGCCCAAAAATGCTACCAATAAAAATGTCAACTCAACCCGCAAAAAATAAGCCCTCACATGACTCTGTCGGCCGAAATAAGGAAAAATTATAGCTCTCAAAATATGGCGATGAGCAAAAAAAAAACGCCTTTTAGTGTGTGAAAGCTGCCAAACATAAACGTGATATAGCTGTAATTGCACCGACCCAAAGAATAAAGTCATTTAATCACTTACACTGCACGAGGAAAGTTGTAAAAAATAAATAAAACCAATCTTTTACCAGCTGTTTATTTTGTTCATTATGTCTCCCAAAGATCGCAGTATGGCTCAGCGCACATTTATCCAGTGCTCTGCGCTGAGCTCTTACACCGTGTTTTCCATGTAAATCTCTTAAATACGAGATTCAGATGGAACCTCTGGCGGAAGATTCCCTATAATGAGGCAGATGGAGGCACTGTGGACGCTGTCTGATCTCTGATCTGGCGGTGTCGGTCTTTTTAGGCAGGTATAAATGCGCCATTGGCCACAGTTTTGTACACCTCTGAAAAAAAAAGGACACTACTGAACAGAGGCCAGATGGAGTCCAGAGTAATTCTGCTGCCTCAGTATAGGGTCATTCCACATCAAGTGGACCAGTTTTAAAAATCGTCCCCACTCGACCTTCTCCGATTTTGTTGAAAATTTATAAGGATGTACATGTATGTTTGAAAAGATGTTCTGTAAATTTTTAGGGCCAGATCTCAAATACATTGGGCACTGTTGACCTTTCACTGGAGGTTCCACCAAGCCTGCGGCTTCAGCTAAGAGGATTTTGCAAACTTTGGCACATAACCATTAGAGTTCTATAGTGGCTATGATGCTGAAATTTGGCATACTAGCTCAACTTTTGCTGCTAAACACGATAAAATTATTACCGGCTATGACTAAACAATATTTCGGCCGCAATTTTGTGTCAAAGTAGCTTGTAAAACGCGTCACATAAAATTTATGCCAAACTTTGCCCATATATAACTCAAGACCAAAAACCAATAGTAACTGGTGCTTTGCCCTGTACACCAAGCATCTACATGACTTTGCATTGCTGCAATATCACGGTCAAATCATATGTATTTGTGGAAATATTCACACCCACATATGATGAAAAACTTAAAAAAAACAAATTTTACCTATTTTTAGGTCAAATTTCTCAAAAAGGGTACCCCTAAAATATATTAATTCTGATATCATTAGAAAGAGCACATTTTTCTCTACAAGGATCATTGGGTTTTTTTTTGGAGTCTCTCAGTTTAAGAAAAGAAAAATGCCACTGAACATGGTGTTATTTATGCGCGTAATGCATTGATTTTGTGTTTGATTTTCACATTCTTATCACATGTTACAGAGTTGTATTGTTGCTAGCAATGTCTATTATAATCAAAAACCTATAAACCTTTTTGTTTATGAAAAGTTATTGACTATTGTTACATTTTAATGCATATATTATTTATTTTTTAGCGATGGAGAATGAAATTGATGAAGAATCGGCCCAGTGCTCTATCGGCCTTGCGAACAATTCGAAGTGCCACCTTAAGACATTCACCCATAGCAAGGATGAGTTGAAATAGTTTACAAGCTTTGGATTGGATGAACAGAAATTGCTGTGTCGACGAGTGGGACTAAATTTTGACGAACATTCACAAATCTGTTTACACCATGAAGCTTCATTCTTGACCAAATATGAGCATTTGCAAAAATCGTGTTGCAATCCTTTTGGGAAGAAAGGTCATAACACCAAAAAGAATTTGCGAGCTATCAATTTGTTAGCAGCTGACCAGTTGAACGAATTTACAAAGAATGATGTGAAGCCTGGCCAGAAGATGTGTGCATCATGTCGAAAAGAATTTGCTAACAGGAAAAAATCAGCTGATCCAGTTTCCTCTGAATCAGATCCAGATGGAATGGAATGTTCTCCTGAAAGTCTAAATTCAAGCTTAACATCCATTGGCATCTCTCCTCTGAAATATCCACGGGTAAGCCAGCGGGATTCACTTTGATATGCAAGGAGAAAGATAAGCCAGGTACAAAATGCATTTTCTAGCAAGATTGCTTCAATTGGAGGGCTTGAGCCGAAAGACATTGAGCAAACAGCACAGTGCAAAATGTGTCTGGATTACAATCACCTTTTGGCAGATTTGAAGCAAAAGCTGCAGGTGTCCAGTCGGGCAGAAAAGGTCCAAATCTTGACATTGGCACCTAAAAGTTGGTACATTAAGGCTATATCAGACGAATTCGGTGTCTCTGAACGAATGGTCAAACAAGCTCGAAAGCTTAAATGTGAACATGGGATCTTAGCCTTACCTAGAATCAAGTGTGGCAAGAAAGTTTCTGAGGAAGTGAAGAAAAAGGTGCAGGCATTTTTTGAGGATGATGAATTCAGTCAAATGTGCCCTGGTAAAAAAGACTATGTATCAGTGCGAATAGCAGGAGAAAAAAATCAGATGCAAAAGCGACTATTACTGAGCAATATGAGGGAAATGTTTGTTGCCTATCGGGATCGGAATGGCCCTGAAATTGGATTTTCCAAGTGTTGTGAGCTTCGGCCAAAGTGGTGCGTAACCGTTGGATCTTCTCGGAACACATTCCGTTTGTGTGTGTACCATTCACCAAAATGTCAAACTAATGCTTGCAGCATGCCCAATCAATGATGACTACAAAGAGCTCATATGCAAAATGGTCTGTGGAATTGAATCCAAGGACTGTATGCTTGGCCGTTGTGATAAATGCCCGGGTCCTGAAGTTTTAAAAGAATTTCTAGTCAATGTGTTTGTCAACAGTGACCCTGAAGATATTATGGAGTTCAAACAATGGATTCACACTGATCGAGACAAGCTTGATACCAAACAACTGACTATAGAAGATTTCATTGAAGAATTGGTTTTGAAAATTTATAAACTTTGTAGCCATCACTACATCGCCAAGCATCAAAGTAGCTATTTGAAATCGTTGAAGGAAAATCTGAGACCTGGAGAGCTTGTGATCCTTATGGACTTTGCTGAAAATTACTCATTTATTGTTCAAGATGCCATTCAAGGTTTCCACTGGGAAAATAGTCAAGCTACAGTACACCCATTTGTAATTTACTTCAAGGAGTTAAATGGTGAAGCTGCTCAGAACATCAGCTTGTGCATAATCAGTGATTGCTCACGACTTGACACAGTTGCAGTCCACACTTTCTTAACAGTAATTGTGGAGTATCTCAAGACTCTCTTCTATAGGATTCGTCATATCCACTACTTCAGCGATGGATCTGCAGCCCAGTACAAAAATGTAAAAAATTTTCTCAACTTGTGCCACCACAATGCTGATTTCAATATCAGCGCTGAATGGAATTTTTTTGGTACCAGTCATGGAAAGTCACCCTGTGATGGGATTGGAGGGACAGCAAAGAGGTTGGCAGCTCGTGCCAGTCTTCAACGCCCAACTGAAAACCAAATATTGACCCCGGTGGATTTATTCAACTTTTGCAACGAGCAACTGCATGGAATCAAATTTTTTTTTGTTCCAAAAGAAAAAATTGACGAAATACGGGTAGTTCAAGAGGAAAGGTTCAAAGATGGACATACAATTGCTGGAACGAGAGAAAATCACCAGTTTGTGCCAATTGCTGACAAAAAGATTCGCATTTCAAGGTTGTCAAATGACCCATCATCTTTCATTGCCCATGTTGATAGATCTGTCAGATCAGAAATGCCTTTTGTGCCAACTGCAAACCTCCAGCCAGGGCAATACATTGCCTGCATTTACGATAGGAACTGGTGGATTGGAAATATTTCTGAAATTTCAGTCGACGACCATGATGCATTAATAAATTTTATGCATCCTCATGGACCAGCTAGCTTCTTTCACAGGCCTGTGAGAAATGATACATGCTGGATTCCCGAGCAGTCAATCATTGCAATAATTCCAGCACCAGCTGCAACAGCAATGGGCCGACAATACAGCTTCTCTGAACCGATTATGTTGCAAATTCAGCAACAATTCCAGACCACTTAGACTGAACATTATGGCTTGGGAACCAACAAAAGATACCCAATATTAGGCTTGGGATCCTAGGCAAAGACACCCACCCTCAGGCTTCGGAACCTGCGATAAAGAGACCGCCCACGGCTGGCCTTGCACGGCTATTGGCCATGGCTCCTAGGCGATGGGGCTGACAATTCTCGAAAGACATCATTATTACAATTCTTAATAGGATTATAATACCAATTCTTAGGGAATTGATTGTGGTATAACCACCATGGACCAACGCAAGGGTTTGAATAGTGCAGTTACCGTTCATTGCTTATTAATAAATAACACCATGTTCAGTGGCATTTTTCTTTTCTTAAACTGAGAGACTCCAAAAAAAAAAACAATGATCATAGTACAGAAAAATGTGCTCTTTCTAATGATATCATAATTAATATATTTTAGGGGTACCCTTTTTGAGAAATTTGACCTAAAAATAGGTAAAATTTGTTTTTTTTAAGTTTTTCATCATATGTGGGTGTGAATATTTCCACAAATACATATGATTTGACCGTGATATTGCAGCAATGCAAAGTCATGTAGATGCTTGGTGTACAGGGCAAAGCACCAGTTACTATTGGTTTTTGGTCTTGAGTTATATATGGGCAAAGTTTGGCATAAATTTTATGCGACGTGTTTTACAAGCTACTTTGACACAAAATTGCGGCCGAAATATTGCTTTGTCATAGCCGGTAATAATTTTATCGTGTTTAGCAGCAAAAGTTGAGCTAGTATGCCAAATTTCAGCATCATAGCCAGTATAGAACTCTAATGGCTATGTGCCAAAGTTTGCAAAATCCTCTTAGCTGAAGCCGCAGGCTTGGTGGAACCTCCAGTTAAAGGTCAACAGTGCCCAATGTATTTGAGAACTGGCCCTAAAAATTTACAGAACCTCTTTTCAAACATACATGTACATCCTTATAAATTTTCAGCAAAATCGGAGAAGGTCGAGTGGGGACCACTGGTCCACTTGACATGGAATGACTCTATAGTGAATGGATCCCTAGAGGGTTAATTCTGAATCATCTCACTCGGAGATTTAGAAGGAAACCCCGATGATCATTAGCGTTCAAAATAATAGCAGTGTGTTCAAAAACATGAGTTAAGCACAAAATCTTTATACTAGTTTTTATTTCCATGCATTGGGAACATTGCACACTGTTTTCTAATTCAAAACATGAAGAGAAATATATATAAATTTTAACTACTTTACAGAAAATAACAAGAAAATGAACAATGGGCTGTTGTAAAAAATAGCAGTGTCTGCATTTACCTTTACAAACTCACAATATGTACTCTTTTTTTTGAGGATTTAGCATTCCTGTGAATCACTAACCTAATATTTAGTTGTATACACACAGTTGTTTTAGAACTGCTTCACATCTATGTTGCATAGAGTCAACCATCTTCTGTCAACTGTTATTCCAGCCCAGGATGCTTTGATTACATCCCACAATTTTTTGACATGTTAGCTTCGTCTCAGAAACGGAATTTTTTATGTCACCCCATAAGTGTTCGATCGGATTAAGGTCCGGGGATTGAGCTGGCCACTCCATAACCTCAATTTTGCTGGACTGGAACCAACATTTTGCTTGTTTACCGGTGTGCTTAGGGTCGTTGTCTTGTTGAAACACCCATTTTAAGGGCATATCCTCTTCATTGTAAGGCAACATGACCTCTTCAAGTATTTTAATATATATAAACTAGTCCACGATCCCTGGTATGTGGTAAATAGGTCCGGCACCATAGTAAGAGAAACATGCCCATATCATGATGCTTGCACCACTAGGCTTCACTGTCTTCAGAGTGTACTGTGGCTTGAATGCAGAGTTTGGGGGTCGTATGACGAACTGTCTGCGGTAGTGTTGAGCGAGTATGTTCTATTAACCCTTTCGGCGAGTATGCTCGGGCCGAGCGCCGAGTATTTATAGCTGCTCGGTGATAAGGTTGAATCGCTCCCGTGTGCATGATTTGCGACTGTTTGACAGTTTTATTACATGTGAGGAATGTCTATTTCTTACACATTCCTCACATGTAATAAAACTGTCAAACAGTTGCAAATCATGCACACGGGAGCGATTCAACCATATCACCGAGCAGCTATAAATACTTGGAGCTCGGCCCGAGCATACTCGGACAGAACATACTCGCTCAACCCTAGTCTGCGGCCCTTGGACCCAAAAAGAATAATTTCACTTTCATCAGTCCACAAAATGTTTCTCCATTTCTCTTTAGGTCAGCTGATGTGTTCTTTGGCAAATTGTATCTGCTTCAGTACATGTCTTTTCTTTAACAGTGGGACTTTGCAAGGACTTTTTAATAAGAGATTAGCATCACATAGGCATCTTCTAACTGTCACAGTACTCACCGGTAATATGAGACTGTCTTTGATCATCCTGGAGCTGATCATTGGCTGAGCCTTTGCCATTCTGGCTATTCTTCGATCCATTCGAATGGTAGTCTTCCATTTTTTTCCACATCTCTCTGGTTTTCCCTTCCATTTTAAAGCATTGGAGATCATTTTAGCTAAACACCTGTTTCTTCACAGAATGATTGACCTCACTAATTGAACTCCATATTGCTATAATTTTGAACATACCCTCTTTCAATTAATCATTCAAATACACAGACTCAAAAACATGCAGATTATGAATGCCGAGTCTGTTGGTTTTCTTAAAATCTACTGCACCAACTGGTAAATTGTTTGACATGTGGTAATATAATTTATACCAAAAACAGTGATTAATCTGGTTAGTCATATTGGACTATTATTTTGAACACTAATGTAAGTGCTCAGCGTAGAGCGCAGGATAAATGTGATCCCAAATGTTATGTAAAATATTTACAACAAAGCTTCAACTTAATCTACAAAAAAAGCAAGTCACCACTCAGGTCCGTCATCTGTTATCGGAAATATAGGATGCTTCCACGTTACTGGTAGTACAAAGGCTCTAGAAAAGCTAAATGGCTGCTCACACTCCAAAAGAAATTCAGCAAATTCTGGGCTCCTAAATTCAAAACTTCTGAGTCCCAGTGTGCCTAAACTACATTTAGCGTCCACATGATTGTTATTTCTGCAGTGATGAGAGCCCACCTAATTTATGGGTGCATGTCTCCAGAAGCATGAGCTGGGCACAACATACTGAGCAATACAACGTATTGGTCTCTACAACATACCGGTCACTACAATGGCAGTTTATAATTTTCACTCAGCAACATCCACTGCGGTTTGTTTCTGGAAAACACCCATGGAGTCAAAATCGTCACTACACCTGTAGATAAATTCCCAAAAGGGCATAATTTTCAAAATGGGGTCACTTGAGGGAGGATCCTGCTCTTCTAGCACTTAGAGGCTCTGTATATGGAGTCCTCATACTATTTGAGGAAAATCTGCGCTCCAGCAGGCAAATAGCGCTCCATCCCTCCAGAGTCTCGCCGTATGGCTAAGCAGTACTGTACAGTCACATATGGGGTATATCTACATTCAGCAGAAATTGGGGGACACATTTTGTTGCCATTTTTACCCATTTCCCAGTGTGAAAATAAAATTTGGGGCTAAAACAAAATTTTGGTGGTAAAAATTTAATTATTTTTTCTTCACTGCCCAATGGTATAAAATTCTGTGACCCACCTGTGTTGTTAATATGATCACTGCGCCCCTAGATGAATTCATTGAGAGATGTAGTTTGTAAAATGGGGTCTCTTTTTTTTGGGGGGGGGGGGTCTGCTGTTCTGGCACCTCTGCCAATGTGTCATGCCACCCTAAGCCAGTGAAGCAAAATCGGAAGTCAAATATGGCGCTTCTTCCCTTCTGAGCTTTGGATTGTGTCTCAAAAGTAGTTTTCAACCACATATGAGGTATCTGCATACTCAGGAAAAATTGCACAACAAATTTTGGGGCCAATTTTCTCTTGCTATCCTCTTGGAAATGAAAAAAATTAGGGGCTGAAACAACATTTTTGTGGGAAAAATATTTTTTTCATTTTCACAGTTCAAAGTTGTAAAATTCTGTGAAGCACCTGTGGGTTCAAGGTGCTCGCCAGACATCTAGATAAATACCTTGAGAGGTCTAGTTTCCAAAATGGGGTCACTTGTGGGGGTTTTCCACTGTTTAAGCACATCAGGAGCTCTCCAAATGCGACATGATACCTGCAGACTATTCCATCAAAGTCTGCATTCCAAAAAAGTTACTCCTTCCTTTCGGAGCCCTGCCATGCGCCCAAACAGTAGTTTTCTCTTACATATGAGATATCTGCGTACTCCGAAGAAAATGCACAACAAATTTAGGGGTCCATTTAATCCTGACATCCTTGTGAAATTGCAAAATTTGGGGCTAAAAACATTTTTTGTGGGAAAATATTGATTTTTTTTATTTTTACGCCTCAACATTAGCACCTGGGGGTTCAAAGTGCTCACCACACGTGAAGACAAATTCCCTGAGGGGTCTAGTTTCCAGAAAGGTGTCACTTTTGGGTATTTTATGTCATACAAACCCCTCAAAGTCACTTCAAATGTGATGTGGTCCCTAAAAAAATGATTTTGTAAATTCTGTTGGAAAAATGAGAAATTGATGGTCAAATTTAACCCTCATAACCTCCCAACAAAAAAAAGGTTTCAAAAATGGTGCTGATGAAAAGTAGACATATGGTAAATGTTATTAACAATTTGTGTGACATAACGCTGTGATTTAAGGGCATAAAAATTAAAAGTTTAAAAATTGCACAATTTTCAAAATTTTCACCAAATTTCCCTTTTTTTCACAAACACAAACACAAGTCATATCGAAGAAATTTTACCACTATCATGAAGTACAATATGTCAAGAGAAAACAATCTCAGAATCCGTGTGATCCGTTCAAACGTTCCATAGTTATTACCTCATAAAGTGACACTGGTCTGAATTGTAAAATTTGGCCTGGTCATGAAGGTGAAAGCCGGCTTAGGGGGTGAAGGGGTTAAGTCTTGCACATATATAGTGTGGAAAGTATCTGATTAGGAGGAGAAGGATATCTGTTCCAGTATGTATTAAGAAATACGAAAATAGGGTTTATATGTAAAAAATCCAAAGCTGGGTTTAGAGCTCAGGTAAAAGGGCTTCCATGGGCCATTCTAGGTCCTCAGATACATGATATGTACAAAACTAAAGCTTGTTGTTAAGGATGATTTTAGTGGTCTACAAACTTTGGGTCAGGAAAGTAGATTCATTTATATGCAGTTTAAGAAATTTGTAATTACGGTATACAAATGTCACAAGGTCTATAGAGTTTTTAATATGCAATAGTCAGATTTCCAAGTCCATGGTATGGAATATGTGGGGGTGCATGTTTTACATGCCATAATAATGACGTTAAAATGTGGCCCAATCTTGTGTGTGTGAAATGTGTGTTGAGAAGCATTCATACATTTAACCAACTTTGTAGCATTAAATGACCATCGGTCGGGATACATTTACCAATGAGCAGTAGTTTAAAAATCTGATTACACAGGCAGGCAGCGCTTCAGATGCGCAGTGAATGATCTGTAGTAGATCTATAAGTTCTCATAGGCTGCCGCCATACAAGGCAGTGCAGGTCCTGTTTATACAGGACAGTGTGCTGCCAGAACAGTGAAATTTTGTGCAAACTAAAAGATCATTTCACCTGACGAACTAGTGTTTTGGCTCATTTGTCGAGTGATCAGCAGCTTGTTTATACTATACTATTATGGTAAAATGAGTGCTCCTAAGAACAGTCAATGAAAATTGTGCAGTGTAAATGTACCTTTAGGCTGCGTGCCCACTATGCGTTTTTCAAGCGTTTTTGCTGTGGAATATTTGCAGCGAAAACGCTTAAACGCTTGGTTATACGTGCCCCATGTTCTCCAATGATAATCCGCATGTGCTGTGCACATGCTGCGAAATTTCCGCTGTGGATTATCATTGTGGAAAAATACGCAGCATGTCCATTAATTTTGCGTACACGCAGCGTAATTGCCGCCATTGACTTGCATTGAATGGCTTAATATCCGCATGACTACATGTGCACATGCGGATATTAAGCGATTCAATGTGCGGATGGTACCCGGGTCTGGAGAAGAGGAGACTCATCCAGACCTGGGTACCATGGTACCTGTTAAAAAAAGAATTTAAAATAAAAAATTAACATTATGTGACGTCGGCGGTCGCGTGACCTGTCACATGACTAAATGACATCATGAAAGGACCTTTCACACCACCGCGAGCTGTACAAGAGACCGGACGCAGCAGAGAAAAGACCGGGAGCCATTGGAAGGGGAGTATAATGTTTTTTTGTTTTTTTTACCATTTTTATTCTTTTTTTCAACTATTAACTTGATCACACTATATAAATCCATGCCGGTT
Source organism: Phyllobates terribilis (assembly GCF_046119375.1). Taxonomy (NCBI): domain Eukaryota; kingdom Metazoa; phylum Chordata; class Amphibia; order Anura; family Dendrobatidae; genus Phyllobates; species Phyllobates terribilis. Next base: position 55,221,474 of record NW_027362771.1, on the reverse strand, counting down.
GAATGGATTTATAAAGTGTGACCAAGTTGTCAAGCACTTTTCCAAGTTATGCTAAAATCTCTTGGAAAAGCGCTTGATAACCCGCATGCAGAAATGCATGCAAAAACGCTTCACAAACGCTTCTACCTGGCAGGAAAAACGCATGTAAAAACCACATGCGTTTTTCCTGCCAGAGAGATGTGGAAAAAATATGCAGCAATTCTGCATCGCGGGCACTTCGCCTCAACTGTCAAAAGATACCATATATAAATGAGAAATCAAGCCTATGGACATAAGAACATTTTTCCCACTAACATCATTACTAATTCCATTTGAGCCTTTAGCAATAATACATAGCTGTATCATTTAATAGAAAATCACAATTTGCTAATTTGTGAAAACAAGGCCCCTATGAATGACAAAGTTTTAGTAGCCAGATGTGTCTTATTTTATGTATAGACTTTATTTTTACAGATAGAGCCAAAGAAAGACCCTGTTGAGGGTTTATATGCCTTGATGACATTTTTTTTTAAATCAGACTCAAACAAAAGTAAGTAAACACATTCTGCGAGTGAAGTCCAAATGTAACACACATGAGCCTGCTTTTCACAGGATGAGAAAAAAGCCATCAACATTACTTGGGATTATGAATAATTGGGAAATCTCATCATGTATTTTCAAGGTTTGAGATTTGAAATGTCATGGTGGTCACAAAGTGGCTGAGCAAGTAGATGTGTTGTCTGTGACTTCTGGCATCTAAGCCTATGGCAAAAAAAGCAACCAAGATTCGACATAATCGTGAATGTACAGAAATGTACTGGAAAGTGATCAATAAAAGATTTATTTTGTCTGACTTCATTAGAATTGATTCCAAATTGGAACAGGATGAGATAGCAAAATTCTAAGGGTTGGCCTTATGTCTCTGCTAATGTAGAGAAGAATGCAGGACTGTGAACAAGGTGCAATTTCGTATTGGCACATGGAGGCCGGCACTCTGTACTGGCACTGCAATGGCGGTAACTTTTTGAGGGTGATGTGTGATAGCAATATACAGAGAATAATTCTTATCACAATATTCTAAGAATTTGTGAGAGACAATGATATAGAAATTCAGCATACTGATTCTGTAGCTGGAAATATTATTTAGTATACTAAGGCATTACTTTAAAACATGAGGATGATACAGACACCAGAGGCAGGCAGGGGGGCAAGGAAGGAACCGAAGACCCTACCCACATTCTTGACAATATGCACCTAAAGCTCATGTAACCCAAACTTCAAATGCTGATTAAACAACAACCAAAATGTGGATTTCTTCACTGAAGGTATCTATTAAATCTGTATAACAGCGCCATTATGGCCGGTCATGCCTTTACTTTAACATGCATAATCATGAAGACAGGTTCTCTTTAAAAAGAAATATCTGTAAAAAGTAAGTGTATTTTAAATTTTCTTTACTACAGATAAGGGTTTACCAGCCAGAGAGATCACTGTATACCAGTCAAAATCGAGCCCACATAAGTGTAAAAGTCTAAATTCATTCTGCAAAACCTACACATAAAAGAGCACTTCTACTCGTACAATATTCCTACCATATAAAATACAGTGGCATTTCTCAAATATAGTTTATTACCGCACATATTTCTTATAAAATACTACCGAAAAAAGTGCAAGAATTATTATTTTACTTCTAAGATGAAAAGGGTAGAATTTAGCTGTTAGAAATAATTCCTTCTGCAGTCATTATGTCAGTGAGAACTTTGACAGGAGAGCTAGAAATGTCTCCCTGCAGACTCATCACCTACTCTTACCCTGACTTCTGGAACATCAGCACTAGTCCAGATACAAACACAAAGGAGGTTCAGAATTTTGGGGAAATTGACAAACAATTAGTGTTATTAACACACCATCAACTTACTTGGCCAAGTGCTTCATTAACATGTTTAACATTTGTCTATTCTTCTCTGGCAAGCGGTGGATCAGGCAATGTATTTCTTTTATTCGGGTCTCCTGGCTCTCTAGCTCTTCAATGAAAATGAAAAAGAAAACAAATACGATTAGGTATAGGGAATGTACAACCAAAATTTCTTTCACTGTGTAAAATGTAAAGAAATCAAGAATGCAACGATTTAGAAACTCTTATAATCATATTTTATTCACATTAAAAACATAGAACAGATATCAGAAGGTGAAAGTTATTTATTTATTTTTTTTAAATGAAATGGAAAATGTTTAGCTCTTGTAGAAATTGATAATAAATAACTACGTGTGTAGCAAGAAATGATATAGATGATAAAATTATATATAAATTAAAAGTTCGTAGGTGCAGAAATATTGTCTCCAATGTGTACCAACCTTTAAAATGCTTTTCTAGTAGAGGAAAATTAGTCTCTGATGAAGGAAAATGCATGTTCCATAATGCGTAGTACCTATTTTGGTCTGTTCTTTTTCCGATTTTTTGTGACGTCACTGTGCACGGGCAGGTCTTTTCTTGCTGATCTGGCCTATAACATCAAGATAAGACCTACAGTCCTGCTCTGGAGCATGGGTATATCATTAACTCAAAACTGCAAACACTGATTACACAAGAGCCACAAGATGGATTTCTTCACCTCAGGTATCATATTAATCAGTGCAGCAGCCCCAACATGACAATGCCTGTAGTTTACTTAGCAAAATCCTGCTGACAGGTTCACTTTAATTGATTATTGATTCTAACCCCTTACAGGCCTGGGATGTATTAGTACGCCCTAGACCATCACCCCCGGTTCAGCACAGGCTCCGGCGCCGAGCCGGGACTGAACCGGGCACATGTCAGCTGACATGTGCCCGCAACAACTGCGGGTGGAGTCGCGATCCACCCGTGACTGTTAACCAGTTAAATGCCGCTGTCAATCTTTGACCGCGGCATTTAACAGCGCCGTGGCGGAAGTGCGGCATTAACCCCCTGCCAGTCAGTGACCCCGTCACCAATGGGTGGGCATGACAACCTGGGGTCTGCACGAGACCCCTGTGGTTGTCATGTCTTGCTTGCTATGAGCGCCACCCAGTGGTCGGCGCTCATAGCAAGTGAACATTTCTGCTACACAGAGGCAATCTGCTCATCGCCTCTGTGTAACAGGGCCGATCAGATAACTGCAGCTTCTAGTCTCCTGTGGAGACTATTGAAGCATGCAGAAAGTGGAAAAAAATGTTTTTAAAAATATAAAAAATATATAAAAAGTTTAAAATCACCCCCCTTTTGTCCCATTCAAAATCAAATAAAAAAAACAAAAACACATACACATATTTGGTATCGTCGCATTCAGAATCGCCCGATCTATCAATATAAAAACAAAATTAATCCGATCGGTAAACGGCGTAAAGAGAAAAAAATTATAAACGCCAGAATTACACTTTTTTGGTCGTCGCAACATTGAAATTAAATGCAATAACGGGCATTTACATCACATCTGCCCCAAAATAGTATCAATAAAAACGTCAGCTCGACTCGCAAAAAATAAGCCCTCACACAGCCCCAGATCCCGAAAAATGGAGATGCTACGAGTCTCGGAAAATTGCGCTTTTTTTTTTTTTCTTAGCAAACTTTGGATTTTTTTTCACCACTTAATTAAAAAAGAACCTGTATATGTTTGGTGTCTACGAACTCGTAATGACCTGGGAGAATAATAATGGCAGGTCAGTTTTAGCATTCAGTGAATGTGGTAAAAAAAAACACAACCGTGGAATTGAATTTTTTTTGCAATTTCACCGCACTTGGAATTTTTTTTCTGTTTTCCAGTACATGATATGTTAAAACCAGTGATGGCGTTGAAAAGTACAACTCGTCCTGCAAAAAATAAGCCCTCACACGGCCATATTGACAGAAAAATAAAAAGGCTATGGCTCTGGGAAGAAGGGGAACAAAAAATGAAAATGCAAAAACAGAAAAACCCAAGGTCGTTAAGGGTTAACTTCTAAGAAAAATCTGACCATTTATCCTGTACTAGAAAACCATTGCTAAGGTTGGTATACATTACAGACAATATTTCTACATCTACGAACTTTAAATTTATATATAATGTTATCATCTATATAGATCCTTAGCACACAAAGTTAATTACCGTTCCTATTTTTCAAGTTAGATTGCATTAGGTGAATACAGATCTATTGTGGTGAAGTTTCGAAATCACGATTAAGGAGCGTGGTGATTTCCACTAAACTCTGTTAGAAAACTGATGGCAGCAACACATCTCAAAAAAGTTGACCAGAACCACTTCCACCATTGTGTAACATCCCCACTTCTTTTGACAACAATCTGGATGGTCCCTCTGCTCTGAGTCTGCAGGAAAAAGTCTGTGGTTTCCATAAAAAAAGTCAAATTTTGATTCATCTGAACTCAGAACAGTTTTCCATTCTCCCTCAGACCATTTTAAATGATCTTTGGCCCAGAGAAGATGGCAGCATTTCTGGATATTGTTCATATGTATGGCTTCTTCTTTGCTTTACTTGCCTTTGTGTGTTGTGCAGAAAACTGTGTTCATAGACAATGATTTCTAAAAGTACTCAGTACAAAACTGATTCATAAACTTTATAATGCAGTGCCGCCTGAGGGCCTGTAGATCACGAGCATCCAATATTGATTGACCCTTGTACCATGTGTGCATGGATTTCTCCAGAAACATGCGTATGCCTCTTAATGAATCAGGAGCATAGCATGCACCTTGCCGCAAATCTTACACCAGTGAGTGACTGGAGTAAGATTTGTGGTGCAAGGCACGCCACCACTCATCATGAATTTTTCAATGCCCCCCTTCCGTACTCCAACCGCTTTATTGGAGCGAGGCAAAAATGTTGCGACGCCATAATTGGAAAAACCGCAATTGGGCCCTATGAAATAAAATCATAATGTCACTAGATTTTTTTTTATGAACTACCGTATACAGTTTAAGTTATAAGTAGTGGAGGACCAACACTTTTAATACGTCTTTCAGAGAAACCAAATGTCACCAGAAAGTAGTAAGAGATAAGCAGTACAACCCCTAGACTGGGCTCAGACATGCATACGAAAAATTGTTTGTGTTTTATCCCCTAAAATGCTTAATTTTTATCAGCATTGTCACCCATATTTCATCCACGTATCTGTTATTTTTATTTTATTTTTTTATACAGCCATATGGCATCCATTTTTATACATCGACAGTTTAAGAAATGTACATGACCAAATACAGTTTCCTATGTTAAATAATTACAAAGTATCCGTATAAAAAAAAAAATTAATACTGTTGATCCATATGGAAGTCATTTTTTGTGCATATTCAGACTTGAATGGTTGAGTCTCATTCAAAATACAGAAGAGAATAGCGTACGCAGGGACTTATTTTCCGGAGGTACACTCGGTCCATGTGAAAAAAACGCTCATCTGAACAGCCCTATTGAATGGCATTGATCTGTGTAATGCCCAGTGTGCTGTTCAACCTCAACACGGAAAGCTGACGTACATATAATACGCTCCTTTGAACGAGTGCTTAAGTAAATTAAGTGATACAGGTGAACATTATGAAGGAGCGGATTATTGCTTACCCAAAGTAATAGTAGAAAGAATTCGTACAGTAGAGCACTTAAAATGGACATGGAATGCCAGATGTGATTTTAATTCACACAGCAGAGGACACAGACAGAGCAAGAACAATATATGGGCCCGTTGGAGTCCAATAGCTCGTCATAATGCACAATCCCACCTGCTTTGGAGCTGGATGTGGGCCCCCTTATCTCTTGGGCTCTGTGCGAGTACACCGGTTCCACTAATGTATGTCCGCCCCTGAATTCACATAAGTATATATACAGACGCAGATTTGACACTACAGATTGTGTACAACTATTAGTCAAGCAACATTTACTATCAGCAAGTAAAGACTCTTCCTAAGGCAGGGGGAAAAGAGAACCTGGAGTTCATGGAGCGAATTTTCGGATTTGCGGAGACTAGAGCAGTAACAATGGATCTGGATACTGACTTAACAGTCATTTTCATTTTTACTTCATCAATCAATAGTACACATGAAATAAGCAACTTTGCAATATATCTTATCAGACAAATCTGCTTCTTTCTCCTCCAGACCTGATGATTCATTTTTAAAAGTCGCAATTTACAGGTAAAATCATTACTGAGACAGGAGATGACAGTTGCTACTGATAAGATATTTGTGTATACGGGAGGGGTAGGCGAAGGGAGGAGCTCTGTTTCTAGCTACTCATCCGCAACCGCTATACAGAATTTATATAGAGTAGCAACTGTCATCTCCGTAATGTAATAATCTGAATACTAATTTTACATGTAAACTGAGAATTTTAAGAATAAATGAACAGTTCAGGAGGAGAAGCAGCAGATTTCTCTGATAAGATACATTACAAAGTTGTTTATTTTTATTTGTACAATTGATTTGCACAAAAAAAATTAAAATTGCTGTTTTACATTTGATCTTTTAAAAATCCCAAAGCTCATACAGAAATGCTGGCTATATGTATGGCCGTCTCAAAGTATTAATTTTTTATTTGACCCATCGCGGTCGCCTTGTTTGATTTTTCCTATGTCTGCCAGCTGTCAGATGTTTTCTTTTTCTTATTTAAAAGTTTGTATTTTGTGATTTTTAAACATTATTACTCTTTCTTCAAACTTTTCAAAAATCAAATCAACACCACAAACCAATATATTATTTTAAAGTTCTTAAAACACTTACTAGCAGCTTTGATAAAGCTTCTTTGAAACTGGTATGTCATGAGGGGACCTGGAAGCATTCTGCAATAGAAAAAAAACAAAAAGGTACATGACATGCATCACTTATCTGAAATGTTCAAACTTTAAAAAAAACAAAAAAAACAATGCCTTTTAGGCATCATTTTTTAGATGTATATAGGGCCAGAATTAGACATCAGTCTTTCATGGTTCAAGTATGGCCCGAGATGCATGGTCAGGCAGCGGTTCTTCTGACCTGAACTCAACAGCCTTATGCGGATACGTGAATATGGCCTTAGATGAAGTGCAGACAGAAATGTACTTTTACACACTTTAACTTTGCTGATTAGGTGATCGTCTCATGGTGTGAAGCTGAAGGAAGCACAAGTCATTCACTGCCTTCTCTACATGTGGTCTGATGTTTAATCTGCAGCATCATCTCCCTCCTCCGTGTTTAGTATTTATTTTTTTACGTTAGGCTATGTTCACATGTTGCATTTTTGCAGCAGGTTTTATGCAAATTTATGCAAATTAAAAGCTGCATTTTAAAGTACCAGCAAAAGCTATGAGATTTCAGAATTTTCATGCACACACATTGTTTTTTTTTTTCCTGACAGAATTGGAAAACTGCTGCGTTTTTGAAAACTGGAGCATGTCACCTCTTTCAGCATTTTTTCACCCATAAAAAGAAATGAGCAAGTGGAAAAACGCAGCAAAAACGCAAGTAACAGGTTTTACTGCGTTTTTAGTGAAAAAAAAAGCATGTACAGAAGTATGTGAAACATTTATTTTTGGGATTTTCCCAAGTTTAAACCATAATGTCTTGGTCTCCGCTCACATGGCAGTTAGGATTAGAACAGTTTAATTAAATTAGTGATGTGTACAATGTAAACATTGGCTGACCAAGGTGTGAAATTTAACATTACCTGATCAACTCAAGGGCCCACCAAAGTGGAAAAGTAAACCGTGTCCTACAAACTCAATGCTCTGCCAATGCCTTAGGTAAACGATTCCTGACCAATTCATCTCCACCCGATGTTACATTTGTAATTGTTTATTTTTTCATGAACTCATATGAACTTTTTAGTTCATAAGAGTCACTATTTTTTCAGACAAACATCTTGTTCCACTAAATAATTTGATCAAATTGCCCCTTTTTCCAAAAATGTTATGGTTTAACATATGTCTTGCATTGGTGACCATGTTCATGTTTCTGTGGTGGAAGCAAAGCTGAACTTTGGGATACTGAAAAACGCAGCAAAACCTGCTTTTTGTAAGCAGCTTCATTACTGTCAAGAGAGCAGGTTTTGCTTGCAGAAAACAACGCAGTGTGTGAAAATAGCTTAGACAGATTTATTTGGAGACAAAAGAGGTTCCTGAACAAAGAGCCTTGTAGCACAATTGCAGACAGGTATACATTTCTCTGAAATGCTCCAGCATTGAAGAAAAAAATATACAGGGTGTGCCATTTATATGGATACACCTAAATTAAATGGAAATGGTTGGTGATATCAACTTCCTGTTTGTGGCACATTAGTATCTCGTATCTTCACAGCATAGACAATTGCCTTCAGGTGACCTCAAAGATAAAAGTCTAAGGGGGTCAGATCGGGAGACCTTGATGGCCATTCAACTGGCCCACGACGACCAATCCACTTTCCAGGAAACTGTTCATGTAGGAATGCTCGGACCTGACACCCATAATGTGGTGGTGCACCATCTTGTTGGAAAAACTCAGGGAGCGTGCCATATTCAGTGCATAAAGAGGGCAACACATCATCATGTAGCAATTTCAGATATCCAGTGGCATTGAGGTTTCAATTGATGAAGAATGGCCCCACTATCTTTGTACCCCATATACCATACCATCAAGATATGAGATGTGCAGCATCTGAAACAACGGATACTGGAAGCCTGTGCTAGCATTTCTTCTGCGGTGTTGCTATCAGTGTGTCAAGAGTGGGAGAAGAGGGTTGCATTGACAATCCAACACAATGGGCAGCACTTTGAACACATTTTAGTGGCCATAAACTTGTAAAAAACTCATGAAAGAATAAAGTTATGTTAAAACCAAGCACACCATTGTTTTTCTTATGAAATTCTCAATAGGTTTGATGTGTCACATGACCCTCTTCCCATTGAAAAAAATAAAGTTGGATCCAAAATGGCCAACTTCAAAATGGCCGCCATGCTCACCACCCATCTGGAAAAGTTTTCCCCCTCCTATATAGTAATGTGCCACAAACAGGAAGTTGATATCACCAACCATTCCCATTTAATTTAGGTGTATCCATATAAATGGCCCACCCTGTAGTTTGGAGAGCTGAACGGAGACTAGTCCAACATGACCCCTGGCCGATTTCTCCCTACAACACTCCAGGTGTTTAACAGGTCTCTCGCCAAGTACACACATTGAAGTGACCTGTTAATCAACTAGAGAAATGATAGGCATGAGCTGGCTTTTAAAACTATATTTTCAAAATATGGTTTCTGGCCAGATTTTTAAAGTATAGTTTCTTTGAAACTACAGAATATTTCAGAGTAAAACTTAACTAGTTGAAATCGGGCAGCCAGGTTCTGATTTATAGTGCACGTGGTTTGGGCAGCATGAATCGACAGATAGACTATGATGACGTTAAGTTAAAGAGAACCTATCTTTATTCAAGTGCAATACAGGTTTTAGAAAAAATGCATTCTATGACACATACTTTAACAGAATAAACACTAAACACAGATTAGATCACTCTCAGCGACACATTGTTGTGATGATTGATTTAGTGGACAAGTTCAGAAAGATTTATTATTATGCTTGCTTATATAGCGCCATTAATTCCACAGCACTTTACAGACATCATCACTGTCCCGATAGGGAATTTATATTGTGAGCCCCTATCAGTAGGTCTTTGGAGTGTGACAGGCAACCAGAGAACGCAGAGGAAACCCACGCAAACACGGGGAGAACATACAAACTCTTTGCAGATGTTGTCCTTGGTGGGATTTGAACCAAGGACCCCAGTGCTGCAAAGCTACAATGCTAACCTCTGTGCTGTCCTGACCCGGTTTTTGAAAAATAAAATATTATAAGTGATAGGTAGCAGATTTCTTCAGATGCAACAGTCATCCAAGGATTTATTTCACAGTTGCCACTTTCAGTGCTGAGTGGTGACTAATTGCTCTGAGTATGCCTGCATGACTGAAGACCAACAGTTGCCAGGAGAATAAAGTTAAACTTTCTCCTGGGGGCCGCACTTAGAGTACTGCAGCTAGGCACCTCCATAATGCCATTAGCTGCAGATTAACCCTATATATGCAGGTTAATAGCATTATCGGACCATACGGGTTCGCTATCAAGTACACGGTTAGGATTCGGCTCTGTCCCAGAAGAATACTAAGAGATTCCAGCTTGCCGGAAAGGAAAACCTCTTTAACGATGTAGGATTCTAGGATCGACTTAAGGGATCTGTCTCTGTTCAACCTTACTAATTATGAAAACATTAAATAATATTAACCTATATGTTTACTTGACCACATGGTGAATTTGATTTAGTTCCCAGTCTATTAGTAGAGAGGACTCTTATGAATGACATTTTCCAATAACATGTATAAAAAATGGCCTATGCAACAGTTCTTATATTATTATGTTTAACCCCTTCCTGACATATAACGTACAATTGCATTATATGCCAGCTCCCTTTCTTTGGTGCAAACTCAGGAGCTGACCTTGCATCTTTCCTGGTTGACACCGGCTGCGGTAATCAGCCAGCATCTGTCTCTAACAGCAGGGGATGGAGCTGAGCTGCGGTTAAACGCTTAAGCTCAGCATTTTGCGCAAAGCATAAATGCCCAAACCAGGGGGCATGCCTTTCCACATTGTTCCCCAGCAACATAATTTCGGGGTACCAATAGCTGGCTATGGCAAATGAGGGTCTGCTCAATATCCATGCGCTAGCCATTAAGGCATTCCTGTAAAGACCAGCCTATGGCTTGCATTTACTACAATTGCATTATATGCCAGCTCCCTTTCTTTGGTGCAAACTCAGGAGCTGACCTTGCATCTTTCCTGGTTGACACCGGCTGCGGTAATCAGCCAGCATCTGTCTCTAACAGCAGGGGATGGAGCTGAGCTGCGGTTAAACGCTTAAGCTCAGCATTTTGCGCAAAGCATAAATGCCCAAACCAGGGGGCATGCCTTTCCACATTGTTCCCCAGCAACATAATTTCGGGGTACCAATAGCTGGCTATGGCAAATGAGGGTCTGCTCAATATCCATGCGCTAGCCATTAAGGCATTCCTGTAAAGACCAGCCTATGGCTTGCATTTAAAGAGGACCATGATTTTTACTATATAGTGCAACACTGGTATTGCAGTATATAGTATAAGCAATCGAATGAGAAGTTCAAAATAAAGTAAAATAAAAAAAGTTTTATAAATATAATAAAAAAAAATAAAAATTCCCCACATATTCTTACTATTCTAAATACAGAAATTCTAAAAATGTAAAAATGACTGCTGTAATTGTACTGACCTGAAGAATCATGTTGCCAGGTTATTTTTAGTGCCCAATGAATGCCATAAAAACAAAACCCAAAAGACTGTGAAATTGCTTTTTTTTTTTCACAATTTGACCCCACACTGGACTGGCAAAAGTAATGGTTTCATTAAAAACTACAATTTATCCCACAAAAAGCAAGCCCTCATATGGCTAAGTGAATGGAAAAATAAAAAAGGTTGTTGGAAGAAGGGAGGGAAAAACAAATGCAAAAGCACAAAAATCATCCTGTCTGGAAGGTGATAAAAGCCACTTGGTTCTCAGTAGTAAAGCAATAAATTAATGATGGGACATTTAGCAAGAACTGCTAAAAAGATATTTGCTGTTACAAAAAGGCGACTACAATTAGTATTCGTTTAAACGTTCATATGGAATATTATATTGTTTTGTATGTCCATAGTTACAGACTGCAAAAATCTGAAACCATGTTTCATTTACTCTTCTACTGTCTTTAGGTAACCAAGATTCAGGAGGAAAAAAAACAAAAAAACGAGTGAGGTAATGGTTCAAACATGGCACATAATCTTCAATATATTACATTTCTTTGCTCCATATAGGTTTTTAGCATTGCTGACTTGAAAACTATTTGAAATACCTAAAGTATTTATGTAATGAAATTGTTATAGTTAATTAGACAGCATGAAAATAAGCAAGTTTACAATTGACTAGTTTTTGCTATCTGCTCTCAATCTGCTGTGAGGGCGTTTATCTTACATAGTGTGCAGCTTGTTAAAGGGGTTTTCACATGAACAAAAGTTAATTTGAATCAATAGATCTTGGAATAATAATAATTTCCACTATTGGATGTGTTAAATAATATGTTCCTGTGCTGAGATAATCTTATAAATGTGCCCCTGCTATGTACTGTGTAATGGCTGTGTCTGACCGTGAAGGAACATGGTCTGATCATACCACAGATACTGGACGGGGGGGAAGCAAAAGAGTATACAGACATTACAGCAGAGGATCGCAAATAATTCTTCCTTTGAAGTAAAACATTGTTTAAAAAAAGGCAGGGAAATGTTTTACCTCACAGAAAAAAATCAGTTGTGATCCCCTGCTGTAATGTCTGTATACTCTTTTACTTCCTCCCCTGCCCAGGAGCTGTGGTATGATCAGACCATGTTCCTGTACGGTCAGACACAGCCATTACGCAGTACACAGTGGGAACATTTCTAAGATTATCTCAGCACAGAGACATTTTATTTAAACACATCCAATAGTGGAAATTATTATTATTCCAAGATCAATTGATTAAAATATACTTGTCTGTTTAAAAACACCTTTAAGGAGATCAACCACCAGAGCCTGGTCAAGTGTGCACAGTAGTTACATTTCAGGAGGAGCTAACTCCTGAGATACCAGTTAGCTCTCACTTTCTTAGTCATGTGTTTGCAAAAAGCCAATGTTCTGTCTATTCAAATATAGTGATAGCTGTGTGGACTTCAGAACAACTGAAAGACCATAAGGCCACGCTGAGTATTTGGTGAGTTTTTTACATCAGTATTTGTAAACCAAAACCAGGAGTGGAACAATCAGAGGAAAAGTATGATAGAAACACGTCACCACTTCTGTATTTATCACCCACTCCTGGTCTTGGCTTACAAATACGGAGGTAAAAAACTCACCAAATATTAAAAGTGTGCACATGGCCTTTAGGTGTCATAGTAACATTAGCTCAGCAGTAGAGTTAAAGACTTTTTGTAACTGGCAGTAAGACACATATTTATGTATTAAGCATATGGATCACCAAATGTAAGCTGTTGAAAAACTACTAGAGTCACTACAACTCATAAAAGGAACACCACCAATGATGGAACATATATACTTGTGAACTGCAGTACTTGAATTTACCAATCACATTTACAATAATGCATTTTCAAAATACCTTAAATAAGTTTTCAAAGTGCTTGTGATTGTCTTGATTTCCCACTCTGTAGAAATTTCTGTATCAGCTTCTGTAGTTATCTTAGGATCTAAAAAATAAGTAATGAAGCAAAAATATAAAAACTGAGAAAATACTTGAACTGCATGTACAAGAAAGTGAACCTTTGTGAAAAAAAAATGTAAGCATAAAATTATAAGTACTTCTAACATTTTTTCATATATAGTTTATTATACTTTTTATACTGTCCAGACGTTATAACTGCCTCTATTTCTTACATGTCAGCTGTCTTCTGATTAAATGAAATCTGTTAGCAGGATTTCACACCCGATCTACATGCGCATGTAGATCTTTCAAAGACAAGTCCAGCAATACCTTTACCTGGCCATTGAGTTATTCCATTACTGAGAAATCAGTGTTTGAATTGATATGAAAATAAGGCTGAAGGATTATGGTAGTTGTGAAGAATCTGTGACTCCAACTTTATCCCTGGTCCAGTGCCGCCTCCTCCTGCGTGATTGACAGCTCCATTGTCTGACGTCGCATAGTGTATAGGCTGCCAGTAAAGTAGAAGGAAGTGGAACTGGGTGGGAATAGAGCTGGAGCAACAGATACACACGTGGTCAAAATTGTTGGTACCCCTCGTTTAATGAAAGAAAAACCCACAATAGTCACAGAAATAACTTGAATCTGACAAAAGTAATAATAGATTAAAAATTTATGAAGATTAACAAATGAAAGTCAGACATTTCTTTTCAACCCTGAGTCCACAGAATTTAAAAAAAAATTCAACTCATGAAATAGGACAGAAATGATGGTACTCTTAACTTAATATTTTGTTGAACAACCTTTTGAGGCAATCACTGCAATCAAACGATTCCTGTAACTGTCAATGAGACTTCTACACCTCTCGACAGGTATTTTGGTCCACTCCTCATGAGCAAACTGCTCCAGTTGTCTCGTGTTTTAAGGTTGCCTTTTCCAGACGGCATGTTTCAGCTCTTTCCAAAGATGCTCAATAGGATTTAGGTCAGGGCTCATAATAGTCAGTTCAGAATAGTCCAATGTTTTCCTCTTAGCCATGCTTGGGTGTTTTTAGCTGTGTCTTTTGGGTCATTATCCTGTTGCAAGACCCATGACCTGCAAATGAGACCAAGCTTTCTGACACTGGGCAGCACATTTCTCTCTAAAATCCCTTGATAGTCTTGAGATTTCATTGTACCCTGCACAGATTCAAGACACCCAGTGCCAGATGCAGCAAAGCAGCCCTAGAACATAACAGCCTCCCCCATGTTTCACAGTAGGGACAGTGTTCTTTCTTGATAGACTTCATTTTTCTGTCTGTGAACATAGAGCTGATGTGCCTTGCCAAAAACTTCCATTTTTGTCTCATCTGTCCATAGGACATTCTCCCAGAAGCTTTGTGGCTTGACAACATGTAGTTTGGCAAATTCCAGTCTGCCTCTTTTGTGATTTTTTTTTCAACAATGGTGTTCTCCTTGGTCGTCTCCCATGAAGTCCACTTTGGATCAAACAACGACGGATGGTGCGACCTGACACGGACGTTGCTTGAGCTTGAAGTTCACCTTTAATCTCTTTAGAAGTTATCCTTGGCTCTTTTGTTACCATTCGTATTATCCGTCTCTTTGATTTGTCATCAATTTTCCTCCTGCCACATCCAGGGAGGTTGGCTACAGTTCCATGGATCTTAAATTTCCGAATATTTGCAACTGTAGTCACAGGAACATCAAGCTACTTGGAGATGGTCTTATAACCTTTACCTTTAACATGCTTGTCTATAATTTTCTTTCTAATCTCCTGAGACAACTCTTTCCTTTGCTTCCTCTGGTCCATGTTGAGTGTGGTACACACCCTGTCACCAAACAGCACAGTGAGTATCTGTAGCCCTATATACAGGCCCACTGACTGATGACAAGCTTGTAGACACCTGTGCTGCTAATTAGTGGACACAACTTGATTTAACTTGTCCCTTTTGTCACATTATTTTCAGGGGTACCTTCATTTCTATCCAGGCCTATTTCATGAGTTTAATTTTTTTTTTAATTCTGTGGATTAAGGGTTGAAAAGCGATGACAGACTTTCATTTGTTCATTTTCATAGATTTTTAATTTATTATTACTTTTGTCAGATTCAAGTTATTTCTGTGACCATTGTGGGTTTTTCTTTCACTAAACGAGGGGTACCAACAATTTGACCATGTGTGTACTTCAGATCTATGATAGATAGTCCTCCAGCTTCATTTGCATATCAATTCAAACACGGCTATATCAGTAATGGACTGACTATGTAAAGGTATTGCTGCATTTGTCTTTCAAATAACTACATGAGTATATAAACAGTCTGTGGGGTAAAATTTGGATGACAGATTCCGTTTAAAGAAGCACTGCCATCAAAATTTCTATCCTCTTAATATATTGCAGTCATCATATTATATGACACTGTGCTTACAATTGCTCATTTTGCCTTTCTACCCACTTAATTCTTCTCTTTTCCATTAGGTCTATGACATCATGTGATTAAAAACAGACTAGCTGATTCCGTCTAAGTCCTATGTAGAAACAGAAGGTCTCTTTTTCCAACAGGAGTCATCACTGCAAAAGTCCCTGGCAGGGGGAGGAGCGGAACAGCTAGGTCAAGAGTTGAAGAAGGAGATGACTCATGCAGGGAAAAAGACCTCCTGTTTCTACATAGAATTTAGAAGGATTCAGCTAGTCTGTTTTAATCATGAGAAAAGAGAAGAATTAAATTGTGTAGAAAGGCAAAATGAGTAATTGTAAGTACACAGTGCCATATAATATGATGATCGCAATATATTAAGAGGATAAAAACGTCAATGGGAGTGCTTCTTTAGGGATTTGCTGCAGGTTGTAATAGTAAACACCCAAATCTATTTAGCACACAGTTTTCAAATGATTTCATAAGAAATATTTAAAGGCCTGTAATACATAGCAACACAAATCAAAACATAACACAAATGGTCATCGCAAGAGTCCCGGCCACATCCTGTTGCACTTTTCTATCAGCACCAACAACTGCATCAATCACATTTAGAAAACCCTTTGTTTATTTTGACAAAAGTTGATCCTCCAACTAAGATCCTGTTATGTAACATTAGTATGCCTGTGTTTGTAAGACTAAAGAGAACATAAGAAAGATTAGCAAGCAGGGCTGCATCTAATCCAAGCCTTAAAAGAGTTATATTCCTCATCCTATATCAATGTTTTCTAAGCCTATCGGTAAACTTCAAGATAGTGAATATATGCAGCACTGTATGGCTTGCTTAAAGGGAATCGGTCAGCAGGTTTATGCTATGTAATCTGAGTGAGGTAGAGTTGATAATTCCAGTATCTGCAATAGAAATAAAAAACAAAAACATTTATTTGGTTACATTAACCCCTTCACCCCTGAACCCGTTCTTCATGACCAGGCCAAATTTTACAATTCTGACCACTGTCACTTTATGAGGTAATTACTCTGGAACGCTTCAACGGATCCCCCTGATTCTGAGATTGTTTTTTCATGACATATTGTACTTCATGATATTGGTAAAATTTCTTTGATATGACTGGTATTTATTTGTGAAAAAATCAGAAATTTGGCATAAATGTTAAACATTTTGCAATTTTCAAACTTTGAATTGTTATGCCCTTAAATCAGAGAGATATGTCACACAAAATAGTTAATAAATTACATTTCCCACATGTCTACTTTACATCAGCACAATTTTGGAACCAAAATTTTTTTTTGTTAGGGAGCTATAAGGGTTAAAAGTTGACCAGCGATTTCTCATTTTTCCAACAAAATTTACAAAACCATTTTTTTAGGGACCGCATCACATTTGAAGTGATTGATATGACAGAAAATACTCAAAAGTGACACCTTTAAAAAACTGCACCCCTCAAGGTGCTCAATACCGCATTCAAAAAAATTATTAACCCTTCAGGTGCTTCACAGGAATTTTGGGAATGTGGAAGAAAACAATGAACATTTAACCTTTTTTCACAAAAATATTATTTTAGACCCAATTTTTTTTTTTTTTTTGAAAGGGTAACCAGAAAAAAATTACCCCAAAATTTGAGCGTGTGGAGGAAAACTACTGTTTGGGAGCACAACAGGGCTTGGAAGCGAAGGAGCACCGTTTGACTTTTTGAATGCAAAATTTGCTGGAATAATTAAAGGACGCTATGTCGCATTTGTAGAGCCCCTGATGTGCCTGAACAGTGAAAAAACCCCACAAGGGACACCATTTTGTAAATTAAACCCCTCAGGGAACATAATTAGATGTGTGGTGAGCACCTTGAACCCCTAGATGCTTCACTTAGTTTTACAACGTTGATCTGTGAAAATGAAAAAAATAAATCTATTTCTGGGTAGAAGTAAATATTGACCTCTTAACTTTGCTCATGTACTATCTAACGCATCTTTAATACCCCTCAATGAGATATTTCAGGACTGCTCTATCCCTCCAAGAGCCAACTATGACTATAGACAATTGCAACATTTCTATTCCCATGTTAGAAAAGATAAACGGCTCAATAGGGATCTTACAAATTTTGAAAAACTGTGCCTGTCGTCGTATCCACCCTTGCACTCCATCTCATTGCTCTATAAACACCTAATAGCACAAACTACAACTATCAAACCACCCTATTTCGATGCATGGGAAAGAGAACTTTGCAAATCTTTTGAAGACTCACAATGGGCTAAATGTTTTCAATTTGCTCACAAAACGTCAATTGCAAACAAACCTCAAGAGACCTCCTTTAAGATCATCTCCAGATGGTACCGGGTTCCCGTATTACTTCATAAGTGGTTTCCCGCAGTATCAGACAGATGCTGGAGATGTGGAGTGGAAGAGGGGACGATGACACACATTTGGTGGAGCTGTCCTATAAGAGGTTTTTGGACCAAGGTAATTCAGACTATTAAAAAAATGACTCGTCTCTCTGTGCCCGACTCTCCTGAATCTCTTCTGCTCTTTATGATCCCAACTAGTCTCACCAAATACAAAAGGTCTTTAATAAGCTACCTTATACAGGCTGCTAAGAATGTTATTCCTTGTCACTGGAAAAGTACTTCTCCACCTACTCTGGAGAAGTGGTTCTGTGAAATAGCCCTTCTAAATAGGGTGAAACATTTGATTGCCCAATCCCCCACTGATTGTGATAGATAGTGTGAGACTTGGAGAGACTGGATTGAATTCCAGGAATCCGATGCCTACCGTCTTACATCAGACTGATGTAACCCACCCTTTTCTCTGGTGCGTTTCTTCTCTGTTCGGATTATGCTCCGTGCTGGTTTGCGCCTGACTGCACTATAGGATTTCCATTGGATTTTAGTAACTTCATAATTGCAATACTAATGGCCTAAAATGTTCCCTTTCTTTTTCTTCCTATAACTTGATGTTTTATTGGACGTTATACTTATATTTTATGATATATTAATGCTGATATTGTCCTGGTTATTCTTTTTTTTTTGTATTTTTGTAATTGAAAATTAACCTTTCAATAAAAATTTAATTTTGAAAAAAAAAAATGAAAAAAATATTTTTCCCACAAAAATGTAGTTTTAGCCCCCAATTTTTTCATTTTTGCAAGGATAGCTGGAGAAAATGGACCCCAAAATTTGTTGTGCAATTTCTCCCGAGTACGCCGATACCTCATTTGTGGTCGAAAACTACTTTTGAGGCACAGTGCAAAGCTCAGAAGGGAAGAAGCGTCATATTGGAGTTCAGATTTGCTGGACAGTTTTGAGAGTGCCATATCACATTGGCAGAGCCTCTGAGATGCCAGAATAGCAGAAAGCCCCATAAGTGACCCAATTTTACAAACTACACCTCTCAATGAATTCATCTAAGGGTGCAGTGATCATATTGACACCATAGGTGGGTCACAGAATTTTATACCATTGGGCAGTAAAAAAAAATTACATTTTTAACCACCAAAATTTTGTATTCGCCCCACATTTTACATTTTCACACTGTGAAATGGGTAAAAGTGGCAACAAAACGTGTCCCCCAATTTCTGCTGAATGTAGACATACCCCATATGTGGCTGTACAGCTTAGCCATATGGCGAGACTCGGGAGGGACAAAGTGCTATTTGTGTCCTGGAGCACAGATTTTTCTAGAATAGTTTGCGGACTCCATATACAGAGAACCTAAGTGCTAGAAGAGCAGAACCCCCCTCAAGTGACCCCGTTATGGAAATTCTATCCCTTTGGGAGCTTATCTACAGGTGTAGTGACGATTTTGACTCCTTGGGTGTTTTCCAGAAAAAAGCAGGAGTGGATGTTGTTGAGTGAAAATTACAAACTGCAGTTGTAGTGACAAGTACATTATGCCCAGCTCATGCTTCTGGAGACACCCGTAAATTAGGAGAGCGCTCATCGCTACAGAAATGCCAAACATGTGGACCCTAACTGCGGTTTAGGCACACTGGGGCTCAGGAAGAAGGAAGGCATTTCGATTTGGGAGCGCTGAATTGGCTTCCGGTCCCTGCGCTCCACCATGAGTTTGCGTGAAGCGCACGCTGCTCTATCATGGCCACTCCTTGATTACTTGCTGAAACATTACTTGCGCTATACATAGAAGGATCATACCTATGACAGGTTACCTCTGACGAAGCTGCAGTTCAGCAGCGACACGTGTTGGGTCCTGGTATCTGCAGGTAGTATCATGTCCCTTGGAACTGTATCTCACACCCTGGCTTAATGTTAACTTTTTATCATTTAGCTATATTCCTTTTCTGTGGAGATACCAATTCCCTCTGGGTTATATGGCTCATGTAATGATTTAATTTACCTTTTACTGTTCATTGATGTGTTTATTGTGAACACTGCCTATTATAAGACATCTGTGCCTTACGGATAATTATTTGTGGACACTATACATGCATTTATTTGTTTTCCTGCGATTGGGGTTTTCAATATATGGTTACCTTATGTAAACCAATTTATATAACCAACATTTTGTATATTCTCGGTTTTAAATGTTTTTATCATCCCTGTCTTTGGTTGTTTGTGCTAATTGTTTAATAAAGCTTTTGATATTTTTCTATTTTTCGGTGTGCACAGACTTCTTTTGCTCTGCGTCTTTCTCCCTTTCTTATTTTCATATTACATTCTTATGCAGGGTTCTTGTAGCACCCTATTAAAACTACCTTAGCTGTGCAAACCTCTTGCTCTTACCTCTCGTTTAGGGGGTTACAGTGCCAGGAGTGGTGCGGGCACCACTCCTTGCAGTGAGTCCCGGGTGTCAGCTGTCA
Organism: Phyllobates terribilis; assembly: GCF_046119375.1. Lineage (NCBI taxonomy): Eukaryota > Metazoa > Chordata > Amphibia > Anura > Dendrobatidae > Phyllobates > Phyllobates terribilis. The sequence goes on along the minus strand of NW_027362771.1, from coordinate 55,201,063 downwards.
ACTGACACCCGGCAGCGATCGCCCGCGCAGCCCCCTGTGCACGGGTGATCGCCACGATGTATATGTGTGTGTGTGTGTGTGCGCGCATGTGTATATACACACATACATATATATATATATATATATATATATATATATATATATATATATATATATATATATATATATATATATATATACACATATATATATATATACATAGTAAAGACCAAAAGTTTGGACACACCTCATTTAAAGATTTTTCTGTAAAGCTTCACACTCTGAAAATTATACAAGAGAACATCCGAATAACAAGTCAAACGGAAACTAGATTGAATCAGCATAAAAAACCTTTATTATGAAGTAGAAGGGTTAAGTGGCACTACATGCACCAGCATGACCGTACCAAGATGCCAAATAAACAATCATTGGTAATACATATAAATACAAAAATTCATTTGTTCCTCAAATGGGACCAGCAGGAGCAAGGGAAAACATACAGTATAATGGAATAAAACGAACATGGTTCCATGAAGATTACATATGTAGCAAACAAACTCATCAAATGCTTAAGTGATGACAGATTATAGCCTATACAATTCTCATATAGAACATAGAGAGACAGGAGTAAATACTCACTCAAAGGGTGTACACCTCAAATTATGTACGCATATGTGTAATATTAAATAATTACCATAGAAATGTACATCTCCTACAAGAGTCTAAATGATAGTCCCAAAGCGTTAATAACTAACACAAGCACAATCTGTCATACATCCAAGAAGAAAGGGGCAAATATTATTTACCATTGTTACTGGTCCAAATAAGCAGAATAAGCAGGAGGCACCATGTGGTACAGCCCCTATATTACACTCTGAAAATTGTACATTCACACTGAAGGCATCAACACTATGAATTAACACATGTGGAATTATATACTTAACAAAAAAGTGTGAAACAACTGAAAATATGTCTTATATTCTAGGTTCTTCAAAGTAGCCACCTTTTGCTTTGATGACTGCTTTGCACACTCTTGGCATTCTCTTGATGAGCTTCAAGTGGTAGTCACCGGAAATGGTTTTCACTTCACATGTGTGCCCTGTCAGACCTTATAAATGGGGTTGGGACCTTCAGTTGTGTTGTGCAGAAGTCTGGTGGATACATAGCTGATAGTCCTACTGAATAGACTGTTAGCTGCTTTTTTCTTGCCATAATACAAATTCTAAGTAAAGAAAAACGAGTGGCCATCATTACTTTAAGAAATGAAGGTCAGTCAGTGCGAAAAATTGGGAAAACTTTGAAAGTGTCCCCAAGTGCAGTTGCAAAAACCATCAAGCGCTACAAAGAAACTGGCTCACATGAGGACCGCCCCAGGAAAGGAAGACCAAGAGTCACCTCTGCTTCTGAGGATAAGTTTATCCGAGTCACCAGCCTCAGAAATCGCAGGTTAACAGCAGCTCAGATTAGAGACCAGGTCAATGCCACACAGAGTTCTAGCAGCATACACATCTCTACAACAACTGTTAAGAGGAGACTTTGTGCAGCAGGCCTTCATGATAAAATAGCTGCTAGGAAACCACTGCTAAGGACAGGCAACAAGCAGAAGAGACTTGTTTGGGCTAAAGAATACAAGGAATGGACATTAGACCAGTGGAAATCTGTGCTTTGGTCTGATGAGTCCAAATTTGAGATCTTTGGTTCCAACCACCGTGTCTTTGTGCGACGCAGAAAAGGTGAACGGATGGACTCTACATGCCTGGTTCCCACCATGAAGCATGGAGGAGGAGGTGTGATGGTGTGGGGGTGCTTTGCTGGTAACACTGTTGGGGATTTATTCAAAATTGAAGGCATACTGAACCAGCATGGCTACCACAGCATCTTGCAGCGGCATGCTATTCCATCTGGTTTGCGTTTAGTTGGACCATCATTTATTTTTCAACAGGACAATGACCCCAAACACACCTCCAGGCTGTATAAGGGCTATTTGAAAATACAGAAAAATCTTTAAATGAGAAGGTGTGTACAAACTTTTGGTCTGTACTATATATATATATATATACACATAAACATATACACACATATACATACATATATATACACACACATGTTATCGGGCAGGAAGTACTTCCCGACCATGATGCATATATACTGCAAATGTCGGGAAGGGGTTACAATTTCCAAGACAAAGGGGTATGACTGAGAACCCTGCATGGTCTGGAAATGTGTAGACCAAGTGTTTCTTTTAAAAATTAGTCTTTGAAATTTTAGAGTGACCAAAGAAATGTTTAAAAAATAATTTCTTCAAATGCAGATGCTGGAATTATCCATTTAACCTTATTCATATCCTGAGAACTGTCCCATACCATTGTCCATGCATCGCAACCAACATGCTACTGTTGTTACCTTGAAGTGGTGAGCTGATAAATTTAGTTTTTCTACATTGTTCTATGTAAACTGAGGACCGCATGAGCTAGGGGTTAAAATTATGAATTCAGCTATGTGTCACTTATGCAGTTGTTTAATTACAATGAATGTTTTATCTCTAGGATATTATCTTTTCCCAGACTAGCTGCCTCACGCCATGTTGTCCGACTCCACACTTTCTCGTGATAAGCAGTTCAATGTCAATAGAGAGCCTGGTGTGGGTGGGGTCAGCTTTCTGAGCTCTGCTTCATGTGATATCCAACAACTCTGATTGTGTCACAATTGCTGCACCCAGTAAACTAAGTGATACATCGTTGGAATCAGTGTCTCTCTTCCTACATTATGCTGCTCTCAGATGAGGTAGCAAACACCTTGTGATATATTTAAAATGTTTATAAAAGCCTATCTTGATGAGAGTACCACAAATAATGCTGACTTGAGTTGTCAGAGATGGTTCCATACACAATATGCTCTCCAATTTAGCAGTAGGGTGGTAGTGTACTGGCTCAACCCTGTTTTAGCATCGTAAAGATACACTTGTTCAAAGTGTCACTTATATGTAAAGAATTTTAGACATTAAAAGAATCTGATTCCCTGATGTCCTTTTCAGCCTGAAAAGATGAGAGAAGTTAAATTAGTTATCTCATGAATTGAAAAAAAAAAAACTTTGGAGTAAAACAAATCATTTACTTCACCAAAACAGAGCAAATATCGTTATTCTCCAGTGTGATTCTCACCCCTTTTAGCCTCTTTGCTTAATGTGTCGCGGGCAGCAACTTGTCTGGTGTAACCAGGAAGCAGCAGATTTCTCAGGAGTGCTAGTAGTCTGCTTGTCACGGCACGGTTACAGGATATCCAGGGGCAAAGGGGCTCCTTCCTTAACCCTCAAGCTAGGGGGTGCCCTAGTCTATGCCTGTCCCTCAGATTATATCTGATGGCGAAGATGCTGGGGTCACGTGCCTTGCTATGCTCCTTATCTGTCCTCTCCCCCACCCAGGGAGGTGGGAAGTTGAAGTGTATAGGCATACACTAACCAGACAAATAAGGGAAGATGGACAGGGATAAATGAAAACACCAATCATACAAAATGCATTCACAAAACAAGAGTGGAACACCGGGGAGTTAAAGGAAGGAGAGGCCAAATAGGAGAGGATGAGGATGTGCACACAAAGACTCCAAGCAACAGTCTTCTGAACAAACCTACCACCTACACCTCCAACTCCATAACTAGGCAGTATGAACCAACACTGGCAATCCCTAAGTGCCAGAGGCAAGAATATAAAGCAGAGGGGAATGGCAAACACTGAACAGCTGAGACCAACCAAGCAGGAAAGCTCCAGGAGCTTTCACCCAAACAGATTAACCCTTGCACTGTTAACAAAGAAAAAGTCTGCACTGTTTAATATGATTGTGAAGTGTTTAACCAGTGCAGGAGTATATGAAACCAGACACTGCGGTCTTCTGGTTCATCTCTGTCGCGGTATACCCATGATACTGCTACTGATAATTCATCTCTTATCCCCCTTCCCTGACCTGCAGAGACAATGGTCCTTCACACACAATCCAAGTGATCCCACTAATAGATACTTTCCCTCTACGTCAAATCTTTGCATATATCATATACAGGTGAATCTCACTAAATTAGAATATCATCAAAAAGTTAATTTATTTCAGTTCTTCAAAACAAAAATTGAAACTCCTATTATATAGAGTCATTACAGAGTGATCTATTTCAAGTGTTTATTTCTGTTAATATTGATGATTATGGCTTACAGCCAATGAAAACACAAAAGTCATTATCTCAGTAAATTAAAATAATTAACAAAAAAACACATGCAAAGGCTTCCTAAGCATTTAAAAAGGTCCCTTAGTCTGTTTCAGTAGGCTCCACAATCATGGGCAAGACTGCTGACTTGACAGATGTCCAGAAGGCAGTCACTGACACACTCCACAAGGTCCCAGAGTTCCAATATTCATTTGGAAATCAGGGACCCAGAGACTGGAGGAAGAGTGGAGAAGCACACAATCCAAGCTGCTTGAGGTCTAGTGTGAAGTTTCCACAATCAGTGATGGTTTGGGGAGCCATGTCATCTGCTGGTGTAGGTCCACTGTGTTTTATGAAGACCAAAGTCAGCGCAGCCGTCTACCAGGAAATTTTACAGCACTTCATGCTTCCCTCTGCTAACAAGCTTTTTGGAGATGGAAATTTCATTCTCCAGCAGGACTTGGCACCTGTCCACACTGCCAAAAGTACAAATACCTGGTTTAAAAACAACAGTATCACTGTGCTTGATTGTCCAGCAAACTCGCCTGACCTTAACCCCATAGAGAATCTATGGGGTATTGCCAAGAGGAAGATGAGAGACACCAGACCCAACAATGCAGACGAGCTGAAGGTTGCTATCAAAGCAACCTGGGCTTCCATAACACCTCAGCAGTGCCACAGGCTGATCGCCTCCATGCCACGCTGCATTGATGCAGTAATTGATGCAAAAGGAGCCCCGACCAAGTATTGAGTGCATTTACTGAACATACATTTCAGTAGGCCAACATTTCTGATTTTAAAATAATTTTTCAAGCTGTTGTTGTAAAGTATTCTAATTTACTGAGATAATGACTTTTGTGTTTTCATTGGCTGTAAGCCATAATCATCAACATTAACAGAAATAAACACTTGAAATAGATCACTCTGTTTGTAATGACTCTATATGAGTTTCACTTTTTGTATTGAATAACTGAAATAAATTAACTTTTTGATGATATTCTAATTTAGTGAGATGCACCTGAATCAAACAATCTACAAGATCATTGCCAAACTACTTGCCAATCAGCTAAAAGCTGTCATAAGGCAGATAACCCCCCAGACCAGACCTGTTGCATTATTGGCAGCAGGATCACCGACTGTCTTGTTCTCACAAATGAAACAGTCTGTTTACATAAAAGACCTATATGAACACACAAGGCCCTGGTGAATCTTAAAAATGAAAAAGCCTTTGATGGAGATGCTCATAAATTCATAGGCAAGGTGCCGCATAGTTTGGCAAACTGTTCTCCTATATTAACCTGAAGTACTGTAATATGTACAGTTTGGTGCTGTTGAAAAGCTGGAAGACTGACCCCTTTCCGGTGACCTCTGGGGTCAGACAAGGCTCTCCTCCTTCATCTCTCCTTTTTGTTTGTGTTATATACAGTACAGACCAAAAGTTTGGACACACCTCATTTAAAGATTTTTCTGTATTTTCATGATTATGAAAATTGTCCATTCACACTGAAGGCATCAAAACTATGAATTAACACATGTGGAATTATATACTTAACAAAAAAGTGTGAAACAACTGAAAATATGTCTTATATTCTAGGTTCTTCAAAGTAGCCACCTTTTGCTTTGATGACTGCTTTGCACACTCTTGGCATTCTCTATATAATTCCACATGTGTTAATTCATAGTTTTGATGCCTTCAGTGTGAATGTACAATTTTCATAGTCATGAAACTGCAGAAAAATATTTAAATGAGAAGGTGTGTCCAAACTTTTGGTTTGTACTGTATTTGCAAAGGCTATCTGGCAGAATCAGGTGAATCACTGAACCAGGAGCAAAACAGTAACAATGCAGTGACATGACAAGAATCTGCATAACTAATCATATGCTAAATATTTGCAAGTCAAATTTATGTATGAGATAGGCAAGATGATTGTCTATAAAATGATGGTAGTCTCACATTCAAAACTGTAGTGGATGGTGAGATATAGAGCCTGAAGGTCAAAAGATCAAAACATTGTTAGACTATGTGCCCACGATGCAGATTACAAGCAGAAATTTCCTGAGCGTTTTTTCCTCTCCCTGGCAGAACAAAGGCATGCAGATTTTACATGCGTTTTTTTCTGCCAGGGAGAAGTGTTTAAGCGTTTTTCCGTGCGTTTATGCATGTGTTTTTTCAAGCGCTTTTCCAAGCGATTTTGAGCTTGCAAATGCTGCATCCATAGTAAAAAAAAGAAATAAAGTTAAAAATAAAAAAAACCTGACACACACCTCTCCGGCGGCCCCCGGTCTCCTCCTGGCAACGATCCTCTCTCCTCGGCGTCCCGCGGTGTTCTGGCAGGACCTGCGGTGACTAATTTAATCAGCTGATGGTCATGCGACCATCACCTGACTGCTGACGTTAGCGGTTGCGTAACCATTAACTGATTAAATTACGTCACCTCAGGTCCTGCCAGTACACCGCGGGCCGCCGTAGAGGTAAGTATGAATATTTTTTTTCATTTTTTACTTTAAATTCTTTTTTAACTTGCAGGTACGATGGTACCTGGGTCGGATGAGAGCCTCTCCTCTTCTCCAGACCCGGGTATCATCCGTGCATTGAACTGCATAACATATCTGCATGTATACATGCGGATGTTATGCGGTTCAATGCTAGTCCATGGCGGCGATTTTGCAACAAAATCGCACAAGAAATGATTGTGCTGCGGATTTTTCCGCAATGATAATCCGCAGAGGAAATGTCCGCAGAGGAAATGTCCGCAGCATGTGCACAGCACATGCGAATCATCATTGGGAAACATGGCAGACATCTTAACAAGTGTTTTTAATGCATCTCTGCATCTGTAAATCTGTATCGTGGGCACATAGCATTACCCTTTTGCTAGTCAGTGTACAGCTGCTGTAAATACACATCATACAGAACACAGAGACTCTGATGAATATATATTACATAGGATATACCAAGACACTGCTGATATAAATCACATAGGATACGGAGAATGTTGCATACATCACAAAGGAGACACAGACCGCTAAATACATCACATAGGCCGAAGTGCAGAGCGCAATAACTCTGCCTACAAAAATGCTAACGTCAGATTTAATACAGCTTTGTATATGCCATGTTGGCGTTCAGTAGTGAACACTGCACAAGTATTAAATGGCTGGCGACTGGAAAAACTGGGTTGGTGGTCCAAGGAGAATCTGCCAGAGGGGTGAATGACACGACATCACAAACCATTTATAGCCTATGGGCCGCAGGTTCCTTACCTCTAATTTATCATCAAGAATTTCAAAGAGAGGGATTCAATTGCTATGAAGGCTTTAGGAGCTAAATAAAGTCCAGCAAGTGCCAGAACCATCGCCTACAGAGGGATTCAGCTACAGGATTGGTTCAACACCAGGAACAAGCTCATGGGCGTACCCACCGTGGGGCAGGGGGGGGCAGCTGCCCCCCCCCCCCTAGAAGCAGGCACGCAAGCCGCACACCAGGGCCGGTGTCAGCACCCAGGCAAATGTCGGGGCCCTGAGCAGGCGGGGGGGGGGCCCTCACCGTCAGCGCCCGCTCCCCACCGCTTGCTCAGGGCCCCGGCACAATACTTACCCCTCCCCGTGCCTCCGCAGCAGCTCCTGCATCCTCCGCGGCTGCTGCACTGTGACGTCTCAGGTCAGAGGGCGCAGTGACGTCTTTACACCGCACTCTCTCCTGAGCAGTCACAGCGCAGAGCGGGATGAGGCCGGCGACGCTGGAGTCCGGAGCAGTGGCAGCAGGTGAGATGTGAGGTGAGTATTTGATTTTTTTTTTTTATTATATGGAGGCCTGTGGCAATATAAGGGAGGGGGGTGAGGTGGGGGTGTGTGACATCCTTCATGGGGCATTATAAGGGGGGGGGTGTGTGTGTGTGACATCCTGCATGGGGCATTATAAGGGGGGGGTGACATCCTGCATGGGACATTATAAGGGGGGGTGTGACATCCTGCATGGGGCATTATAAGGGGAGGGGTGTGACATCCTGCATGGGGCATTATAAGGGAGGGGGGGTGACATCCTGCATGGGGCATTATAAGGGAGCGGGGGGGTGTGACATCCTGCATGGGGCATTATAAGGGGGGAGGGTGTGACATCCTGCATGGGGCATTATAAGGAAGGGGGGTGTCATCCTGCATGGGGCATAAGGTGGGGTGACATCCTACATGGGGCATTATATGGGGGGGGGGGGGACAGCCTGCATGGGGCATTATGTGGGAGGAACAGCCTGCGTGGGGCATTATGTGGGGGGGGGGGGGACAGCCTGCATGAGGCATTATGTGTGGGGGACAGCCTGCATGAGGCATTATGTGTGGGGAACAGCCTGCATGGAGCGTTATATGGGGGCCAGTATTCTGTATGGAGCGTTATATGGGGGCCAGTATCCTGCATGGAGCGTTATATGGGGGCCAGTATCCTGCATGGAGCGTTATATGGGGGCCAGTATCCTGCATGGAGCATTATATGTTGGCCAGTATTCTGTATGGAGCGTTATATGGGGGCCAGTATTCTGTATGGAGCGTTATATGGGGGCCAGTATCCTGCATGGAGCGTTATATGGGGGCCAGTATCCTGCCTGGAGCATTATATGAGGGCCAGTATTCGGTATGGAGCATTATATGGGAGCCAGTATTCTGTATGGATCGTTATATGGGGGCCAATATTCTGTATGGAGCGTTATATGGGGGCCAGTATCCTGTATGGAGCGTTATATGGGGACCAGTGTCCTGTATGGGGCATTTTATGGCGGCCAGTATACTGTGTGGAGCGATTCGCCGGTTTCTGAGCTATTGTGGAATTTACAATAGATATCACTCATGTAATGTAAGAAGTGAAATCTTTGCATTGTACTATATATATATATATTTCTCTTCGGTATCTGTGACCATGGCTTGCCCCCCCCTAGTTTTGATCCTGGGTACGCCCATGAACAAGCTTGCTCAGCAATGGTAGCAGGCAGGTGTTATTGTATCTGCATACACAGTGAAGCAAAAGTTTTTAATGGCTTGCCTAGTGTCAAGAAGGGAAGCAAAGAACCAACTTCTCCCCAAGACAAATATCAAGGACCTGACATTCTGCAAGAGGTACAGAGATTGGCTTACAGAGGATTATAAGAAAGTTATTTTCTCTGATGAGGTCCCTATCACAAAGTTTAGGACATCTGGAAGCATGACTGTACGAGCTACCATGACTCCTGGGTCATGCCAACAGTAAAGCATCCTGAGACCATTCATGTGTGCGTTTGCTTTTCATCCAAGAGAGGGGGCTCACTCACAATTTTGCCTAAGAACACTGCCATGAATAAAGAATGGTATCTAACCATCTTTCCAGAGCAACTTCTCCCAACGATCTAGAATCAATTTGGTGAAGAACAATGCATTTTCTAGCATCATGGAGCACCATGTCACAAGGAAAAAGTGATAAGTTGCTCAGAAAACAAAATATTGAAATTTTCGGTCTATGGTAAGGAAACTCCTCAAATCCTAAACGCACTGAGAACCTGTGGTCATTCCACAAAAGTGGGTGGCTAAACAAAAACACAGAAATTATGATAATTCAAAGCACAGATTAGGCAATAATGGGCTGCCTTCATTCAGGATTTGGCCTAGTATCTGATATCTAGCATGTCAGGACAAATTGCAGAAGTCTTGAAAAATAAAAGTCAACACTAAATATTGAGCCTTTTCATAAACGTGATGTATTTATCAATAAAGGATTAAAAATAAATGTATAATACGCTTATAACTGTACTAAAAGAGCTTAAAATACGGAGGCAGAAAAAAGCTTTGTGAAAACCAAAACGTGTCAATCTCAAAACTTTTGGACAAGACTGTAGATATCTGTAATAATGGAGTTAGACCCTAAATTATCATGTCGATGGTTTGTGCAGCATGAGTCACCTGACGTGTTCCCTTTAACTCCTTCAAAGCTTGATACATTTTAAAGAGATGGATCAGATCCTTGGGTGCAGAGCTGAAATGGCACACAATGATGCAGCAGACTGCGACATGTAGTGCATTAACATATTAATTAAAATTATTTTATATCAATATTAATTTTGTTACTTAATATCGAGCAGAACTAAGTATGCTGAAACCCCCATATATACTGTGAGCCCGCATACAGCCTCTCTATATACAGCGTGAGTCATCCCATAACTTCTTATAGAGTATGAACCCCCACATAGCCTCTCTATATACAGTGTGAGCCCCCACATAGCCCCCTGTATACAGTATGAGCCCCCACATAGCCCCCTGTATACAGTATGAGCCCCCACATAGCCCGCTGTATATAGTATGGGCCCCCACATAGCCCCCTGTATACAGTATGAGCCCCCACATAGCCCCCTGTATACAGTATGAGCCCCCACATAGCCCCCTGTATACAGTATGAGCCCCCACATAGCCCCCTGTATACAGTATGAGCCCCCACATAGCCCCCTGTATTTAGTATGAGCCCCTACATATCCTCTTTCTGTTGAGGAGAGCCATAAGATCAAATACTTAATTAACCTCAACACATAGGAGATTGAGAGAAAAGACCCACAAAGTGTATTATTTCACCTTGCATAAGCTTGTTTAGATCAAAAGATGGCTGCCATTTCCTGTTTCATCACACCATGCTCTGTTATGCAAGATGGCAACTGGACTTATGACTACATCCTGTCATATAAGGAAGTTCTGGGAGGAAGCTGAATTCTATAGACGGACTAACCAATCACAGAGCAACACATCGCTTGGAGACACCCACCCTGATGACCTCATGCACCAACCCACCCTGATGACCTCATGGATCACGCCCCCTGATGACCTCGTGGATCATGCCCCCTGATGACCTCATAGATCACGCCCCCTGATGACCTCATGGACCAACCCACCCTGATGACCTCATGGATCTGCCCATGGACTAACCAATCAATACATCTGGTTACTCCCATTCTCGGGCTAACTGAGCCCATATAGAGAGTTTATATAAATCTATGTTCGAGTTGAATAAAGGACACTTGGAGATGTGCCATAGCTGATCAAGGAGAGCTTACATCCGACTGTGTGTGTCTGATGTTATTCTTTCTTGCATGCACTTGATCATATTCATTAGGCCAGGAGCAGGCAACTAGTGAACATATCAAAGTGTTCACCCTAACATTTTTGGCTGCCCAACGTGGGGCCAGCAGAGGAACAAGCCCTACACCCTGAGGACCGGCGAGTGGAACGGCAGGACGCACTGAATACCCCGAGCCAGGAGACTGATCACCTCCATAACCAAACACAGTAAGTCTGCTGATTTTTATCATCTGTAGTCTTTTCCGGTGTTCCTCGGGGTATCCTGTGCAGATTGCCTGACTGTATCCTTTTTTCGAGGTATCTGTAAGACGGCAGAAGGGTCTCTAAGCTGCTGGCCATTTAATTGCGGAAGAACCGTCACGTGCTCAGTTGCCTGCTGCCTGTTATGTGTCGTGTTGAGGGGAGATTGACTGGTTTTAAAGGGAGCAAGTGGGTTTTTGAGCGGTGTCTGGAGAAGTAAAGGATATAGTCTGTGGTAAAATTCACATCTGTCGCCTGTTATATGATTTTCTGTTTTGGTGGAGAAAGTAGGGGTACTTAGCCTAGAGTGAGTGACTCGGCGTGGCCTAGAGTGAGTGACTCGGCCTGGTACCGGCACGGAGCCTGGAGTGAGTGACTCGGCCAGGAGCCTAGTAAATAGATTTTCAGCAAGTAGCGTAGAGTGAGTGACTCGGTACGGGACCTGGTAGTTGGATTAGTAAATTGAGTTTCGGCACATAGCCTAGAGTGAGTGACTCGGTACGGGGCCTGGTAGTAGGATTAGTAAATTGAGTTTCGGCACGTAGTCTAGAGTGAGTGACTCTGTACGGGGCCTGGTAGTTTGATTAGTAAATTGAGTTTCGGCACGTAACCTACAGTGAGTGACTCGGTACGGGGCCTGGTAATTGGATTAATACAGATGTTTTATTTATTTATTTTTACATATATATACGGAAATCAGACAGGGACCACGTGGCAGGACGGAGACAGATAGAAAGTGTGTGCTACAGACTTTCCTTTAGAATCTCAGGTTTGAGTCATTCTCCCCCGTCTTATTGTTTGTTTTGTGTTTGTTATTTTGGTCTATATAGAGAAAGATGGAGAAATTAATGCAGTTTTGTCGTATTGGTACTAAGCCAAATTCAGATGGGAAGTTAGACCCGTGTGCACTAGTCGCGACTCGAGAAGGGAAAAGTCATGTTAAACAATGTAAAAAGCTTATGAAATTGTGTGGAATGCCAGAAGGGGGGAGGTTACAACCCCTGGAGTGGAAGACTGTCTTAAAAGAGAGAAAAGGTACTCTAGAAGATAATGGATTGTTGTCTACTGCTAGGGCATGGGAAACAGTCTCTGAAAGTTTGTATAGAGAAAATTGGGTAGAAGAGAAAAGGCAAAAGTACAGAGTTTTGAGTTATGTGTTTTACAAAAATGTATCCTGTGCGCGGCCATTATAAAAATGTATCCTGTGAGCGGCCACCGCCGTATAATGGTGGTGATGGTGGCACATTGCCATGTGCTCCTTCTGGCGGCAGCCATTTTGTGGATGGCACATGTGCTCCTTCTGGCGGCAGCCATTTTGTGGATGGCACATGTGCTCCTTCTGGTGGCAGCCATTTTGTGGATGGCACATGTGCCATCCACAAAATGGCTGCCGCCAAAATGAGCACATGTGCCATCCACAAAATGGCTGCCGCCAGAAGGAGCACATGTGCCATCCACAAAATGGCTGCCGCCAAAAGGAGCACATGTGCTCCTTCTGGCGGCAGCCATTTTCTGGATGCCAAATGTGCTCCTTCTGGCGGCGCCATTTTGTGGATGCCAAATGAGCTCCTTCTGCCAGCGGCCATTTTGTGGATGGCACATGTGCTGCCTCTGGTGGCGGCCATCTTGGAAATTTGCCCTAGATCATACAAACTGAGCCATATCATCATGTAACTGACATAGATCTGGCTAAATCGAGTGAGGCATAATCCAGGAATATACAGTACAGACCAAAAGTTTGGACACACCTTCTCATTTAAAGATTTTTCTGTATTTTCATGACTTTGAAAATTGTACATTCACAATGAAGGCATCAAAACTATGAATTAACACATGTGCAATTATATACTTAACAAAAAAGTGTGAAACAACTGAAAATATGTCTTTTATTCTAGGTTCTTCAAAGTAGCCACCTTTTGCTTTGATGACTGCTTTGCACACTCTTGGCATTCTCTTGATGAGCTTCAAGAGGTAGTCACCGGAAATGGTTTTCACTTCACAGGTGTGCCCTGTCAGGTTTAATAAGTGGGATTTCTTGCCTTATAAATGGGGTTGGGACCATCAGTTGTGTTGTACAGAAGTCTGGTGGATACACAGCTGATAGTCCTACTGAATAGATTGTTAGAATTTGTATTATGGCAAGAGAAAAGCAGCTAAGTAAAGAAAAACGAGTGGCCATCATTACTTTAAGAAATGAAGGTGTCAGTCAGTCTGAAAAATTGGGCAAACTTTGAAAGTGTCCCCAAGTGCAGTTGCAAAAACCATCAAGCGCTACAAAGAAACTGGCTCACATGAGGACCGCCCCAGGAAAGGAAGACCAAGAGTCACCTCTGCCTCTGAGGATAAGTTTATCCGAGTCACCAGCCTCAGAAATCGCAGGTCAACAGCAGCTCAGATTAGAGACCAGGTCAATGCCGCACAGAGTTCTAGCAGCAGACACATCTCTGCAACAACTGTTATAAGGAGACTTTGTGCAGCAGGCCTTCATGGTAAAATAGCTGCTAGGAAACCACTGCTAAGGACAAGCAACAAGCAGAAGAGACTTGTTTGGGTTTAAGAACACAAGGAATGGACATTAGACCAGTGGAAATCTGTGCTTTGGTCTCATGAGTCCAAATTTGAAATCTTTGGTTCCAACCACCGTGTCTTTGTGCGATGCAGAAAAGGTGAACGGATGGACTCTACATGCCTGGTTACCACCGTGAAGCTTTGAGGAGGAGGTTTGATGGTGTTGGGGTGCTTTGCTGGTGACACTGTTGGGGATTTATTCAAAATTGAAGGCATACTGAACCAGCATGGCTACCACAGCATCTTGCAGCGGCATGCTATTCCATCCGGTTTGCGTTTAGTTGGACCATCATTTCTTTTTCAACTGGACAATGACCTCAAACACACCTCCAGGCTGTGTAAGGGCTATTTGACCAAGAAGGAGAGTGATGGGGTGCTACGCCAGATGATCTGGCCGCCACAGTCACCAGACCTGAACCCAATCGAGATGGTTTGGGGTGAGCTGGACCGCAGAGTGAAGGCAAAAGGGCCAACAAGTGCTAAGCATCTCAGGAAACTCCTTCAAGATTGGTGGAAGACCATTTCCGGTGACTACCTCTTGAAGATCATCAAGAGAATGCCAAGAGTGTGCAAAGCAGTCATCAAAGCAAAAGGTGGCTACTTTGAAGAACCTAGAATATAAGACATATTTTCAGTTGTTTCACACTTTTTTGTTAAGTATATAATTCCACATGTGTTAATTCATAGTTTTGATGCCTTCAGTGTGAATGTACAATTTTCATAGTCATGAAAATACAGAAAAATCTTTAAATGAGAAGTTGTGTCCAAACTTTTGGTCTGTACTGTACACACGTCTTTCGTTGGTGAACATACTAGGCCAATGCTACACACCACAAGACCAGATCCTTTTTATCCAGTAATGACCACTAATGGCCAGTACTATACTCCTTCGGGAAGTGAACAGGCTTTACCCATGTTCCCTGTCACAACGGTGTCCAGTGGACCACCGACTCTTTCACCTAACACTCCCATCGTGAGCCCAGCTATTCTCCCACCTGGATCGTCCCCAGCACCGCCCATTTCCACTATCACTTCCACTGGCAACTCAGTCGCACGTCCACATGAGCTACTTCAAGCAGCGACCTCTCCTCCCAACACTTCCGCTACAACAGCACGCTCACGCAGTCTACTTAACTCTATTCCCAGTACCTCACAGTCTCTCTCGCAGCCGAGCGCACACCTGTATGGCCTGTATGGAACGGTGGCCACTGAATCAAGGAGAGGCTCAATCTGTGGTGGGGTGTGGGGGGGGGGGGGGGACACCAACATCACAGGAAGCACAAAGGGGGAATGTTGGCAACCCATGTTTGAAAAAGAACTTCCTGAGGGACCCTTGTTGGTGGTTGGTAAGGGTGACATAACGACAATGGAAACGGACGCTATTGTTAATGCTGCCGACCCTCGGTTAGAGCACAACGGAGGTGTGGCTAGAGCTATAGTGGAAGCAGGAGGGGCGACTATTCAAACTGACAGTTGAATCATTGTTGAGTGGTCAGATAGCTGTTGGGGACATAGCGGTGACTAAATCTGGCAATCTTCCTTGTAGAATGATCATACACACTGTAATCCCTACTTTTGACCCTATTCATCCAGATGTCAGTGCTCGACAATTACGCGCGGCAATAACTCGTATCTTAGAGTATGCGAATATTAGTGAGCAGATTGCCAAAGTAAGTATCAACGTTCAAGGCAAACCCTTACCGTTCCTTGTGGACACTGGTGCAGCCAGAAGTGTTATCAGATTACAGGACCTGCCTTTTCCCGATCCGAAATCCTCTGAAGCCGTGACATTCGTGGGAGTAGATGGCAAGCCTACTTCTAACAAGCTCATCCGCAAAATACAGATTGGACCATACAAAGATGTGTTTATGTGTCTTGTCGTGTCCCCCACTTGTCCTACTAACCTTCTGGGAGCAGACCTTCTTCAAAAGTTAAGAGCGACCATCGCCTATTCATCAGATGCTCTCACCATCACCATCACTGACCCGCTTGATCCAAGTGAAGAGTGTCAACTTCAAGCCGCACCTCTGCTCATGATGATGGACGAAGCTGCTACCACCACCTCAAGTGTTCCACCAGAAGTGATGTCACAGGTCCCATCTACTCTATGGTCTACTGGCCCTGAAGATATTGGACGTCTTGCTGTACCTCCGGTATGGGTCATTCTTAAACCTGGAGTTCAACTCCCTAGGGTGCCCCAATACCCACTCAAATCTGCCCAGGAAGAGTCTTTGGGCACTCAAATCAAGGCTCTCCGGGAAAATGGGGCACTAGTCAAATGTAACTCTCTCTGTAACACGCTCTTGTTACCAGTAAAGAAGAGGACATTAAAAGGAGAAGCCCCGAAGTACCGTATGGTTCAAGATCTCCGAGCTGTTAACGCAGCAACTGTACTAGAAAGTCCCATTGTGCCCAATCCACATACATTGTTGTCAGAAATACCATCAGATGCAAAACATTTCACTGTCATCGATCTGGCCAATGCTTTCTTTAGCGTACCACTACATCCAGAAGATTGGTACCTGTTTGCCTTCACTTACAGAGGATCACAATACACCTGGACGGTCTTACCACAAGGAGCACAGAACTCACCAAGTCATTTCTCTCAGGCCCTTGCCTCTTGTTTACGGCCATGGAGAGAGACTAACCATCAAGTTGTCCTTCTTCAGTATGTGGATGATCTCCTACTATGTTGTCCGGAACAGGCGACAGCTGAAGAGTCGAGTCTCAGTCTTTTCCTTCACCTTGCGCAACAAAACTGCAAGGTGTCCCTCAACAAAATTCAGTGGTGTCAGCCGAAAGTTGTGTTTTTAGGCCACGGTCTCTCTCCAAACCAGAAACACCTAACAGGTGAAAGGAAACTTGCTATTGAGACCGTTCATCTACCAAAAGGACCTAAGCAATTACAAGCTTTCTTAGGACTTATCACATATTGTCGTCAATGCCTCAAAGCTTATGCAATAGTTGTATGGTGACCTCAAGAAGTCAGCTTTTCCATTACGTCCCAAATCCGTGGAAGCCTTCTACGCTCTTAAACAGGCCATACAGTCTGCACCAGCCCTTGGAATCCCAAATTATTAACTACCTTTTTACTTGTTTGTAAGTGAAGTGGCAGGACATGCTTCCGGAGTCCTAGCACAGAAACATGGGGGAAGAACAAGACTCATCGGCTATTACTCTGTCCGCTTGGACTCGGTGTCTCAAGCTTCCCCGACTTGTCTCAGAGCCGTACATGCTGCACATATGCTTCGGGACAAAACTTCTGATATCATCTTAGGACATCCGGTTCTCTTAATGGCTCCACATGACATAAAAGCTATTCTTGACCAAACTCAATCTAAACACCTGTCGCTGCAGCGTCATATGAGACTCCAATGTTCTCTCTTGATTCTGGATAATGTCACTCTTGTCTGCGGCACCATCCTCAACCCGTCCACGCTACTTCCTCTTTCCAGGGGGGCTGTGGATGATGATACTGATGCTCTCGGTGAAGACGCCTTTACACACTCAGGGGATCATGATTGTCTCAAACAGATGCAGGAAGAAGCAGCCTCCAAGAGAAACGTGTCTGAAGACCCACTCCCGCATGCTGACCTGACGTTCTTCAACGATGGTTCCAGATTTACAGATGAAACAGGAAGATTCCATATGGGATATGCCATGGTTAGACATGACCAGGTCATCTCAGCTGGATCTCTACCACCACACATGTCGGCACAAGAAGCAGAACTTAAGGCTTTGACAGTGGCCTGTCAGGAAGCGGCTGAGAAGGTGGTCAACATCTACACGGATTCAAGATATGTTTTCGGAGTGGCTCAGGACTTCGGCATTATCTGGGCAGCCAGAGGATACCTCACATCCAGTGGAACTCCTGTAAAGCATGCTGCTGCCATACACGAACTTGTGGGCGCTCTAGATCTACCTTCGGAGGTTGCGGTGATCAAGATCAAAGCTCACGGGAGACTGGATTCTCTAGAAGCAAGAGGGAACTTCTTTGCTGACAAAACAGCAAAAACTTATGCTGTGGATTCATTTAGGAAAGAGAAAGCAGTGGTGTACGTGTCTCGACACTGAAGGAGGGCCTCAAAGCCTCTTATGAAGTTAATACATTTAAATCAAGACAAGACACCGGATGATGAAAAGAAATCGTGGCAAGAAGCAGGAGCTAAAAAAAATGAAGATGGAGTCTGGAGGAGGAACAAAAAGATCTGTCTACCTCGTAATCTGTATCCCTCGGTGACAGAATGGGCACACGGTATCACCCATAGAGGCAAGAATCAGATGAATGACTTGATTTGGAAGACTTGTATGGCACCTGGAATTTCTACTGTCACCCAAAAATATTGCAAGTCCTGCTTTGTGTGTGCAACATGCAATTCAGCACCGCCTCAGAAAGTTACTCAGAAACATTTGGCTAAACCACTCTATCCCTTTCAAAGAATTCAAATCAATCATATTCAAATGCCAAAAGTAGGGAAGTATGAGTATGTACTGGTTGTGACTGACATGTTCTCAGGATGGCCTGAAGCCTATCCAGTAACCAACATGACTGCCAGAGTGAATGTTAAGAGACTGATGACTGAGGTAGTGTGCAGATTTGGAATCCCAGAGGTAATTGAGAGTGACCAAGGACCAGCATTCATTGCAGCACTGACTAAGGAACTATGGACATTGGTAGGGGCCGATTTGGGTTTACATACTCCGTATCACCCCCAGAGAAGTGGTAAAGTAGAAAGGCTAAATGGCACCTAGAAAAAAAAAAATACTGAAAGCCAGTCAGGAGGTCAAACTTCCTTGGACAGACATTTTGCCCATTGCCTTATATTCAGTCATAAACACTCCGAGGGGTCCCACTAAACTCACACCATATGAGATTCTTTTTGGGGGGCCTAAAAGGTTGGGTCAACATTTTCCACAACAGCTATCCTTAGGAAGTGATATTCTTGTAAATTATGTCATTGCCCTTACTAAAGAATTGTCAGTAACACATGCACGAGTTTTATCATCCATTCCAGATCCAGATTTCAGTGAAGGTACTCACACTTTCCAACCTGGTGACTACGTGCTGGTAAAGAAGTTCACCAGAAAGACATCCCTTGAGTTGAGATTTGAGGGTCCCTACCAAGTGCTCCTGACCACTCCTACTTCAGTCAAACTTGAAGGAAGACCGAGGTGGATACAAGCCTCCCACTGCAAGAAGTTTGTGCCTCCATCAGAACCTTCTACATAATGTTGCATATCCTTTACTTTGTGTGTTGTGCCATTCTATACTCATTTGTAGGAGCACAACAGGTCGCAATCACCTAAGCAAGGGGGGTGATCATGTTCTGGTATAACACCACAGCACATGTTGCTTCTTTCAAATTGGATTATTGTAATGTAGTACAGTGTAATACTCAATGGGTTTCCTCACCCTCCGCAATGAGTCAACCGGCACAACTGAGATCAGGGCAACAATATATATGTGTTACGGGAGATGGATGGGGACAAACTTGTAGTTCACGGAGGGCGGTCGGGTGGAACACTGGTGAAGATTAGGGGTATAGACCAAACACAACCTTAAATAAACAAGATCCACAGGGTAAATCAATACTCACTAGGATGACACTTTCTCGTACAAAAGTTCTTAAGCCTTGTGATACCATCGGCCAATGTAATCCTTTAGTCCTCAACCTGGAGAAGCCTCAACCTGGCGATAAGGGCACCTATCTGCTGGGTACATATGTATATGGTGTGTGTGCCAGTTGTGCCCAGCTGGGTATGTTCAAATTAGCGGACATAAAAGAAATGTCAACGAAAGATAATAAACACGCAAACTCCATAATGTTCCGTATCCAAAAATTTAACAAAATGATAGCTGTTGCAAATCCCACATTTGAAGATATTCTTGCCGTTGAAACGGGGTACACTGAGACCAACTTATGGTTGAAGTGGATGAAATATACAGCCAATCAATATAATAAATCCAATTGCTTTGTCTGTGCAGGAGTGAGACCCCACTTGGGATCTGTCCCTCTAGACTTACTCCCAGATGTGGAAAAAATGTTTTCTGAGTCTGTTCACTAACAAATCCCTTGACGGAATGAATTGCGAAAACTGGAAAAAGAAGTACCCCATAGTCACAGAAACACCTAACCCGGGTCAAGGCATTACCATATACCCGGGAAAATACACCTGTTATACCAGTACCGAAGGGAGCACATTTTGGGGTAATTTCACAAAGGGATATTGCAGCAGATATAGTGATGCAACCAGAGGAGACCTGATCAACCAAACCCAGTCTATTTCTGATGTTTTCTGGATATGTGGAGACATGAAGATCAGAACTCATTTAGAAAGAGAATGGATAGGAGAATGTACACTAGCCAAAGCCATAATGCCCTTCTACATAGCAGCAAAAGGTAGGGAAGCTCTAACTTCAGAAGATCTCCACAGAACAAAAAGGGAAACCATTTCGGAACCAATAGGCAGTTTCGACCCCCACATTTATATTGATGCTATAGTGATTCCAAGGGGGGTACCAGATGAATTTAAAGCCAGAGATCAAGTCAAAGAAGGTTTCGAATCATTTATCTTACCCCTAGTGACCATAAATAAAAATATAGACTGGATCAATTACATCTATTATAATCAACAGAGATTTGTCAATTACACTAGAGAAGCGCTTCAAGGTTTAGCAGACCAACTATGGCGATAATGGCGTTTCAAAACAGAATGGCCCTTGACATGATATTAGCAGAAAAAGGAGGTGTTTGCAAAATGGTGAAATCTGCACCTATATTCCAGATAACACAGGTCCCACTGGGAAGGTTACAGTAGCCATAAAAAAGCTGAATTCTCTACAAAAAGAATTAAAAATGAATTCAGGTGCAGAAGATCCTTGGGACCAATACTTTTCAAGGATGAATGGATGGCAGAGGTGGCTAGCTCAGATAGGCATTGTTATCCTTTTCGTCTTAATTATTGCAGCTATTATTGTTGTGTTTTTCCTTGTGTAAGGAACATGATCGAGACAGGAGTAGAACCATCAGTGCCCACTTTCCTAGCTCAAGAGGTTAGTTATTCTGCAGATATAGAACAGCTAGGCCCCCTTCAGTCTTTTACAGTCCCCAACTAGGCAGTCAGAGTAGGTGCATGCGAGTTTGTTTGTAGTGTTAATTTCCTTTGGATATACTTCTGATATGGCATGAAATGTTGACCAGTGATGCACAAACCATTATGCTATTATCAAGGTGATTAGGTTCATCTATAAAGGGAAATGTTACCAAAGAATCCCTGGTGGTATAATACGGACCAGAGACAAGAAGATCCATTAGTGTTGTGATACAATTGTGGGCATCCAGGTAGGGAACTGAGGTGAAGCAGGTAGGAAAGTCCCCAGGACACGGGTAGAGCGCTCCTATATACCTACTGAAATACCCATAATTGGTCACACATTCTATGATGTCCATAGCATCCATATTGCCATGAAGCCTCTGATGTCATAGTGACACTTAACACTGATGAGTGAGGGAACCACAGTAGGGACAGAAGGTTAATAAAGTATTTAGGGGGGACTGTTGAGGAGAGCCATAGGATCAAATACTTAATTAACCTCAAGACATAGGAGATTGAGAGAAAAGACCCACAAAGTGCATTATTTCACCTTACATAAGCTTGTTTAGATCAAAAGATGGCTGCCATTTCCTGTTTCATCACACCATGCTCTGTTATGGAAGATGGCAACTGGACTTATGACTACATCCTGTCATACAAGGAAGTTCTGGGAGGAAGCTGAATTCTATAGAAGGACTAACCAATCAGAGCGACACATCGCTTGGAGACACCCACCCTGATGACCTCATGGACCACGCCCCCTGATGACCTCATGGACCAACCCACCCTGATGACCTCATGGATCACGCCCCCTGATGACCTCATGGACCAACCCACCCTGATTACCTCATGGACCAACCCACCTTGATGACCTCATGGATCTGCCCATGGACTAATCAATCAATACATCTGGTTACTCACATTCTGGGGCTAACCGAGCCCATATACAGAGGTTATATAAATCTATGTTGGAGTTGAATAAAGGACACTTGGAGCTGTGCCATAGCTGATCAAGGAGAGCTTACATCCGACTGTGTGTGTCTGATGTTATTCTTTCTTGCATGCACTAGATCATATTATTAGGCCAGGAGCAGGCAACTAGTTAACATATGAAAGTGTTCACCCAAACATTTCTATACAGCATAAACCCTCACATATCCCCCTAAATACAGTATGAGCCTCCAGAGTCGCTGTCCTCCACCAGTGTATACATTGCTGTCCTCATCCCAAGGATGTGGATAGCGGTAACAGTGGGCGGCGGCGAAGTGGCATGCAAGAGCATGTTTCAGTCTTGGGACACTCTTTCTGCCTTTTGGCTTTTTTGGTCTGTGGGCCGGACTGGAACTGCCAAGGTGCCAGTTTGCCCAGCTCTGCGCTACAGTGAATGCTGTAAAACTGTGCCATGATAATATATCAGGTTAGGAAATCATGGAAAGAAGTCATAATAATTTGTTTTCATTCATAAGTACAGCCATATCTCTACAATTAAAATCGACTCTTTGTACAACATGAAGCCAGCCAGTCTCATCACCTATGTAACAAGGTAGTGACCCATGTTGCCACGGTGACCACAGCGGCAGAAGCAATCATTCTGTTGACAGACTAACATAAGAAGCCAAACAGAAAATGAGAAATTCATCTATGCAAGGTTGCAGGAGAAAGCCAGGGCTAGAAATAACGTCAGGCACTCTGATCATAATATGAAGAAATGTACTGAACCACTACACAAATTCTATGTGAATGTCGTCTTCATATACTTTTATCACAATCACATCAGGAGGGAGAAATAAAACAAAGCATATTTGAGTCCTAAAATCAGTGTCCACTTCATGTGTAGTTCTAAAGTGTGTGGGTATGTCGGGGGTCGTGGGGTGGGAAGGTCAATGTTTGGGTGGAAAATACTAATATTTTGCCTCCCCATTTCCGCAAATTTGCTCTCATTCTGAAAAGCAGCCCCTGATTAAGAAACCCTTTTCCCCTCCACAACTCTGGAGCACGAGGGGTATATACTAGTGCTTGAAGAATGACAGTCTGGGCATCTGCAGATGTTTATGAGACTATACACTTTGTAATGAGAGCAAATGTTGTCAAATGGGAGCACAGAATATTCATTCTCCTTAATAGCCGGCACACAGTGTAGCCTTCTCCAAGCCCATGGAAGTGGAGAGGGGTGAATAATCATGCTCTTTAATAGCAGGCACACGCGATCACCCGACAGTAGCAAGAGCCACGCTGCAGCTACACTGTGTGCCGGCTATTAAGGAGAATATAGTCACTGCTCCCCACGCACACAGTCCTGGCATGGGCAGCATTTCCGCAGCTGATCTCACCTTCTGAGGGCATGGCAGTGACGCCATGCGCAGCTCACATGGTGAGATCAGTGCTGGTAGCAGAGCAGGACGCAGCGCTGGATCACTGGGAAGAAAGGCAAGGAGAAGTGTTTATTTATTTTTTTATGTGCAGCTGTTATGAACTGCTACAAACACTAAGGAAAGATAGGAAAACAGTCACTACAATAGGACTAAGCTGATTCCCTACGATGCAGCGGGGGACCTGTTCCTTGTGAACAGACCCGCCTAAGTCCTCGGCTAGTCTGAACGCAGACCTATAGATATAAGGGAGGGGTCCCTACAAGAACTAAGGACTGGGATATAGTTGGACACCTCCTAGCAGAAATTGTAGCAGAGCAAAGAAACAAACAAACAGAAGTACTAGTGGTCCAAAGACCAAGAAAACTACAGAGTAAGGTACAAGGCACCTGGCTAGCTTAAGAGTAAATGTAACACTGAAGTCCAGCAAGGCCAGGAGGGCGGAGCTGGATTAAATAGGCAAAAAGTCATGTGACCAGCAAAATAGAAAAAACTAACAGAAGGGTTCTAACAGTACCCCCTCTTCTATGAGGATCCTCCGGATCCTCCAGGCCCAGGTCTATCAGGAAACCTCCTGTGAAACACTCCGATAAGTCTAGGAGCAGAGACATCATCCGCCCTTACCCAGAAGTTATCCTCGGGACCGAAACCTTTCCAAGTGACGAGATACTGCAATCTCCCTCTATGCCATCTAGAATTAAGAATGCGAGAAATTTCATATGCACCATCTTCCTCCACCGGAGGAATAGAGACAGTGGCTTCCCTATCAGAAACCTCAGCTTTTTTCAATAAGGAAACATGACACACCGGATTAATCTTCCAGGAGGCAGGAACCTCCAACCTAACAGCAGATTGGTTAACTACCTGAATCACCTTAAACGGACCCACAAACTTGGGGCCCAATTTCTTAGAAGGAATCCTCAACCGCAGATTCCTAGAAGACAACCAAACCATGTCACCAACAGTAAACAAAACCTCTTGACGTTTCCTGTCAAAGTACCTCTTGGATTTTTTGTTATCCTCTTGAAGGTTACGACGTACATCAGTCCAAACGCTCTCCAAATCACCGGAAAAATTCTCCTCCTCCGGCACAGCCGATACCAATTTGGAGAATGACCCAAACGACGGATGTCTCCCAGTACAACAAAAAAAAAAGGAAAACACCCAACAGAAGAGGATGTATGGTTGTTAAGAGCAAATTCAGCCAGTGGCAGAAACTCAGACCACCCCTCTTGATTGTCAGCCACAAAACAACGCAAAAACTGTTCAACATCCTGGTTCTTTCTTTCTGTCTGTCCATTAGACTCAGGATGATAACCAGATGAAAATGACAAATGAACTCCCAACCTGTCACAAAAGGCACGCCAAAAACCAGCCACGAACTGAGGTCCCCTATCAGAAACAATGTCGGTAGGAACGCCATGGAGCCTGACAATTTCTTTAACAAAAGCCTTAGCGAGTGTCTTGGCGCAGGGCAGTTTGATGAAGGGAACCAAGTGACACATCTTGCTAAAATGGTCCATGACCACCCAGATGACCGTGAAACCTTCAGAGGGGGGAAGGTCAGTAATAAAATCCATAGCAAGATGCGTCCAAGGAGCACTAGGAACCTCCAGAGGGCAAAGCAACCCCGCAGCAGGAGCATGTGAAGACTTAGATCTAGCACACACAGTACATTGACGCACCCACTTAATGACTTCCTTCTGCCACCCAGGCCACCAAGAACTGCGACCTACAAGTCACTTAGTCTCCGAAATTCCTGGATGACCTGCCAACCGAGACTCATGACACTCCACAAACAAATCTCTCCTAAAGTTCCTAGGCACAAACAACCTCCCATGGGGAGTGTTAGATGGGGCATCTTCCTGGGCTTTCAGAATCCCATCTTCCAAAATGGAGTCCAATGCTGCTATCACAACACCTTCCTGTAAAATGCTCTCCTCCTCCTCGGTACCAACCATGGGAGAAAAACTGTGAGATAAAGCATCAGCTTTTACATTCTTGGTACCCGGAATGTAAGTAACAGAAAAATTAAACCGCGAAAAAAAAAGTGCCCACCTAGCTTGACGGGCATTCAAGCGCTTGGCAGCATCAAGATAGATCAGATTCTTATGATCAGTAAAAACCTGAATGGGAAATTTAGCACCTTCCAAGAGATGACGCCAATGTTCAAATGCGAGTTTAATCGCCAGCAATTCCCGATTACCGACATCGTAATTAAGTTCGGTCTCAGAAAATTTTTTTGAAAAAAAATCACAGGGATGTACTCCATCCTTGTTTTCCTGTGACAAAACAGCACCGACCCCCACCGAAGAAGCATCAACCTCGACCAAAAAAGGCTTGGTCTCATCAGGCTGCATAAGGATGGGGGCAGAACTGAACCTCTCCTTGAGATACACAAAAGCTTCAATGGCCTCAGTAGTCCACTGGACCGTATTCGCACCTTTCCTGGTGAGATCGGTCAGCGGCTTAACAATTATAGAAAAATTCTTAATGAATTTTCTGTAATAATTGGCGAAACCCAAAAATCTCTGTATTGGTTTCAAACCAATAGGCCTAGGCCATTCCTGAACCGCCTGAACCTTCATTGGGTCCATCTCAAAGCCCTCGCTGGAGATAATGTAGCCCAAAAAACTAATTCTCTGCACAGCGAACTCACATTTCTCCAGCTTAGCAAAAAGTGAATTGTCGCTTAACAACTGCAATACCTCACGTATGCTCTGCCAATGAGACTCCAGATCCGGCGCAAAAATCAAAATGTCATCCAAATACACCACCACATTCTTACCGATCAACGGTCTTAGGATGTCATTAATAAGATTCTGAAAAACCGCTGGTGCGTTGGTAAGACCAAAGGGCATAACCAGATTCTCAAAATGACCCACTGGAGTGTTAAAAGCAGTTTTCCACTCATCACCTTCCTTCATACGTAACAAATTGTATGCCCCTCGGAGATCAATCTTAGAGAACCACTTGGCCCCCACTAACTGGTTGAACAAGTCAGGAATTAATGGCAGTGGGTAGGAATTGCGTACTGTAATTTTCTTAATTTCGCGAAAGTCCAGACAAGGACATAAACCGCTGTCCTTTTTTTTTTTACAAAAAAGAATACAACAGCCACAGGTGACTTAGAAGGTCTAATGTGACTGGCGGCCAAGCTTGTCTGTATGTATTGCTCCAAGGCCTTTCTCTCAGGGATAGTAAGATTAAATAAGCAACTCTTGGGAAGAGTTGCTCCAGGGACAAACTCAATAGTACAATCATAGTCCCTATGAGGAGGCAAAACTTGCGACTCCTCCTCAGAAAAAAACTTCCAAAAATCCTGAATAGGTACAGGTAATTCCCCTCTTTCCACAGCAGCAATGCGACCGTTGCAACATCTATCATAACACTTAGGACTCCAAGACTTAATTTCATTGGTAGACCAGTCCAGTACAGGATTGTGCAATTTTAACCAAGGTAACCCCAAAACCACTGGAGCAGGCAAATTATTTAATACCGCCAAATCCAAATTCTCTTGGTGGATACCATTAATGGTGAGGGGAAATTCCAAAACCTTGTGAGTAATACCTTTCAAGGGAGAGCCATCAAGAGCAACCACAGAGATGACAAAAGTTTGGATTCTAATTGAAATTTTTCCAAAAAACCCTCATCAACCACATTGAGTGTAGAACCACAATCCACAAATACCCGAAATTCAATCAACTCCTCCTGAAATGAGGTGCTTCCAGAAAGAAATACTCCTTTTGAGTTTAAACAAGCTATGCGGGCGTAACTGACCTCTTTTTTTTCTTTCTTTGTTCAAACGAAGCACACAGTTCTTAATAAAGTGGTCAGATTTACCGCAATAAAAACACAATCCTTTAGCAAACCTGCGGTCTTTTTCCTGAGAGTGGGGTGACATCGCCCCAATCTCCATCGGTTCTCCACCCTCCGAACAGACCCTCTGAAAACTAGGAGCTGCCATAGCAGTAGATTTCTCTTCATTACTCCTAGCACGCAGTCTCCTGTCCACATGTATGGCTAATTGCATTGCCTCCTGCAAGGTTCCAGGTTTTGGGAAGGCAATCAGCAGATCCTTAACCCTTTCACCTAGACCATCAAGAAACAAACATTTTAATGCTGAGTCATTCCATTCCACTTCAGCCGACCATCTTTTGAAGTATGTACAATAATTTTCTACATCACCTGATCCCTGCTTCAAACGTCTTAATTCAGTTTCAGCAGATGAGACTCGATCAGGAACATCATACAACAACCCCATAGCAGAAAATAAATTTTCCACAGATCTAAAACATGGATCATTAGGTTGTAGAGAAAAGGCTCATCCCTGTGGTTCTTTGCGCAAAAGTGACATTATAAACCCAATGCGCTGTGATTCATTCCTCGAGGATCTGGGTCTTAAACGAAAATATAATAAACAAGCGTTTTTAAAGGAAAAAAAATCTTGCCGTTTACCATAAAAAAAATCTGGCAGTCCTACCTTCGGTTCGACAAAATGCGCTCCAGGACAGCTACTCACGTGTTGCTGGAGCTCGGCCACCTCCAAAGACAGTCCCTGCAGGCGTTGAGCCAACTCCTGAACCGACACCATGCTGAAATCAGGATTTCTTTCCTTAGAGTGTTTTATTTTTGGGCTGGACTTACAGTTATGAACTGCTACAAACACTAAGGAAAGATAGGAAAACTGTCCCTACAATAGGACTAAGCTGATTCCCTACGATGCAGCGGGGGACCTGTTCCTTGTGAACAGACCCGCCTAAGTCCTCGGCTAGTTTGAATGCAGACCTATAGATATAAGGGAGGGGTCCCTAAAAGAACTAAGGACTGTGATATAGTTGGACACCTCCAAGCAGAAATTGTAGCAGAGCAAAGACAAACAAACAGAAGTACTAGTGGTCAAAAGACCAAGCAAACTACAGAGTAAGGTACAAGGCACCTGGCTAGCTTAAGAGTAAATGTAACACTGAAGTCCAGCAAGGCCAGGAGGGCGGAGCTGGATTAAATAGGCAAAAAGTCATGTGACCAGCAAAATAGAAAAAACTAACAGGAGGGTTCTAACAGCAGCGTGATGGGGTTTAGGGGTGCCATGCATACCAGTATAGGAATTGCTGTGCCATGCATACCAGGATAACGATGAAGGGTGCCATGCATACCAGGATTGGGGATGAGGGGTGCCATGCATACCAGGATTGGGGATGAGGGGTGCCATGCATACCAGGATTGGGGATCAGGGGTGCCATGCATACTAGGATAGGGATTAGGGGTGCCATACACACTAGGATAGGGATTAGGGGTGCCATGCATAACAGGATAAGGATGAGGGTGCCATGCATACCAGAATGAAGGGGTGCCATGCATACCAGAATGGAGGGGTGCCATGCATACCAGAATGGAGGGGTGCCATGCATTCCAGAATGGAGGGGTGCCAAGCATACCAGAATGGGCATGAGGGGTGCCATCCGTACCAGGATGGGGGATTGGGGTGCCATGCATATCAGGATGGGGATGGGGGCCACGTATAATAGGAAGGGGGGCACATATACCAGGATGGGGGATATAAACAGAATTGAGGGACATTACTCCTATACTAGTGTCAGCAGCAGACCCCCTCCCCCTTAACAGTGCATCGTGACCACATTTTTTTACTTACATTTTTTTTTCTATTTGCCTCCTCTAAAACCTAGGTGCGTCTTATGGTCTGGTGTGTCTTAGTCCGAAAAATACGGTAATAATGATATATTAGTCTTTTATTTTCCTGATGTCCATGATTAAATGTGGTTGGCCACTTCTTATGGACTCTATAGTGAGTGCACAGCTTTAATATCCAGCTCTCTTAAAAAAAGGATCAAAATTATTCAATATATACATTTATAGCAACTAAGCTTCAAGTAATTTTATCCATGGCCCCAAACCCTTACATTGGCAAAATGTATAGCAGAAATGTCATACACTGAAATTAAAACCACAGACATCGTAAGCGCTCATGCTCTGTCTATTGATGTCAGCAGGCAGTCAGCATTTTACTCAGCCATGATTAGAAGCAAAGAAGGGATATGCTGTCATTTGTAAACCGTGAAGATTTATTATTCATTTATATTACTCACTTAAATAGCACCATTAATTCCACAGCGCTTTACAGACATCTTCATCGCTGTCCCCATTGGGGGACAATCTAAATTTCCTATTAGTATGTCTTTGGCGATCCATCATCAGCCCGGCCCCTACCAGAAGCTAGAAAAAACAGCCTGTACATTTAATATAATAAAACAATTCTACAACTTATTGCCATGAGTAAGAAATACTGAACATTGTTCTATTGGTAAACATGGTTTTCTATCATGGCAAAGACTATTTTATCTTTGGATTCCAGGTCCATGCCCTTATTCCTATTCATCATTGCTAGTGAATTTTTCTTCTTATGATTACATTTAAAGCTAAAATGCCAGCAATACTGTGATATGGTACAAATGGCCATGAAATGGTTTACAGAATAGGATATGCCTATAAGGTTAAACGCTTCTTGATCCCGATATAGCTGTTTATAAAGATTACGAGATACAAAGATCTGCTTCTAAGCCTAAAGGCTTTCTGGAGAAGAGAGGACCCGGAATTGTAATCTAATTACTGAAGGTAATCACTTTCGATAAGAGATATGAACAGCCTTATTGTCCAAATGATCATCAGATAATCCTGTCCTTGGCACTACGGACACATTGCCATTTGTTGTAGGGGAGGATTTTCAACTACAAGTGAGCATGAAGAGAGTCCTAAATATATAGTTCGATTTCTAAATACTTTAGTGCCATGTTATAAATCGAGCTCAGCATAAAATCTGTTTATCCAAAACTTTCCTGAACAAATGAAAGTTAAACTATGAATCAATATCATAACGTCTGAGGAGAGAGTAGTCCTTCAGCACCCAGGGTAAGCAGGTGGTTATAATCCAGGTAAGAAAAAGTGTTGACCTTTTATTGAAGCATGAAACTGCTAAACTGTGCTAATGAAAACCCCGTCGGCCAATGCAATTTTGTGTGAAAACACGCTTTCTCAAGGCCTCATCAGTGTTTTTCTGGTATGGATAAAGTGAGAAATAAATGACAAAGCTTCTCCTATACTTTGTGATGTTTAACACAGACAGCTCATGGACGGAACACGAATACCATCCGTGTGCTGTCGGTATTTTTTATGGACACATCCTTATATTGGCCCTTGTCATCTTTACTGCCGGTAAAAAAATAGACATGTCTCCATGTGGTTTGCATGGACACACAGTGTAAAAACACGGACATACGAGCAGCCCATAGGTTATAATTGGTACGTGTGGTATCTGTGAATAAAAAGAATGACACGCATCGTAAACACGGGCGTGTGAAGGAGGCCTTATATAGTGGAAAAAAATTCAAGCCAATGAGTAATGACCCAACGTATGGTAAAATTACATTTTTGGACTACACTAGGTCAGTGTTTCTGGACTCCTGTCCTCAAGGTCCACCAACAGGTCATGTTTTCAGTATTTCCTTAGCATTGCCCAGGTGATAATTCCATCACTTGTGCAATGTGAATGGAAATCCTGAAATCATGATCTGTTGGTGGACCTTGAGGACAGGAATTGAGAAAAACTGCTCTAGGTGCATATGGGCCTATGGAGCGGATCGGCAAAAATGGAAGTCAATAAAAGCCATGAAGACTATTATTTACTAAATGGAGACATCCTTGCTGTACTAAATCAACCATTTTAGCAAACACTGTTTCACAACAAAAATTCTTTTCTGATTCACAGTCCGTTATATGAAAAAGATAGTCAGAAACAATTTTTGGATGTTGGAATTAGCTCTTTTATGTAAAATAAAAATATGCGTAAGTTTGACCATCAAAGAAATGACCTTTCTTTACAGTCATTATGTCTAATCTGCACACAATTGTTACCAATGATTGTGCTGTTTTTTAGCTTACAAACACTTTAGTCCACATCCTTGGAGCATATTAAATTAATGATTTTTAAAAGTTATCCACAGATGTTCAGTTGGCTGGCTGCCACAGCCTAGAGATGCTGAGTGCTGGGGAAAGGAAAGAAGATCTGCAAACTACATAGTTACTGTATAT
The DNA here is from genome assembly GCF_046119375.1 of Phyllobates terribilis. Classification (NCBI taxonomy): domain Eukaryota; kingdom Metazoa; phylum Chordata; class Amphibia; order Anura; family Dendrobatidae; genus Phyllobates; species Phyllobates terribilis. The sequence continues at coordinate 55,169,431 of NW_027362771.1, read as the reverse complement.
CAGTTATGGAAACAAATATAGAAACTGGGCATGAATTTGACATAATTACTGCAGAATACTTTTTCTATTAAGAAAATTGCTCACTACTCACATCCTTATTTCACAGCACTTACCCATTAAAATACTCAACAGTTTTTGAACTCTTGAGTTTACACCAACAATTCGGTAAAGCCCCTGTTCGTTAATTCCTGTGAAGAAAAGCAGGATTTTAATAGATGAACTTATAAACAATGAATTTCTTGATAAGAAACCTTATTATTAAAACGGAAGCAAACTCAAAAGTTTCCTGGACCTTGTGTAGTAGATGAAGCCAACAAAACCTTAAAAAAACAAACAATATATATATATATATATATATATATATATATATATATATATATATATATATATATATATATATATATATATATATATATATATATATATATATATATATAGATAGATAGATAATCTCAAACAAGCAGATTAATTCTACAAAACAATCTTTAGCTGGTGATATTATTTTAAGGCGGATACAATTTATTGATTAACTTTTATTAACTATCTGCACAACAGGAAAAAAATAACTGCCATAGTTTTTAGTTTCCGCTATAAATTTTACATGGTCTCCTGCACAAGATACATTTTTGAATTTTATTATAGGCCAGACATATAAAGAATACACAAGCAGTACTTTCCAGAAATTCTTGCAGCTCCTTTAATGTTGCTGTAGGCCCTTTGGCAGCCTCCCAGACCAATTTTCTTTTTGTCTCTTTTCATTAATTTTTTAGAGACTTCCAGTTCTAAGTAATATCAATGTTGTGCCAAATTTAAGTCACTTCTTGATCACTGTCTTCACACTGTCTTCCATGATATACTCTATGCCTTGAAAAATTGTACCCTGCTCCTAATTGATAACTTTCAAAAAGATCCCTTTGCTATTTTGTAAGCGGTTTACAGGCTACGGCTTTTGCTTTAAAATGCAACTAAGGAAATGTCAGGAAAATCCTACTAGAAGAGCTAGACTTTATATGTGGTTAATCAGAATTACCGTAAATGATGGCAGCTGTGTACTGGCTACTATTTTACATGAGTTTAAATGTTATTGGCTAGAACATAACCACATCCCAAATTATAGGAGGGCATTCACACTTATGCAACTACATTTTTTTAGTTTTTTTTATTTTTTTTTTTAATTCCCCCCTCAAAAAGATTTCAGCTTGTTTCATAATGGATTTGTATAGATTATGGCTGACATTAAAAGGTGGAAAAAGTTCTGAAATTATTCTTATTGGTATGATTTTTTACATGACGAAAACTCGGCATTTTAACAGGGGTGTGATGACTCTTGTCCACTGTATATAACATTGAGCAGTTTATAAGGTCTTATGACACAGAAAGAAGCAAAGAACTGTAAGGAATGACTGCAATATTTTGTATAGGCAGCACAATTGTCTGAGAGTCACACAAAGACTAAAAAGTCCAGATGTGCGCAAAATCAGTAACATCCTACTTCAGTCTAGTGACCATATTAAATAGACTTCTGACAACTTTATGAATGAGCACTTTCAGTAGTTGCTTTTACGCAAGTGAATCCATCTAAAATAGTGAACGCTAATATTCAGAACAATGGCCACCGTCCATCTCTGAAATCAGAAAATGTTCTGAAAAGGTCAAGTTGTTTTTAGCAGACTTAATTGGTTCCTTGTATCCTAATTGTAACGGTCAACTGCAGCAGACTATAAAACTTCACTGCCATTATTTTATTCTACAGAATTGCTAAATTGACAAATCATCCAAATCTCCAATAAACTCTACAAATTGCGGGCAAGGACTTGGTCCAAACATAGAAAAACAAAAACTCAGAATGCAATATAGCTGAAAAGTAGACAAATACAGTCATGGCCGAAAGTGTTGGCACCCTTGAAATTGTTCCAGAAAAGTATTTCTCTCAGAAAATTATTGCAATTACACATGCTTTGTTATACAAAATGTGTTTTTCGAATACACATAAAGCAGAGGAAAAAAAAGGCAAGTTGGACATCATTTTACACAAAACCCCAAAAATGGGCTGGACAAGACTGTTGGCACCCTCAACTTAATATTTGGTTGCACACCCGTTGGAATAAATAACTGCAATCAATCGCTTCCTATAACCATCAACAAGCTTCTTACACCTCAACTGGAATTTTGCAAACTGCTCCAGGTCTCTCATATTTTAAGGGTGCCTTCTCCCAACAGCAATTTTAAGATCTCTCCACAGGTGTTTAAATGAGATTTAGATCCTGACTCTATGATCACTTCAGAACTCTCCAGCGCTTTGTTTCCTTCCATTTCTGGGTGCTTCTTGCTTGGGATCATTGTCTTCTTGGATGAACCATGACCTAGGATGCAAACCCAGCTTTTTGAAACTGCATTGAGACCCAAAATCCTTTGGTAACCTTCAGATTTCATGATGCCTTGCCAGTGGCAGCAAAACAATCCCAAGACATCTTTGAACCTCCACTATATTTGACTGTAGGTACTGTGTTCTTTTCTTTGTAAACCTCATTCCATTTTCAATAAACAGTAGAATGATGTGCTTTACCAAAAAGCTCTATGTTGGTCTCAACTGTCCACAAGCCACTTTCACAGAAGGATTTGGCTTACTCAAGTACATATTGGTATACTGCAGTCTAGCTTTTTTATGCCCTGTGTCTCCTGCCATAGCGTTTTATTTCATTCAAATGTCGACAGATAGTTTGCGTTGATACCAATGCGCTGACACCCATAGTTTGCACTGATACCCTGAGCCTGCAGGATACCTTGAATTTCTTTGCAGCTTGATTGGGGATGCTTATCCACCATCCAAACTATCCTGCATTGCCTCCTTTCAATTTTTCTCTGCTGTCCACGTCCAGGGAGATTAGCTACAGGTTGTACACATATTTGTATTGCGCACAATAAGGAACATCAAGATCTCTGGAGATGGACTTGTAACCTTGAGATTGTTGATACTGTTCAGCAATCTTGGTTTTCAAGTCCTCAGACAGTTCTCTTATCCTCTTTCTGTTCTCCATGCTTAGTCAGTATACATACACACAATGCAAAGATTGAGTCAACTTCTCCCCTTTTTATTTGGTTTCAGGTATGATTTTCATATTACCAGCACTTGTTGCTTGCCATTGGTGAATTTGAACAAGCATCACATGCTTGAAACAAAGTTGTTTACCCACAATTTTGGAAAGGTGCCAACAATTTTGTCCAGCCCATTTTTGGGGTTTTGTGTGAAATTATGTCCAAATTGCTTTTTTTCTCATTTTTTTGTGTTGTTTCAATACAAAGGAAAAAAATATGTGTATAACATAATATGTGTAATTGCAATAATTTTCTGGCTGAAATACTTAATTTTCTGGAACAATTTCAAGTTTGCCAACACTTTCGGTCATGACTGTATTTACCAGGTTGATGAGCAATATATATTCTAAACTCATCTGCTTGGAATGATGGTGCATGTCCGATGTAGCAACACCCCAATTTTCTATACCTTCAGGGGAAAATATAACTCTTCACCCTCATTCTAAATGCTTTACAGATGCCCTCAAATAATTTGTGGGTAGAAGTGTTCTTAAATATTTTCCTAATGTTTCCACTTTTTTTTTTTGTTTTGGTTGCTCTGCAGCACCATGTTAGTGTAGCTCATATTTTTTTGTGCTCGATAACTAAGTAGGGTCTATATTGTCAGCTGCCAAAGGAGAAAGGAGTCCAATTTTGTTAAAAGCTTGCTGCCAGAAGTAACAAGCAACAAATGAAATCACCATTAGCTATGAGGCCACGTTCACACGTTCAGCATGTGGTCAGTATTTTACATCACTATTTGTAAGCCAAAATCAGGAGTGGAACAATCAGGAAAAGTATGATAGAAACAAGTAACCACTTCAGCATTTCTCACCCGGTAATGATTTTGGCTTACAAATGCTGATATAAAATACTAACCAAATACTGAACGTGTGATCGTGGCCTTAGGAAAAAGGCAGCCACATCCGCTGATATCAGCAGATAGTTTAATGTGTATGGGGGCCTCCAGACTCTCCCTCAATATCTTTGTCGACCAATCCTTGTGTTCCCTGGTAGATAAGATGCTGCAAGTGGAGTCTGGTACTCTCTCTTAGAGAACACAGGTGCGCTTCGCTGAGCTGAGTATTCCTGTGTTTAGCTATGTGCACACGAAGCGTGTTCGCAGCATTTTTTTCACAGCAGAAACGCTGTAAAAACGCTTGTTAATAGGTCTGCCAGCTAATGCAATGCTAAACCTTATGTGCTGTGCACATGATGCGGAAATTTCCGCTCAGGATTAGCATTGCTGAAAGAAACGCAGATTTTACCTGCGGATTTGCTGAGTTTCAATTAAAGCCAGTGAGCGGGAAACGCGGTGCAGGTGGTACCAAGGTCGGGAGAGGAGGACTACAACTCCTCTCATCCGACTGCCGCCCCCGCTGATAACAGTGAGAGCGGCGCTGCTGAGGGGAGCAGTAGTTCTCCTCAGCAGACACAGGAACCACCGGCAGTGAAAAAAAAGAAAAAGTAAAAAAAACAATCCATATACTCACCTGCCGGCAGCCCCCGCTGTCCTCGGTCCCAGCGATCCTTTCCTCCCGGCGAACGGCGGTATACTGCAGGGAGCGTGCTCGCTCCCCGCAGTATACTGTACTTCCAGGACCTGTGGTCACGTGAGCGATCAGCTGAAGAACGTTCCCAGGGTGATTGTGGAGAGAGCTCACCAGGGCTGATCAGCTTATCTTCACCTGATGAACCCCAGTGACCTCCTGCACAGTAATGCACACTGACAGGGGTGATTTTACACCCGTCAGTGTATACTGCTGTCTTCTACAGCAGTGTCATCAGTGATTGCTGATGTCACTGCTGTAGAAGTGACCCAGATCGCCGTGGGACAATCGTTGGCGGTACGTGGACTGCGCCGTTGACGGCGGACAGGTGAGGGATATGGTTGTTTGTTATTTTACGTTTTTTTTTCAGAAGATCGATGGCTTCGCGGATCTGTACAATAAATTTTTTTTAAAAAAAAAAAACGTGTTTTGTATTTCATTAAAATACTTTATTTTGGCTGTGTATTTATTGAAAAAGCGGCGACCATTTTACTACGCAGTTAGTAATGGGGGCGTCTTATAGATATATAGGATAGACTTATCCTTTTAATCCTTCAGATGATACCATAGGAAAGTCAGCAGGTCCCCAGGACTAGGATAGATATTTATAGGACATTTCATAACTTTCCCAAATTCTTATGAAAAAAATATTCCCCACAAACTGCATTGAATTACTGTACCCAATTTATTATATATTTTAGGAGTCGGTCCATTTTATACTGCCTCCGATTCCGACTTCACGACTCGAACTCCATAGCCCTGGACAAAAGTCCAGGCTAAAGGCTCACAAAAACAGGGCACAGGTTTTGTTTTGTACCTATATGTAAGTATAACCAGAAGAATACCTTTAAATTCAAAAACCATGTCAGATTTCAAACAGTATTCTCCCACTGATGACTAATCTCAATTTGTTTCCTGACAGGTAAGATAAAAGCAATGTTACAGACATCTGTGTAGCCTTGATTATTCAGTTGACCTAAGCTTAATGCCATCTGTGGCACATGTGCTCACCTCTCGTTTCAACAGCTTGGATACACTTCCGGATGATGCTGAAGCCAATACTGTCCAGCTGGGCAGCTAATAGAAAAGACAAAGTTTAGAATATACCTGACACCATAATTAATCCGAAGCCTTTTATATATCATTTTTTTCATAGGACTCAGCTGAATAATACAAAGATAAAAATCACCATAACAATAAAACTTTTTCCCCCATGTCCTAATTACAATGATCTTCTAGCTTTCAGATTGTTCTTGACTCTACCGCTTTCCTGATTTACATATCGTTATAATTATTTTTCCCCTTTTTCACATTTTGCTTTAGGGTGTGGTCTGATGATGCTCCCCAAAGCTGATGCAACCCATGCTTAAATACTACTGTGGGTTTTAGGAAATGTCACTCAACCCTCTACTGCATTTTTATAGTGGATGGTTTTTGCCCTTATATTATTCTCACTATACAAATCAGAAAACCACAACTGGATTTTTTATTTAGTGTACATTTTATGGCAATTCAGGGAACGTTTCTGATAGGGTAATTTTGCAGAGCAGCCTAAACAGATGCCCTCAGATAATCCCAAGAGTAACGCCCCCTTGGAAAAGACCATAATATTTAGCACTAAATAAAACGGCCTATATTTCTAGAACCGCAAGATCGATTTTGAAAGAACAAAAATGGCAAAATTGACTTGGTGACAAGTCCAGTTTAACAGAAAAGGATACCTCCAAAGCTATAGAGACAAGTCCAAAAGAGCCTAAATTTACTAATCCTAATGGAAAATTCATCATATATCTGTGACTAAGTGGTACTGGGACCTAATCTAAAATCATAGCTGTATGGTGTATATTGAGACCAAAATTCTTGTACTTGTGAGAACTGAAATGAAAAGTTTGGGGATGGTATTAGCAGCCAAATCTATTTATCCCAGTGGAATAGCAATAGGATCTTATTACTTTCACAAACTGGCCTCTATTATACTGAAGTGCTGCAAAGTGAAAGGCTCGCCTGGGAATTTATTACAGTGAGATAAAATATTTATTTTGTACAAAGTTATGATACCCTAAAGGCATTCAGCTCACATCCTGAAAGAGATCTGAAACCGTCAAAGTAATGAAATATAAGACTCAATTAAGCAGCTCAGTAACTGGGATTTCTCTCTGTGTTATTCCGATTTCATTTTTACAAATGAACATTACACAGAATGAATAACTCTGGAATGGTTTGCATATATTGAACAGAACTGAGAAACTTAGAAGGAAAAAAAACAAACAAAAAAAAACAGCAATTCCACCAATACATTTTGAGTTTTTTATTACACCATCCACTGAGGTAAAATGAGCAATTAACATTATTCTGTGGTTTCAGTACAGTCACAAGAACGCCAAATGTATACAGTTAATGTATATTTTTGGAACACCGGCAAAAAAAAAAATAGTGTCGCCAACCCTTTTTTTTTCTTCTTCTTTTACAGTTTTGGCATAACATGTATTGCGCATTGCAAATCAAACTGTCCACTTAGGAAGCAACACTGATTGACAATCAATTTCACATGCTGTTGTGCAAATGGAATAGACAATAGATGGAAATTATTGGCAATTATCAAGACACCCTCAATAAAGGAGTGGCTTTGCAGGTGGGGACAACAGACCACATCTCAGTACCAATGCTTTCTGGCTGATGTTTTGGTCACTTTTGAATGTTGGTTGTGCTTTCACACTCGTGGTAGCATGAGACGGACTGTACAACCCGCAGAAGTTGCTCAGGTAGTGCAGCTCATCCAGGATGGCACATCAATGCGAGCTGTGGCAAGAAGGTTTGCTGTGTCTGTCAGCGTAGTGTCCAGAGGCTGGAAGCGCTACCAGGAGACAGGCCAGTACACCAGGAGACGTGGAGGGGGCCGTAGGAGGGCAACAACCCAGCAGCAGGACCGCTACCTCCGCCTTTGTGCAAGGAGGAACAGGAAGAGAACTGCCAGAGCCGTGCAAAATGACCTCCAGCAGGCCACAAATGTCCATGTGCTTGCACAAACGGTTAGAAACCGACTCCATAAGGGTGGTATGAGGGCCCGATGTCCACAGATGGTGGTTGTGCTTACAGCCCAACACCATGCAGGAAGCTTGGCATTTGCCACAGAACACCAGGATTGTCAAAGTCGCCACTGGAGCCCTGTGCTCTTCACAGATGAAAGCAGGCTCACACTGAGCACATGTGACAGACGTGACAGAGTCTGGAGACGCCGTGGAGAGAGAGATCTGCTCCCTGCAACATCCTTCAGCATGACCGGTTTGGAAGTGGATCAGTAATGGTGTGGGGAGGCATTTCTTTGGAGGGCCGCACAGCCCTCCATGTGCTCGCCAGAGGTAGCCTGACTACCATTAGGTACCGAGATGAGATCCTCAGACCCATTGTGAGACCATATGCTGGTGCGGTTGGCCCTGGGTTCCTCCTAATGCAGGACAATGCCAGACCTCATGTGGCTGGAGTGTGTCAGCAGTTCCTGCAAGATGAAGGCATTGAAGCTATGGACTGGCTTGCCCGTTCCCCAGAACTGAATCCGATTGAGCACATCTGGGACATCATGTCTCGCTCCATCCACCAACGTCACGTTGCACCACAGACTGTCCAGGAGTTGGCGGATGCTTTAGTCCAGGTCTGGGAGGAGATCCCACAGGAGACCATCCGCAACCTCATCAAGAACATGCCCAGGCGTTGTAGGGAGGTCATACAGGCACGTGGAGGCCACACACACAATACTAAGCCTGTATTTTGACTTCTTTTAAGGACATTACATCAAAGTTGGATCAGCCTGTAGTGTGTTTTTCCACTTTAATTTTGGGAGTGACTCCAAATCCAGGCCTCCATTGGTTAATAAATTTGATTTCCATTGATGATTTTGTGTGATTTTGTTGTCAGCACATTCAACTTTGTACAGAACAAAGTATTCAATGAAAATATTTCATTCATTCAGATCTAGGATGTGTTATTTGAGTGTTCCCTTTATTTTTTTAAGCTGTGTATATTTATTATATATATATATATATATATATATATCTCCGCACAGTACAGACCAAAAGTTTGGACACACCTTTTCATTTAAAGATTTTTCTGTATTTTCATGACTTGAACATTGTACATTCACACTGAAGGCATCAAAACTATGAATTAACACATGTGGAATTATATACTTAACAAAAACGTGTCTTATATTCTAGGTTCTTCAAATTAGCCACCTTTTGCTTTGATGACTGCTTTGCACACTCTTGGCATTCTCTTGATGAGCTTCAAGAGGAAGTCACTGGAAATGGTTTTAACTTCACAGGTGTGCCCTGTCAGGTTTAATAAGTGGGATTTCTTGCCTTATAAATGGGGTTGGGACTATCAGTTGTGTTGTGCAGAAGTCAGGTGGATACACAGCTGATAGTCCTACTGAATAGACTGTTAGAATTTGTATTATGGCAAGAAAAAAGCAGCTAAGTAAAGAAAAACGAGTGGCCATCATTACTTTAAGAAATTAAGGTCAGTCAGTCCGAAAAATTGGGAAAACTTTGAAAGTGTCCCCAAGTGCAGTTGCAAAAACCATCAAGCGCTACAAAGAAACTGGCTCACATGAGGACCGCCCCAGGAAAGGAAGACCAAGAGTCACCTCTGCTTCTGAGGATAAGTTTATCCGAGTCACCAGCCTCAGAAATCGCAGGTTAACAGCAGCTCAGATTAGAGACCAGGTCAATGCCACACAGAGTTCTAGCAGCAGACACATCTCTTCAACAACTGTTAGGAGGAGACTTTGTGCAGCAGGCCTTCATGGTAAAATAGCTGCTAGGAAACCACTGCTAAGGACAGGCAACAAGCAGAAGAGACTTGTTTGGGCTAAAGAACACAAGGATGGACATTAGACCAGTGGAAATCTGTGCTTCGGTCTGAGGATTTCAAATTTGAGATCTTTGGTTCCAACCACCATGTCTTTGTGCGACGCAGAAAAGGTGAACGGATGGATTCTACATGCCTGGTTCCCACCGTGAAGCATGGAGGAGGAGGTGTGATGGTGTGGGTGTGCTTTGCTGGTGACACTGTTGGGGATTTATTCAAAATTGAAGGCATACTGAACAAGCATGGCTACCACAGCATCTTGCAGCGGCATGCTATTCCATCCGGTTTGCGTTTAGCTGGACCATCATTTATTTTTCAACAGGACAATGACCCCAAACACACCTCCAGGCTATTTGACCAAGAAAGAGAGTGATGGGGTCCTACGCCAGATGACCTGGCCTCCACAGTCACCAGACCTGAACCCAATCGAGATGGTTTGGGGTGAGCTGGACCGCAGAGTGAAGGAAAAGGGCCAACAAGTGCTAGGCATCTCTGGGAACTCCTTCAAGATTGTTGGAAGACCATTTCCGGTGACTACCTCTTGAAGCTCATCAAGAGAATGCCAAGAGTGTGCAAAGCAGTCATCAAAGCAAAAGGTGGCTACTTTGAAGAACCTAGAATATAAGACATATTTTCAGTTGTTTCACACTTTTTTGTTAAGTATATAATTCCACATGTGTTAATTCATAGTTTTGATGCCTTCAGTGTGAATGTACAATTTTCATAATCATGAAAATACAGAAAAATCTTTAAATGAGAAGGCGTGTCCAAACTTTTGGTCTGTACTGTATATATTATATATATGCAGTCACATAACTTTTTGACAATTAATAAAATTTATTTTTGATAATAGATACTTCATCTTTGGGGGAAGAAGCAACAATTCTGCCTTTTTTTCCATTGCAGGATAAATAATGCTTTACTTTATTCCTTTATTAATTAAGGCCATTACAGGAATGGATATTACAAATAGGTTTATTTTCTAATTTTTAAGTAAAAAAATGGGAAAACTTTTCGGTCTATCTAACATACTTGTGATTTTTGAAATTATTCATAACTTTTTTTCTTTTACTATTCACTGGAATATGCAACAGACTGATTAAATAGTACAATACACTACTATACTTCTGCATTTTAGTCCAAATATAATAAAGTGAAAAAAGTCACAACTTTATTGATCAATCGATTGGTACACAGAAGAAATACAACCTGAGAAAAGCGGGCACACATTCAAATTGGAAACATGCAGTATATTATCAAGAACCATAAAATAGGATAAAAAAAATTATATATTAGAAGTAACTGTGTAACTGAGTGCCAAAAAATCACTTATAAAACACTTATGTCATACATGTCAAACTCTGGCCCGTGGGCCAAATCTGCCCACTGGGTGGTTTTATTTGGCCCGCGACACCAGAACCACCACACCATGTGTGGCCATCATTCTGTATGGAGGACTATATGGGGCCCATTATTCTGTATGGAGGACTTTGTGGGGCTCATTATTCAGTATATGGATTGGCCCGAGACTTTCATGTTTTTCATTTTAGCCCTCAGTGTGTTTGACATCCCTGACTTCTGTACTGTTCAATGTGCAAATATAGTTACAACTATTAATACCAAATTACTAGGAATGTAATGGCATAGTGAACACTAACTCAGGAAGTAATACAAGCATGTGATAATACATGTATTGGACTTATCAAGTGCAGAAGTGCATGGATACATATGGAAATAAGGCTCACAATACAGGTAATATAGTATGGAAAAATGCTAGAGGCAAGTATGTCCCTGTGTGAGGACAGCATTGACTTCCAGGAGGATGCGCCCACCCCGATGTGCGTTTCAGTGTTTACCTTCGCCAGTGGGTAATGACTAAGGCAAACACTGAAACGCGCATGAGTGCATCCTCCTGGAAGTCTCTGCTGTCTTCATACAGGGATTTTTTTTTAATGCAGGAAGTGACATGAAAACTGAAAAAAAAAAAGAAAGACTATTATTTCATAATGAAAGCTGCACAGTGTTTTTAGCAACTTTGTAAATACTTTGCATTACTTATACTAAACACCGATTTCAACATCCTTCAACATTCAGCAAACGCAGCGCAAGTTTCAAATCAATTTCTCTTGCGGAACGCATAGTTTTGTGTGCAGATTTTTTCCACAAAATTGCATTACATGCGGAAAATCCACAGGTAAAAAAAACTAATATGCGTTTTTGGTTCATTTCCAAAGTGGAAACGTACTAAAACCGCATGTAATCCACACGACTATCAACAAAGTTTTAGCAAAGCCAAATACCAGAAAGTATCAAAAAGAAAGCAGTTTTTTTTATGACATTTCAAAAAGAAAAACACTGCAGCATCAAAAATTGCATGTAAAAAAAAACACTCAAAAAACACAATGAAAAATCACAAGTAATCTAATTTACTTAATAGATACAGATATACTGCAGAAAATCAGCTACATCAAAAACTCACCAAATACCCCTCATGGAAACATAACCTAAGACTTTGCTTATTATAATACTAAACACAATACTAAAGTATCCACAGATTTAATCCTATTTTGCACCTTTTGGTAACAGCTTATTAACATTTAAAGCCATCAAACTGAGACAAGAAGTTTTCAGCTTCACCCAGATGTAAAGGACAAGACTAATTCCCACAAGCTAGTAGCTAAATACGTCAGCTTCCTGTTCAGATCATGAAAGGTCAGGGATTCTTTTGCAGTCTTGTACCCTTTTAATGGCAAGAAATAATATCTAATTAAATATCCAGGCAGCTTTTATCGTTCTCTGATTTGACTCTTAATGAGGTACTACAGGGATAAGAGCTTATATCTAGGAGCTTCTTTGCTAAGCTTTAGTACAGAAGTTTTGACTCTGTCTCCCAGCGGCCACAACCTAATTCACTAGTAGCTCAGCAACTGCTGAAGATAACTGGCCTGCTGATGAATGCTGAAACTTTACAGTCAGCCCAGCTACAGCCCACTATCCATGTTAATGAGGACTTTTCACAAAATTGTATATATCACCAAAAAGGGGCAAAGTGGTGGGCTAAAATGTTCATGTTTTTTTTTTCTCCACTGCATTGTGAAGATGTGAGGTTTTAAAGTTTAGGCTAAATATACAAATTTTAATCAAGGAGACGTTAACAGATATTATTCTCTCTGGGGGGGGGGTTACTTTTTCCCCTCTATGATGCTGTCCAATCATAAGAAGGTAGCATCACACAGAGGAAAACAAAAGTCAATACACACAATGTCAAACAGGTATTGCGATCCTGTTAATCCAAGCCGCAATGGAGTTAATAAAGAGGTTGTGATTTGTTTTACTCTAAGGCTGTAATTTTGAAGACTCACTGGTCCAAGGTATACAAAACAAAGTGAAAATAAATAATACATTTTTAAAAAAATTATAGGTGTTTGAATCAGTACTTTCCAATTTTAAAAAAGCATAATTGGTGTTGCTGGGTCCGTTAAAGTCGAATATATCATTATAAGTTTGCTATCACTGAAATTGTACTGACTTGAAGAATCTTGTTGCTAGTTCCCTGCTATCATCTGTACTCCAAATGAGTACATTTTGATATCAATCCATCTGAAGGCAGGCAAAAAGATTAGGGAAACGAAGGGGTTTGGAAGCCACTTACATGCATATTTTACTTAAAAGAAATGAAGACAAATTCCCTAAGAGCGTGATTTTCAAATTTCATAATTTCCAAGCTGGACAAAATTTATAAAAAAAAATAAAATAAAAAAAATTAAGTTTTGTTACACTAAGTAACAACTAGAAGCAAGTTTTCTACTGGAAGAAATTCAATGAAACACAAAGTTTAATCTAGCAAGTGGCAATGAAAATGTTAAATTTTCCCATCCAAACATCCTAGTTGGATTAGTTTTCATATGAACTATGCACTGGCCCTGAATGTTTGATCCAGACAAACAAACTGGGAAATGATGCAATGATTCCCAGCAAGCCAAGGAGAGGTTAACCTATAAAATATTACCACCTTTCTAGGAAAAAAATTAAAACTTATTGTTATGCATCCAAGTTAAACAATATATGAGCTGAAATAAACGCTTGCTGACAACATTTAGAATACAGCCATTACAGAAATATGGATGACATCAATCCTAAAGAAACGGATTTGTATTCATAGCACTGAAAAATACAATTAGCAAACACATTTGTATTAGTAACAAATCAAATGGTAAAGTGCTACAGATCAGAAATTCTACACAGGAGAGACCTACCATATAGTGCCACCATAAAAGTAGGATGCAACATAACATTGCTTTTCAGATAAGTGAACTTACAGGTTTACTGATTTTACAATATTAGCAATGTTCTAAAATAAAAAAAATGAAACCACTTCTACTGTTTAAGGGATTGTCAACTATTTGGATAACTCCTTTCTTAAATGCATGAGTCCTCTGAGTAAGATAAAAGCTTATTCTCACCTCCCGCATTGGCGTTGTTCCAGCGATACAGATGACTGGTTCCCCGGCACTCGCCGATGAGCGACTGCTGATTGACTGAAGTGCTCACGTGAAAAAACGTCAAGCAAGCACTGGACCACTGACATCCAATTTGCTGGAACTATGTAGTTGCGGGAGGTGAGTATAAGCTTTTTTTTATTTTACTTGGGGAACGCAGGCATTTAAGAAGACATTGTCCAAGTAGTGGAAAACTCCTTTAAGAGTGAACTGACCTAAGCAATCAACTGCTTCAATGATGAAATTAGCATGTAAGCAATATTCAGAAGCTGTCAGGTGACCATAGGACTGGATGTCATCACTTCTGGTACCAACATGGACCACTGGAGTAGCAAGAGATTTAGGGTGTATGTAACTGATATTTCTAACAGTTATATCCTTTCCCTACTGGAATGCCAATTTTGTAAAATCCTGGTAAATACTGACTAGCAAAATTACATTCCCCAAACAGTTTAACCCTGCTATTCTGTTCGGGTCTACTATACACTTATAATGTTCCGGTCATTTTTGACCAGACCTATTAAAGTCTTGATTTTTAGCTAATTTAAGTGTTTTATTTGAATACTTGTTTCATTATTATACTGTATGTGAACATGGTTGTTCATAAACAAATTAAAAATGAAATAAAAACCTTAATGTTTATTTTTTTGTATCAAAAAATGTTACATGGCCTTATTGCAATATTCATGCATACTGCACATAAAAAAATATTCTTTATATAACTGTAAACTATAACTAATAACATCAAACTGTATGTAAATATATTTTTTCCGAAAAAAAAAATAAAAAGTTCAGTTTTCTCTATATAAAATGGTAAATAAGGTTCACGGTGCTAAATTTACTGTTTGCATTCGTCACAAGTATAATTTACATGTGTTTTGCATAAGTACTTTGCACAACTGAAACATATCACATTTGTTTTGTGATTACTTGATGTTGGACAGGAGGCGCATCGTTTCCGTTTTAGGCTGGTTGAGTTGCTGGTGGAGGCCGTGGGTATCGTAGCAGTGCCGGTGGAAGCCGTTGGTTCACTTTCTTTAGCATGCCGGTGGATCCTGTGGACGGCTGCCGCTCCATCATCTCTGGGTGTTGCTTTTCTTTCTTCGATATATGGGCTAACCAGTGATTTTCCCAACTCCTCTATAAAAATTCTTCTTTTATATAGTTTATTTTTGTTCCAATTTGGGTGTATTTCATGCCATAACACAAATGCATTCTATGCCGACACATCAAGAATGTTGTAAAAAAACAACCATTGGCCACCGATTTGTTTTGCGTTTACAGGTGTAAGTGCCTACGAGTTGATCTAGAGTATAAACAGCCCCTTTTGTGGCATTGTAATGTAAAATCATGTCCGGCTTTCTGACGTCTCGATTACTGATTGCACTATCATGGTGCATTTTGCTCATCAGAATGACCCGTTTATGTTTTTTGGAAACGTAAGAAACTACTGTTATATCCTTAGTAAAATAAAACATAGAACTATAAACGTCTCTCTTATTGAGGATACCTTGCGACAGTTGTGGCTTATTTTTTCTAACATTACCCAGCATGGTCATTTTTCTTTTCAGCAACATCTGCCCCAGTTGGTCTGATGTGAAAAAATTGTTGCATGTAACATTTTGTCCTTTGAGTCCGTGTGTCAAATCCAGAACTACTCGCATACCTTGATTTTTTTCAGCTCTTTTTCCAGTGTTTTTGCCTATGTATACCTGAGCGTTTACAGCGCATGAGCTTTTGCTGTCGCACAGAGTCCATGTTCTGATGCCGTGCTTTGCAGGCTTACTTGGAATATACTGTGTGAACGGGCACCTACCTTTGAAAGACACCAGTTGTTCATCTACAGTCACATTTTCACCAGTATTATAAAATGCTTTTCAGGTCAGCATTACACAGTAATAGAACCGGCTAACACAAGGAAAATAAGAAAATCTTTTCATTTGCAATGTGAAATGTTGACATCTGAATTGAACTATTTCTATATGATCAGCAGGGTAAATAAGATAGAGCGAAAAAATTTTGCACATAACTATACTGGAAGCAAATCCATCTGCTGTATCGTAATTTGAAAATGTATGTATGTGTAAATCTGCACGAACCAAAAGGACCTAGATAAATTGATAAATAGTAGTAGATGCAATATATAGTCCAAAATGAGATTAGAACTCCTTTATTTTACTCAAAAAATGGCTGGAGAGGAGTATAAAAGGCTATCAGTCATTTTTGACCGAACAGTACAAGTGTAAAAAAAAAACGTGGAGCAAAAAATTAAACAAAAATAAATACCCATAGTAAGAACCCCTCAAATGAGGAAAAATCAATTAACCACAAGTTTCAGAACCGCATAATGAATATTTAAAAAAATATCAAATTTAAAATTTGGTCATTTTTGACCCAACAGAACAGCAGGGTTAAACCCTGAACTGTTATCACAGCATCATCCCCCTAAACAACCAAGCACAATGAAAGCACTACTGTGCCCAGCACTCGGCAGACATCTCTACAGGTCACTTCCATACAAACAAAAAATTTAAGGTAATGAGTGCTAAGAAACCCCAAGCCATTTCATAATCCAATCACAAAAGGAAATGCAGTCAACAATAGATTGATGAAAAAAAAAGAAAAATAAATCGAATGAATTGAGGAAATGTAATTTCTACTGATCACACTAACTTCAAGAAAACGACTGTCCTGTTACTTCCAAGTTAAAGGTTAAAATAAATTGCTATATGTACAGGTAGTAGCTTATATTTCCAGAATAATTACAGACAAAATCCATCCTAAAAAGAAGTATTTTTATTGCTTGCAGAAAGCTTTGGTAAATAATGGGAAGAATGGGAGTGCATCAGTTTAAATGGGTTGTCTGAAAGCCAAAGTATTTTTCATTCTAAATCCCTATCTATTTAGTGCCATAATCTAAAATAAACTGCCAGCATATGGCCACTCTCTAATTCTGCATATGTGGTAAATATTAAAAGTGGCACTTTGTGTTTAATTTAGAGAAACTACTTATTATATTAGTTACAGTGGCTTGTAAAAGTATTCACCCCCTAGGCGTTCTATCTGTTTTGCTACCTCACAACTTGAAATGTCACTGTTTTTTTTTTAGGGTTTTCAAGACAAACAGGTTTTGCTTACGAATATACCTGTATTTCGCCCCATCCATCTTCCCCCTCGACTCATACCATTTTCTCTGCCCCTGCTGCTGAAAAACATCCCCACAGCATGATGCTGCCACAACCATGCTTCACTGTGAGGATTGTGTTCTTGGGGTGATGAGCTGTGTTGGTTTGGCACCAGACATAGTGTTTACCTTGGGGGCCAAAAAGTTTAATTTTGATCTCATCTGACCACAGCACCTTCCTCCATACATTTGGAGAGTCTCCCACGTCTTTTGGCAAACTCAAAATGAGCCTTACAATTTGTGTGTGCAACTTGTAAGGCTCGTTTTTAGTTTTTTTCTGCCCACTCTTCCACAAAGGCCACCTCTATGGAGTGTACGGCTTATGGTGGTCATATGGACAGATACTCCAATCTCTGCTTGAGAACTCTGCAGCTCCTGCAAGGTTACCTTTGGTCTCTGTGCTGCCTCCCTGATTAATGCCCTCCTTGACTGGACTGAGTTTTGGTGGGTGGCTCTCCCTTGACAGGTTTGTTGTGGCCGCATGTTCTTTCCATTTGATGATAATGGATTTGATGGTGCTCCGGGATATCATCAGAGATTGGGATATATTTTTTTTATAACGCAACCCTGATGATTTGTACTTCTCAACAACTTTATTCCTGACTTGTTTGTAGATCTCCTTGGTCTTCATGGTGTTGTTTGCTTAATGGTGTTGCAACCTCTGTGACCTTTCTGAAAAGGTGTGTATATACTGACAGACGATGTGACACTTAGATTGCACACAGGTGGACTTCCTTTCACTAAGCATGTGACTTATGAAGGGAATTGCTTGAGCCAGAAATATTTAGGGGCTTGATGGCAAAAGGGGTGAATACATATGCACATACCAAATTTTAGTTATTTGATCTCAAATTTAATTTATGCCTTTATTTTTCTCACTTCACCAACTTAGACTATTTAGTGCTGATGCATCACACACAAATCGTATTACAAAAATATTTAAACAAATACAATTGTAACGAAACAAAATAGGTAAAAATCCAAGGGGGGGGGATACTTTTGCAAGCCACTGTATGTAGATTACATTCTTGTATGATTTGTTTATTACAAGTAGTGTTGAGCCACCCCCGTAGTGTTCGAGTTCGGTTCGGTTCGTCGAACACCCGTGTGTTCGCAGAACTGTTCGTCGAACACCTTCGAACACCTTCAAACACCGTTAAAACCAATGGCAGGCAAACAAAAACACATAGAAACACATAGAAAACACCTTCAAAGGTGTCCAAAAGCTGACAAACTGCTCAGAAGACACAACTAACACATGGAAAAGTGACAAGTACATATAGTCATGCGAAAAGAAAAGAGGTGGAGGAGTAAAAGGAGGGGGAGACACAGATATAGGCATGTCATGCCCTTCTAAAATCCAAAAAGTGAGAAGCCGACACGTTCAGTCCGCTCCTGCCCGTGCCACCTCCGCGTCGCCGGGTTTGTGCCAGAGCCGCAGTGAACCCTGACGGCCAGCCCCCCTCTCCCAATACTGGTGCCTGTCCGCTGGTGGGTCGAGCGAGCCCCCCTGTGGTGGAGGCAGCTCTAAGCTTTTTAATTTAAATTGTCTCTCTAATTTGAATGAATACACTTTAAATCCATTTACAAGGATCTATTGGAGGGCAAGTCTCATGCCAGCAGCCGCGTAATTCCAGCTCCAGTAGCGTCCACTAAAGCTGCTGCAGTTAAAAAGCTTTTATAAGGATCGAGCTCGGCTGTCCACCGCAAGGCATCCTACTACCAGTCCCAGCCCCTATGCCTTGGGGTGCCTCCTGATGCTCTTCACTGAGTATCCCGTGGTCCCGAAGCATTTCCTTTGAAAAAATTAAGTGTCCAAACTACAGGTGGTGTAGCTTGCTTAACAGCCGGGATAATCCGCTGACTAGCAGACACTGCTACTAGGCACAAAGTATTTCCTGGGCTAGATGCAGTTAAAAATTTGTAATTAGATACTCTCGTTGGATGCTGAGAAAGCATTCCATAGAGTCTCCTGGCACGCCATATATGATTCTCTTAAAAAGCTTGGGGTAGGGGTCTAGGGGACCCTTTTATAGCCAAAATCACGGCCCTGTATCGCAATACGTCACCTAGGCTGAAGATAAATGGAACTGTAGCACCCTGAGGGCTCGGTTGCTACAGAGGTATTGCACCTCACCCAGAGGTGTGATATCTCACTCTCAGGTAAGGATGTAGTGTGGATCAGGACCCGACACCTGCATGCATTACACCACATTGCCGTGGGGCAGGGCGACCAATATGCCCCTGAGATGGGCACGACAGTCCCTGTCCCTGGCTGGAGTGGGGGGAGGGAACACTGAGGAAGGGGAACCCTGTAGTGCAGGAGCAGGGAGGAAGCAGTTCCTGGGTGCATTGAGAAGGGAGTATAAAAGGTGGGCACCATCTTAGTTCAGTGCAGAGAAGTCTGAGCAGAAGTGGCAGGGAGCAGGGGCTCTGCATGAGCTCTGCTCCGGAGGCGGGCCTAGTAACAGAGGCCCAGGCCTGGAAGAGGGAGAAGGAAGGAAGAGGAGCGGAGAAGGCTCCAGGAACGAGGAACGAAGGGATCCCAGGGGTGCGGACGGGCGAGTCGCCACCGCACGCCCGAATCCACCTGCATGGAGGGGTCAGGCCAAAGGGGGAGACCGGTCCCCGAAACTAGTGGAGGCAGGAAACGACACTCAGCTAGAAACAGGAGGCTGTGACATTTTATGTGGCGCAGCCCCTCGCTACACCCGCTAAGAAGGCACCACATAGGGTCAGGGAAACTGGCGCCAAGTTTACCAAGAGGAGGCCCGAGGCAGCCGGACAGAAGGGTTGGTAAGAAAGGCCAGACAAAGGACACACAAAGGGGGTCCTGTGAAGCGCTCCAAAGTTATCTGGGAGTTGTCTGAGCCCCTCACCTGGTGAGCACAGTACGACGTGGGCAGCCGTTACCTGCAGACGTGGTCTGGATAATAAGAACTGTGAGTAAAGGCCCTGGACTGCATCACTGACTCCGTGTCGTTACTGCTGCTGCCCTGCACCATCACCCCCATCCTCCGCATACACTGCCCTGAGGCTATACTCCTCCCGTGGGGAGTTATGCTACGCTCTGCTGCATCCACAACACCAGCCTCAGCGGTCTGCCCTGGAGCGGCGGTTCACTCTGACCACAATCCACGGGTGGCGTAGTCGGACATTTAAACATCAAAACCACATAAATAGTTCCGCCACTGGTTTGACCGCCCTGAGCCACGGAACCGGGTCGCCGCCACGGAGACTACAACCACCAGCATCCACCAAAAAGGGTCTGGCTCCGGGTGTCCCAAGGCCCAGGGGGCGCGTCAGAACATTTTCATCACCTTTCACAATCACCAATGGGACAAGGCAGGGATGTTCTCTGTCCCCTCTCTTATACATCCTAGTGACGGAGCACCTGCTCTCATCAATTCGCCATAACCCCAATATTAGGTGGATTGAGGTGGGAGGCACCGAGTACAAGTGCTCTCTATTTGCTGATGATGTCCTAGTACATATCACTCAATCACATATATCCATCCATGCTGTTATGGCTGAAATAGATCACTTTGTTACATGGTCAAATTTTAAAATCAATGCAGCGAAGTCTGAGGCCCTCGATGTCTCCCTCCCCAAATCCATATAGGATTCCATCCAGTCCAACTTTCCCTTTGCCTGGCCCTCACAGGGTATCAAATACTTAGGAATTCCTATTCATAGAGACCTCTCCCATCTATGTTATCTTAATTTTGGGCCCTTTATTGAACAACTCCATACAGACCACGGTTGGCAAGTTAGAACTGTAAGATTCACTACGTGAACCACTGGTGTTTTGTGGAAAAGCACATGTACACTGTGTTCCAAATTATTATGCAAAAAGTGTTTAGGAGTGATAAGGGAAGAATTTGTTTGTTTGTCAGTTAAACTCATTGATGGTGATGTGTGTCAGGGCTCTTTATATCACTGTAAGCAATTGCAGACACCTGTGCTAATTAGTTTGGCAGGTGTGTCCAATGAAAGGCAAGACTACTTAAGAAGGCTGTCTCACATTATTAAGCAGCCTACATTTTCTGCCAAAATGGGAAAGAAAAAGGATGTGTCGGCTGCTGAGAAGCAACAAATTGTGGAGTGTTTAGGTCAAGGCATGACTACAATCAACATTGTGCGATGATCAGGATGAAGTGTCTTGGCAATCAAGAAGTATGTAGCTGATTCACAGTACACACGTGTGCGTGCTGATAAGGGCAAATTGAGGACTCTTTCCTACAGGCAATTACGTCAGGTTGAAAGAGCAGCGGCAAAAAAGCCTTGTCATAGCAGCAGACAAGTTTTTGAAGCTGCTGGTGCCTCCAACGTCCCCCGAACAACAAGATGCAGGGTCCTTCAGAGGTTTGCAGCTGTGCATACGCCATCCTGTCGACCTCCTCTATCCACTTCACACAAGCAGAAACGGCTCCAGTGGGCCAAACATTACATGAAGACTGATTTCAAAACTGTTTTGTTCACGGATGAGTGCCGTGCAGCGCTCGATGGTCCAGATGGATGGAGTGGAGGATGGCTGGTTGATGGACACCCCACGCAAACACGGCTACAGCGCCAACAAGGAGGAGGTGGAGTAATGTTTTGGGCTGGAATCATGGGGAGAGAGATTGTCGGCCCCTTTAGGATCCCTGAAGGCGCTAAAGATGAACTCCATAATGTATGTGGATTTTCTCAAACAGCACTTCCTGCCATGATTCAAGAAGAAGAACCGTGTATTTCACAGCAAGATCATTTTTTTGCATGATAATGCACCATCTCATGCTGCACATAAAACATCTGCATCTCTGGCTGATATGGGCATAAAAGGGGACAAACTTATGGTGTGACCCCCATGCTCCCCTGACTTCTACCCCATTCAGAACCTTTGGAGCATCATTAAAAGGAGTGTCTATGATGGCGGGAGGCAGTTCACATCTAAGCAACAGCTCTGGGAGGGTATTCTGTCCTCATGCAAAACAATTGAAGCAGAAACCATCCAAAACCTGACAAATTCAATGGACGAGAGAGTTCAGAAGCTCCTTTCGAACAAGGGGTCCTATGTGAAAATGTAACATCACCTAGAATAAAGTTTTGAGTTGAAAACTGTTTGATTTCAGTTTCTAACAACCTGCTAATGCTTATAATTTCAAAAATGACCATTTTTTTGGTCTTTATTAAAATGAAAAGGTTGATCGAAAAGTTTGGGGGATCTAAGAGTGTGGCAACCCAGTAGTCATGATTACTTCGAATTCTGACAATATGAGGGTCATGCTGCAGGTAGTGCAGCAAGAAGGCACTTGTGTGTCTTGCGCATCTCGGAGCCCCAAAATTATTTTCCGGGCTAGATGCAGCTAAAAATTATTATTAATTTTAAATCTGGTGAAGCTTTAGTATAGATGGCCTAATAGGATCAGTGCTGCACACTGCTACAAAGCCCAAATTATTTTCCAGTCAAGATACAGATAAACATGATTAGTAATTTTAAATCTGGTGGAGCTTATTATAGATGGCCTAATAGAATCAGTGCTGCACACTGCTACAAAGCCCAAATTATTTTCCAGCCAAGATACAGATAAACATGATTAGTAATTTGAAAGCTTAAAACGGTTGGTAGGGTGATTTCAACCAATCATCAAGCTTTTACTCTCCCCAGGATGACACAGGGGTAGAAAAGTCGTTTCGGATCCATGATTTGTTCATCTTTATGAACGTGAGTCTGTCTACATTATCAGTGGAGAGCCGTGTGCGCTTATCTGTCAGCACACCACCAGCAGCGCTGAACACACGTTCAGACAGAACGCTGGCTGCGGGGCATGACAAGATCTCCAAGGCGTAAGTGGCTAGCTCCGGCCATTTATCCAGATTGGAAGCCCAAAAAGAGCAAGGGTCCAGTGACACAGTCATGGCTTCAATGTTTACTTGGAGATACTCCTGTACCATCGTCTCTAGGCGTTGACTATGTGTCAGACTTCTTGTCTCCTGTGGCCTTGCAAAGGATGGGCTAAAAAAGTGGTGAAATGATTCCGCAAAATTGATGTTACCAGCAGATACTGTGGTTCTGTTACGGTTTGAGTGCTGAACACTTGACGGTCCCACGGTTGGCAAGTTGGAACTGTGAGATTCACTACGTGCACCACTGGTATTTTGTGGAAAAGCACATGTAAGATTCTGCAACAGTCTCTGCTGATACTCCTGCATGCGTGCATCCCTTTCTATGGCAGGAATAATTTCTGCAAATTTACTTTTGTACCGGGGATCTAACAGTGTGGCAACCCAGTAGTCAGGATTATTTCTAATTCTCACAATTCGAGGGTCATGTTGCAGGTAGTGCAGCAAGAAGGCACTCATGTGTGTTGCGCATCCAGGAGCACCAAGTGCCTGTTGTGTTGGTGGCGAGGTAACAATCATGCTTCCTTCCTCTGTCCTCTCACCCCAACCTCGCACAACAGAAATGTGATCAAGGTCTCCCTCATCTGATGAGTCTTCCATCAGTTCGTCCTCCACTTCTTCCTGGGCTCCTGCACCTTCCTCACTAGTTTGGCTGCTACCATGCGCCCTGGTAAAACCATCTCCCCCACCCTCACATGCCTGCCGCCTTGGTGCTGCCGACCGTCTGGACCTTGCAGATGTTAGCCCTTCCGCATACAACTCCTCCTCCTCTACTTCCTCCACCTCCTCTTGTGCCACCACCTGACTCCGAATTCTGTTTAACATGTGCTCCAGCATGTAAATCACCGGAATAGTCATGCTGATAATGGCATCGTCAGCACTAAACATCTTCGTCGCCATTTCAAAACTGTGCAGAAGGGTGCATAGGTCCCTGATCTGAGACCACTCCTCCAGCGTGATTTGCCCCACCTCTGGATCTCGCTGGCCCAGGCTATACGTCAGAACGTATTGCAACAGGGCTTGTCGGTGCTGCCACAGTCGCTGCAACATGTGCAGAGTTGAATTCCACCGGGTAGGCACATCGCATTTTAGCGGGTGAAGTGGCAGGCCCAACGACTTCTGTAGAGATGTAAGTCGCTGAGCTGCGGGATGCGAACGGCGGAAGTGAGCACACAGCAACCGTGCCCTCCGCAGAAGGCCATCTAGTCTGGGATAGTGGGCTAAAAATTGCTGGACAACCAGGTTCAACACGTGAGCCATACAAGGCACGTGTGTGACATTGCCCCGGCGAAGGGCCGCACCCAGGTTTGCAGCATTGTCGCACACGGCCTTCCCTGGTTTCAGGTCCAGTGGAGACAACCATTCATGAAATTGGTTCTCCAGAGCTGACCACAACTCCTCAGCTGTGTGACTCACATTTCCCAGACATTTCAATGTAAAAACCGCCTGATGACGTTGAGCCCTACTGCCAGCATAGTAAGGAGGTGTGCAGGATCCCTTCTACGCAGTTAGAAAGCTTGTGGCATGACCAGACAGGCTTTGGGTGCAGGTGGAAGACCGAGAGGAGGTTGAGGAGGCAGAAGCAGTGGAGGAGCTTTGACATAAAGAGGATTGACGCACAACTCGTGGGAACGGCAAGACTTGGACAGCAGCCCCTTGTCCTGCTGTCACCATAGTTACCCAGTGCCCAGTCAGCGACATGTAACGCCCCTGTCCATGCCTACTCGTCCAAGTGTCTGTGGTGAAATGCACCCTGTCACACACAGAGTTTCTCAAAGAAGCGGTGATGTTGTGTGCGACATGCTGGTGGAGCGCAGGCACACCTTTCTTTGAGAAGTAGTGCCGACTGGGCATCTGGTACTGGGGCACTGCGACGGACATAAGGTCTCGAAAATCCTCTGTGTCCACCAGGCGGAAAGGCAGCATTTCTGTAGCCAAGAGCTTGCAGATGGTGAAATTGAACCTCTTAGCTTTCTCATGGCTAGGAGGAAATGGTCTTTTACTTGTCCACATCTGAGGGACCGAGGGCTGGCTATTGTGCTTAGACGGGGTTGATAAGGGTGTCCCCAGCAAACTGCCGGTCTGTGAGGAAGATGCAGGCGGACATGTTAGGTTGCCTTGATCCAAAGGTGGTGCTATCGATGTCGGACAGCGCTCAACACCAGCTGGTGTTACCACCTCCAAAGAAAATGATGACCTGCCAATCACGCTGGCTGTTGCGGGTAAAGAGGTGGCAGGTCTGCGCCCCAAAACAGGTGTGACTGCTGTCCCCCCAGTCACAGAGGATGAAGAGGCCGCGGATGCACAAGATATGGCAGACGGTGGTTGGCCCGGCCGGCTAGGCCACATTGTAGCACACTGAGCTTCCCACTGCAACTTATGCTTCATGTCCATGTGCCGGTTCATGCATGAAGTACTCAAACTATGTATTTTTTGGCCTCTACTTAGCTTTTGCTGACAAATGTTACAGATAACACGAGTTGGGTCATCTTTATCGATCTGAAAAAATGCCCAGGCTATGCAAGGCTTAGCACCCATGCGACCTGAAGAGCCACCACGACTTGTGGTGAGAGGCAGAGTTGTGTTTGAGGATGCAGTTGTTGACGTGCTTCCAGTACTACCTCTCTGTCCAGGAAGGCGCAACCTGACCTCGTCGTCACTAGCATCTTCCTCAACCTCCTCTGCTGACCTCATCTCTTGGCTGACTGTGGGTTGACAGTAAGTGGGATCTCCAACCTCATCATCATCACCCTGTGCGTTATCACACCCGTCGTCCTCAGAGCCAACCTGTTCCTGCTCTGACAAAAAACTAAAGTTGTCGCTCCAATCAGGTATTTGAGTCTTATCATTGTCTTCCTCATTGTCTCCACCAACAGGAGTTACAGTTTGGGAATGAGGGTCTACATTATGGTCAGAACCTTCTGCGTCTGGTCCTGGATCCGACTCAAAGATTCTGGGCATCAGTGCAGATCATTTCCTCGTCTGGATTCACAGAAGCGCTGGAGTCGACCTCTGATTCCCAGGCTATAGTATGAGTAAACAGCTCTGCAGACTCAACCATCTGTTCTACCTCATACTCAGACGGGCAGCTGGAGATTTGGGAGCTGTGAGGAAGCAAGTGCGATTGGGGTGACACCTTTGAGGACTGGAGTATTTGTGATGTTGAAGTTGATGTGGAGGAGAGCCCACTTAAAGGAGCACTTGATATCCGTTGAAGCACCTGCTGTTTTTGTGCCTCATCTGGAATTTGTAGCGATTGGCGTGGCCGTAAGAAAGGGATCTTATCACATTGTCCGCTAAAAGAAGTAGACATTTTAGTTTGGCTGGAAGATGGTCTTTCTTCTGCAGATGTTACTGTTGCTTTAACACCTACCCCACGGACACAACCTTTTTTCCCCTTCCTAACACGCCTATTCCCCTTTCCACCAGCAGCAGGCCTTTTTCCACTCATTTTGGTGGTTAACTAATTAACAACTCTGGAGTTGTTTGCACAAAAAAACAATGGATGGGAACCGAGCAGAGCTGAGTGGCCAAACTGTGGTATTAGGCCAAAACTATTGGCTGGGTTAGATGCAGAAAAAAATTATATTCAATTTGCAACCTGATGGAGGTCAGTATAGATGGACTAATAGAACAAGTCCCACACACAGCTAGAAGCCCAAATATTTTTTCAGAGGTAGATGCAGAAAATTTTTTTATTCAGTTTGCAACCTGATGGAGGTCTGTATAGATGGATTAATAGAACAAGTCCCACACACAGCTACAAGCCCAATATTTTTTCAGAGGTAGATACAGAAAAAAAATATATTCAGTTTGCAACCTGATGGAGGTCTGTATAGATGGATTAATAGAACAAGTCCAACACACAGCTAGAAGCCCAAATATTTTTTCAGAGGTAGATGCAGATAAAAATTATTTTTAATTTGCAACCTGATGGAAGTCAGTATAGATGGACTAATAGAGAAAGTCCCACACACTGCTAGAAGGCCAAATATTTTTTCAGAGCTAGATGCAGATAAAAATTATTTTTAATTTGCAACCTGATGGAGGTCAGTATAGATGGACTAATAGAGAAAGTCCCACACACTGCTAGAAGGCCAAATATTTTTTCAGAGCTAGATGCAGATAAAAATTATATTCAATTTGCAACCTGATGGAGGTCAGTATAGATGGACTAATAGAACAAGTCCCACACACAGCTAGAAGTCCAAATATTTTTTCAGAGGTACTGTAGATGCAGATAAAAATTATTTTTAATTTGCAACCTGATGGAGGTCAGTATAGATGGACTAATACAACAAGTCCCACACACAGCTAGAAGCCCAATATTTTTTCAGAGGTAGATGCAGAAAAAAATATATTCAGTTTGCAACCTGATGGAGGTCAGTATAGATGGAGTAATAGAACAAGTCCCACACACAGCTAGAAGCCCAAATATTTTTTCAGAGGTAGATGCAGATAAAAATTATTTTTAATTTGCAACCTGATGGAGGTCAGTATAGATGGACTAATAGAGAAAGTCCCACACACTGCTAGAAGGCCAAATATTTTTTCAGAGCTAGATGCAGATAAAAATTATATTCAATTTGCAACCTGATGGAGGTCAGTATAGATGGACTAATAGAACAAGTCCCACACACAGCTAGAAGCCCAAATATTTTTTCAGAGGTACTGTAGATGCAGATAAAAATTATTTTTAATTTGCAACCTGATGGAGGTCAGTATAGATGGACTAATACAGAAAGTCCCACACACTGCTAGAAGGCCAAATATTTTTTCAGAGCTAGATGCAGAAAAAAATTATATTCAGTTTGCAATCTGATGGAGGTCAGTATAGATGGACTAATAGAGAAAGTCCCACACACTGCTAGAAGGCCACATATTTTTTCAGAGCTAGATGCAGAAAAAAATTATATTCAGTTTGCAATCTGATGGAGGTCAGTATAGATGGACTAATGGAACAAGTCCCACACACAGCTAGAAGCCCAATATTTTTTCAGAGGTAGATGCAGAAAAAAATATATTCAGTTTGCAACCTGATGGAGGTCAGTATAGATGGACTAATACAACAAGTCCCACACACAGCTAGAAGCCCAATATTTTTTCAGAGGTAGATGCAGAAAAAAATATATTCAGTTTGCAACCTGATGGAGGTCTGTATAGATGGATTAATAGAACAAGTCCCACACACAGCTAGAAGCCCAATATTTTTTCAGAGGTAGATGCAGAAAAAAATATATTCAGTTTGCAACCTGATGGAGGTCAGTATAGATGGACTAATACAACAAGTCCCACACACAGCTAGAAGCCCAATATTTTTTCAGAGGTAGATGCAGAAAAAAATATATTCAGTTTGCAACCTGATGGAGGTCTGTATAGATGGATTAATAGAACAAGTCCCACACACAGCTAGAAGCCCAATATTTTTTCAGAGGTAGATGCAGAAAAAAATATATTCAGTTTGCAACCTGATGGAGGTCAGTATAGATGGACTAATACAACAAGTCCCACACACAGCTAGAAGCCCAATATTTTTTCAGAGCTAGATGCAGAAAAAAATTATATTCAATTTGCAACCTGATGGAGGTCAGTATAGATGGACTAATAGAATGATGCTATGCCCAAAAGATTTTACTTCACTAGGTGCAGTAAAAAAATTGGTATTCTATACACAGGTGGTATATCTTGCAACACAGATAGGCTACTCCACTGACTAACACACTCTGCAATAGGCCAAAAAGGATTAGCTTTGCTAGATTCAGCCAAATGCTGTGAAAAAAACTTGCACAGCACTGGCACAGACCTGCCTGGCAAAAACTGATAGGAACTGATGTAACCTAGTCCTGAAAAGGACTCCAATTACAATTAGTCTTTACTCCCACAATCTATCTATTTAAGAGCACAGACCTGCCTGATAAAAGTCGTAGGAAATGCTGTAACCTAGTCCTTAAAAGGACCGCAATCACAACTATTCCCTACTCCCAAGCTATCTGTAGATTTGTGCGAAAATTGGCTTGAAATTAACAAGGTATAGCGCACACAGCAACAGCGGTGCCGTCTAACACGCAGCTGCAGCAGTGAGAAAATGTTGGCGACGGGGAAAATGGCTTGGTCTTATAGGGCAAGGACATGTGACATACACTGCCAATGACACATGCCCTTGCTTGTGTGAAAAAAAGCACTTCGCTCCGTGTGTGCGCTGCTGATAGGCTGACAGATTGCACCT
This sequence comes from Phyllobates terribilis, assembly GCF_046119375.1. NCBI lineage: Eukaryota > Metazoa > Chordata > Amphibia > Anura > Dendrobatidae > Phyllobates > Phyllobates terribilis. The sequence continues at coordinate 55,140,145 of NW_027362771.1, read as the reverse complement.
CCCCACTGTAAATGCGGGAAAGAGAAAAAAAAAATGGAGATCTTCATTGTTCCTGCAGAGATCCATCCCCTGCCCCTCCCCCCACCCCGCTGTACACTCAAACTGCGTATTAACATTAATTTTCATCATTACTGAGAAAAAATCCAGTTATGATTTTGGTGCACGAACAGTTATCGAACATAACCTCGAACAGCCGAATTTTTCTCAAATTGTTCGTGTTCGCCGAACGGCTCGAACACCGCCCAAAACAGCTCGAATTTGAGATTGGCGAACAGTTCGAGTAGAACAACGCTCATCTCTAATTACAAGCAGAAAAAAACGTTTGCAAATTTTGCTACTAAGCCAAATTTACAATTGGAATAGAATTTTTTTTTATTGCAACTGTCAGCAGAATACAGGAATCAATAAAATAAAAAAGTAACGTATTTTTCGGACCATAAGACGCACTTTTTTCCTCCAAAATTTTGGAGGAAAATGGGGGGTGCGTCTTATAGTCCGAATGTTGGGGGGGGGTGTATATTTATGTGTGGTGTGGGGGGAGCGGTATCGGTGGAGGAGTGGGTAACAGGAGGCAGCAGCCACCTACTGCAGCCTACACTGTCCCCGCTGCTAAAGAAAAATAATATTCACTGCTCCCCACGCCCATGGGGCATGGGGAGCACTGAATATTCATGCTCCTTAATAGCGGTATACAGTGTAGCTGCGCTGTGGCTGCTGCTGCTGCCAGCTATCTCCTGTGCCCGCTGTTAAAGGGTATGAATATTCAACCTCTTTAATGAGCGGGCACAGGAGATAGCCGGCGGCAGCAGCAGCCGCAGCGCGGCTCCGCTGTGTGCAGGCTGTGAAGGAGAGTGAAGTCACTGCTCCCCGCGCACACAGACCCGGCGTGGGGAGCAGTGACTTCCGGCAGCTGATCTCTCCATGTGAGCCGCGCATGGCAGTGATGTCATGCGCGGCTCACATGGAGAGATCAGTGCAGGCAGACCAGACGCAGCGCTGGAGGAGAGAAAAGAGAGGTGAGTCGGAGTGTTTATTTTTTTTTAATGTGCAGCCTGATGGGGATTAGGGGGACCATGCATACTAGGACAGTGATTAGGGGTGCCATGCATACCAGGACAGGGATTAGGGATGCCATGCATACCAGGACAGGGATTAGGGATGCCATGCATACCCCTGATGAAGGTGTGTCGAAACGCGCGTCGGGGTCGGCGTGCGGTACACTGAGTGACGGACCACCAGGTACTAACATTTGATGTAGAGTACATGGCTGATGCTAATGGTAGGTTAGGTCATTCACAGTTTTTACACAGGGATTAGTCATTCGCATGTATTGTTCATTCATTTCCAACATTATATGCATTGTTGCCCCTTGATTATTTACCGTATATACTATATAATTTTGATAAGGCCACTCTGTACTTACTCCCATATGCAGTTTTCTGCTTAGGAGTGGATGTAATATATTATATCCCATATTTCCTATGTAGCATCAGTGTACCATGATATAATTATGTTCAAATGTCTCTATGCCTATATTTTATATTAAGACAGTATATACAGTACAGACCAAAAGTTTGGACACACCTTCTCATTTAACAATTTTTCTGTATTTTCATGACTATGAAAATTGTACATTCACACTGAAGGCATCAAAACTATGAATTAACACATGTGGAATTATATAGTTAACAAAAAAGTGTGAAACAACTGAAAATATGTCTTATATTCTAGGTTCTTCAAAGTAGCCACCTTTTGCTTTGATGACTGCTTTGCACACTCTTGGTATTCTCTTGATGAGCTTCAAGAGGTAGTCACCGGAAATGGTTTTCACATCACAGGTGTGCCCTGTCAGATTTAATAAGTGGGATTTCTTGCCTTATAAATGGGATTGGGACCATGAGTTGTGTTGTGCAGAAGTCTGGTGGATACACAGCTGATAGTCCTACTGAATAGACTGTTAGAATTTGTATTATGGCAAGAAAAGAGCAGCTAAGTAAAGAAAAACGAGTGGCCATCATTACTTTAAGAAATGAAGGTCAGTCAGTGCGAAAAATTGGGAAAACTTTGAAAGTGTCCCCAAGTGCAGTTGCAAAAACCATCAAGCGCTACAAAGAAACTGGCTCACATGAGGACCGCCCCAGGAAAGGAAGACCAAGAGTCACCTCTACTTCTGAGGATAAGTTTATCCGAGTCACCAGCCTCAGAAATCGCAGGTTAACAGCAGCTCAGATTAGAGACCAGGTCAATGCCACACAGAGTTCTAGCAGCAGACACATCTCTACAACAACTGTTAAGAGGAGACTTTGTGCAGCAGACCTTCATGGTAAAATAGCTGCTAGGAAACCACTGCTAAGGACAGGCAACAAGTAGAAGAGACTTGTTTGGGCTAAAGAACGCAAGGAATGGACATTAGACCAGTGGAAATCTGTGCTTTGGTCTGATGAGTCCAAATTTGAGATCTTTGGTTCCAACCACTGAGTCTTTGTGCGACGCTGAAAAGGTGAACGGATGGACTCTACATGCCTGGTTCCCACTATGAAGCATGGAGGAGGAGGTGTGATGGTGTGGGAGGCTTTGCTGGTGACACTGTTGGGGATTTATTCAAAATTGAAGGCATACTGAACCAGCATGGCTACCACACCATCTTGCAGCGGCATGCTATTCCAACCGGTTTGCGTTTAGTTGGACCATCATTTATTTTTCAACAGGACAATGACCACAAACACACCTCCAGGCTGTGTAAGGGCTATTTGACCAAGAAGGAGAGTGATGGGGTGCTACGCCAGATGATCTGGCCTCCACAGTCACCAGACCTGAACCCAATCGAGATGGTTTGTGGTGAGCGGGACCGCAGAGTGAAGGCAAAAGGGTCAACAAGTGCTAAGCATCTCTGGGAACTCCTTCAAGATTGTTGGAAGACCATTTCCGGTGACTACCTCTTGAAGCTCATCAAGAGAATGCCAAGAGTGTGCAAAGCAGCCATCGAAGCAAAAGGTGGCTACTTTGAAGAACCCAGAATAGAAGACATATTTTCAGTTGTTTCACACATTTTTGTTATATAATTCCACATGTGTTAATTCATAGTTTTGATGCCTTCAGTGTGAATGTACAATTTTCATAGTCATGAAAATACAGAAAAATCTTTAAATGAGAAGGTGTGTTCAAACTTTTGGTCTGTACTGTATATATATATCTTGTATAAATCCGTGTATGCACTTCTTTTCTCTAGTGCCACCAAGAACTTATTTTTTTCAATAAAGGTGTTTTAGTCTGACTCGATGTTTGGCTGAAATTTTATTATTATTTTTTCTCTATCATGACCTGGATGTTCGCTTTGTTTTGCTTGGGGTTATGATATACCAGGACAGGGATGAGGGGTGCCATGCATACCAGGATAGGGATGAGGGGTGCCATGCATACCAGGATAGGGATTAGGGGTGCCTGCATAACAGGACAGGGATGAGGGGTGCCATGCATACCAGGACAGGGATTAGGGGTGCCATGCATACCAGGACAGGGATTAGGGGTGCCATGCATACCAGGACAGGGATTAGGGGTGCCATGCATACCAGGACAGGGATGAGGGGTGCCATGCATACCAGGACAGGGATGAGGGGTGCCATGCATACCAGGACAGGGATGAGGGGTGCCATGCATATCAGGATAGGGATTAGGGGTGCCATGCATACCAGGACAGGGATGAGGGGTGCCATGCATACCAGGACAGAGATGAGGGGTGCCATGCATACCAGGACAGAGATTAGGGGTGCCATGCATACCAGGACAGGGATTAGGGGTGCCATGCATACCAGGACAGGGATTAGGGGTGCCATCCATATCAGGATAGGTATGAGGGGTACCATGCATACCAGGACAGGGATTAGGGGTGCCATGCATACCAGGATAGGAATGAGGGGTGCCATGCATACCAGGATAGGGATTAGGGGTGCCATGCATACCAGGACAGGGATGATGGGTGCCATGCATACCAGGACAGGGATGATGGGTGCCATGCATACCAGGATGGAGGGATGCCAGGCATACCAGGATGGGGATGGGGACCATATATAAAAGTAAGGGGGGGCGGCATATATACCAGAATGGGGGATATTGTCAGAATTGGGGGACATTACCCCTATACCAGGGTCAGCAGAAGACCCCCCTCCCCCCTTAAAAGTGCATCATGACCACATTTTTTGCTTAAATTTTTAATTTTTTTATTTTCCTCCTCTAAAACCTAGGTGCGTCTTATAGTCCGAAAAATACTGTAATTACTATGGGTAAAAATCAACTTGTACCAAAATCTTTCAAAGACACAGAAAAGTTCAAACTAATACTTACACCCTTCACTTTGACTGTCTTTGTTTGAATTGTAGACCTAAAAAAATAAAAATAAATATTTAGCAATGGATATAAAGAAAATACAGATTTTAAGTGAAAAATGGAAAACAGTCAGTCAAACAAAAAGTTATTCCAAACGACTCCTAATGAAATAGCATTTATGTATCATTACCTACAAAAGAGACTTTGTATATTTTGTGAAAACTTATGAAACAGCAAAAAAAAAAAATCTTAAAACATCCATCTGAGGTAAATTCCTAGCTCATAATTATTTTATTTGTAGGACAATGTTACCACAGATCAACATCGAAAATGTTGATTAGTCTTATGTGATACCATACTACAAAATACTCCCACAAATGTGAACCATTGATTGCAAAAACACTGTTGTTATTTTGCACATCCAAAACAATAATTTTCCTTACAAATTCATTCAAGACCATGTTGCAAAAATGATTACACCCCAAAGTTTTAGGAGCAAAGCTAAAGTTTGGACTACAAAATACTAATTAACCCCTACGCAACCCTGGGATTTTCCGTTTTTTGCATTTTCGTTTTTTTGCTCCCCTTGTTCCCAGAGCCATAGCGTTTTTATTTTTTGGCCAATACGGCTGTGTGAGGGCTTATTATTTGCAGGATGAGTTGTACTTTTGAACGACATCACTGGTATTACCATATCGTGTACGGGAAAAAAATTCCAAGTGCGGTGAAATTGCAAACAAAGTGCAATACCACAGATGCTTTTTTTTTTATTATTTTTTTTTACCACGTTCACTGCATGCTAAAACTGACCTGCCATTCTTATTCTCCAGGTTATTACGAGTTCGTAGACACCAAACATGTATAGGTTATTTTTATTTAAGTGAAGAAAAAAAATTCCAAAGTTTGCTTAAATAAAAAAATAAATAAAATGGCGCCATTTTCCAAGACCCGTAGCATCTCCATTTTTTGGGATCTGGGGCCGGGTGAGGGTTTATTTTTTGCCCGCCGAGCTGAAGTTTTTATTGATACCATTTTGGGGTAGATCCGATGTTTTGATCACCCGTTATTGCATTTTATTGCAATGTTGCCGTGCCCAAAAAACGTAATTCTGGCGTTTAGAATTTTTTTCTCGTTACACCGTTTACCGATGGGATTAATTCTTTTTTATATTGATAGATCAGGCGATTCTGAACGCGGTGATACCAAATATGTCTATGTTGGATTTTTTTTTTCATTATTTTATTTTGAATGGGGAGAAAGGGGGGTGATTTAAACTTTTATATTTTTTTATTTTTTTTAATATTTTTAACCCCTTTACAACCCAAGGTGGTTTGCACGTTAATGACCAGGCCAATTTTTACAATTTCTGACCACAGTCACTTTATGAGGTAATTATTCTGAAACGCTTCAACGGATCCCCCTGATTCTGAGACTGTTTTTTCGAGACATATTGTACTTCATGATTGTGGTAAAATTTTTCGATATCACTTGCGTTTATCTGTGAAAAAAACGGAAATTTGGCAAAAATTTTGAAAATTTCGCAATTTTCAAAATTTGCATTTTTATGCCCTTAAATCAGAGAGATATGTCACACAAAAGAGTTAATAAATAACATTTCCCACATGTCTACTTTACATCAGCACAATTTTGGAACCAACATTTTTTTTTATTGGGGAGCTATAAGGGTTAAAAGTTGACCAGCGATTTCTCATTTTTTCAACAAAATTTAAAAAAACATTTTTTTTTTTTTTTTTTTTTAGGGACTACATCATATTTGAAGTCACTTTGAGGGGTCTTTATTAGTGTTGACCGAGTATGTTCTGTTCAGAGTATGCCAAGGCGAGCTCCAAGTATTTACAGCTGCTCGTGATATGGTTGAATCGCTCCCGTGAGCATGATTTGCAACTGTTTGACAGCTTTATTACATGTGAGGAATGTGTAAGAAACAGACATTCCTCCCATGTAATAATGCTGTCAAACAGTAGCAAATCATGCACATGGGAGCGATTCAAACATATCACCGAGCAGCTGTAAATACTCAGAGCTCGGCCCGAGCATACTCGGCGAAAGGGTTAACAGAACATACTCGCTCAACACTAGTCTTTATGACAGAAAATACCCAAAAGTGACACCATTCTAAAAACAGCACCCCTCAAGGTGCTCAAAACCACATTCAAGAACTTTATTAACCCTTCAGGTGCTTCACAGGAATTTTTGGAATGTGGAAGAAAAAAATGAACATTTAACTTTTTTCACAAAAATGTTACTTTAGACCCAATTTTTTTTTATTTTCGCAGGGGTAACAGGAAAAAATGGACCCCAAAATTTGTGTGCAATTTCTCCTGGGCATGCAGATACCCCATATGTGAGGAAAAACACTGTTTGGGTGCACGGCAGGGTTCGGAAGGGAAGGAGTGCCATTTGACTTTTTGATTGTAAAATTTGCTTGAATAATTAGCGGACGCCATGTTGCATTTGGGGAGCCCCTGATGTGCCTAAACAGTGGAAACCCCCCACAAGTGACACCATTTTGGAAACTAGACCCCTCAAGGAACTTATCTAGATGTGTGATGAGCACCTTGAACCCCCAAGTCCTTTACAGAAGTTTATAACATGGAGCCGTGAAAATAAAAAAATCAAACTTTTTCCACAAAAATGATGTTTTAGCCCCAATTTTTTTATTTTCACAAGGGTAAGAGGAAAAAATGGACCCCAAAAACTTTTGTACAATTTCTCCTGAGTACGACAATACCTCATATGTGAGGAAAATACAGTGTTTGGGCGCACGGCAGAGTTCAAAAGGGAAGGAGTACAGTGTGACTTTTTGAATGTAAAATCGGCTGGAATCGAGAGAGGATGCCATGTCGCGTTTGGAGAGCCCCTGATGTGCCTAAATAGTGGAAACCCCCCACAAGTGACCCCATTTTGGAAACTACACCCCTCAAGGATTTTATCAAGGGGTATAGTGAACATTTTGAACCCAGAGGTACGACATAGAATTTGATAACATTAGGTCATCATATTGAATAAGTTGTCATTAGTCTTGAGCGCAAGTGCTCACTACTTGAGTTTGCATCGGGTACTCAGGTATGCACCATGTATCGAGGGTGCTCGAATGACATGCTCGAGTCCCCGCCCGCATGTTTCATGGTTATTAGACACCCAAAAAAAAACACGCGGGGATAGCTCGTGCATGGCAGGCAATCCCCGCGAGTTTTTTTTGGCCACGAAGCATATGGGGCGGAGACTCGAGCACCCACGATACTCAATGCATACCCGAGCACCTGATGCAAACTCAAATAACGAGCACTTGCGCTCAACACTAGTTGCCATATTGCCTTTTTTTTTTACACTTTTGAAAAAAAAAACAACAACCCTAACCCCAACCCCAGCGTTTATTTTATAAGCCATTCCTAGTGCGGTATAAGTGATTAGACGACTTTATTCTTCGGGTCGGTGCGACTACAGCGATACCATAATCACATCGGGTTTTTATGATTGACAGCTGTCACACACTAAAAGACGCATTTTTTTGTAAAATCTAGTTTTTGCATCGCCATATTTTGAGAGCTATAAGTTTTCCATATTTTGGCCGACAGTCATGTGATGGCTTGTTTTTTGTCGGATGAGTTGACGTTTTTATTGGTGCCATTTTCAGGCATGTAACATTTTTTGATCGCTTTCTATTCCAATTTTTGGGAGGCAGAATAAACAAAAACCAACAATAAAGGAATTGTGTTTTTTTACATTTTTTTATTCTACTCTGCGTGTGGTAAAATTGATAAGGCAGCTTTATTCTTCGGGTCAGTACGTTTACAGCGGTACCACATTTATATCGTTTTTCTATGTTTAGGCGCTTTTACACAATAAAAGCTATTTTATAGAAAAAATTATTTTTTAGCATCGCTTTATTCTTAGAGCTATAACTTTTTGATTTTTCGGATGATGGAGCTGTATGGCGGCTTGTTTTTTTGCGGGACAAGATGATGTTTTCAACGGTACCATTTTTATTTATATTTGTCTTTTTGATTGCGTGTTATTCCATTTTTTGTTTGGCAGTATGATGATAAAGCATTGTTTTTTGCTTCGTTTTTTATTTATTTTTTTACCGTGTTCACTGAAGGGGTTAACTAGTGGGACAATTTTATAGGTCAGATCGTTCCGGACGCGGCGCTAACAAATGTGTACTTTTATTGTTTTTTTTTTTTTCAGAATAATATTTATTGATGGGTACATTATATTTTTATTTTTGGTGGATTATTTTTTTTTTTTTTTTTATATTTTTACAATTTTTTTTTTTTTTCCCCACTTTGACAGTTTTTTTATTTTTATACTTTGTCCCACTATGGGACTTTCACTTTTTTAATTCTGATCGCCTGCATAGCATAGGGATGGAGCACCATCCCTGTGCTATGCAGGCTGTCAGCACTGCACAGTGAGAAGATAGTTTGGTCATGCACTGCGCATGACCAAAAAAATCTTCCTGCTGTCTGGTGACCCGGATGTTGTCATGACGACTTCGGGTTGTCATGGTAACATCCGGGAAGCCGCGGCAGACAGCGCTGGAGGCCGGAAGAGGAGGTGAGTATTGCGATCACCTCCCCTTAGCCACCGCAATGCTGCGATCGACTTCGATCACAGCATTGCGAGGGTTAATGTGTCGGGAGCCGTGCGGGACCGCTCCCTGCACATAGTACCGGGTGTCAGCTGTGACAATCAGCTGACACCCGGCGGCGATTGCGCCAGCACAGCCTGTGTGCGCGCGCGATCGCCATGACGTATTAATATGGGCCAGGCTCTTAAAGCCAAGGGCACAGACGCGTATTAATACGTCATGGGCTTTAAAGGGGTTAAAAACATTTTTTTTTCACTTTTTGCTTGCTTCTATATAGTCTCCATAGGAGACTAGAAGCAGCACTTGTCTGATCGCCTCAGCTACATAGAGGTGATCAGCAGATCACCTCTATGCAGGAGAAATGCTCCTGTGCTATGAGCGCCGACCACTAGGTGGCGCTTATAGCGATCAGCTCATGACAACCACTGGAGTCTGCTGCAGACCCAGGGTTGTCATGCCCACTCATCGGTGACCCGCGATCACGTGACGTGGTCACCGATGGGCGGGGTAAGTGACGTACTTCCGGCGCGGCGATGTTAAATGCTGCTGTCAGAGATTGACAGCGGCATTTAACATGTTAACAGCCGCGGGTGGATCGAGATTCCACCCGAGGCTGTTGCGGGCACATGTTAGCTGTAAGAATCAGCTGACGTGCCCGGTTCAGTGTGGGCTTACCGCCGGAGCCCGCGCTGAACAGGGGGTGACAGCCTGTTGCGTACTAATATGCCACAGGCTGTAAAGTGGTTAACACGAATTCAACCACAGGTAAGTCTAATTATTTATTAAACAGGTGTCCTACTTCCCCTTTCCTCTGCCACCTGAATTTGCCATTCACTCTGAAAAAGCAGCTTCACTTCTTGTCTAACAACTGCCAGCACAGTTAGGCTTTGTTCACACACAATGGGTTTTTTTACGGCACAAATCTGCAGCAAAACCTGATTTCTGGCAGGAAAGAAACTGAGTCAAAAATGCAGGTTTTGCTGCATTTTTTGGAGCGTTTTTTTTTTGCAGAATTGTGTCTCTTGTTCATGCTTTGTCTCTTTTATGCATGTACATAAAGAAGTTCAGTGAAAAAAATTCTCATTCTGGTTTTGCCATAACAGTGGGGGAGGTGAGTTGTTCAGGAATAGTTTAACTACAACTCAATGCACTGCCAGTGTGTATGACACTATTTACTTTCACACTATGGTCTGCCATCCAGTTGCACAGGCATTGTTCAATTTCACACCTCCCTGAGCCACAGGTATTGTTCAATATCACACATAGCTCAGCCAATGTTTACACTGTGCACATCACTAATATAATGAAACACTCCTTATACAAACTACCCGCGATGCAGAAATGCTCCGGATTTTTCCTGAGCGTTTCTGCATCTCCCCTGGCAGAAAAAACGTATGCGGATTGTACATGCGTTTTTCCTGTCAGGGACATGCGGATGTGAAGCGTTCTTCACATGCATTTCCGCATGCGGGTTGACAAGCACATAGCATAGCACATGCGGATTATCATTGGGGAACATGGCAGGCCTTCTACCATGCGTTTTTTAAGGGTTTCTGCAGCGTTTTTGCCGCTGCGGAAACGCTTAAAAAATGCATCGTGGGCGCACAGCCAAATACTGTTGTACTTGCTTATTTTCACTAAAAAGGAAGCAAAACCTGATAGCTAAGTTCACACATCATGTTTTTTTCACTACCCATTACTTCCTATGGGTGAAAAAACGCTGAAAGAAGTGACATGCTCTATTTTCCAAAAAAAGGCTGCAAGGCACAAAATACGCAACAACAAAAAAAACATGATGTGTGAACAGAAAATTCTGATTTCTCAGACTCTGCTGGTACTGCAAAAGGCAGCTGAAAATGTTCAAAAAAATCTGCAGCAAAAAACACTGAAAGAAACATGATGTGTGAACATAGCCTTAGGAAGATAAACAGCCTATTATACTCTATGGAAAGGGATGAATAGGAAGAGTGAAGAGCAGAGTGAGAATGAAAGCAGAAGGTGACACAGAAAGATACTAATGAGCTTTCTGACAAGTCTTTTACCTCACCATTGAACTGGATTCAGCATAGGACTTGAATGCCAAGGGCCAATCAGTAACATTTACTCTAGGGGCTCACAGTTCAGTTACATGCAAACATTACATCAACCTCATTCACAAATGTACCGTTGCCGCTACATAATAAATTAAGTTGATTGCTAAATGAATCTTGAGATACTGTCTTTGTCTGTACATAGTGAATTGAGTGTATTGTGCCAATTAATACTCATATAAAGGAATGAAGGGCCCACGCCTGCACAGGGGCCCACTGGAACAGTTACCTATTCCTCACTGAGCCAGTGAGAGCCTGGCTGGATTCACAGCTACACAGTACTGCTGTATAATATCCTCCATGCTGCAGCTATTTCTCTCTACTTGCTAAGGAATGAAGAGCAGGGATCCATTCCAGTGTTCTGTATAAGAGATTATCTCTCCCATACACAGAAGCTAGTCTACTCCCACCAGCGCAGACTCAATTGCATATTAGAGATAGATACTGCAGAGGTAAAACTGGTGAAAATGCAGGATACAAGTCATATAATGGTCAGAAATTGAATTGAACAAACAAGACAGCCTACCTGAAAAAGTACTTGAAGGTACAGTTACCCTTTAACCTCAAATGTATTAGTATATTTTATATTTGTGTGTAATGGGTTCTCAGTAAATCATTCTGCTGCCTATGCAAAGCAAGGCTTTCTAATTGACAGACCATGACCTAGATGTAGCCTTGCAAAGCTTATGTGCAACCCCCACTGACGGTAAATCTCTCAAGGCCGTTAGTCAACAGAGTTTGCTGAAATATAACTGGACAATGGCACAATTCTGAAAAGAGGCAAGTCTCACACTGGGAGTGACATACGGCATGTCTGGCAGAAGGAACGTAGATTATGTATCTTACAGTTCTAATGCATTTATGGTTTTATGTGAAATGCTCATTGATAATCATGGCAGAGTGAAGGAGTTGAAGCAGGATTTGTTAGCTGTGAGTAAATGTTGGATTTGGAATGCAGAGCAGCTGCAATGTACAATGATGTCACAGTGCGATATGCCATTGGTTAAACCCTGAACAGATGTGCGGATGATTTCTGCCAGAAGACAGGAATCTAAACTGCTGCCAGGCCATAACACATGTACCAAGCAGGCTCAAGTCCATTCTAGGGACAGTCCCCATGAAACGGCACAGACAGGCGCAGGGAAAGAATCCTTAAGAATAACATCTATAAAACTAGTTGATACATCAATATTGGCTAAGCAGTCTGAAAACAATTACATATCTCTTTATAACTGTACGTGCAGACATTTTCCAACAAATTGCTTGCACTAAGAGAAATAAGAACTACACAAACATTAAAAATAATGACTTGATTTATTGTAGAATTAACTCCTTGTAAAATATTTTAAAAATCACTCATGAACGGGACATTTTTAGCTAAATGGTTTTAGTAGAGACGGATTTTACTATAAAGACCTAAATTTGGCACTATTTGGAGGGCAGTCCCTTCAGCTAAGTCCTTGCCTGGAATCATACGTTTTAGTGATTACAACCAGAGTGTTTGTAAACTTATTTCTGCCCTGCACAAATTCCAGGTCAACAAACACTAGTTTTAGAAAGTTATTAGATTGTTTACTTCGTACACTACACAAATATTTTAAAGGGGTGGACCAATACTAAATTTATTTTAATCCTAAATGTCTGTTTATTTAATGTAATAATCTAATCTCTTTTCTAATATACCGTACTTAAATTAAAAATTCCCTATTGTTCCTGCATTCTCTGCACCTACCCTGAAATGTAGCATCATCAGTGATGCCTGTATCAAGGGCTGGGCTAGTCCCTACTCTACTGAGGACAGTGCATGATGAGAAGTGTTGAGCCAGCAAGACAGCACTGTCTTTACACATTGGAAGAAGATAACCCTGCGTGCAGGAAAAGCAGAGACCAGCCCCACTCCGGCTCGTTATGACCTGAAAGGCAGCTCAACACAAAATTAAAATAATAATAATAATAATAATAATAATAATAATAATAATAATAATAGTCCCCCAATGTATATGATTCAGCTTGCATTACCTTATATTTCTATTCACTTAGGTCTTATTATCTCACGGTGACAGCCTGGGAATTAAAGAGAATGTGCCACGATTTTTATTTTTGTATGAATAATTATTGGTTATATAATCAATTATTTTAATACAAAATAAATAGTGTTTTAAAAGTTTAATTTTTTTTTTTTTTTTCTGCCGTCACTGGGGGCTGCCATTTTCATTTGCTGGAGTGTAAGTGTCTGATCACAATGCTTACCCACCACAAATACAGCAGCCCCTGGGCTTAGAAGACTACGGTCCGTGTCCGACCACATCTCTTACACTGTGGCTGCCTCCAGCTGTGAAATAGACAAGTCCCTTGGGCTGTCCAAGTCACAGCTGTCGGGGAGCAAGACACAGATCCTGTGTGATAGCGTGCCAAACCAGGGATGTTCATGGGTGGAGCCGATTTTTTGGCGTGAACAAGCCGGAACCCCGAACACAAACCCGAATTTGAAATGCCGAACAAATTCGCTCAACACTAATCAGAAGCCTGACATTGTACTACAGTAAAGCTACCGCGCGGTTCTCACCGCTGGAGAAGTCACCGCCACAGCATTGTTCTGTGTATAGTATTTAATCTAATTCTGTGATACACTATGCCGAGCCCTGTATCTAATCCCATCATATGTGATGCACTACACTAAGCCCTGCATTTAATCCCAGGGTATGATACAGTCCATGTATCTAACTCTAGCGCGTGATATGGAGGGCAGCACCAACTAACAGAATTTGAGCTGCCAGCTGTCCTCGGTGACACTGTCCACATCTCAGTATAACTTTGCAGTCACCAACAAAATGGCTCTGCACTGTTATCTTAAATTTCATCCTCTCTTATCCTTTTGCAAATGCCCAGAAGGGAAGGGGAAGAGTGACATTACCAATACGTAATATGCAGATCATGCCCATTGTTACTGCAGTCGTAATGCAAGTTAGTAGTACGATAAGTTTTCAAGGCAAATTTTAGCTGCTGCTCCCCCTAGTGTTTAAAAAAGGAAAATATCAAACCTTTTTAAAACTTTTCAGATTTTATAATTTTATACCATTATATATTTTTTTTAAATAAAACATTAATACCTTACTTTTTTTTTTAACTATTGAAAAAATATGTTTTTATGGCACATTCCCTTTAAATGGCTTAATGATCTCTCATGGAGGTCATCTCAGTCAATAGAAGTTCCTGTATGATGAAATTGCATGGACTGTACCACAGAAGCTCTCTCCACAGAGAGCAGACAGAAACTCCTATTGCAGATAAAGATGATTACTACACAGCTCCTGTCCCAATTATAATATCAGATTAGCTCTCCATCACTGTATACTTATCTCAAACCTCCAAAAAATACAGCCCATGGGCCACATGCAGCCTGCCGAAGGATGTTGTGCGGCCCACAGAGAACCAGGAGACTCCGGTTCTCATCTCCCTACATTCAAGTGATTCAGAAGCTAATACAGTTGAACACTTTGGTGGAGGAGTGGTCATCAGCCCCCGCCCCAATGTACAGCACCGTAATGGGGTCATCACATTGTGACCTCATTACACTGCTGCTGTTGCCTGCGCCGCAGTGCAGAGGTGTCGAGGACGTGGCTGGAAACAAAATGCTCCATGGAGGAGCGAAAGATTAAATATCCTATTGTAGGAAGAGGTGGGTTGGTGTTACTATGAGGGCACCTAATGGGGCAAAGGGTGGGGGGGAAGGGAATTTTGAAAATAGCACTGTATGCAGAGGAGCAGGGTGTGTGGTGAACATTATGGAGAGGGGCAGGGGAATGGCGGAACATTACCGAGAGGAGCTGTGTGGGGAGGATATTGTGTAGTGCAAAAAGAAAAAAAGGGTTCTCCAGCGATGACAAACAGTTAAAAACCCATCTTTATTGTAGAAATAGTAAAATCTGTATGCACCGGTTCACAAGGAATATCCAAAGATACAAAAATCAACGCGTTTCAATGAGATGCCTTAATCATGGACAGATGATTAAGGCATCTCGCTGAAACGAGTTGGTTTTTGTATCTTTGGATATTCCTTGTGAACCGCTGCATACAGATTTTAAATATTTCTACAATAAAGATGGATTTTTAAATGTTTGTCATCGCTGGTGAACCCTTTTTTTCTTTTTACATTTGTCTTCACGTCCGAGGCTAGGGCGGCTGCGTGTGAGGCTTTATACCTGCTGGCAATCTTCAATGTGGTGAGCTGACACGCTTTCCTTACTCCCCTCTGTATATATGATATTATGTAGTTGGGCAGTGTGGGAGGAATATAATGGAGAGGAACAGTGTGGGTGGACATTAGGGGAGGAGCTGTGTGAGGAGATATTATGAAGAAGGGCATTGTGGGGGGACATTACGGAGAAGGGCAGTGTGAGGATATTTTGGAGAAGATGGAGAAGGACAGTATGGGAGAATTTTATGGAGAAGGGCAGTGTGGTAGGATATTATGGAAAAGGCCAGTGTGGGAGGATATTATGGAGAAGGGCAGTGTGGAGGGACATTATGGAAAGGAAAGGGGTGGTGTGGGGGATATTATGGAGAAGGGCAGTGTAGGGGGATATCTTGTGCAGGCAGCACAGTGAGGCCCAATTATTTATTCAGGGGAACATCATAGGAGATATTTTTAATTATGGGGCAATATAAGGATACTTTTATTTTTATAGGTACTGTGTCGGGAAGTGCTTCAGAAGGCTGGAGAAGGGGGATCTCTGGGGAAACTAGCTCTAGGTGTGAAATGTCATCATGGTATCTGTACTATGGCAAAATAGTTGGAGAGAAAAGAGTTTGGAACGACTTCAATCAGAGAAGATGTCATCTATAAAGGTACCCGATGTTAATATTTATTTGTGGTACAGATTACACCTCATCAGTACTGTGGTTCCAGTATGGTCAGCGGTCTAATGATAGCTGGTAACAACAATTCCCAGTATCTCCTTACCATTGCTAAGGACATACAGGGAGTTGCAGGTTCACATGATACACATGTATATTGTGCTGACCTGAAGCTGCAATTGATCAGTGTACTAAGCTTGGTGATTTATTCCTGTACTAACGGTGGTTCTGGCGCTGCATTCATGTACCGACAGTGGTTCTGGCACTGCATTCATGTACCGATTGTGGTTCTGATCATGTAGCAATAAATAACGTGCTTCATGTTAAAATTGAACAATACTCAAAACTTAGTTTTAAAGATTAAGAGGATCTGGTTGAGTTTCTGCTCCAAAAAAGCAGTGCAAGTTTAGGCATGATAACATGTATTTTAATCCAAAGCTCTTTAAATCCTTCTAAAATAATCAAAACTTGGTTCTAGTGATGTATTAATGTATTGCCAGTGGTTTTGCTGATGTGTTCATGTAAGTACCCCTTTAATTTTTTTTGCAGCCCTTTGGATTGGATCAATATGACCCAAAAATGTTGTGCACCCCTAACTTATCTGTATACGCTCTTAGCTTATTTAGAAAACAAAGAAACATTAGCTCTCCATGACTGTATACTTATCAGTATGCTTATTTAGGAGAATATAGAGAGTAACAATCACCTTGTCCCCACAGCAGGCAGAGAATCTACTAGCTCTATCGGCCCATATGATGCATCATGAAATCTATAGCAGAGCATAAATTAATATGATGCAGGACGAGAGCTAGGAATAAAGTTGCAAGTGGAAGGAGGCTTAACCACAAGGAAGTACACTACATACAAAAATGCACAGTGTAATAAACAACCAGATAGGAGAGCAGGTATATTATTAAAAACAAATGGGAATGGCCAACTCTCTGAGACTTTCAAATTACAGAGAGGCACTACGCAGGGCTGTCCTTTGTCGCCCTTCCTCTTTGCCATGGCCATTGAACACTTGGCGTGTCGCTTAAGACACTTAAGAGATTTTACTGGGTGTAGATACAGAGAAATAGAGGAGAGAGTGAACCTCTATGCAGATAACGTAATATCTTTAATTTAATTGGAACATATCTGTCCTGATGCCAGTAGATCTTCTGACCCATTCTCCAGTAGTCAAGCAATCTCAATTACAAGTTGTAGGCAAGTTCAAATACTTGGGAATAATGGTCAGTACTAAGCCTAAAGAATATGTAACATTAAACGTAGACTCTTTGTTAGATAAATTTAGAATTAAGGTGAGTGAATGGTCCAGACTCTTGCTATCAGTTATAGGTAGAGAAAATCTTATCAAGATGATCCTTATGCCATAATTGTCATGCGTGCTACATAACGCTCCTTGTTGTCTTCCTCACCTCATATTTCGTAAAGTACAAGCCATGTTTAGAGTATTAATATGGTGTAAACAGCATGTTCGAATAAAATGACAAACTCTGCAAGTAATAAGGATGAGGGCGGATTGGCTATTCCGGATTCATGACTGTATTTTATTGCATCCCAAAAACAACACTTCCATGGATGACATGGGCAAGTCAGGTGCTCTTCTTAAACAGAATGTGAAATGGGCTTCACCTTTGTATATTCTGGAGACTGGGATTCTCCCAGGTGGAATCCTCTTACGTTCACATTGGCATTCGTATATAAAGGGTGGGACAGGAGAAAGACACTATTAAGGGAAATACTAAACACACACCACTATGGTGTAATTCCACTGTGGGCGAAGTGTAAAAGCTAATGGGCTTCTCTGGTTGAGAGCAAAAAGGGATCTGGACGAGAGAACAGCCATTAAACTCTTTCAATACCTCCAAGAGGAATTTTATTTATCACAAAACACTTTTTACCAATATCTACAAATCTGATCGGCTCTCTCAGCTCAATCAGGTCTGATAGACCTTAGCATACAACATCATCCCCTAATCGATACTATTGCTTCTACAAGCCATACAAAGGGTTTAATCTCTACCATACATAAGTATCTATTGACATCCCAACTGGATAATCACCCTCTAATAGCTCAAGCTAAATGGGATGCGGATGTTGGCCCTATATCAGAGGAGCACTGGAGAGAGATTTTAGAAACTGTTCTCAAACTATCACTCTGTAGGACCCAAAGGCTCTCTCAATCATATTTAATTCATAGAGTGTACAAAACGCCCAGCTTTTTACACAAGATAGGGTATCGCCATGATGCAAAATGTTCTAGGTGTGGGATTAATGAGGTGCATTTGATGCATATGATGTGAGAATGTAGACAGATAGGTCCATTTAAGAAAGAAGTCATCTCATTGATAAAAAGGGTGTATGGAGTGAAACTATTAACAGTATGGTGCCAGGCAATACATCATGCAGGAGGTAATGTCATTTACAATATGAGCATTTCTTTTTTACCAGATATGCTAGCTATGCTCCTAGTGTCTGGATTATATGTGCCATGTATATGTTTTGATATAATTTATTTGATTTATAAATATTATAATGGAGCATTGTTTGGAAAAATTTGAATGTATATTCTATTTACCTCCTGCTACACACTTTTTGTGGGGTTTTGGTGCCATCTTTTTTTCCCACTATCAGTTTTTAATGATTTGTATTTTGAATTGATCTAATTAATAAACTTTCATTCTGTTGCTAAATGTGGGTCTCCTGTACAATTTCGTTGTAGGATCTTTGTATCTATTTGTACTGAACCTGTCGTTTGTTCCATAAAGATATCTCGGCACTAGATTGTCTTTAGTAAATAATTATATATGTGCCATGACTGAAGATATCCTTTTAATTAGACCCCCATACAGTACAGACCAAAAGTTTGGACACACCTTCTCATTTAAAATTTTTTCTGTATTTTCATGACTTTGAAAATTGTACATTCACACTGAAGGCATCAAAACTATGAATTAACACATGTGGAATTATATACTTAACAAAAAAGTGTGAAACAACTGAAAATATGTCATATTCTAGGTTCTTCAAAGTAGCCACCTTTTGCTTTGATGACTGCTTTGTACACTCTTGGCATTCTCTTGGTGAGCTTCAAGAGGTAGTCACCGGAAATGGTCTTCCAACAATCTTGAAGGAGTTCCCAGAGATGCTTAGCACTTGTTGGCCCTTTTGCCTTCACTCTGCGGTCCAGCTCACCCCAAACCATCTCGATTGGGTTCAGGTCTGGTGACTGTGGAGGCCAGGTTATCTGGTGTAGCACCCCATCATTCTCCTTCTTGGTCAAATAGCCCTTACACAGCCTGGAGGTGTGTTTGGGGTCATTGTCATGTTGAAAAATTAATGATGGTCCAACTAAACGCAAACCGGATGGAATAGCATGCCGCTGCAAGATGCTGTGGTAGACATGCTGGTTCAGTATGCCTTCAATTTTGAATAAATCCCCAACAGTGTCACCAGCAAAGCACCCCCACACCATCACACCTCCTCTTCCATGCTTCACGGTGGGAACCAGGCATGTAGAGTCCATCCGTTCACCTTTTCTGCGTCGCACAAAGACACGGTGGTTGGAACCAAAGATCTCAAATTTGGACTCATCAGACCAAAGCACAGATTTCCACTGGTCTAATGTTCATTCCTTGTGTTCTTTAGCCAAAACAAGTCTCTTCTGCTTGTTGCCTGTCCTTGGCAGTGGTTTCCTAGCAGCTATTTTACCATGAAGGCCTGCTGCACAAAGTCTCCTCTTAACAGTTGTTGTAGAGATGTGTCTGCTGCTAGAACTCTGCGTGGCATTGACCTGGTCTCTAATCTGAGCTGCTGTTAACCTGCGATTTCTGAGGCTGGTGACTCGGATAAACTTATCCTCAGAAGCAGAGGTGACTCTTGGTCTTCCTTTCCTGGGGCGGTCCTCATGTGAGCCAGTTTCTTTGTAGCGCTTGATGGTTTTTGCAACTGCACTTGGGGACACTTTCAAAGTTTGCCCAATTTTTCGCACTGACTGACCTTCATTTCTTAAAGTAATGATGGCCACTCCTTTTTCTTTACTTAGAATTTGTATTATGGCAAGAAAAAAGCAGCTAACAGTCTATTCAGTAGGACTATCAGCTGTGTATCCACCAAACTTCTACACAACACAACTGATTGTCCCAACCCCATTTATTAGGCAAGAAATCCCACTTATTAAACCTGACAGGGCACACCTGTGAACTGAAAACCATTTCCGGTGACTACCTCTTGAAGCTCATCAAGAGAATGCCAAGAGTGTGCAAAGCAGTCATTAAAGCAAAAGGTGGCTACTTTGAAGAACCTAGAATATAAGACGTATTTTCAGTTGTTTCACACTTTTTTTGTTAAGTATATAATTCCACATGTGTTAATTCATAGTTTTCATGCCTTCGGTGTGAATGTACAATTTTCATAGTCATGAAAATACAGAAAAATCTTTAAATGACAAGGTGTGTCCAAACTTTTGGTCAGTACTGTATATGTAGATTGGGATTACTTGAAGACTGAGTAAATCCTAACTCGCCCCTATTCATAGGTATCTCTCGTATCCTATTTCAAGCACGTAACCTTCTTGCATTTCACTGGTTAGACACACAACCTAAATTTATTGGAGAGCTAAAGTGAAAGATAAATAATATAATCTGGTTGGAAAGAGGAGTATATGTTTTTATTGGTTTTATAATATTATAGGGGATTAAGGGAAAGAGTAAGGAAGGAATAGGGGAAACAAGGAAAGAATAGGGAAAAAAAGGATACAGGGGGTAAAAAGAAAGCAGTTTTACATAAATAGGTAATTTATAAAATTTATAGTTCGGTAATAATAAAAACAACATGAAATATTCAATTAGTCCATGGACTCAATTAAACATAGTTTTGGTGTGAATATGTTCATTCAGGAATTCCATCTTTTTTTTTTT
The DNA here is from genome assembly GCF_046119375.1 of Phyllobates terribilis. Classification (NCBI taxonomy): domain Eukaryota; kingdom Metazoa; phylum Chordata; class Amphibia; order Anura; family Dendrobatidae; genus Phyllobates; species Phyllobates terribilis. The sequence goes on along the minus strand of NW_027362771.1, from coordinate 55,119,338 downwards.
TTTTTTTTTTAATTGTTTTGCTCTCATGGTGAAGTTATATTCAAAGGTCTTGTGTAGTGATACTTTCTCTATTATTTCAGATAACGTAGGAGCTATAGACTGTTTCCATTGTTTTGCAAGCAAGTGTTTTGTTGTTAAAAAGTATGTGGCATGTAATATGTCCAACTTTGATTGGTAAACTTTCTAATCCCACTGAAAAAAGAATTAGGTGAGAAGACAAAGGAATATTTAGGTAGGTAATTTTAAGATTTTGAATGTCCATCTACATATCCTTTAGTACGGGGCAGCTTCAAAAAAATATGGGATATACTTCCAATTTCTACACAATTCTTCCAACAATAAGGGGATTGTCAGGTGAACATTGTATTTAGTTTTTGTGGTGTATAGTACCATCTCGATAATGCTTTATAGTGAGTTTCTTGGAGAGTAGTGCAAGTAGAGTTAGAGTACGTGATATCCAAAGCCTTTAAGAGCTAGTCTTCATCAAATTTAAATTGTAATTCTTTTTCCAAAAATTGGATATTAGATCCTTTATCAAGGCATATATATATTTGTTACATTTTTGATAAATATTGTTAGTTTTCCAAATCGATGAGTTTGTGGGATTGTTCAAAAGACTAAAGGAAGTTTTAAAGAAAAATCCTTCCTTCTCTTAAAAAAAAATTGGTTAATAAGTAGCCAGTTATTAATTTCTCAAACTGGTAAACTATATTTAAATTGTAATTCCTGCAAAGAGATTAAGGCATTATCTAGAATTCTATCCATTAAAGTATTAATACCTTATTTTTTCGAGAGATTTATTTTAGGAAGAAGGAATTCCAAAATTTCCAATGAAATATCTGAGAGCTATAAGAAGTTGTTGTTCAAGCAGTAACAGTAGATTTAAGGAATACAGTTTTTGGCACAGATAACGATGGGTCAACTAAATATTCTAGATTTAATGCGTTGTGGTAGATCGGTTCACTCGGTGCACATAGAGGTAGACACGGGAACACTGTCTCTTTAAATCTTCCGCTGGTTTATTGAGAGTACTGCATAAACCACGGCAATGTTAGCAAAACAAACACGGCCTTCCCGGCCTAACAGGAAAAACAAAAGATAAAGTATGGCACAGTCCTTGTTGCTATGGGTAACCGCCCACTTCAGGAACAAACACCACAAGGTCCAGCTTTCCTTAACATGAACACAGCTCCAGAGCTTTCACCTCCAGGCCCATCCCACACACACACACTGCTCTAGAAAGCTGGGTATTTATCCTCTGGTCTACCCCCACTCAACAGCTGTTCAATCATCCTAGCACTAAACATGGCTGATTAACCTCTCTCAGCACTTTGTGTGCTGGATGATTTGTCCTAGGTTTATAGTCCTGAAGCCAATAACCTCAGTGCTACACATCTCCCCTCTAGTACTTTTCCAGTGACTTTGTCACAGCATATAGTGATCTCTTTTTAATAAGGGTTTTTTCAATTGCAATCCAAGATGAGACATCTCCTTCCAAGATCATATATAATAATAATTGTTATTTATATAGCACCAACATATTCCGCAGCACTTTACAATTAAGTAGGGACATGTACAGACAATATAAACAATACAATGAATCACATTTCAACAGTTACATGAGGAGTGAGGGCCCTGCTCGCAAGCTTACAATCTATATTGAAAGGGAGGGAACACAAAAGGTAGAACATGGTTATCAGCCAGCATCTGTCTGTCTAAGGTCAGTTACCGTGTAGTATTTGGTGCATGGAGGATGTGGAGACAGATGAATACGCAGGGGAAGATTAAGATTAACATTTAGGAGGGAACAGGGGAGAGTTAGGTTTGTGAGTTGAGGTGATAGGCTTGTCTAAATAGATGTGTTTTTAAAGCATGTTTGAAGACATGGGGGCTAGATATCAGTCGGATTGTTTGAGGTAGTGCATTCCAGAAAACTGGCGCGGCACGAGAGAAGTCTTGGACACGGAGATGTGAGGTTCGGATTAAGGAGGCGGAGCTCAGCCAATGTAGACGGAAAGCTGCTGAGCTCACAGATTGCTTGCTGCGCTGTTGACGTGACATCAGCGCTGCAGCCAATGAAAGACAACAGAAACAGCAGTAGCGACTTGCCAGTGGACTCGAGGAAGGCGATTACAGCATGGTTTGTTGATTTTTAACAAACTGCAGCCAAGACAAAAGATTGTTTGAAATGAGACAACCACTTTAAGGAAAAAAACAAAAGCTTCCTTTCAAACACAAACCAAGCTTAAGTTGTCACACATCCAGACTTTAAAGCACAACATATTAAAGATAAGCTAATCTAATGGCAGGACCCTGGTCAAGCAGCTACATTATTAGTCTGTGGCCATTAGAAGGGAGTCATGTGAACCGCCTTCTACCTGCCAGAATCCCCGACACCTCTAAATTGTAAACCCCGGCATAACGTCATCACATCAGGCCTAATATTTAGAAAAAGCCCCCCAGGATGCTTGCAGGTAGAATGCGGATCACAAGGTTCCCATCCAGTTGCCATGTACTAATGAGCGAATCGATTTGCACGATCCTGGTCCAGCGTCACATCTCTATAAAATTCTACTGCTGTACATTCTTAATACTATCCTTTTTCTCATGCTTTCCTTAAACCTTTTTAGCAAAAAGAAATATTTTAAAAGTAGATTTGCCAAATACATTAATCACTCGTAACAAATGTTGCACTGTACAGCTGTCTAGGATCAATATTGCTTACCTACATCTAATAGTTTAAATTAGTTAGAAGAGTGGTGTAAGGACGGGGTAAAATCCCAACTCTGCAGGGTTTGATTAGAGGCACCTGCATAGCTTTTTACTGGAAGTAGGAAGTAGATTCACTTGGTGTGCAGTGTGCTGGGGAACTGAGCAGGGTACAGATTCTGCTGTGAGCTGCAGAGTACTGTTTGTTGCAGACTAAACTGAGCCAGGTGAAGTGCCAGGACTGCTGCACTGCTGAGAGACTGTGGTCTGTGTCTGGGAGAGAGGTGTAAAGACCTCTTGGTGGTGGTCTCGCTGACAGAACTTGAGATAAAGCTGGACGTTTATCTGAATGGGTGAGCCCGCATGTGCATGTATATGGACTGTTTATTTTATTCTTTTATGCCTGAGAAAGGCTGTTTGTTTTCCGTTCTGCTGGAAGTTTATGCACTTTAATAAACCTCCCTGTGTGAATGCTACCCGCTGCCTAAAAGTTAGTAAATCCCTACAGTGGTCATATCTAGCCACAAAGAGAGAAATTTCACATGTTCACATTTTAAAAAAGCAAAGCACCCTCAGTTTGTCAGACCCAGTAATAATTTACAGTATCTAAAGGTCAACCGGTCTAGAAAAGGAAATATTTTTTTATACAGTGGAAAGCTAACAATGTTTTACGGGTCAGGGTTTTAATTTCAATAGATGGCAGCAAAGGTTGCCTGCACAAAGGAAAGAAGTGGAGGTTTGAGATGGCCACTAAATATAACAAGATCTTTCATTTGTCTGTGTGTTTCGATGGTAAGACCAAGTTGCCAAGTGTTCCACCCTCCCTTCTATATGCGTCCCACTATAGCACCGATGTCTCCAGATTTTAGACGTCCACACAGAAGAACGAACACAAGCAGGGGCTAATGTAAGCAGATGTATATAAAAAAGAAACTAAAATGTAACCTGCAACAGTTTCAGTACTTCCATAAAACTAAATCAGATTTCTTATACAGGACACTGCATTAAAATAAAACAGAGAAGGGAAGAAAATGAGACAGACAGTTTTTTCTGCCACATAAAGGGGCTTTGTCTGCTTGTACAGAAAACCACAAAAACCGAATACTGTATTGGTGGAGAAGTTAAAAGTTGGCATCTATAACTCAAGTATATAGGGCTGCACAGGCAGCAAACATAGCATTTCCGCTGGTTAGAGCAGACCACACCGTCATGCAAACATCTGAAAACAATAAGAATAGTTCTCTAGTTCATTTTATAATGGAAACCTACTGTAGTAGCAATTACATTTCTCAGATACAGTAATAGCAAGGCTTAAAACAGAAATCAATCAAGTCCTCATCTCCTAAACCCAATAAAACACCCAACTATTATGCAATTACTAACCAAACGGCATTATACAAGAGCTACCCTCACTCTGGAGGACCCCACTTGTCTAACTATTACTTTACTGGCCACTGAAGGGGAAATGTATCGCCAAGGGACAGAGAAACTGAATAGTGATGATCAGCCGATTGAGAGTCCAACGTACATTTAAAATTGGGTCTTCCTCAAAACATATAACCCCCATCAACTAATACTTGGAAGTAAAATATTAAGGATTTTAATGTGAGTTCACCATTAGAAGTAATCATTTCCTAGGCTTGTCCTCCCAGTATCATCAATACAGAAGAGCTATGATGCACAGTTTACAGCAAGAATAGAAAGTAAACAACATTTTATTTGCCCATCCTTGCTCGCCTTCTGGTTAATATTAAGCTCAACAGCCTTTGCAGTGAAAAAAAATCAGCAATAGATTTGAGTATAATTCTGAGCGCACTTCATAATGAATTGTGCATCATCAGGTTTACAGAGGTATTCTCCATCTCTGAATGTTATCGTCAGGATATGCACTAATATTCAGACTACTGAGTGACACAGATGTCAATGTGCCAGGAACTAAGCTCTGAGGGTTTCTCTGTACATTGGTGCTGTATGAGGCATTCCAACCTAGCCTCTTTCATGTGAATTGGGTTATGTTAGTGTGGCTTCTCATTGAGTTTTTTTTCAGAAGTTTATGGTGAAAAAAATCTTAAAACCCATAAGGAGTTTAAATACCATGAGTTTCTGATTGGAGAGCTGGAGACTTTCTGCTCCAAAAATTTCAGAAAAAAAGGTCATTATGAACATATTCATACAATTCCCTTCACGGGGCAACAAGACAGTCATTAAGCAAAAAAATAACTTAAGATGAGCCGACTCCCTTTACACATATGGAGCGCTTGGTTGAGCTTCCATAGGTGTTCTTAATGGGGGGGGGGACATCTCTGCCAACAGTTTACATTAGAATAAATGACATAGCATGGCAAAATCCGACATGTCTCATCCTTCTTTCCCTAGACATCCATCATCGAGGAGGAGTTGGCGTAACTTTATATACAAATTATAGCAATATGTCATCACTAAAGGAAAAATACTGAGACACCCGACAGATACCTAAAAACTGTAAACCCTGTATAACAAGATGTCCAGCATATTAAAAAAAAAGCAAACCAAAAAAAAAAAAAAGTGGTTTTACCACTAATATTAATAACATTAATATAATAAATGATAACGCACAGATCCCCTACTAATCCGGTTCTAACTCTGCCGGATCCTTCTCCAGTCTCCATCTACTGCTGCGGCTACGAAGTTCCGCCAAGAGGACACAAGATGTGACAGCTACTTGCTATAGTGGCCTCGTGTCCCTGTGTCAAAATGTCAGAACTGTATCAGAGGAGTAGGGATGACAGCAGCGTGGGTATAAGGAAGATCACTATGCTTTTTTTTTTATATCATTTTGTTTTAAATATATTTTTTCTTCACGGAACAGTCATTTTAATAAATCCATTAACATTACTAAAGAATATACCAGTAAGTGGGAGCTCACAATGCTCGCCCATTTTGGTTACTTTTACTAATAATAATTTATTTCCTCTTGTATATTACAGACCAATTTCTGACCGTACTTTATTCCATTACGCCACACATCAAACCCCAGCCCGTGGGCCAAGCCTGGCACACAGGGTGGTTATATTTGGCCCCCAACACCAGAACTGTCATCCCTATGTGAGGCACATTATTCTGTATGGAAGACTATCTGAGGCCCATTATACTGTATGGAGGACTATCTGAGGCCCATTATACTGTATGGAGGACTATCTGAGGCCCATTATACTGTATGGATGACTATCTGAGGCCCATTATACTGTATGGAGGACTATGTGAGGCCCATTATACTGTATGGAGGACTATCTGAGGCCCATTATACTGTATGGAGGACTATCTGAGGCCCATTATACTGTATGGAGGACTATCTGAGGCCCATTATACTGTATGGAGGACTATGAGGCCCACTATACTGTATGGAGGACTATATGAGGCCCATTATACTGTATGGAAAATTACATGGGGCCTATTCTGTATGGAGGACTATGGGGGGCGCATTATTCAGTATGGAGGACTATGAGACCCATTATTCTGTATGGAGGACTATGTGTGGCCCATTATACCGTATACTGGTTAGCACATGACTTTGTCCAAGTTTTTCCTTTTGGCCCTCTGTGTGTTTAAGTTTGACATCCCTGCGTAAGACGGATGAATCTAAATAGTTTAATCCCATCACATAACCTGCTACATGAGGATTTAGCCTCCGGAAAAGCATGTTTCACGGATAATTTGGACAAGCATCACAGTTAAAGCAAATGCAGTTCTCTAGAGGCTCAACTAAGCCTTTATCAGAGTTCAGATTTATTAATGTGACCATAGTAATCACCATGGCAACATGAAGGCTTGGCAATGTCCCACTTCACGTTGCAAAGCCATCTGATTTACCTTTGAACAGATGGAGTAGGTTCAGCAGAGCATGTCTGAAATTCATTTTATTATGTTGTGTAAACTTGACACTAATCCGGAGGACCTGCTATATTACCCTGGTGCCCTTTTTCCCTGTCACGGCGGCTAAAAAAATTAAAGCCTGCATTGAAAATCCCTACAACATTCGGCACTTTGATGAAGCCAGACTGAGCGGACATTCAGAAGCTGTTCATTTGGCTTTTTGTTTTATCCTTTGCCATGTGCTTGGATTTCAGAATGTAGCGTTTTGGTAAACATAGAGCAGAACGACAGGAAGAAAACAGAAAGCTTGCTTTCCAAGTGGGTGTGCCGTGATTTAATGAAGAATAAGGGGAAGGGGGAGAAAAAAAAAGCAACTTGGTACAAATCAGTCTCAAACATCAGGATCCAACAAGACAAAATTTAAGTGGAAACAAATATGTCAATTTCTAGTTCCTTTCTGTAGGCTTGGAATACTAATGAAGTCAGATATTCTGGGTCAGCCTGCCACCTAGTGGTTAATAGAAAATAGTTTTGGAAGAGAAAGTTGAACATGAGCCAAACACAAGTGGACTTATATCACTAGCTAAGCGGAATCATTAATGTCAACAACAGATAGAGTGTCCCTATCAATCAAGTCTTTTTTTTTTTTTAAAAAAAAGGATATCCAACCATGAATTAGTAATTGCTCCTTAGAACAAAAGTGGTCACATGGTCTATCTGGCATTTAAGAGACAACACCTTATATGAATGTTACAAAAATGGAATTAACAGAGGGGGGGTATCCAACCTCATCCCCAACAGCAGACTTCAGACTTCAGTGAAAAAGAAGAGAAACCTAAAAATGAGACTCTAAAATAAACATCCACTGCTTTTCTTCTAATGGGAACACAAGCAGTCTTGCCCAAGATGGGCATTTATATATACACTGCTCAAATAAATAAAGGGAACTTTTAAACAACAAAATATAACTCCAAGCAAATCAAACTTCTGTGAAATCAAACTGTCCACTTAGGAAGCAACACTGATTGACAATCAATTTCACATGCTGTTGTGCAAATGGAATAGACAATAGAGGGAAGTTATTGGCAATTATCAAGACACCTTCAATAAAGGAGTGTTTCTGCAGGTGGGGGCCAAAGACCACATCTCAGTACCAATGCTTTCTGGCTGATGTTTTGGTCACTTTTGAATGTTGGTTGTGCTTTCACACTTGTGGTAGCATGAGACGGGCTCTATAACCCACAGAAGTTGCTCAGGTAGTGCATCTCATCCAGGATGGCACATCAATGCGAGCTGTGGCAAGAAGGTTTGCTGTGTCTGTCAGCATAGTGTCCAGAGGTTGGAGGCGCTACCAGGAGACAGGCCAGTACACCAGGAGACGTGGAGGGGGCCGTAGGAGGGCAACAACCCAGCAGCAGGGCCGCTACCTCCGCCTTTGTGCAAGGAGGAACAGGAGGAGCACTGCCAGAGCCCTGCAAAATGACCTCCAGCAGGCCACAAATGTGCATGTGTCTGCACAAACGGTTAGAAACAGACTCCATGAGGGTGGTATGAGGGCCCAATGTCCACAGATGGGGATTGTGCTCACAGCCCAACACCGTGCAGGAAGCTTGGCATTTGCCACAGAACACCAGGATTGGCAAAGTCGCCACTGGCGCCCTGTGCTCTTCACAGATTAAAGCAGGTTCACACTTGTGACAGACGTGACAGAGTCTGGAGATGCTGTGGAGAGTGATCTGCTGCCTGTAACATCCTTCAGCATGACCAGTTTGGCAGTGGGTCAGTAATGGTGTGGGGTGGCATTTCTTTGGAGGGCAGCACAGCCCTCCATGTGCTCGCCAGAGGTAGCCTGACTGCCATTAGGTACCGAGATGAGATCCTCAGACCCCTTGTGAGACCATATGCTGATGCGGTTGGCCCTGGGTTTCTCCTAATGCAGGACAATGCCAGACCTCATGTGGCTGGAGTGTGTCAGCGGTTCCTGCAAGATGAAGGCATTGAAGCTATGGACTGACCTGCCCTTTCCCCAGACCTGAATCCGATTGAGCACATCTGGGACATCATGTCTCGCTCCATCCACCAACGTCACGTTGCACCACAGACTGTCCAGGAGTTGGCGGATGCTTTAGTCCAGGTTTGGGGGGAGATCCCAGAGGAGACCATCCACAACCTCATCAGGAGCATGCCCAGGTATAGTAAGAAGGTCATACAGGCACGTGGAGGCCACACACACAATACTGAGCCTCATTTTGACTTGTTGTAAGGACATTACATCAAAGTTGGATCAGCCTGTAGTGTTTTTCCACTTTAATTTTGGGGGTGACTCCAAATCTAGGCCTCCAATGGTTAATAAATTTGATTTCCATTGATGATTGTTGTGTGATTTTGTTGTCAGCACATTCAACTTTGTACAGAACAAAGTATTCAATGAGAATATTTCATTCATTCAGATCTAGGATGTGTTATTTGAGTGTTCACTTTATTTTTTTGAGCAGTGTACTTCAACGTTGAAATTGCAACACCAAGAAGGAAAAGTTGCGGAATTATGAAAATCACAGGATTGATCGACATGTTAATGATATGCAAATGATGAAAAAAAAGTTAACATTTTCAAAACATCTCAATTTATTCAGTATCGTTAGAGTGCCACTTGCAGAAATAGACTCACACTCCTTGGCTGCTATCAATTAGGTTATTAATGATTGTCTAAGAATGTTCTCCCATGCTAATAGGACTGAGGCAAGCTAATTATCAAGATCCGCTGGCAACTCCGACCAATAATGTCCCAGATGTGCTTAATAGGAGAAAGATCTGGAGATGCTGCAGGCCACGGTGTCCCGTTTAGGCCACGCAGGCTATTCCCAGTATAACGAGCAACACGAGGTTTTGCGTTGTTTTGTTGAAAACCGTCTCCTGTTATATTTTGAAGAAATGGCTGTTTGACCACCGAAAATAACTCTAAAACTGAGCTGTTAATGAACCTAGCTAATAGACTAAAGGGGTCTGGCTACCGTACATTATGACACCGCATATCATAATCCCGGGAGTAGGACCAGTGTGATGTTCTTTCATTAGGAACTCTTTATGTCGTTGCCCATGTGGTCGAAGAATGGTGCAGTGTCTCCAGACTTGTGTCACGGGTGTGTCAGATGTGACAGATAGTCACCCTGCAGCTGGTTGCAGAAGATCTCTTAGTTTGGCATTACAGACACCTTCTTAGCTGTTTCACTCTAGGACCCAGCGGCTACCACCTTCCTGCTAATTGACACCCTGGCCTGGGTGTTTAAATAGTTTCACTTTGCAGCAGGAAGATGCCGGTGATACTCATGTCTCCTTGTGAATGCTTGGAGCTCTCAGACTGCTATCTTTCTCTGTCGTGCTAGGAGGATGCTTGGAGTTATCTCTCTGAAGTCAGCTAAAGCTAAGCTACTTTCCCTAGTGTTTGTCTCCCTTGTTGTCTTTAGTCGTTAGTGGGGATCGACTAGTGCTCATCCCCCCTTCCCTATCCAGGACCAAGCGCTAGGGAAATACAGGGTTTAGGTTCGTGTGCGGCGATTGGTGAGGAACCAATACAGGGACGTTCGTGGAGATAGGCTGATCTATCACCCAAGGAGGTCTCCACTCCTCCCTTTCCCTAGAGTCTGGGCTCCCTTTCCCTCTGTGTTGCACTTAGTCTTTCACACACTTTGCGTGAAAATTTATCTCCCATCAAGCACATCTGGGACATCACTGGTTGGCAAGCTAAAGAGAGCTGCCAGCAGCAGATCTTGATGATTTGTGTGCACAACTACATTCAGTGTGGAAGGACATTCCTCAGACAACCGTTAACATCCTCATTAATAGCATGCCAAGGCGTGTAAGTATGTGTATTTCTGAACACTGTGCTCATACTTGATATGGAATAAATCAAGTTTTAAAAATGTTTCGATTTTTTATAATTTGTATATCATTAACATGTCTACCCATCCTGTGATTTCCATAATTCCATGACATTCCCTTCTTGGTGTTGCAATTTCGATGTTGAGGAGTGTATGTGAAGCTGGGAGAGGAGGGAGTAAATGTGTAGGGAAAATAAAACAACAAACAGGCTGCTGAAAATGCACTGAACTTCACTCAACCAGAATTCCAACACAATCTTCACTGGATACATATTGAGCAACTCAGGGGTTACTGTGTACTATGGTCAAAAAACTTGCCTGTGCTCATGTCATTCCTCCTTTCCCCCCCTTCCCTTTCCATAGACTTCAGATACAGCAACTTATCCCTCGGCAATATGAAAATCTGTATTCTTTGAAGACAGATTTCACCTGAGAATAAAGAGTAAAAGACCAGTCCAGAAGGAGAAACAAGCAGCTTTATCTTAAATGACATATTACAAAGTTTCTTTACTGGTCCTATTGATTTATGAAAAAAACAAAAACACACATCAGTTATTCTTTTATTCCTTAAAGGGTATTTGTCAACAGGATCAACATTCCTAAACCATCAATATGGGCATGCAGGTCATAGGAAGCTGAATAAAATGATACATTGATATCTGTGATCCGATGACTTATTCCAGAGAAATCCATGTTTTTCTTAGATGTAAATACGTTGCAAATGAGTGGTTAAGCTCTATGGGTGGGACAAAGCTCTCCCTGAGAATCAGTTTATTTTAAATAAAAGGGGCCGTTACAAGTGTGAGACTTGTAAGGACGGACACTTTGCTGTCAATCACAAACAGCTCTGCAGTGAGATCAGAACTAACACATGTTCATTTTATAGTTTGGGGTCGGTATGAAATTGGTAATACCAATTATGTATTGTTTATATAATTTATTTTTATCTATAATAAAAAATCATTTTGAAAAAAATTCTTGTGTTCATGCAACTTTTTGATCACTTTAAGATTAAATGACTTGCTAGTTTTATACCTAAAGTCACTATGGATATAACAATACCAAATATGTAAATTTTAATTTTATTTTCTAGGAATAAAGGCTTTAAAAAGCGGGAAAGGGCATTTTTTATGGACTTTTAAATTCTTCTAGAGTGTAAGACTTACTGTATTTTTTGGACTAAATTTTGGAGGAAAGTGGGGGGTGATTCGTATAGTCCGGATGTACGGTCTGGCTGTGGATGGTGTGTGGGAACGACAGTGGCGGAGGAGTGGGGCACAGGAGGCAGGACCCGCCTGCTGCAGCTAACACTGTACCTGCTGTTAAAGAAAATGAATATTCACTGCTCCCCACTCCTATGGGCGTGTGGCGCACCGAATATTCATTTTCCTTAATAAACGCAGCCACCCGCTTCCTGCAGCTGCGGCTAACAGTGTGCCTGCTATTAAAGAGCTGGCGTGTGGAGCGTGGGAAGCAGTGAATCTTCTGGCAGCTGACATCAGCGTGTGAGAGCACATGGCAGTGATGTCATACGCTGCTCACACGGTGACCATCAGCTGTTGGCAGCAGAACAGGACGCAACGCTGGAGTAGAGGTAAGGCAAGCTGAATCCTTTGATTTTTTTTTGTGTGTGCAGAGTGATGGGGGTGCCACGCATATCTGGATGGGGGTGTCACGCATATCTGGATCTGGATGGGGGTGCCACGCATATCTGGATGGGGGTGTCACGCATATCTGGATGGGGGTGCCACGCATATCTGGATGGGGGTGTCACGCATACCAGGATGTGGGGTGCCACTCATACCAGGATGTGGGGTGCCACTCATACCAGGATGTGGGGTGCCACTCATACCAGGATGTGGGGTGCCACGCATACCAGGATGGGGATAGGGGCAACGTATACCAGAAAGAGGGGCCATATATACCAGGATGGGGGCATATATATAATATATAATAACATATCTGGATGGGGGTGCCACGCATATCTGGATGGGGGTGCCACGCATATATGGATGGGGGTGCCACGCATATATGGATGGGGGTGCCACGCATACCAAGATGTGGGGTGCCACGCATACCAGGATGTGGGGTGCCACGCATACCAGGATGTGGGGTGCCACGCATACCAGGATGGGGATAGGGGCAACGTATACCAGAAAGAGGGGCCATATATACCAGGATGGGGGCATATATATAATATATAATAACATATATATATATATATATATATATATATATATATATTATTATTATAGCGCCATTTATTCCATGGCACTTTACATGTGAAAAAGGGGTATACATACAAGAACAATTACAATAATCTTGAACACAATGTGACAGCGACTGGTACAGGAGGAGCGAGGACCCGGCCCGCTATGGCTCACAATCTACAAGGGATGGGTGAGGATACAGTAGGTGAGGGTAGAGCTGGTCGTGCAGCGGTGGTTACTGCAGGTTGTAGGCTTGTCGGAAGAGGTGGGTCTTCAGGCTCCTTTTAAAGGTTTCCACGGTCGACAAGAGTCTGATGTGTTGGGGTAGAGAGTTCCAGAGTAGGGGGGAAGCACGGGAGAAATCTTGTATGCGATTGTGGGAGGAGGAGATAAGAGGGGAGTAGAGAAATAGATCTTGTGAGGATCGGAGGTTGCGTGCGGGTATGTAACGGGAGACTAGGTCAGAGATATATGGAGGAGATAGGTTGTGAATGGCTTTGTATGTCATGGTTAGGGTTTTGAACTGGAGTCTCTGAGCGATGGGGAGCCAGTGAAGAGATTGACAGAGAGGAGAGGCCGGGGAATAGCGGGGGGACAGGTGGATTAGTCAGGCAGCAGAGTTTAGGATGGATTGGAGGGGTGCGAGAGAGTTGGAAGGGAGGCCACAGAGCAGGAGGTTGCAGTAGTCAAGGTGGGAGATGATGAGGGCGTGTACTAGTGTTTTTGCAGATTCATGGTTGAGGAATGTGCGGATCCGGGAGATATTTTTGAGTTTGAGTCGGCAGGTAGCGGAAAGGGCTTGGATATGTGGTTTGAAGGAGAGTTCAGAGTCCAGGGTTATGCCAAGGCAGCGAGCTTGAGGGACTGGGAAGAGTGGGCAGCCATTGACATTGATAGATAGGTCAGTTGGGGGGGTTGAATGAGATGGCAGAAAGATGATGAATTCTGTTTTGTTCATGTTAAGTTTTAGAAATCTAGCAGAGAAGAAGGATGAAATAGCAGACAGACATTGTAGGATTTTGGTTAGTAAGGAGGTGATATCAGGTCCAGAGAGGTAGATCTGTGTGTCATCAGCATAGAGGTGATAATAAAAGCCATGAGACTATGAGCTGTCCCAGGCCTAAGGTGTAGATGGAGAAGAGCAGGGGTCCTAGAACTGAACCTTGGGGGACACCGACAGATAGGGGGCGATATGAGGAGGTCGTGTGTGAGTGGGAGACACTGAATGTCCTGTCTGTTAGGTATGAGGAGATCCAGGATAGGGCCAAGTCTGTGATGCCGAGAGATGAGAGAGTTTGTAGTAAGAGGGAATGGTCCACTGTGTCGAAAGCAGATGACAGGTCTAGGAGGAGGAGAACAGAGTAGTGTCGCTTAGATTTGGCGGTTAGTAGGTCGTTAGTGACATTAGTCAGTGCAGTTTCAGTAGAATGGTGCGGTCGGAAACCAGATTGTAGGCGGTCGAAGAGGGAGCAGGAGGAGAGGTGGGAGGACAACTCAGAATGGACCTGTTGTTCCAGTAGTTTTGAGGCATAGGGGAGAAGTGATATGGGGCGATAGCTAGACAGAGAGGATGGGTCAAGGGAGGGCTTTTTGAGGATGGGTGTGATTGAGGCGTGTGAAGCATGAGGGGAAGACACCAGTTGTTAGTGACATGTTGAAGAGGTGGGCTAGGGGTGGGATGAAGATAGTGGTAAGGTTTGGGATGAGGTGGGACGGGATTGGGTCAAGTTTACAGGTGGTGAGGTGTGATTTGGAGAGTAAAGAGGAAAGTTGATCTTCTGTAATGGTGGAGAAGGTGGTTTTGGAGGAAGAGGGTTGCGTAGGTGTGGGGAGGGGCTGTGGAGGCTTTAGGCAAAAACTTTGTCTGATGGTGTCAATCTTCTGCTTGAAGAATGAGGCAAAGTCTTAAGCTGAAATAAGAGGAGAGGGAGGAGGCACTGGGGGACGGAGGAGAGAATTGAAGGTGTTGAATAGTTGTTTGGGGTTGTGAGACAGGGAGGATATGAGAGATGCGAAGAATGTTTGTTTTGCTGCAGCGAGTGTGGACTTGAAGGTAGTGAGGGACTGTTTGAATGTGACGAAGTGCTCATTGGAGTGGGACCTTTTCCATCTACGCTCAGCAACCCTGGAGGCCCGTCGCAGTTCTTTAGTTAGGCTGGTGTGCCAGGGTTGTCTGTTGATTGTGTGAGCCTTGGAATGTGTGAGGGGGGCGACCGAATCGAGAGCTGCAGCTGTTGTGGTGTTGTATAAAGTGGCAGCAACATCTGCATCATGTAAGGAACTAATGTCTGTAAGAGGGAGGAGGGATTCAGAGAGTGAGTGTAGGTCAAGGTGTTTTGAGATTTCTGCGAGGGTGTGCAAGTTTGTGGAGTGGGGATTGTTGCCCTGGAGAGGAGAGGGTAGAGAATGTAAGTAGGTTGTGGTCAGAGAGAGAGAGAGGTGAGCTAGAGAGGTTAGATAGGGAACAGAGGCGAGTGAAGATTAGGTTCAGTGTGTGGCTGTCTTTGTGGGTGGGTGTGGAAGACCACTGGGTAAGACCAAAGGATGAAGTGAGGGATAGAAGCTTAGAGGCAGCTGAGACGGAAGTGTCAATGGGGATGGTAAAGTCGCCCATGAGGATAGTGGGGATGTCAACGGAGAGGAAATGAAGTAGCCAAGTGGTGAAGTGGTCAAAGAAAGTGGTGGTTGATCCTGGGGGGCGGTAGATGACAGCCAGTTGGAGGTTAGAGGGGGAGTAGATGCGCACGCAGTGCACTTCAAAAGAGGGGAGAGTAATTGAGGGTGGCAGTGGGATATGGGTGAAGGAGCAGTTACCTGAGAGGAGGAAACCTATTCCTCCACCGTGCTTGCCGGTGGGGCGGGGGGTATGGGAGAGGTGGAATCCGCCATACGAAAGTGCAGCAGGAGAGGCCGTGTCGGAGGGGGTGAGCCAGGTTTCAGTGATGCTGAGGAAGGAAAGCTTGTTAATGATGAAGAGGTCGTGAATGTAGGAAAGTTTGTTGCAGACAGAGCGAGCGTTCTATAGAGCTCCTGTTAGAGGGACTGGGGAAGCGGGGGGATGGGCGGATGGGTATAAGGTTAGAAGGGTTACGAGAGTTTGGGATAGATCGTGGGTAGGAGGTGGAAGTGATAGTAGGGATATGGATATATATATACATATACACACACACATATATACCAGGATGGGGGATATTGGTACAGAATTAGGGGATATTACCCCTATAACCTGTAAGTGTCAGTAGAGCATTACATGTTATAAGCTTCCGTAATAGACACCTGTACAGGCTGTTAGGCTTCATGTTGCCAATTTAGCCATGTGCACCCCATGATTGCATTGCACGAGAGCTGATAAAGGTCTAGATGGAGCCCTCTCCCTCTGTCAACCACACAGATGAGGTGTTCACTACTGATAGCATCCTTAACCATTTAGCTGCTGCGAGCATAGAGTAAAGGCATATTGGATAGCAGGGCAGACTGTGTTAAATCCCACTTGCTCATGATGTAATAGTACATCATATTGCAGAAAGGGGTTAAATTTAATCTCCAGGTACTTGGAAATCTGATACACAATGATCTTCATTTCACAAAACACGTTGAGGTGTACACTGCATAACTAATAACACAGCAAAACAAAATTTCCTCATCAATTTATTAACTTCTTCCTTCCATGTGATGTACATGATACGCACACATCAGGGGCCAGTGTATGTATCAGGAGATGAACCCACTTCACACAACGCATGTCCTATAGCCAGCATCAGCTTCTAACAGCAGCATCTGAAGCTAGCTCAGATTGCTAAAATGCAGCTGTAAATCTTTCATGTCCATCACCCCAACTCCCCCTCCCTTCTATGCAGGCCGATGTGATCACAGGGAGCAGAGGGGCTACTTAAGTTCCCATTCCCTGTACTCCTGTTGTACAGTACTGTACAAACATTTTAAGCAGATGTGGAAAAAATATTGAAAAGTTTAAGGTTTTCAAAAATAGAAATGTTATTAGTTTAATGTTTATCCATTAACAAAATACAAAGTAAGTGAACAAAAGAGAAATTAAATCATATCAATGATGATGTGACCACGCTTTGCCTTCAAAAAGGCATCAATTATTCTAGGTACACTTGCACAAAGTCAAGGATTTTTTAAACCCTTCACCTCCCAACCTGTTTTCACCTTCTAGACGAGGCCAATATCCGACCAGTGTCACTTTATGAGGCAATTACTCTGGAACACCAACGTATCCCACCAGTGATTTTGAGATTGTTTTTTCGTGACACGCTGTACTTCATCCTAGTGGTAAATTTTGGTCGACATTTTCTTAGATAAACGCAAATTATATTGGAAATTTGGCTGGAATAGATAGTGGATGCCATGTCGCATTTGCAGAGCCCCTGATGTGTCTAAACATTTGAAACTCCCCACAAGTGACCCTATTTTGGAAACTAGAAACAAGGAATTTATCTAGAGGTGTGTTGAGCACCTTGAATTCACAGGTGCTTCACAGAATTTTATAACGTTGACCGCCATGAAAATAAAAAAAATTGAAAAGAAATTAAATTTTTCCCACAATAATGTTGCTTTAGCTCCAAATTTTTCATTTTCATAAGTGTAAACAGGAGAAAATGGACATAAAATTTGTTGTGCAATTGCTCCTGAGTACACAGATACCCAATATGTTGTGGAAAACTATGGTTTGGGCGCACGGGAGGGCTCAGAAGGGAAGGTGCACAATTTAACTTTTGAAGTGCAAAATTGGCTGGGATACAAAGCAGATGCCATGTCGAGTTTGCAGAGCCCCTGATGTACCTAAACAATCGAACCCCCCCACAAGTGACCCCATATTTACAACTATACCCCTCAAGGAAATTCTTTAAAAGGTATTGTGAGCACCTTCAACTTACAGGTGCTTCACAGAATTTTATAACGTTGAGCCGTGAAAATGAAAAAATACATTTTTTCCTGCAAAAATGTTGCTTTAGCCCCAAATTTTTCCTTTTCACAAGGGTAACAGGAGAAAATGGACCCCAAAATCTGTTGTGCGATTTCTCTTGAATACACAGATACTCCATATGTGGTGGAAAACTACTGTTTGGGCACACGGCAGGGCTCAGAAAGGAAGGAGCGCCAATTGAATTCTGGAGCTCAATTTTGGCTGGAACAGAATGCAGATGCATGTCACATTTGAAGAGCCCCTGACATGGCAAAACAGCAGAAGCCCCAACAAGTGACCCCATTTTGGAAACTACACTTCTTGAGGAATTCATCTAGGGGTGTAGTGAGCATTTTTAACCCTCAGGCGATTCACAGAATTGTACAACCTTGAACTGAGTCATTGGAAAATTACAATTTTTTCCACTAAAATGTTGCTTTGGCCCCAAGTTTTTCAATTTTCAAAGGGGCTAATAAGAGAAAATGGACCATACAATTTGTTACACAATTTCTCCTGAGTATGCCAATACCCCATATGCGGTCAAAAACCACTTTTGAGGCACAGTGCAAAGCTCAGAAGGGAATAAGCGCCTTATTGGAGTTCAGATTTTGCTGAAATAGTTTGAGGGTGCCATGTCACATTGGCAGAGCCCTTGAGGTGCCAGTACAGCAGAACCCCCCATAAGTGACCGAATTTTACAAACTACATCTCTCAATGAATTAATTTAAGGGTGAAATGATCATATTGACAAGATAGGTGTGTCACAGAATTTGATACCACTGGGCAGTGAAGAAAATATAATTACATTAACACAAAAATATTGTTTTAGTCCCAGATTTTAGATTTTCACACAGGAAAATGGGTAAAACTAGCAACAAAATTTGTCACACAATTTCTGCTCAACGTGGCAACACGGTGAGACTCGGGAAGGACATGGCGGTATGTGACTCTCGGAGAACAAATTATTGTAGATTAGTTTGCGGACTCCATATACAGAACCCCTAAGTGCCAGAAGAGTAGAATTCCCCCTCAACTGACCAAATTTTGGAAATTACACCCTTCTGTGAAAATATCTACAGCTGAAGTGACGTTTTTGACTCCATTGTTGTTTTCCAGAAATAAGCAGCAGTGGATGTTGCTGAGTAAAAATTGCAAATCTGCCATTGTACATTATGCCCAGTTTGTGCTACTGGAGACATGCACCCGTAAGTTAAGCGGGCTCTTGTCGCTACAGAAATGCCAAACATGTGGAAGCTCAATATGGTTTAGGCACACTGGGGCTCAGAAGGGAGGGAACACAGAATTCACTGGATTTCTTTTGGGGGGGCGAGGAGCCATAGCTCTTTTACAGAGCCTTTGTGCTGCCAGTAACGTGTAAGCCCCCTATTAACAGATGATGGACCTGAGTGGGGGCTTTTTTTGTGGACTGAGTTGAAGCTTTTATTGAGAAAATTTTACATTACATTTTGGTCACATTTATCCTGCGCTCTCCGCTGAGCACTTACATCGGGGTGTCTATCTAAATCTGCAAATGACGTGATTCAGATGAAACCCTTGAGGGATCAATTCACTATAGTGAGGCAGCAGAGTTACTCTGGACTCCGTCTGGCCTCTGTTCAGCAGTATCCTTTTCAGAGAAACACAAAACTGTGGCTGACCGCACTTTTATGCACGCTTAAAAAGACGGACACCGCTGGATCATAGGGTGGACGGAGTCCACAGTATCTCGATCAGCCTCATTATAGGGAATCTTCCACTGGGGGTTAAAGCGTTCAGTGCAGGATAAATGTGAGTCAAACCTTAATGAAATCTTTGGGAGGCAGAATAAACAAAATCAACCGCAAGTCAAGAATTGGTTTTATTTATTTCTTATGCTGTTTCTCGTGAGTCATTGGAGGGCGATTATACGACTTTATTGTTCGGGTCGGTGTGATTAGAGTGATACCAGATATCGTTTTTTTATATGTTTGACTGCCGTCACACTAAAAAACCCTTTTTTTTTTTTGCATAAACAAGTTTTTGAGAGCAATTATTTTTCTATATTTCTGCCAACAGTGTTATGATAGGGTTTGTTTTTTTGCATTGTCGTTTTCAGTGATACCATTTGTATTTCCATTCAACTTTTTGATTGTGTTTTATTCCACTTTTTGTTCAGCGGAAGATGAAAAAGCAGTTTTTTGTCACTTTTTTTTTTTTTTTACTGTGTTCACTGAAGAGGTTAACTAGTGTGACAATTTTATAGGTCGGCTACAAGAAAAAAACCTGACCAACACCTCCATATAAGTGAACAGGTGTACGCTGCAATGACTTCATAACATACAAAAAGAAAGCACAACAGCACTCTGTTAAACAGAGTGCTGTTGTGCTTTCTTTTTGTAGTTTTATAGGTCAGGTCATTATGGATTCGGTGATTGTTTTTACATAAAACATACCTATTTATTGGTATATTTTCAGTTTTTTAATTTTGTGATTTTTTTTTTTTTTTTTAAATATTACAATTTCTTTCCAGATTTTTACTTAGTCCCTCTGTGGGACTTTAACTTTTAATAGTCTGATTGCTGGTGTAATGAATTGCAATGCACCAGCATTGGAATGCAGTATAGCTGTCAGTATTACACCGACAAAAGCCCCTTAGACCATGCTCCTGGCATGATCTAACAGGCTTGCCGTAGCTGGCTTACCCAGAGGTCGCCATGACAACCTCTGGTTGCCATGACAACGATCAGGCTCCCACAAGGACGTCGCGGGACCACCGATCGAAAGATAGCGAGCCCCCTCCCTCTCCTAGACTCCCAAATGCTGCGATTGATATAGATTAACCCCCTAAATGCCGCAAACAACCGGGTCGGTGCGGAAATCGTTCTTGGCAGTGAAAGTACAGCTCCTACACCACACACGATCGCCATGACGTACCCATACATCAAAGGTCGGGAACCCCTACCCGACCATGACGTATGGGTACGTCAATGGTCGTGAAGGGGTTAATACTATAGTAAGGTGTATGTGTAGCCACTTAAACCAAACAGATGACAATGATTTCAACACAGACTGGGGACTTGAAGCATAAAAAAAATGGGTAATGTCGAGAATCAGACACGGCCAAAAAAAAATTAGTGCAGCAGATGAAAGACACATCATGTTTGCTTCCCTTTAAAAATCAGAAGATGTCCAGCAGTGCCATTAGCTCAGAATTGGTAGCAACCAGTGGGACCCAACTACATCCATGTAGTGTTCACAAAAGTCTAGCCAAAAGTGGTCTACATAAAAGAAATGCAGCCATAAAAATTTTGACAGAGACAAGGCCAAGTGACTCAACTGTGCATGAAAACATAGGAACTGCGGTGCCGAAAATGGCAGCATATGCTCTGGACCAATGAGTCAAAATGTGAAATATTTGGCTGTAACAGAAAGCATTTTGTTAGTCGAACGCCTGAACAGCAGAACAATGTGTCTCTGCAGGCAACAGTGGCGCATGCTGGAGATTCTTTGCAAGTTCGGGGCTGCATTTCAGCAAATTGAGTTGGGGATTTGGTCAGGATTACTGGTGTCCTTAATGTTGAGAAATACAGGCAGATACTTAACCATCATGCAATACCTTTAATGAGGCATCTGATTGTATGTTTGCGGTTGTTGTCCTGTTGCAGAATAAATCTGGAGTCATTAAGAACTATCTTCAGCATAAAGAAGAGCAAGGAGTACTGGAAGTGATGATATGGATTTCACAGAGCCCTCATCTACACATCTATACAAACATATTGCGTCAGCACACTGCAATTAATGAATACATGAACTCCACTATATAAAAACATAAGGTACTTAGCGTTTTTTGATCAAAGAGCACAAAAGCCATCCAACCACGTCAAGGTGTACATAAATATGCATGGTCCCGCTCACTAATATCCTACCTCTCCATGTGCTAAACCAGGCCTCATTAAAGAGGAAGAGAAAGAAAACCAGGCTTAGCTCGCAATTAAAGCCATGTCTTGGAAAGATGTTCAGCTATGGGTGCTGAGCTCTATCGCCCTCCCTCCTCTCCAATGTATACGACAAAAAAAAAAAATAGGGCTTGGTTTGGTACATGGAGAGGCAAGATATTAGTGATGGTGACCACCCATATTTAGGTACACCTTGATGTGGTTGGATAGTTTTTGAGCTCTGATCAAAAAATGCTAAATATCTAACGTTTTAACATTTACAGCAATAGTAGAGTTCATGTATTCATCAATCGCAGTGTGCTGACTCAATAGTGTATGTATGTACACTACCGTTCAAAAGTTTGGGGTCACCCAGACAATTTTGTGTTTTCTATGAAAACACATACTTTTATTTATCAAATGAGTTGCAAAATTTTTAGAAAATATAGTCCAGACATTGACAAGGTTAGAAATAATGATTTTTATTAGAAAGAATAATTTTCTCCTTCAAACTCTGCTTTCGTCAAAGAATGCTCCCTTTGCAGCAATTATAGCATTGCAGACCTTTGGCATTCTAGCTGTTAATTTGCTGAGGTAATCTTGAGAAATTTCACCCCATGCTTCCTGAAGCCCCTCCCACAAGTTGGATTGGTTTGATGGGCACTTTTTGCGTACCATATGGTCAAGCTGCTCCCACAACAGCTCAATGGGGTTGGTGACTGTGCTTGCTACTCCATTACAGATAGAATACCAGCTGCCTGCTTCTTCCCTAAATAGTTCATGCATAATTTGGAGGTGTGCTTTGGGTCATTGTCCTGTTGTAGGGTGAAATTGGCTCCAATCAAGCGTTGTCCACAGGGTATGGCATGGCGTTGCAAAATGGAGTGATAGCCTTCCTTATTCAAAATCCCATTTACCTTGTACAAATCTCCCACTTTAGCAGCACCAAAGCAACCCCAGACCATCACATTATCTCCACCATGCTTGACAGATGGAGTCAGGCGCTTTTCCAGCATCTTTTTAGTTGTTCTGCATCTCACAAATGTTCTTCTGTGTGATCCAAAACACCAAACTTTGATTTGTCTGTCCATAAAACTTTTTTCCAATCTTCCTCTGTCCAATGTCTTTGTTCTTTTGCCCATATTAATCTTTTCCTTTTATTAGCCAGTCTCAGATATGGCTTTTTCTTTGCCACTTTGCCCTGAAGGCCAGCATCCCGGAGTCGCCTCTTCACTGTAGACGTTGACACTGGCGTTTTACGTGTACTATTTAATGAAGCTGCCAGTTGAGGAGCCGTGAGGCGTTGATTTCTCAAACTAGAGACTCTAATGTACTTGTCTTGTTGCTCAGTTGTGCAGCGTGGCCTCTCACTCCTCTTTCTACTCTGGTTAGAGCCTGTTTGTGCTCTCCTCTGAAGGGAGTAGTACACACAATTGTACGAAATGTACAGTTTCTTGGCGATTTCTCGCATGGAATAGCCTTCATTTCTAAGAACAAGAATAGACTGTCGAGTTTCACATGAAAGTTCTTTTTTTCTGGCCATTTTGAGAGTTTCATAGAACAAACAAATGTAATGCACCAGATTCTCAACTAGCTCAAAGGAAGGTCAATTTTATAGCTTCTCAAATCAACCAAACTGTTTTCATCTGGGCTAACATACTCGTGCAAGGGTTTTCTAAACATCCATTGGCCTTCTTACACAGTTAGCAAACACAATGTACCATTAAAACACTGGAGTGGTGGTTGATGGAAATGGGCCTCTATACACCTATGTAGATATTGCAATAAAAACAAGACGTTTGCAGCTAGAATAGCCATTTACCACATTAACAATATATAGAGTGTGTTTCTGATTCATTTAATGTTAGCTTCATTGAAAAAAAAAAAGTGCTTTTCTTTAAAAAATAATTACATTTCTAAATGACCCCAAACTTTTGAACGTTAGTGTATGTATGTATATATATTGGCCACATAGTGTATTTGTGAACCTGTTAACTATTTTAATACTGAAGGTGTTTGGGCCGTTTTTTTTTCTCCTTAGTACACATTAGGGGGTGGCCCCCACCAGGGCTCAGCATCATTATCTATACATCATTCCCAGGCAAGGTTTGAAATGCAAGCAACACCTGGTTTTCTTTCACTTCCCTATTCAGATGAGGTCTGGATTGGCACATGGAGCGGTTGGACATTAGTGATATGGACCATCCATGTTTAGGTACACCTTGACAAAGTTGGATGCCTTTTGCGCTCTTTATTCAAAAAACAGTAACTAAGTACCTTGCGTTTTTAATGTTTACAGAAATAGTGGAGTTCATCTATTCATTAATCACAGTGTACTGACAAATAGTGTAAGTATAAGTTTGTATATTTTCCACAGAGCATTTGTGACCTGTACATAAATTTAACACTAAAGGCTTGGTTCCTACTTTTTCTTGTTTCTTTATGTGATCTACACATCATCGTGTCTGTTTGGGATTACATGTAAGCCTACATCCATAGATGATCTGAGGTTATTTCTCCAAGATGTTTGGAACATTTTCCCTGCCAAGTTCCTTCAAAACTGTGTGCAAGTGGACAAGTGAATATAGAGAAATTGATACTGTTGTGGTCACACCAAATATTAATTTGTCTTTTGATCACTCACTTTGCATTTTGCTAATTAATAAAAAATAAACTATTAATCAACACTTCGGCTGCAATGAAGAATACTTTCAAAAATAGTTTTCCAGAGAGGTGTGGACTTATGGCTGCCTGAGAGGAAGCATCTCTCTGCTCTCTATCTCCCTGACCCTCCATACTGAGATAAACCTGTCATCCTAACTGTAATCTCTCACTGGAACTGAGGAATCAGAGCTTCAATTCAGGAATACACTGCAGCAGTTTTGGAGTGTTTTTTACTAACAAATCAGTGCTTTTATGATTCGGGCCTGCCTTCCTCTTTGTCCTGGCTCCTGCTCCGTCAAGTGTGAACCAGCTGCTCCTACCACCTGGTGAGTGACTGAATCCTGAAGGAGAGTGGTGAGGGTGAAGTCCATGGTGCTGTGGTGGATTGACATCAGGAATTCCCAGAAAAAGCTGGGTGAAGTGACTCCTTTAATGCCTCAAACTTGGAGCCCAGTATAAAGACGGACCTCCTAATCCATATTGTACCAGACCAGTGGCTGCAGATTGTACAGCATTGAACATTGGCCTTTCTGACTGTCCTCAGTTAATTGAAGTTTCACAGCTGCCATTTTCTCCTTGTTGGATTCTTTGTGCTGAATTCTGTTTAAAGGGGATATCCGGGACTTTGTGAAAAACAAAAAATGTGCCTAAGCACTAACAGGCAGGTAGTTGCTACCTACGTACCTGCCTGTAGTGCCCAGTGCTGTTCTTCCCTGGAACAGGGCGTTCACAGACCACTTCTGCCGGGGATTCAGCTGCCTTTGCTGACGTCACGTCGACAGAGTGGCAGTTTCTTTTCCACCTGCTCTTTCGACGGGGCGTGGCTTCCGACGTCATATTGATTGACAGTCGGCTCCCTCAGTTAGAAAGCGGGAATCTGGCGGTCAATCAGGATGACGTCGAAGTCCAGTCCCATCAACAGAGCGGAGCGGAAAAGAAGCTGCCACACTGTTGACGTCAGCAGAGGCAGCTGAATCGCTGGCAGGAGCGATCTGTGATGGCGAGGTTGTAACTACCTGCCTGCTAATGTTTAGGCACACTTTATTTCACAAAGTCCCAGATATCCCCTTTAAATTATGTGCAACACTGCTACCTGCTGGTGTTTAACAGCAACACAGCCTATTCATTAGACCAGGGGTGAGGAACCTCAGGCTCGTGGGCAGTTTACGGCCCTCAATGACTTTTTATCTGGCAGCCGGGCAGATTCCCATGGACTGCAGTCCTTGGATCAGCAGCTGTATTCTGATGGCCACCGGATCTTTAATTTATTTGAGCTCTGTGAGCACACGCATGAAGTGTTCACTACAGAATGCTGAGGCACGTGCAGTGAAAGATTACGTCCTGGTACCTGTGACAGCGTCAGGACGCACTTTGTGGGAGGAGTTAGCGAGCGATTTGTGCAACCCCCGAAGGGAGGTATAAATTATCAAAAAAAAGGTTCCCCAACCCTGCATTAATCTACTCATTGTGAACTAAGGCTGTTTTCGGATTCACATTTTTCAGCTGTTAATATATTCCCGAAGTTGGTCAGTGCTTTTACCAGTTCAATCTATTCCTATAGCAAATACAAATAAAAAAAACCTCAGACGAAGTCCTCCCAAGTTGACCAGCCTTGTTAATCAGATATTGATTTCTAATGCTGGGGATTTCCCTGAACAAGTGACTATTGCTGCAAAAAATTCCTCCACTTCAGCCAACGCACTGATACATATTAGAGCTGCTGCGGCTAAAAAACTGGAACAATACTCCAGGATCCCAGATGCTTCGCAAGGTTCCACGCTGGACCTCGCTCTGCCTGTGGACGATGAACACTTGGCTTCTCAACCGCATTTTCCTCAAAGATCCTCTTGCTCCACTACAAACAGTGACCAGAAATGTACCCAGATTCTATCAGCCATCAACAACTGTCAAGCCATGTTGGTAACTAAAGTGTATAAACTTTAATTTCTGCAAGTCATGTTTCAGAATCACAGAAGGCGCACATAAGAGCAAGAGTGTAGAATCTTGCATGTAGAGGATACTCAGAGGCCTGTGCCGGTTCAAATTGCAGAATTAAAGAAACAAATGAATGCTTCTAGTGAAGATCTTGAAAATCAGCCCAGGAGAAATAACATCAGGATAGTGGGCCTGCTGAAGAAAACCAAAGGGGATGATGCCGTATCCTTAATTGAAAACTGGTTGAAAGATCTGTAGGGTGCAGAAGTCTCCTCATCATTCTTCAAGCAATCACAGTTCCTGCACAACCAGACCCTCCTGGTAGGCCTCCTAGGCCATCATTGGCCCGACTATTGCATTACCGTTATTAAGATGCTATACTCAGGGCTATTCGCCTTAAGGGTGACATGCTATACAACAACAGTGTCTACTTTTACCCGGATTTCGCTTACGTACTCAATTTGCTGAAGTTCGTGAAAAGCTGAGAGAGAAGGGGTATAAATACTCTGTTATTCCCTGCAAAGCTAAAAGTAATGAATGGGAAATCTACCTGTTTCTCACATCTCCTGCCAATGCTCTGATATGCCCTGAAGCTGCTCCTCATACTTAACGTGAGACTGGCTAAGGGAAGAAGATCTCACCATTCTGGCTTCCTTATCTATGGTTGTGTGGACTTTTGGACATTATAAAGAGCTCCAGTGGGTGTACTGATCAGGTTTACTTTACCAAATCATAATTGCTTTAACCCTTATTTACCTTTACTTCTAGGGTCTTTCAGTGCCTGCTAGGTATTATTGATGAGCTTACTGATGGATTCCTACAATAGACTTTTTTAGATTTATGTTTTTCTCTGCTAGAAAAATAAACATAATGGCATGGAAATCCACAGAAGTTCCCTTTATCCACCACTAACTGCAATTAGTCAATAAATACACTGCTCAAAAAATTAAAGGGAACACTCAAATAACACATCCTAGGTCTGAATGAATGAAATATTCTCATTGAATACTTTGTTCTGTACAAAGTTGAATGTGCTGACAAGAAAATCACACAAAAATCATCAATGGAAATCACATTTATTAACCAATGGAGGCCTGGATTTGGAGTCACCCCCAAAATTAAAGTGGAAAAACACACTACAGGCTGATCCAACTTTGATGTAATGTCCTTAAAGCAAGTGAAAATGAGGCTCAGTATTGTGTGTGGCCTCTACGTGCCTGTATGACCTCCCTACAATGCCTGGGCATGCTCCTGATGAGGTTGCGGATGGTCTCCCGTGGGATCTCCTCCCAGACCTGGACTAAAGCATCCGCCAACTCCTGGACAGTCTGTGGTGCAACGTGACGTTGGTGGATGGAGCGAGACATGATGTCCCAGATGTGCTCAATCGGATTCAAGTCAAGGGAACGGGTGGGCCAGTCCGTAGCTTCAATGCCTTCATCTTGCAGGAACTGCTGACACACTCCAGCCACATGAGGTCTGGCATTGTCCTGCATTAGGAGGAACCCAGGGCCAACCCCACCAGCATATGGTCTCACAAGGGGTCTGAGGATCTCATCTCGGTACCTAATGGCAGTCAGGCTACCTCTGGTGAGCACATGGAGGGCTCTGCGGCCCTCCAAAGAAATGCCACACCACACCATTACTGACTCACTGTCAAACCGGTCATGCTGAAGGATGTTGCAGGCAGCAGATCGCTCTCCACGGTGTCTCCAGACTCTGTCACGTCAGTCACATGTGCTCAGTGTGAACCTGCTTTCATCTGTGAAGAGCACAGAGCGCCAGTGGCGACTTTGCCAATCCTGGTGTTCTGTGGCAAATGCCAAGCGTCCTACACAGTGTTGGGCTGTGAGCACAACCCCCATCTGTAGACGTCGGGCTCTCATACCACCCTCATGGAGTCAGTTTCTAACCATTTGTGCAGACACATGCACATTTGTGGCCTGCTGGAGGTCATTTTGCAGGGCTCTGGCAGTGTTCCTCCTGTTCCTCCTTACACAAAGGCGGAGGTAGCGGTCCTGCTGCTGGGTTGTTGCCCTCCTACGGCCCCCTCCACATCTCCTGGTGTACTGGCCCGTCTCCTGGTAGCGCCTCCAGCCTCTGGACACTATGCTGACAGACACAGCAAACCTTCTTGCCACAGCTCGCATTGATGTGCCACCCTGGAGGAGATCCCACAGGAGACCATCCACAACCTCATTAGGAGCATGCCCAGGCATTGTAGGGAGGTCACACAGGCACATGGAGGCCACACACAATACTGAGCCTCATTTTGACTTGTTTTAAGAACATTACATCACAGTTGGATCAGCCTGTAGTGTGTTTTCCAATTTAATTTTGGGGGTGACTCCAAATCCAGGCCTCCATTGGTTAATTTGATTTTCATTGATGATTTTTGTGTGATTTTGTTGTCAGCACATTCAACTTTGTACAGAACAAAGTATTCAATGAGAATCTTTCATTCATTCAGATCTAGGATGTGTTATTTGAGTGTTCCCTTTATTTTTTTGAGCAGTGTATATTCCACTACATAAAGTCCTCTATAGAAATAGGAGATGTCCTTATAAGTTTGATAAGGTATGGGGACGGTTGTTAGCAATGGCAGACACTGCCCATTTGGATTCCCAGCAGAGTCTTCTGTATGTTCAGTTCTATCATATGTCTACGTAAGGTGTTAATGACATTTCAGGGGAGAGGTGATGGACATGGGGACCGGTTTGATTGTGTGTTGTGTATGTGATTGTATGTATTGAGTGTGTGGATAGGATTCTCTAGTTGTTGTTAATTTGTTTCATGCAACTACATTATATTGATCTTAAGGCAGACATTGAACTGGTGTCAGTGGACACTGCTGATACTTATTGATTCTAATGGTTAGCATTGTTAAGATTTTCGCTATGTTAGTGTTTTTTCCACACCTTCCTAAACTTTTACACAGTACTGCATTTATAAATATACTTTACAATGAATTATATTCCCGTCTTTAGTATAACTTATGGTAAAATGAATGGTGTCATTAAAAACTACAGTCTGCTCCACAAAAACAAGCCCTCGTATGGCTATGTTGACCGAATAATAATGAAAAAACAGATATAACTCTTTGAAGATGAGGATGAAAGAAAACAAAAAGCACAAACAGAAATTTGCTCAGCCGTGATGGGGAGAAAAGAACACAACTACAATGGCTTCCACTGGAGTCCATCAGGTTCTTAACAGGTCTCACATTTTGACGGAAAAAATAACTCTGCATAGCCATGATTGAGTGCAATGTGTCACTGGGGCTTTCAAAGTGGGAACATGGCTTTATCAAAACCATTTTAACAAAGCCCTTATAATGTTATATTATCAAACTACCAAGTATACTGCTTCAATGATAGGAACTATCAAGTGTTAAATAAAGATTTTTACCTAGACATTGAACACTATTCACTACATTGTCTCTTTATAGGCTCTTCAGAAATGTAAGGTATGGGCCTGAAGCTGCTCTAATAAATGATCCAATGATACAAGTCCAAATTAAACCTCATATACATAAAACTACTGTAATGCCGGTGACGCGCACGGTTTGTAAGCACCGTCCTACTCACTGCGTGCACCGCTCTGCTCCTCCCAGTGTCAGATGATCTCGCTGAGCTGCCTCATGCAACACTTCCAGCACTGCTACATCCTTCTGTTGCTGGAGAATCTCCACCCAGCTATAGGGAGGCGCAGACAGACTCTGCAGGAATTTAACACCCCTGTGTGCCTGAGATTTTTGCTTTCCTGGTCTATCCCCTGCAAGGCAGCTCCTCCCTTCACACCTTGCCTCAGCATAGGTCATAGTTGAAGACCAATATTAGTTTCCTGTCAAGGTGCTTTATTGTTTTGTCTCTCCTGTTACTGATCCGGATTGCTGCTCGTTTCGCCGCTTTGTATTTTGAATCTGTTCTGCTTGCCCTGACCTCGTCTCAGTCCTTCGTATTTCTGCCTTTGACCCGTAGGTCAGTTGCTGCACGTCTGTGGACTGCCCTGGAGTGGCACCTGGTGACTAACATAACAGCCCAAGCCTATTCTCACCATCAGAGGCTCTAGTGAAGACCAGACAGTAACTTAGTTACACTCCTACAGGGTAAGCCCAGCCAGTAGAGCAGTGGGTCCACATCCACCGTTGTCACAACCGCTATGGGTAAACTTTACAATGGAGCGGATGGAATTTCCATTCCTATGGCTAGGCTTACTTGCAAAGTTGCAGGAAAGGTAATGAGGCATATCAATGGCAAGATGTGTCCGTTCAATGTAATTATTGATCTCACCACACAAAGGGAGTAGAAAAGACATCTTTATCATGTAGTTAAGCTGGTTGGAGTTGAGAGATAAACTAATTTGAAGTAAAGATTATCAGTTCTTAACTTTACAAGATATATTTTGATTTTTAATCAAAAATCATATTTTTAATACATATAAACTGACAAACTGACAATTGGGATTTCTGGTAAACAATTATTGCTTGAACGATATGATTTAAAAGGAACAATAAAGAAAAAATATTAATGACCGTAAATAAATGTACATTGATTTTCATAGAATTAGTTTTCATATAAACATCTAAAAAATTAAAAGATGACCCACAGTTCAAATTTAATTACTTCTTGGTACATAAAACATTACTTACTGGTTCTCGACCATCCATGGCTTCCATCCATAGCCGTCTGTCCTCCTCGGAAAGAGCCTGCATTGTGATCGTAGTAGATCTATAAAAAGGATAGAAAAATTTTTTAAATAATTGACCATTCAACACAGGAGGTGATAAAAATCACAGACAAAACTCCTTATAACCAGAAAGGCATGATGTTGTTGTCCACCTGTCAAGTGGATAGCCAAAATGCACAAAACATGTTTTGAAGGGAATGTCCTCAATTGCTACTAGTTAAAGGAAGCTAACAGTTGGGACTGTGGGAGTATGGATCCAGAGCCAGCACTGCATCAAAGACAAATTCTTTGCCATCTAGCGGGAAATGTAAATTATGTAGCACAGTTTTGACATTTTAACAAGGTTTAGGAATCTCAGACATCTGGGTTGATAGAATTACAATGCTGTATAATTTACAAATATATCAATTCGCCTTTTACAGATTCACTTAACAGGACCTACTTTATTTATTTATTGATGGAACTAAATGCATTAACATGACATTAATGGAAACACGCATAACTGTTCTATGTATGTATGCATATTATATATAAATATAATAATTTATAAAAAAAAAAATTACAACTGACACGCAGAATAAAGTCACAGTAAAAACTAAATAGACTGAGAAGATTGTTATTGTGTAATTTTTTGTCTGCATGTTTTCCACAAAAAGCAGTTGAAAGAGGGCAGCTTTTATACCACATGTGAACATGGCTTTACACTTTCTTTACTGTTCATTGCTTTTGAAATGTAAAACTAAAAACCATCTCTTTATAGTCTTCATTGAAAATATTCTTGTATTTTATTTGTGCAAAGTGTGCAAGTCCTTTACCTAGCTAGTTGAAGCTAGATCCGTCAGATCTCTGCTCCTGGTTCTGATTGCTCTCTGTTCTCCCCCCTCTTCTCTTATTGTTAATGAAGGGGGGGGGGGTAGTACACAATAGAACAGAGCAGACACAGACAGACGATGGTCCCTGTGCAAGGACATTATATTGGCCCTTTGCAGTTCAAGAGCTCATCATGATGCACAATTCCACCTTCTTTTGAGGTGGATGTGGGCCCCTTACCTTTTGGGCACAGGTTGCACCAATCCATGCCTGGATCAGAGTGTTAAAAAGGAGGAAACAATGTATGTTCTGTAGATAAGGGGAAACCGTGCATAGAAGCTGTGCTGATACATGTGTAGGGGGTTGGCCCTTACTGGACATTGAATGACACTGTGACTTTAAGAAACCATGCTCCCCTCTGTTTATTGCTCTTGGACTAGTCGCCTCCTCCTTGGTGTATATATGTGTGTGTATATGTGTGTGTGTGTGTGTGTGTGTGTGTGTGTGTGTGTGTGTGTGTGTGTGTGTATATGTGTATGTGTATGTGTGTGTGTGTGTGTGTGTGTGTGTGTGTGTGTGTGTGTGTGTGTAAAGATAAAGTTCGGACTATTGCAAGATATGTTGTCAGGACTGTGTCCAAAAGTAAAGAGCCAAATCGCTTCTCTAGAACAGCTTCCCTGAAGATTGGTGACCTGAAGTAACAGATAACACACAATGTCAGCCATCTCTCATCATTTCATCATTGAAAGTGAAATAAGGCTTGCCTGACCTGCAGAGGTAAAGAGATCCAATATACAGGAGAGAACTCAAGTGAAACTCATCCGGCTCAGCTATATCAGAACCAGGCAGCAGCTGTCTATCTTTTCCTGATCTGCACAATTGTGAGTGAAACACCGGTGTTGAACTATGTTGGGGTTTAGTTGATGTAGCAAACAAGTACATATAAAATATAACTTTTATTAATTAAATATTTCAAAACATGTGTTGCTAGATGCCCATATGGTGTATAAACACACCGTGAATAAAAAGGTGCTACAACCAAAAACCTGAAAAAATGTCAGATAATAAATATCTATAATGAACAGGGCTAGACAAAATTTCAAGCCCTATCAGGTCAAGCAGGTACTAAATTGTGAAGTCCAAAAAGAACCTTACATAGAAGCAATATTGAACTAAAGTACACATCACCAATAAAACATATAGCAATAAATTCGGTGATCGTACCTATATATGCATATACCCATAAACATGACAAGCCATTATCAAATGGTAGGTATGTGTATATAAACAAATCTATGAGGAGCCTTCTATTACAATCCAGGCATTATATCCTCATAAAAAATGGAAACATCTCACCCGGGGTCTTTTCATGTATGTCCCCCCTATATTACAGGTGATTAGTTAATCCACGGAACATCCCGACGCGTTTCAATCCTTCATCAGGGCTACATAGTTCCTATTCCGCATTAGTTCCTCAGTTCCATCCTAATGCCACGAACAGGTATATATGCTGCTGTGCTTTATATATGTGCATCAAACCGCGCTCATTCATAATCGCGGCGCTTGCCGTGACGCACTTCCGGTCCCACAATGCCCGGCTCCCGGAAGCCAACGTCACGCGTTCCTATGGGCACGGAACGCAAGCGTGATGCTGAGAAGCACGCGTCACCTCCCGAACACGTGATACAGCATCACGCCATGCTGGAGCGCATAAACTCCTCCCTTAGGCGGTCCAGCAGCCATAATGAACGGGGTAGGAGGTATTCAATAGAGGGGGGAGGAACTAGGAGTTTGCCACACCTCCATTACTACAAACAAAAACTCAATATAGAGAATGCCCCGTATTAATAGTATATAAAGGCTATATTCAGTAATAACCAAAATGCCTAATTGCCTAAAC
Source organism: Phyllobates terribilis (assembly GCF_046119375.1). Taxonomy (NCBI): domain Eukaryota; kingdom Metazoa; phylum Chordata; class Amphibia; order Anura; family Dendrobatidae; genus Phyllobates; species Phyllobates terribilis. Next base: position 55,085,850 of record NW_027362771.1, on the reverse strand, counting down.
AGACATATACAGTCCTCTCCACATATATGTTCAAAAAACTAGATCAAGGATTTAGGAGGGTTCTCAACAGGATAGTAAGGACCCTTATAAAAAGTGCAATGCTTTGGTATATTGAACGGGGGTTACCAGAACAGGAATAATTGGCCAAGAAATATTGTACTGTTCAATTGCCTAACCACAGCGGATCTCCCAAACAGAATAAGAAAAGGGGGGGCCCTAGTAAAATAACTAGATAGCAACTAATCTGCTGACCCTACCTACGTGGGGGTTGGCACCCTATAAATCCAGCGCAAATGGTGCCTCCACTTTACGGTAGCTATCCCTGTCTAAATCTCCCTATTCTGTCCCTATTCTGGAAGGAATGGGGCAAAGGATAGAATCTCATTCATACCAAGTGGGGTAGTGGTGCCCAGGGTAAAGATCCATAGAGTTTCTTTTTGTAATATGCGTAAATCCCAATTGCCTCCTCTTATTGGTGGTGCCACCTTCTCTATGCCCATAAATTTAATAACATTGGCATCACCTAGGTGCATAATATTTACATGATTGGCTATTGGGGTATCTTTCTTGTTTTTAATATCACGCAAGTGTTCTAATATCCTCTTCTTTAACTCCCTTCGTGTCTTCCCAAAATATTCGAGTTTACATATACATGTGGCCTTGTATATCTCTCCCTTCGACCGACAATTGACGAGTTGCCTGATGTTAAAATCCCTCCCCTTAACAAAACTACTAAATGTGTTCCCTTGGGTAATGGCAGAGCATGCCTTACAGTTGTTACAATGATAACAGCCAGATACCCCTCGATCCAACCATGTAGGAGCCCGCTCAGATAGAAAATGACTATGGACAAGACGGTCCCTAAGGGACCTACCTTTGCGATAAGTAATTTGTGGTTGTGGGGCCAATTTATCTCCAACGTCCTCATCCATACGAAGGATGCCCCAGTGTTTCTGGAAAATCTGTTTGACCTGTCGAGATCTATTACAAAATCGTGTTATGAACCTAATTGAGGATTCTTCTTTATGTTTAGATTTTGGAACCAACAGGTCACATCTCTCTCTCGCCAAAGATTCTCTGTAGGCGTGATTCAGAACCTTTTTAGGGTATCCTCTAAAAAGGAATCTATTTCTCAAATCCAAATCTTGCCTTCTATAGTCATTGACATCTGAACAATTTCTCCTGAGCCTTAAGAATTGACCCTTAGGGATACCTCTCTTGAGTGGGACTGGGTGACTTTCCCACCTCAAAAGGGAATTGGTTGCCGTTGGTTTTCTATGGGTTTCAGTCTTCAGTTCTCCATTAGCTTCTCTGCGAATAAATACGTCCAGAAAAGCCAATTCAGTTCTATTAACTTCAGACGTAAAAAACAGACCAATGGGATTGTCATTGAGTCCCGCGAGGAATTCACGGAAACTATCCGGTGTCCCGTTCCAAATCACAAAAATATCGTCGATAAATCGCAGCCACATGACAACCCCATCGGCTGAATCACACTCATTGAAGACCATGGTTTCTTCCCACCAGCCCAGGAGCAAATTAGCATAAGAGGGGGCACATGGGCTCCCTATTGCTGTGCCCCTGAGCTGGTGGAAATATTCCCCATCGAACGTGAAGACGTTGTTATTGAGACAAAATTCTAAGAGTTTCAAAATGAACTCATTGTGTAGGGTAAATTGTCTGCCCCTTGATCTAAGATAATAATCAACGGCTCTTATACCATATTCATGGGGGATCGAGGAGTATAGGGCCTCTACATCAACACTCCCCAAAATCATGTCTTGCTCAAGTACAACACCCTCAAGTTTTCTTAAGAGGTCCGCTGTGTCACGTACGCAAGAGTTTAAAGCCACCACAAATGGTCTCAAAATTTTATCAATATATATGCCTGTCTTATGTGTGAGGCTATTAATTCCAGACACAATAGGTCTCGCTTTTAGAGGTTCAAGACCTTTATGGATTTTTGGAAGACCATAAAAGGTCGCTGTAATTGGATAGGATGGAACCAAATAGTCCTTTTCATTTTTATCAATCACTTTGTTGACGAAACCTTCCTGTACCAAATCCCTGAGTTTATTATGCAAGTCCTTTATTGGGCTGTGTAATAATCTCTGGTAACCATCCTCCCGTTCAAGTAACCCCAAACACATTATACGATAATGGTCCGTATCCAAGATAACTAGATTTCCGCCTTTATCAGACGGTTTTATCACAATAATTTTGTCCTCTTCCAATCTCAGCAGACACTCCATTTCCACCTTAGATAGGTTATGGCTATGATCATTTCTACCATACTCAAGGTCAATCAAGTCTTTTGTCACTAGATTTAAAAATACGTCAATAGAGCAAATATCGCCAGATGATGGTGGCACTTTCTGACTTCTATTCTTTAAGGCCGTAAAATGACCCTTTCCATCAATATTAGGGTTAGAGTCGCCCAAATGATACAAAAGTCTAACATCCTCCAACAGATCTTCTTCAATCCCTAAGTCCCTACTACTTGTTTTGCTTTCCCTTATAAAATGTTTTTTCCATTTTAGATTATGAACAAACAGATGTAAATCTTTAACTGCTTCAAAAGCATCAAAGTCGGTAGTAGGGACAAAGGGTAGACCCTTGCTGAGGATACACATTTCGTCCTCTGACAGCTGTCTCTTAGAAAGATTTATGATCTGTAGTTCTAGTTGGGGTTGTTGAACCTGCTTCTGAGAGGATATTGTAGGTCTAAAAAATTACTCCTCTGTGGTGATCTCTTATTGGAGCTCCTCCCTTGATTAAATCCTCTACCTCTACCCCTAATTTTATGGTTTTTACTCTTCCCCTCAGTTTCCCATACCTCAGTTTCCGAGGAGGAAGGGTCAATATCGACGGTCCTGGTGTTTCTAATAACCGGAAAGGTGTAGGCCTTATTATCTTTAAATTCTGCCAAATCTTTACTGAAAAATTTATGTTTTCTTTCTTTTAGATGGAACTGGAATCGTTCAATAGTGTTTTGTAAACTCAATTCCTTCTGTATAAATTCTGGCTCTGAGGAAAAAATTTTTGTAACCTCAATCTGCTCTTTCAGAGACTCGTTAAGTGTAGATACTGTTGGAAGAGGAAAAACTAACTTTATCTTCATAAACCTGAAGATGTTCCGTGGATTAACTATTCACCTGTAATATAGGGGGGACATACATGAAAAGACCCCGGGTGAGATGTTTCCATTTTTTATGAGGATATAATGCCTGGATGGTAATAGAAGGCTCCTCACAGATTTGTTTATATACACATACCTACCATTTGATAATGGCTGGTCATGTTTATGGGTATATGCATATATAGGTACGATCATCAAATGTATTGCTATATGTTTTATTGGTGATGTGTACTTTAGTTCAATATTGCTTCTATGTAAGGTTCTTTTTGGATTTCACAATTTAGTACCTTCTTGATCCTTACCTATGCTTGACCTGATAGGGCTTGAAATTTTGTCTAGCCCTGTTCATTATAGATATTTATTATCTGACATTTTTTCAGGTTTTTGGTTGTAGCACCTTTTTATTCACGGTGTGTTTATACACCATATGGGCATCTAGCAACACATGTTTTGAAATATTTAGTTAATAAAAGTTATATTTTATATGTACTTGTTTGCTACATCAACTTGAGATTTTCATAACAAGTTTCTGGCCTTCGCTAGTTTGTATGTTGGGGTTTAGTGAAGTTTTCTTTAGTTAGGATGCTGTAGCAGTGTGGCCCGATTAGCAGAAAGCCAGATAGAGAATTAGCCTTGAGTAGTTTGTGAAACTTGATTTGTACTGTTTTGTGACTCACTTCAGCTATTTCTTCTTAAATTCATGTTATTAATATTATCATTGTAAACACTGTTCTTATCTTCCAGCATATAATCCCTTTTTACACAATAAAACTGGTGCTTTGCTTCTGCCTCGTCTGCTGTGCCGTACTTGAATCCTGCCTTGCGGTGTTCTTTGGACACCGCTACACATGAGCCGGTTGAAACAGCAGCATCCTGTATACACAGACCTCACATCCAGCCTGTATTACTAGGGGAAGCATACCCACTTGAGTAAAACCTGAAAACTGAACCAGGCTGAAAATTACATATCAGAGAGTCTGAAAATAAATGAATAAAGTTTGTAGCCAGAAACACTTTAACAATAAACACTAACATATGTGAAAAGATTATTTCTGTGAAAACGATGTCCACAGCCTTTAAGAAGAGTCACTTGGTTGATCTGTCACTTGCAGTTTTCTTGGTAAGTGGTAAGCTTTGCTGCAGCTACGTCAGTAGCATATATTCGCCCCATTATTTTATTTGCCCCAGCTATGATCAAAAAACAATTCAGACAGCAAATGTAGATTCAAACTGATCAGATCTTTATTAAGGAATTATAATAAAAACATTACAGAAAATTTGGAGAATTACACAAAACAAACCACCAAAGGGTAGTTTAGGACAAATAGTGTACAAAGAATAGAATAGATAAAACTACACTGTAAATTACCCCTGGCTACTAGGTAATATATTTTGTGTATGCATCATCACTAGGATAGGCAATTATTAAAACTAGTAGGGTAAAAAGTACAAATAGAAATTTAATTACAAATTATTTAATTATTACGCTCTATAGTGTAAGTAGTGAACCCCAGTACTTTGGCATACAGGCTGCTGAGAGAGTCGTCAAAGTTCCTATGAGTGATTACAGGCACCGCTCACGGTGTAGTGATCAATAACTGTAACTACTCTGTGCACGCCCCCAACACTAAGTGAGCGGCTTTGAGGAGGATAGAAGTTAATTTTTACCTTGTAGTGATGCTTTCAGGCCAGGTGTGATTGTAATGCTATTTATCTGAAAATTAATCCCAGATCTTCAGGTAACTAGTGTTTAAGCACTTGATAGGTTCCCTTTAAACTTGGCACTGTAATAGGATGCATTGTTGCAAGACAATTTGTAAGATCCCAAATGTTCTAGATCTGTCCCAGTAGTAAACTGTATTATTATTAGTTCATTAAGCATCAGCGAAAGCGTCAAGGAAAAACAACTTGCATAAACTTACAGAGCAAGGCCACGGAACCCTGGAGCACATGACATGTATAAATCACCTATCCACCCTTACTGCAGCCGCTGGTCGTCCGCATGGTATGTTTAAGAATCACACTACGTGGCCAAAGTACATGCACATCCCTCCTCATTTACTGAGTTTACCATGAATAATATGAATTTTAAACAGCCCTTAAAGGGGGTTGTGATGTCATAACATATGTAAGACCTTAGGATAGGCCATAAATATTAGATCAGCTGAAGTCCGACACCCCCACTGTTCAGCTGCTATATGCTCTGGCTTTGGCTGGATGCAAATACATAGAAGAGAGCTGTACTGTGCAGCTCAGTGTAATGTCTAGTGGGTGCTCCATGTACTGCAAAACAGCTACTATTCAATAGAATAATGTGTTAACATCCAGCCGACATAGGAGCTTACAGCAGCTGATCAGTGGGGTTGCAGGGTGTTAGATTCCCACCGATCTGACATTGGTTACCTACCCCATGGATAGGACATTGTTATTTCGTGAACGGACGACCCCTTTAATTCCAGGTGCAACAGACAAGAACCTTCGGGATCAACTGGAACGCAGAGACTCTCATCCACAATTAGTGTGCGATTATGTCTGAATACGGACAAATTTCCCAAAGACATACTTCATGGGGCCATAAAAGGACCCCAACAATATATGAACACCCATGGTTTTGAAATGGGATATCATATAAACACATTTAGCTATGCTCGACAGGTGTACAATTAGTTTAGGTTGTGTCTGTGCAAGAGAATTTAGAGTTCTGTTTCAAAAAAGCAAAGTTCAGACTGACATAATAATACATTGAGAAATCATTAACTACAGAGATTTTGGACCCCCCTCCTAAAAAAAGCAATAAAACAAAGGACTTAGGAAATGGCAGTTTGTACGGATACAATTCTATGTAGATATGAGGGGGAGGAGCTAGAGACAAAGCTCCTCCCCTAATATATAAACCCTCCTATCTCAGTAATGTAATAATCTGTCTTCACTGAATACAGATTTTACCTCAGAATTGAGAATTTTGATAATGATCAGTTCTGGCAGAGAAAGAAGCAGATTTTCCCTGATTATAAGCAACTTTGTAATATATCTTTTCATGTTTATTATTGATTTATGAAATAAAAATTAAAACGTCGGTTACGCTTTGTGATACATTTTAATATATATATATTAATAGCTGCCGTGGACAAACCTGCGTGGGTGACTTGTTAGACAGCCTAGCCGGCTTCTTTCCACAGCTGCCATGGAGGGAAAGGTCTGTTCCTGCATGCATGTATAGGGAGAGACCCATCACTTAAAAGGAGTGGGCAGGGAAAATCCAGGGGTCTGCCTGTCAGACTAGTCTCCGTGCGGCTCGGTCCCTGGTGGAAATCATACAGCCAACGTCTGATACATGCGGCCCTTGGATCGGGCATCATTTATCAGCTGTCAGGTTTCCTTTAAGCAACGGCTATCACTTCCTGTTGGTCTTTGTTTGCAGGGCCATAGCAGCACTGTCATCCCGGTGTACAACATGTGACCACTGCAGCCAATCAATGGACTCAGTGATCTCGTACCTTGATATGACAAGCCCTTTAAGGCCCCTTTCATACAACCATAATTTACACTCAGTATATGGGTTACAATGTACGAACCAGCTGTGGGTTTCCTGACAAACTATAAGGCTGATAATTCTGGTCAGGAGACTGGCGGCTGGTGTGTGCATTGTGGCCTGTATATGGAGTATAAAATATGGCTGTATGAAAGCAGCCTAAATCTAAGGAACTAACTTACTGTCAACCTTTAAAGAGTGGGATACCCCGCATCATGTACTGTACTAGAAATATTCACTAATCACACTTACCGATCAACAAGTTCAACATCAAAACAAAACCTCTTCTCGATAGAGTCAGTCTTTCTTCGTATGCAGGACTTCAAGAACACAACTTCCTCCTCTCCCTGAAATCGTAACGACATAGTTTGAAACTGATAAACATGGTAAATGAAGTCAGAATACAATGGGCAATATAGAACTTTACATTACCGACAAAGAAGAACATAGTGAAGGCTCATTACTACTATACAGATTGGGTGAATGGTTAGAGGTTCTTTCATCTGGATATGTGGGAGAAGAAATAGTGTTTTTTTAGCCTGCAATTGGCTGATCTTTGGATACCCAAATATCTGATAAGCTTGGGTTCTTGGAGCAGTAAAGACCATCATTGTAGTTTATATGATATGATAGACTGGTACCAATACTCAATCTACAATGTAGAGAGTCCCATGCATGGAGAGCTAATTAGAGAAGGAAGGGGAACTAATAATAATTAATTCCCCAATAAGTGAGGAACATATTGAACCAATCATTTACAGCACATTTCTTGCACTGGATGTATGTTCAGTCATCAGTGTCTTTGTATTGAAATACACACAAACAATGGAAGAAAAAACTCAAAAGAAAAAAAAATCCATTAAATGGTCTTCAGTAAATCCTATTCAGCCATCTCCTAGTTATTCACTATTAGGAAAAAAAACACTTTAAAAATGTGTGGCTGGATAAGCAGTTCTTGCTGCTGTAGTAGTAGATTAAAAGTTGTGTGATTTTGTTTAAAGGGATTGTCCACTACTAGAACAACCCCTTCTTACTTCCCATGTTCGGCACCAATAAAGTAAAAACACTTATACTCACCTCCGGTGCCGATGCGTTCCAGCAGTGTCGGCGCTCGTGTTCCCAGGGTTCTCCTGCGGTTGTTATGACATGTGAGCCCTGCATCCAATCAGCACTGACGTCACTGTCCCTGGCTTTGGACAAATAAATCAAGAATCTTCATGTCTGATTTGTCCGAAGGCGGGGCTAGTCACGCCAGCGATGATTGGGAGCAGGGCTTGTGTGACAACCTCACGAGAGCCCCAGAAACGTGAGTGATGACACTGCTGGAATGGCGCTAGCACCTAAGGTGAGTATAAGTGTTTTTATTTCATCGGGCCCAAACTTAGGGAATGAGGTGGGGCTGTCCTGTAAGGGACAACCCCTTTAACTAAATGTTACAACGCTGAACTGCCCACTTTAAGTTTTAAAAAAACTTTTGAGCTTCAAGACGCCAGCTTGATATTGAAATGCGTAGTTACATTTAAAAAAAAAACCAAAACTTTTTTTCTAGTACTAGAGCAGAAAGTACTATTTATCCAGCTGCACAGCCTATCTACAAAGTGGTATTCCCATCTTCAAGATATTATCTCAAGGTGTAGTAGGTGTAACATTATTAGCAAATACCTCCAATTAGAAATGTAGTACAGCTTTCCTGATTCACTATCGCTTACCCCATGTGCAGGGCATTGCAGTAGTTTAGGTATCCATGGTTAGGACCACTGACAGTTAGCCGATAGTGGTTGTAAGCATGGATACCCAAGCTACTGCAATGCCCTGCACATGGGGTAAGCGACATAGCGAATCAGAACAACTATACTAAATTTCTAAGGGGAGGTATTTGTTAATAATATTATTAATACATCTACTACATATTAGGATAGCATCTTGGAGATGGGAATACCGCTGTAAAGTTAAAGCGTTTTTTTTTCCTACTGGTGAATTTTATCTGAGAGTTTTCCCAGTCACAAGACAACAGCGACTGTTGTTATTTACCCCATATCCTCCTAGGCGAGCAATACAATTTTTTTATATACTTTTCTGCTGTAATAGGGTCACCCTATTGTGTGCGCTTTCTTTCCCTCTACAGTACATCCTGAATTTCCTAGTTATTAGCAGTTTTGGTACTTGTTGTCTACAGAGGCAAACAGGAAATAACTGGCATACATTTCCCATAGGGGTTTTCACAGAGATTCCTAGACTCACAAAGCTGCCTACATATGCAGAGATGAGGCCCACACTCCTGTATCTCGGCATAACTAAGCAGTCTTGTCATTTATTAGTATGGGAAAGTTTGGTGACAACCCCTATGGGAACTGAAACACTGTAGAAATCTGTTATTTTTAGAGAACAGAGAAAACAAGAGAAATTGCTATTATACAACCTGGGAGAGAAGAACAGGGAAAAATCAGATATTGTACAACAGAACGAATGAACAATTCCCTATTATCACCTTTCGTGGTTACATTTTATCAAGACTTTTCTTAGCTTGGCAATGTACAATGCATAAAGCATTTTGCAGAAGAGAACCCTGCCTAAATGAGTTAATCAATGGATAAACAGAGTTGCGTAAAGCTATTATTTAAGACCCTGGCCCAGCAGCAATGTAGGTACTCAGCGCTCGCCTACTACCTGCTGGCATTATGGGTGCTGCTTCTGATTAGAAGGCTACACGATATCATGAAGTGACACTTGTCATGATGACAAGGGGGCAATTAATTATAAGAGGAACCCATGATGCCAGCAGATACTAGGAAGCTCGATTTCTGGTCTTGCTGCCACATAAAAGCAACATGGAACTGGACCAGGATCCTATGAATAGTTTTGTTCAACTATAGTAAATTTGGATTGTTGGAAATTTCCTGCCTATAGAAGTTCCAATTCTACAATTCTAGGTAACAGGTGGTGCAAGATATTGGCCCCAATTCATGAAAGTGTTAACACCAGAAAACTGATGTAAAACACTTTGAAAAGTCAACATATTTTTGTGCAATTGCAGTGGGCAACACCGCCAAAATAGGGGGAGCTGGGGCGGAGCCAGGGCGGAATGATGCCGAGAAGGACAAACATTTTAGGAGTTCCAATTAGGACTTGCCTGAACCCAGTATAACCTAAATGTAATTGCTTTTGGGAAACAGGCATTTTGTAACTTCCCCCTGAATGTGAACCCAATGAAAGATAAATAATATGGTATTCTCCATTTATTTCGGAGATGTACACCTTTATCAAAATAATAAAACTGCTCTTAAACTTACCACTTTACCCCCTGACTTCTGGTCAAAAGGGACAATGGTGATCTGCTTAGTATCTCGCTGATAGGTGCAGTAATGTTTGACCCAAGACGTTCCAAAGTGTCCTGCAATGAAGTGACAAATTTGAATTAGCAAAAGAGTAGAATGCTCTGCTATACTTTAGCCTGAAACTCTAAAGTATAGTCCATAAGATGCTTGTTAGCACAAGGATAGGTCTGGGTTACATGCCACAACTAGTGTGCACTTCAATCTACAACGATTTAAAGGAGGAGAGTGAATAAGCAATGGTTTTCTACTGGCAATCCACAATTGTTGTGGGGTCAAAATTTGCTTTTTATTTCCAGTGGAGCAAACCAGAGTAAGCTGCCTTCCAGAGATGGGCTCAGATGGTGGATCAATGCATCTAAACTTTCTTTATACACTCATTATAGTTCAGTCATCACAAAATCATAACAAGTAATAAAAATACTAGTACAAAATCTTGTGTTCATCTTGCAAATACAGAAGTAAAAACTTCATAGCGTTTTCCCATAACATTCTCCACAGGATGTCATTTCTCTCCCACGTTTCAGTGGGTAGAGGCCAGCATTACTACTCATGGAGATTTACTTGGTTTTTTTGCAGCTTTCACATCACTCTGTAAATTGAGCTGGATGGCAAAGTCTCGTATATTGCCGGAACAATCGGAATAAGCAAAAACCTTTCAAAAACTATATTAAAACTTAGAAAGATATTAAAGGCATAAATTGCTAAACTAAAAAAGAACCATGAAGTAAGACACTTCTAACTCAAATTTTTGCAATTTAATAATAAGCTTTTATTTCATATAGTGCCAATATACTTTATTTTCTTATTTTGCTTCCTTCTCTCCCAAACACTACGCCACAGTGCTGTTTCAATGCTTCGTTCATGCTCCTTATAGAAGATGTTTTCAAGTGATGCTTGACAATATCAGTAAGCTATATTGAGTGTGTGTACGGAATATTCCCGATCTAATAATGGATGGGGAGCAGGCAAAGACAGGGGAATTATTATATTCTAATTGTATGCTGATATTATTAAGCAGCAGTTGGAAGCAGCTTATAAAGGAGCCTGAACTAGGCAAATAAACAGCACAGCAACAGTGTTTGGGAGAGAATGAAGCAAAATGAGGTAAACTATATTACAAAAAATTATAACTTTGCAATGACCAGAAGATAATTAAAAGAAAACGTAGTTACTCTTTAAAATAAGGTACTAGGTTCTGAGTAGAATCAGAAATCATGTAAAAGAGATGGTGAGGGGGTGGGGAAAAAAGGAGTCAAGTTACAGGAAATGAAAAGCCTGCCTGAAAAGAAGCGTTTTAGTGAATGGTTAAAGTCTATTGCTTCAGGTGAACTTGCAGCAGAAGGTCTGTGTCAGCCTCTAGCTTCTCCCTCCACACCTCTCCATAGACTTTTATAAGCAGCAACTGTCAGCTCATAACTCAGTGAACTGAAAATCTGTATTCACTAAAATTACTAGTGAATTGAGAGTAATTCATCAGTCTAGGACATACGTGTCAAACTCCAACCTTTGGGCCAAATCTGGCCCGTAGGGTGGTTATATTTGGCCAGCGACACCAAAACCGCCACCCCTATGTGTGGAGGACTATGTGGGGCCCATTATTCTGTACGGAGGACTATGTGGGGCCCATTATTCTGTACGGAGGACTATGTGGGGCCCATTATTCTGTACGGAGGACTATGTGGGGCCCATTATTCTGTAAGGAGGACTATGTGGGGCCCATTATTCTGTACGGAGGACTATATAGGGGCCCATTATTCTGTGTGGAGGACTATGTGGGGCCCATTATACTATGTGGAGGACTACAGTACAGACCAAAAGTTCGGACACACCTTCTCCTTTAAAGATTTTTCTGCATTTTCATGACTTTGAAAATTGTACATTCACACTGAAGGCATCAAAACTATGAATTAACACATGTGGAATTATATACTTAACAGAAAAGTGTGAAACAACTGAAAATATGTCTTATATTCTAGGTTCTTCAAAGTAGCCACCTTTTGCTTTGATGACTGCTTTGCACACTCTTGGCATTCTCTTGATGAGCTTCAAGAGGTAGTCACCGGAAATGTTTTTCACTTCACAGGTGTGCCCTGTCAGGTTTCATAAGTGGGATTTCTTGCCTTATAAATGGGGTTGGGACCATCAGTTGTGCTATGCAGAAGTCAGGTGGATACACAGCTGATAGTCCTACTGAATGGACTGTTAGAATTTATATTATATTATGGCAAGAAAAAAGCAGCTAAGTAAAGAAAAACGAGTGGCCATCATTAGTTTAAGAACTGAAGGTCAGTCAGTCCGAAAAATTGGGAAAACTTTGAAAGTGTCCCCAAGTGCAGTTGCAAAAACCATCAAGCGCTACAAAGAAACTGGCTCACATGAGGACCGCCCCAGGAAAGGAAGACCAAGAGTCACCTCTGCTTCTGAGGATAAGTTTATCCGAGTCACCAGCCTCAGAAATCACAGGTTAACAGCAGCTCAGATTAGAGATCAGGTCAATGCCACACAGAGTTCTAGCAGCAGACACATCTCTACAACAACTGTTAAGAGGAGACTTTGTGCAGCAGGCCTTCATGGTAAAATAGCTGCTAGGAAACCACTGCTAAGGACAGGCTACAAGCAGAAGAGACTTGTTTTGGCTAAAGAACACAAGCAATGGACATTAGACCAGTGGAAATCTGTGCTTTGGTCTGATGAGTCCAAATTTGAGATCTTTGGTTCCAACCACCGTGTCTTTGTGCAACGCAGAAAAGGTGAACGGATTGACCCTACATGCCTGGTTCCCACCGTGAAGCATGGAGGAGGAGGTGTGATGGTGTGGGGGTGCTTTGCTGGTGACACTGTTGGGGATTTATTCAAAATTGAAGGCATACTGAACCAGCATGGCTACCATAGCATCTTGCAGCGGCATGCTATTCCATCCGGTTTGCGTTTAGTTGGACCATCATTTATTTTTCAACAGGACAATGACCCCAAACACACCTCCAGGCTGTGTAAGGGCTATTTGACCAAGAAGGAGAGTGATGGGGTGCTACGCAAGATGACCTGGCCTCCACAGTCACCAGACCTGAACCCAATTGAGATGGTTTGGGGTGAGCTGGACCGCAGAGTGAAGGAAAAGGGCCAACAAGTGCTAAGCATCTCTGGGAACTCCTTCAAGATTGTTGGAAGACCATTTACGGTAACTACCTCTTGAAGCTCATCAAGAGAATGCCAAGAGTGTGCAAAGCAGTCATCAAAGCAAAAGGTGGCTACTTTGAAGAACCTAGAATATAAGACATATTTTCAGTTGTTTCACACTTTTTTGTTAAGTATATAATTCCACATGTGTTAATTCATAGTTTTGATGCCTTCAGTGTGAATGTACAATTTACAAAGTCATGAAAATACAGAAAAATCTTTAAATGAGAAGGTGTGTCCAAACTTTTGGTCTGTACTGTATGTGGGGCCCATTATACTGTATGGAGGACTGTGTGGGGCCCATTATACTGTATGGAGGACTATGTGGGGCCCATTATTCTGTATGGAGGACTATGTGGGGCCCATTATTCTGTATGGAGGACTATGTGGGGCCCATTATTCTGTATGGAGGACTATGTGGGGCCCATTATTCTGTATGGAGGACTATGTGGGGCCCATTATTCTGTATGGAGGACTATGTGGGGCCCATTATTCTGTATGGAGGACTATGTGGGGCCCATTATTCTGTATGGAGAACTATGTGGGGCCCATTATACTGTATGGAGGACTATGTGGGGCCTATCATTCTATATGGAGGACTATGTGGAGCCCATTATATACTGTATGGAGGAATATGTGGAGCCCATTATACTGTATGGAGGACTATGTGGGGCCCATTATACTGTATAGAGGACTATGTGGAGCCCACTATTCTGCATGGAGGACTATGTGCGGTCCATTATTCTGTATGGAGGACTATGTGCGGTCCATTATTCTATCTATCTATCTATCTATCTATCTATCTATCTATCTATCTATCTATCTATCTATCTATCTATCTATATATATATATATTTATATTATACTGTATACTGGTTGGCCCGAGACTTTGTCCAAGTTTTTCATTTTGGCCCCCTGTGTGTTTAAGTTTGACATCCCAGGTCTAGGAGGATAAATAGATTTCTTTAGAGAGAAAGAGAAATTCATCTTCACTTATACTATATATTCATGGAAAAATAAAAAACTATGGGAAATCGGTTTCAGAGACAGTGGATCAGTGGTGCACTAAAATGGGGTCTCCTCATTATTTTCTCAATGCATGACTGCAGTTAAAGAGGACTCGTTATCAGTTCAACAGTCGACAGGTTTTGAGCTTAACTTTTTCCTGCTGCTACCCTGAGTAATCCACTTATTTTTCCTTATAAATCTGCCATATGGTTTCAAAGACATGGGCCTTGTTATTTAGTTAAAAATTTTATACTCTTTACCAAGGGGGCATTGCTCACAAGATTCTCAGGAAGCATTTTTTTATGCTGTGCTACAATACCACTCTGTGAGCCCCTTTAGTAAAGACCATAAAAATTTGCACTAAATATAAAGGCCAGTATATCTAAAGCCGTATAGCAGATTAAAAAAATAAAATAACGAATACTCAGGGTGTCAGCGAGAATACAATTAGAACAAAAACTGGCTACTTTTAACCTGATGACAGACCCTCTTTAAAACATTGTACATTTAGGTGAGCATAAGTAAGGTCTTCAATAAAAAAAACCTACAATATCTTAGAGAACTTAAAGGGGTATTCCCATCTCCAAGATCATATCCCAATATGTAGTAGGTATAAAAATAACAATATTAGCAAATATCTCCAATTAGAAATGTAGTATAGTATTTCTGAATCGCGAAGCCATGTTACTCATGTGCAGGCATTACAGGACCTTAGTTATCCACGGTTACGACCACTAGCAGCTAACTAACTGTCACCATCAGTGGACGTAACCATGGATACTTAAGGTCCTGTATTGCCTGCACATGAGGAAAGAGACATAGCGAATCAGAAGAACTATACTACATTTCTAATTGGAGATATTTGCTAATATTATTATTACACCTACTACATATTTGGGATAGGATCTTGGAGATGAGAATACCCCTTTAAGCAGCGTATTCTTCCATCCACACTGACAGAGTATTGGTTAATGAAATGATTGGGGTAGATAGTGGTTGACAGAATAGTAGCTGACAACCCTCGAACGCATATTGCAATTTAAGCAGAAAGGCAGCTCTCACTAAACATAATGAACATATCTGATAAAATGTAAACCTGGGGGTTCAAATACATAATGATGGCTTATAGGATAGCCTTCATATTAAATTACCATTTACTGTCTAGACTACATTTGTAATTAAGAAAACCCTTGGAAAGCAAGTCGACTTTACTGGAATATTTCAAGCTTTACTTACTCTTCTCCTGTATATACAGGTAGCCCTCCATTGTGTAAGGACTAAAAGTTTGTTGTTCATGGGGGTTTTCTTTCATCTTTTTCATCAGTGCCTCCACCTCAGACCGAGTTCCTTCAAAGCGATCCCGAGTCTACAAAACACATGCATTATTTTCAACATTTGAAACCACTTTTAAAGCTTTTTTTTTTTCTATTTAAACTTTTTTTGTGTTTTTTTTTGTAGTCCTATAGAAAATCTACACATAAAGCATGCACAAAAATGTCAAAATACTTTGTGTGTACTGTAATTGTTACCTTTTAAACCAAATTTAGTTGCTGATCTGACCTGCAGTTGCGAGATTTGAGGATTATAGTAGTTTACAATAACAATTCTTGTGTTTCTCTTTCGTTTGAAATCTTGATCCTTTACTATAAACATATTACATATTCTTTTACTAGGACTGCTGAAAATGGAAAATGTTAAGGACTTAAAAGTGAGGAAATCCTTACATTCTGGATACTGATGGTCAGCTGGGTCTTGAAGTCACTGAAGTCTTTGGCCAGCTCATAGCCATGGTGGTAAAAAGTGAAGAGTCCTTGCAAAAAGGCCAGCAGCTGAAAAAAAAGAACAAAAACGATATGGATGTGAATTACAATTTACACACTACCATTCACTTTAGCAATAATAAACCATGGCAGGATGCACACAATATAAAGAAAGGCACAACATAATAAATAAATCACTGATTATGCGCATAGTGGGCTACAGGTAAAGCAGCACACTATACGTCTGATTCCATTCTGAATAGGTTTCATCAACATTGTTGCATGTCAAAGCAGCTTATTCACAGAGATTTGTTGCACAAATTTCTAAAAATCTGGTTAATAGATTCTAATTCAAATTCTGTTTGAAGAACTACTAATACCGCCACTCAGAGCTGAGCTTTCCAGGAGCCCAAAGGCAGGTATTATGCCAAGATGTAATGGGGTTCATTCACTCAAAGCAGGGCACCTTGGCTTGGTCAAGTCACACACTTAGGCTATGTGCCCACGATGCAGAAATGCTGCATATTTTTTCCGCTTCTCCCTTGCAGATCCGCATGCGGTTTTTACATGCGTTTTTCCCGCCAGGTAGAAGAGTTTGTCAAGCGTTCTTCACATGCATTTCTGCATGCGGGTTGTCAGGAGCTTTCCAAGCGATTTTAGCATCACTTGGAAAAGTGCTTGACAACTTGTTCACACTATATAAATCCATGCAACCGGCATGGATTTATAGTAGTGTGACCAAGTTAGTTAAAAAAAAAAGAATAAGAATGGTAAAAAATAAAAAATAAAGATTATACTTACCTTCCGATGGCCCCCGGTCTCCTTCTCCGCTAAGTCCGGTCTCCCCGGTGTCTCGCGGTGGTGTGAAGGACCTGCGATAACGTCATTTAGTCACGTGACAGGTCACGCGACCACCGACGTCAGCGGTCGTGTGACCTGTCACATGACTCAATGACGTCATGTCAGGTCCTCATACCACCGCGAGCCGCCCAACACACCGCACGCATCGCTATGGAGACCAGGGG
Organism: Phyllobates terribilis; assembly: GCF_046119375.1. NCBI lineage: Eukaryota > Metazoa > Chordata > Amphibia > Anura > Dendrobatidae > Phyllobates > Phyllobates terribilis. The sequence goes on along the minus strand of NW_027362771.1, from coordinate 55,068,874 downwards.
CCATCGGAAGGCAAGTATAATCTTTAATTTTTTATTTTAAATTATTTTTTTTACAGGTACTATGGTACCCGGGTCTGGATGAGTCTCCTCTCCTCCACACCCGGGTACCATCCGCACATAGAATCGCTTCATATCCGCATGTGCACATGTAGTCAGGATATTTAGTGTTTCAATGCAAGTCAATGGCGGCAATTACACCACGTGTCCGCAAAATTAATGGACATGCTGCGGATTTTTCTGCAATGATAATCCACAGCAGAAATTTCCGCAGCATGTGCACAGCACATGCGGATTATCATTGGGGACCATGGGGCACGTATTACCAAGCGTTTTTTAAGCGTTTTCGCTGCGGAAATTCCACGGCAAAAACGCTTGAAAAACGCATAGTGGGCACGCCGCCTTAGGAGCAGCTCCGTAACTGAGAATTTCCAGTTGCCGCCAGCAACAATAACAGCTGATCAGCAGCGGTGCAGGGTCAGACATTGATTACTTTGCTAAGGATAGGTCATCATAACTAATAGACAACCTCTTTGTTAAAAGAGGGAATAAAATAAGAACACAAACTGGTGGCTTTTATCCTTGGGATAGGTCCTCTTTCAGTTGCAATAAACCCCCATCAATTTTTAAGAATGTGACAGTTTCATCAGCGTGCTCATGTGTGTTTTCTTCCCAAGAATAAGAGCTACTGAAAACATGCTCCTCTTTATGATGCCGTGCAGTATCCGCAGATCCGTCAGCATTTGGCCATGCACTGCTGTGTAAAGCTCATCAATAATAAGTGTAAAGTTCAATGATTCTGCAAGGAACCTACAACTCTAAGTTCATGATGATCTTGCCATGAACTGTTTGCATGGTTCAAAGCGGTTGCAGCAATGTAACCAATGGCCTTGTATTGGAGAGGAACGTCTATTAAAAAGCAGCCTTCAATTTGAACGTTAATATCATTTTGACATTATAATGTAAGCTTTTAATGTGTTTACAGGGAAAATCTCAAAGGAATGTCTGTTTATCAGCAGAAGTAACCGGAAACATATACACAGAATTAATGGCCTTGGGTAATCTGCAAGCTATTAATATAGTTGTTGTGTACTGGTTTAAACCAGAGAGTATGTTCCCTTGTGTGAAGAGGAAATGGTAGCAGAAGAGGATCCTTGTTTCTAAATCTATGTGAACCAAAACCTAAGCCACATGGAAAATACATCCAGCACTTCTCACTTCCCGCATTACAAAAAGCATGTGAACCATTAGTACATCACATGCCACTGCCATGAAGCTGTCACTAGCCTACGCTGATCAAACATGGATTCTACGTCATCTCATGCCCTAAAGAGTCATAAAGGAATCTTCAATTTAATGTATATGTTCGGGCATTCAGCTATGAATGGTGCCAATAGTGCATCATGTGCATTAGCTTCAGAGGCTGCAGCACAATATTAAGTGAGCACTTTTTCAGTGGATCAGATTCAGTGGGAACAAACATTGCAATTGGAAAATCATGCAATGTAAGTGACTTTGAATGAGGTTTGGTCATTGGGGAAAGACTACCATTGACCAGTATCTCGAAGTGTTGTTGGGAGTTTACACAAAATTATGAAAAAAAAACTAAACATTTGACGAAAGGAAACTCATCATAGAAGGAAGAAGGATGTCAAGAATTATTCCAAAGAACAGAGGGTGCAGAGTCAAGCAAATTGCCACTGAATACCATGCCACACTGCTTGTATAGACCGGTCTTCCCTGGCTTTTACAGTCCCCAGATATTAATCCTTTAAAGCATTCGTGGGGCGAGGTGAAATGGGCTGTTCAGACCAGGTCGTTTGTAGCAGCAGCTATAGACTATCCTGTAAGCCAATATTCCTGAAGAATGATTTCTAATCACTTGTGGAGTCCCAAAGCACTACTAGATGAGTGTCTCTAGTAAAGTGGACAGGGAAAATGACTATAATTAAGACCACAGCGACTTTGACCAATTACTTTCTCTATATGAACATTTTATGCCATTGCTTGATTTTTTAAGGACTGAATCTGCTAGCTTATAATGGAATTTGTCAGAATTCTGTAAGAGAGAAGATCACAACAAAGTCGTGGTCAGCATTATTCACATTATGTAACTTATAAACGACAGAGGTATATATTGGGAGTAATCCTTGGTATATGCCACTGAATAGAGAAATTAACAAAAAAGCAGTCTCCCGGCCATTACTATTGACTAAAAAAAAATGCCTGAGCATATCACCCTCACTGAAGTAATAAAGACCGTCTTTAGGCATTTCTGGGGTTAATGGAGGCCAGTGGCTACATCAGAATATGAGCCAGGAGCTTTAGAGGTGCACAAACCAAAATATGTTCATAGCCGAATGTGACCATTCTTAGAAGAATGGAAATGGGATGGGATAAAGCCATGTAGCTAGTTTAAACAAAACTTTAAAAAAGTTTTCATTCTTTTAAAAAACTCCCACGAGCTGGCTTTTATGAGGGCTAAAAAGCAAGGTTACGGTCCAAGGTCACACCATGGTAAATGCATGCCCATTTGAGTGTCCATACCACTGCTTGAAGACTTGGACCTCCTCTAGTACTACTAGACCAGACTTGGATCAACATAGGATCCATTCCAGTAGAGCGGCAAGAGATCCAGGTATTGTAGCCTCAGTACCATCAGTATATTAGCCTCATGAAAGTGGACATAAACAATTTCTGACGTTTAAACGCTCACAGAAACAATTCTAACCTCGGAAAAGATGATCACAATTTTTTTTGTGATAAAACAGCATGTTTAAAACTATCTGTAACCCAAGGCGTTACACAAGTGTTTTCTGACAGTGTCCAGCACATTATTTCTTGCCAAATTAAAAAAAAAAAAATAGCATACAGACATTGCTAGACCTTGTCAAAATGATTAATACCCTCTTCTTCTGCGATTTGTTCAATTGAAAAGGGAATATTGGCTAAAAAAATTCGTTACATTTCTTTCTCTTTACCAAAACCAGGAATAATCTTAGAGTATGTGCCCCAAAACAAAAAATATGGCCTTTTGTGCAGATTTGACAAGCTCCGACCCCCAGGAGAGCCCAGAAACCTCGGATGATGCATTTCCATAGCAGTTGGAGAAGGCTCCATTTGTCTGTCTGTCCTTCTGGACCTTCTCACCAGAGTATTCTGATGGATTACAGACTAATAAAGGGAACTCAAAGAATAATCTAATAAGTAACTGAGTTTCAATGGGAGCTTTCTATAAAGTATTTTTGAAGCTTCTCAATATTTTTTGTGTAGTCAGACATCAACCAGAAAATTGTAAAAAATAAAAAAAAGGTTAAGGGAAGACATATATTAGTTGAGATGATATATACTTTAATGTCACAAGGAAATGGAAAGTCACAAACAAAAAATATATACGTCCGCCAGACTCTCTCCATTATATGAAAATTATAAGAAAAGAAATCACAGTAAACTTACCGGCTCCACAAACTCAAACATTTTTCGCTCCTGAACTTCATGGACTTTCAAAACGTACTCCAGCGACACCTCATAGAAATGCTGCCTCATTTGGTCTACCTGACTGTCAGCCTGCCACACAAGAGAAACAAAGCATCCCATAATTGTGGAATTATATGACAAATCAAGTGTTAAAATACCGATCAAGAAGACCACCATTCATTATTTCAGGAGGTGCCATACTCTGTACAACTTAGCTCTGCTGTCCCCTCTCAACTTGTTTCATTCTTTTTCACTGGACTTACGAGGAAGGTTGCAGAAGTTGGTAATTCTGTTACTTACAGTACCAACTTACTGCTCAGGTTATTGCCTGGTATGTAGACTAGACCCTGCAAGGAATAAACCAATCATTTACACTTCTGTGGTGTACACGCATGCCGCATATAGAGGATGAGGATACCGCATATAGAGGATGAGATCGCAACGTGCTTTTTCACAAAGGTAGATAAGAACTAGCATTCTGAAGGCATGCCCAACATGGGACACATCTGTCATACCAATACAAATTTTGTATATGCAAAGTAACTGTACATTCACTGACCTCCTCAGTCTTCCCTACAATAATGCTGCATCACTGTGTGCTTTTCTTGTCATGTAGCAGGGACTGCTGTGCCTCAGTCTGAATGAAGCTCTGTAGTATATGAATATCTGCAGTGTAGATGGACCATCCCTGTGGACAAGGATTTTGCAGACTCATACAGACTATACACACCGTTTTCTTTATTGCCCCCTATGTTACCAATGATTAGTGTGTAGTGAGCATATTAAAATATTTGCTGTATTCTGTCGTATGCAACGTCGCTCCATTCATTCCCAGCAGTATTTCAAGCTTTGCAAAGCATGGAGTTAAAAGCCTTACCAATAGTTATACTTTAGTGTGGTTTCTAAAATGAAATTCCAGAAAAAAAAATCATTAGATTTGAAGATGTGTTTATAGTGGATCCCCATGGATTTACCGATTATATGGACACAAGTTCTGAATTTGCTGTGAATTTTGTTGCACAAAGTACTGTAAGTGCCATCTTCATCTGAAAATTCTGTGACTGAAAACTGGTTCAATTCATTTCAATAGATTATTTCCGATGAACAAGACACTTGCAGAACGCTCCGCAAATAAGCAATGTGTGAACATACATTTATTGCATGTGACTCCCTGTTGGATATATAAAAAGGACATACAGTATGCATGGAAGAGCCATAGTGGAGGGTGAGACCTGGAAAGGGGAAAAGAGCTGTGGATATTATTTATTTTATTTATATATATATATATATATATATATATATATATATATATATATATATATATATATATATATATATATATATATATATATATATATATATATATATATATATATATATATATATATATATATATACATACATACAGTGTAGAAGTTTTAGGCAGGTGTGTAAGAAATGCTGCAAAGTAAGTTTGCTTTCAAAAATAGAAATGTTGATTGTATTTTCTTAATTGATAAACTAATTAAATGAACAAAAGAAAAATCCAAATCAAATCATTATATGGTGTGACCAGCCTTTGCTTTCAACTCCAAGAACTCGGCAGGGTGATTGTTCCAAACATCTTGGGAGAACTAAACACAAGTCTTCTGTGGATGTAGGCTTGTAAAATGCTTTTGCCTCTTGATGTAATCCCAGAAAAACTCAATGTTAAGATCAGGGCTCTGTGGGGGCATATCATCACTTTCAGGACTTCTTGTTCTTCTTTACACTGAAGAAAGTTCTTATTGGGAATCTGTAAGCAGGTTTTTGCTATCTAATCTGAAGACAGCAGGAGATAGGGGCTGAAACACAGAATTCAGCGATGTGTCACTTTTTTGGCTGTGTGCCGTTTCCATAGAATAAACGTTTTATCACCTGGTGACCATCACTACCTGGACTACAGCTGACTTGACTGCTAGTCCGATCATGCCCCCTCCTCTGATAAGCAGCTCACCGTCAATAGACAATGTACATAGAGAGCCTGGTGTAGGCCAGGTTAGTTTTCTGAGCTCCTCTACTGCTGCACCCAGTAAACTAAGTGATACATTGCTGCATTCAGTGTCTCTTTTCGTACATCATGCTGTTCTCAGAAGAGGTAACAAAAACCTGATGACAGATTGCCTTTAATGACATTGGCTGTAGGTCATTAAAAATCCAGACGTCTCCTTGAGGGTATTGCATGATAGATAATCATCGGCCTGTATTTCTTAGCATTGAGGACACCATTAATTTTAACAAAATTCACAACTCCATTTGCTGAAATGCTGCCCTAAACTTTCAGGAAACCTCCATTCTGGTTCACTGTTGCCTGCAGACACCTAGTATTTAACCACTCTCAAGTGCACTGGAGAACAAACTCTCTGTTTCAGCCAAATTTTTCACATTTAGAATCATTAATCCAGAGCACCTGCTGCAATTTTTCTGCACACCTCTTTGTTTTTGTGCATGGATGAGTCACTTAGTCACATTTCCATGTTGTGTATGGTTTTTGGCTGCAATTCTTCCAGGAATTCTGTCCACTTCTGGACAGACTTCCCCTGGACAGTAGGTGGGCATAGCCGATTCCCACTGGTTGCTGTCAGCGCTTCCCTTCAGAATCTAAAGAAATCATGCTCTTTCTTTCGTCTGCTGCACTAATTTCCTTGGCCAACCACTCCATCTATAGCCCTCAATGTTGCCCATTTCTTGGTGTCCTTAATGGATTGGGGATTACTTTTAAACTTGAAAAAATCCCTTTAAAATAAGACCTGTCCTTTGCTAAAAATATCTGAGTCAAATACTTTATAAAAAAAACTCTAAGCTCCCCCGATTCTGCAGCGCTTTTATGTTTTGCACTAAATTGCTCCATTAAGAGATATTCACATTTGTTCCTTCTGTAGCGCAGTATGTGAAATCTCTGTTTGCAGACCAATTGGGAGGTTCTCAGCAGCATCTGGGAGGGCTGAGGTGAAAGTGCACACCCCAAGAGAAGACTCTGAAGAAACATACAGTAGAACTACAAGCCGAGATTTCACAACCTGCTCTACAAAAGCTATATATATTATGATATATCCATATGCTTGCGATTGAGAAACGCAGCGCAAAATGGAAAAAAAAGTATCAGAATCAGGGCAGCTCAGGGATCTCTACAAGTTATTTAACTCAATTTTATTAAGCATGTGACATGTACTCTTTAAAACTCGGGACAACCCTTTTAAAACAGGATCTACCATTATCCATGAACATATAGATCATTGCGCCATTTATAAAGTTCATTCCCAGACAGTACTCACAAATAATCTTAATTAGTATATTCTTTAGCCAAACCATGGCACTTCCAACTGTATTTCTAATTAATGATTACAGAATATTAATAACTATATATTAAAAAAAAAGAATGAAAAAGTAATATGTTTTCAGCATGTTTGCTGAGGTTTGGCCTCACACATACACTGTCATGTGCATTACATATACAAAAAAAAAAAAGTTGTGCCATTGTCCACTGGGTGACGTATTTCAGATGTATTCTGAGGAGGGACAGCCCGGTAACATCCCGCACAGTGCAACATTCACTGTTCACATCTGGGCCTTCATGTGCCAATGCATTGGCACATTCTTAATATGATCAATCTGGCTTCCTAATTGTCCAAAGACTAGCTATAAAAGCCATTTGTCTTTCGGTGAAGATGCCCTTAATGTGTTTGTCCAAGATCATGATAAATCATGTATGTTGCAAATATAGAACCAGGACACAGAAGAATTTGTATTCTGCAGTTTCTTCATTTATTTATCCATCATCATGCTAAACACTTCCATGTAGACCTAAAATAAACAGAAGTCCTTGTCTAAGTTTGGTTCAGAAAATTAAAGGTCTTGTTAATTTGACCCCCATCTTGATAACACGAGTCCTATACAGAGGATCATCTTTCCTTAGCACACTTACTGCACTGCAGATTTTAAAATATGCGCTCAAAAGTGTGTTGTGGAAATGTTTTATAAGAAGAGGATATCATTTTATAATCAATATCTGCTCAAAACTAATTATAAGGGCTTGGTTCTCCTAATTCTATACACTGGCTCTAAAGTAAATTCACATTTTTCTCCACTAGATGTCAGCACAAGCTTAAAATAGGTAGAAGTTCAGTATGTCCAGCCTACAGAATAATCCCGACAGGACAGGAATGGCAGGCTTCAGACACGTCTACACCAGCATGTAGCTCCACGACTCGGCTTCTTCGTCTTTCAGAGCCCAGAGATTCATTCGGAAGTTTAGAACCGATTTCACCACATTAACTGTTCTTAGCCAGTCAAGTTCTGGTTTTCTGTACATAACAGGCATTAAAAATTTGGATGATGATTAAGACATTATTTGTCCATGTCAGGAAAATTATCAAGAGGGTGGAGACCGGATTTAAGGAGTTCAGACCAACAGATCTTTGACTCACAATATTAGCACAATTATATGATAAAGGAGAAATTACTGGGTAATCAGTAGGACACCAACACACCCTGCATAGGAATAAAACACCATTTAAAGGGGAACCTGGCAGGAGATTTACAGCTGCATCTCTTCAGATAGAATATACTTTGAGGACAGAGACAACTTCTCCCGTCCCACTCCACTAGAATGACAAGTCTCGCCCTATACACACACATATATGAAAATATCTGCTGCCAGCGACCGGCCTCTTGGACTTGATTTCCACCATACCATAGTGTTTTTGAGTAAAAGAAATGGCTACAATAACGGGGCTAATCTCCAATGCAAGTCAGGTTCCCTTTACAGAGAAACGGTCTCCAGGTATTTTGCCACCTAATCTGAGAACAGCATAATGTACAGTCATGGCCAAAAGTATTGAGAATGAGACAAATAGTAATTTTTCCAAAGTTTACTGCTTCATTTTTTGTAATGGCAATTTGCATATACTCCTGAATGTCAAAGAGTGATCAGCTTAACAGCAATTACTGTACTTGCAAAGTCAATATTTGCCCAGAAAATGAACTTTAACCACCAAAACACATTTCAACATCATTGCAGTCCTGCCTTAAAAGGAGCAGCTAACATCGTTTTAGTGATTGATCCATTATCACAGGTGTGGGTGTTGATGAGGACAGGGCTGGCGATCAATCAGTCATGATTAAGTAAGAATGACATCACTGGACACTTTAAAAGGAGGCTGGTTCTTGGTATCATTGTTTCTCTTCAGTTAACCATGGTTATCTCTAAAGAAACACGTGCAGCCATCATTGCACTGCACAAAAATGGCCTAACAGGGAAGAGTATCGCAGCTACAAAGATTGCACCTCAGTCAGCAATCTATCGCATCATCAAGAACTTCAAGGAGAGAGCTTCCATTGCTGTCAAAAAGGCTCCAGGGCGCCCAAGAAAGACCAGCAAGCGCCAGGACCGTATCTTAAAACTGTTTCAGCTGCGGGATGGGACTACCAGCAGTGCCGAGCTTGCTCAGGAATGGCAGCAGGCTGGTGTGAGTGCTTCTGCACGCAATGTGAGGCGGAGACTCTTTGAGCAAGGGCTGGTTTCAAGGAGGGCAGCAAAGAAGCCACTTCTCTCCAGAAAAAACATCAGGGACCGACTGATATTCTGCAAAAGGTACAGGGAGTGGACTGCTGAGGACTGGGGCAAAGTCATTTTCTCTGATGAATCCCCTTTTCGATTGTTTGGGACATCTGGAAAACAGCTTATTCGGAGAAGAAGAGGTGAGCTCTACCACCAGTCTTGTCTCATGCCAACTGTAAAGCATCCTGAAACCATTCATGTGTGGGGTTGCTTCTCAGCCAAGGGAATCGGCTCACTCACAGTCTTGCCTAAAAACACAGCCATGAATAAAGAATGGTACCAGAATGTCCTCCAAGAGCAACTTCTCCCAACCGTCCAAGAGCAGTTTGGCGCCCAACAATGCCTTTTCCAGCATGATGGCGCACCTTGCCATAAAGCAAAGGTGATAACTAAATGGCTCATGGAACAAAACAGAGATTTTGGGTCCATGGCCTGGAAACTCCCCAGATCTTAATCCCATTGAGAACTTGTGGTCAATCATCAAGAGACGGGTGGACAAACAAAAACCAACAAATTCTGGCAAAATGCAAGCATTGATTATGCAAGAATGGACTGCTATCAGTCAGGATTTGGTCCAAAAGTTGATTGAGAGCATGCCAGGGAGAATTACAGAGGTCTTGAAGAAGAAGGGGCAACACTGCAAATATTGACTTGCTGCATTAACTCATTCTAACTGTCAATATAACCTATTGGTACTCATAATATGATTGTAATTATATTTCTGTATGTGATATAAACATCAGACAAACACTAATAAAAACCAGAGGCCAGCAGATCATGTGAAAATATAATTTTGGTGTCATTCTCAAAACTTTTGGCCATGACTGTAGAGACAGAGGCCTTGATGCCAGCGAGGTGTCACTGGTATATTTGCCACAGTTTTGATAAAAATCACTGTTTTAGCATCAGGAGACTATCACTAGAAAACCTACTGACAAGTAGTCCTTCATACTCATGAGCTCTGTATTACCTCACCCCACCACTGATTGACAGCGATGTGGTTGGGGGATGTACTGAGCTCAGCATTCAGAAAACTGGTAGATCTGCAGCAAATAAAACAGTGATTTTATCAAAATGACAGCATGCAGTGCAGTAATGATACATAGCTGGAATCAGGGTCTCCACCTCTACATTATACTGCTCTCAGATGAGTAAAGGGAATTTGTCACCAGATTTTTTCAGTGTAAAACAACAGACTTGCAGCACGGTGGCGCAGTGGTTAGCACTATAGCTTTGCATCGCTGGGGTCCTGGGTTCAAATCCCATCAAGGACAACATCTGCAAGGAGTTTGTATGTTCTCCTGTGTGTGCGTGAGTTTCCGCCCACACTCCAAGAACATACTGATAGGTAATCTAGATTGTGATCCCCAATGGGGACAGCGATGACTGTAAAGTGCTGTGGAATTAACGGCGCTATATGAGTAAAATAAGTAAATCAATTACAAAGAGCTACTAAACAGCAGCAGTAAACAGTGATTGACATGTCCATCAAGCAGAACTGTGTCAAGAAATCAAAGCACAGCCACCCAGTGGACACTTGTCCTTGTGCAGGGCTCTTTTTAAGCTAGGATTTTTCTAAAATGCAGCAGTTTTCAGGGTAAGACAGTTTTTGTAATAAGCAAGGCATTTGTGATTAGTGCAGCATGAATCTGCTGACAGGTTCCCTTTAAATCCCAACAAATATGTTCACAGGAGAGAGACAATGAGTTGTTGTGTGCACTGCAATATACACCAGTAATGAAGAATGCAGGTTCTTTGCCAACAACATTATAGGGGATTAGATCTCCAGCACTCTATGGGTTAGGCTGTAACATTCCCAGTAGAAACTAACAGGTGGCATTAACTCACATTTATCAGCCATATGTAGTGATCCCACGTATGTGCGCAGTCTGAATGCATCTCTATATCATAACTAAGGGCAGTGCTGATAAAGCAAACAAAAAAAGCAAGTTGACATGGATCAGTTCACTACATGGTCCTTGTTAAATGCAGGGAAATAATCATCAGCTTAAAGATGATGAAAGGTCCATGGATTCAGGAGGTATTCAAGGCACGGACCCCCCTTGGGGCAGGCTTGTCCGAGCAATAGTATAGGAAAAAGGTGGTAGGATTCAGCACAAGAATCATAAAAAAAAATTGTTTATTGGATCAACGTTGAAAACCTAGAATAAAACAAGCCAAATGGGACACGTATCACATTACAACGTTTCGGATGTGGTCTCCTATTAGTAAGGACAAAAGGTCCGAAAAGCGCAAGGCGATAAGTGTCCCATTTGGCTTGCTTTGTTGTAGATATTCAACGTTGATCCAATAAAGAATGGTTTCTTATGATTCTAGTAAAATGCACTGTTTCACAAAAGTACTGGATGCGTCAAAACGGTCAATTCTGATGAGATTCAGGGAAAATTGTGTAAAAGCACATGGAATAATCACGTATGGAATAATAAATCTTTAGAGTGTATAGTAGACCTTCATAAAGCTTATCCAGTAGGATATGTCTGACTTAAATTACGTAATATGGGGGGCATACACCCAGCATTTGGTGATGAAAGTTATTTTCTTCAAGCCCCTAACATTACGTGGATGTGTGTGACCTGAAAAGATTACAGTGCCCTGTGACCATGTTACAAACTTACCCGTGTGGTTAGGGAAAGAGGTGGGCCCACAATGCAATGTTTTCTACACTATGCCGAGAAAGATATTCCTTCTGTTAAAATATAATCCTAAAGATTAATTAAAGGGGACATGCTCGAGTTTGGAAGTTATTCTCTATCCATGAGTTAAGGGATAACGTTACCATCGCCGGGGATTGAACGCAGGGACTCTGAAAAGCTCTGTGTTAACGGAGCAGTGGCAGATCATGAGCACTGCCGCACCATTCTTATGCACTGTGCCCGGCTATCTCTGCTGGTCCCATTAAGAATGAATGGAGCAGCAGTGTGCATTCTTGGCCACCTCTCCATTCATCTCTCCTCAGAGCCCCCGCTACTCAGATCAGTTTGGGTCCCAGCGTTTGACCCCCAACGATCAGGAAGTTATTCCCTTTCTCATGAATAGAGGATAACTTCCAAATTTGAGAAAACCCCTTCAACATGTCTACTCTCAATCTTTCAACATACCCAATTATTCAATTAATGGAGTGCATTGTAGTGATTGTACACATAACTACAAAATCTAGGCAGATATGAGTCATGAGAATTATTCATCCCACTCAGGACTAAGTGGTCACCAACATTTCAATAAACGTAGTCACTGCTTTGGCCGTCAGATGAGTAACAAAACTGCACTATTTTTAACCAAAATTAGGTTTTCAATACAAAAACCCTCCAACGTGCCAACCAGCAGCAGGAGTCTCCCTTCAGTATAAATCACTGTCCACTGCCTGTTGTTAAGTGTAATCCATGGCCAAATACAAAGACCCCGAGACAGATTTTAGGAAGTGGAGGGTTGGTCTTTGTCTCTCTGCTCGGTCACATCCTGTACAGATGTAACGGAGAGATCAGTATGAGGTAGGCAAAACATTACACCGTTATATTGAGTGAATAGTTGTTCCAGCATCTATCAGGATGATGATGATGATGAAGAGAAACCGCCCTACTCTAAAAGATGAGGTGCAAAGAATATTATATCTGACATATTAGACTGGCGTGGGCGCCAAAAGTAGTTTTAATTTTTGTATGGGATGAAGGCAGCAAGGCGGGGATTTTACTCTCATTTGGGTGAAATGGCAGACTTGCAGGAATAAGTAGGAGTTTTCACTTCTGCAGCTGAAATGACACATGGGTGAAGAAATAAAATGCAAGCACTGTGGTAGTGACCACAATTCTTAGGCCATGCTGGAATTTATTTTTCTGAAAAGCACTGCATGTCCTATCACAGTTTATGGACGCTACCAATACATATGGACAAGTGAACTTTTCCTGCACTCATTGCAAAGTCCACTAGAGGGGGATAGAGTTTAACACTTGAGCAAAACATTGGCTTCTCATAGTGAGAACAGCCACAGCTGACATCACTGACACGAATACTATTTGGGATCATTCGAGCTGGCTTTCAAGCATTGCAGCCAGTCTTCTACATAAATCAATGTAATGATATTTGGGACAAACTAATAGATCAAATGCAATATACCAAAGCAGCCATAGAAATAGCAAATGAGATGGGGTCATACTACAAAATTCAAAACAGACTTATAAATAGCAAAATACTCCTTTAAAAGTAGGAATAATTGAAAAGAATAGTGCAGGTTTATGGACCATTCTCTTTTATGTAGTAGTACAGGGGTGAGGAACCCATTTTCTGACAAGGGCTTTTTGGATATTTATACCATCCTTCTGGGACCGTACAAAATGAACTTAAAAATTACCCTGCTATATTTGGTCAAGCATTTAGTTAACTCACCCTTAATTGTACACTAGGACTGGTGTATACATGTCACATAGGAGACACATATATAGACCAGTCCATAGGTCTCCTATATGCTTTATATACACCAGTCCCCATCACATAGGAGACCAGAAACATCACACAGGATACACAGACTGCTGTATTCATTACATAGGAGACACTGCTTCCTTCATCGTCAAGACGGGAGTGCATGGCGCCAACTCCCCCTACAAAGCACAGTGCTAGCACTAGGAAGTAATCTTTTGTGGCGAGAGCTGCAGAGAACGCTCTATGCCCGTACTTGCTGTGCCAGCTGCAAAACTGAGCCGGCAGACCAAGCACTGCGGTCCCCAGGGATCTGCCCGGTTGCCACCCCTGTAATAGTAGCTCCAGTAGTTTATGTACTTTAGTGTGGGTAATTTAGGTACCAATATACAAATGTCCTATAGGGTGGAGTCACCTAGTTTGTATGGGGCCTGCCACACAGATGCCAGTAAGGCACCTGTAAGGTAAGACCTTTTTCCTGCACATTAAGAAACACAGAACTGGTACTCCTCGGAGTGCAGCGCACTTCACCACACACACTGGCTGAGCAGTAAGCCTTCATTTCCCAATAACACACTCAGAAACTCTAGTGATCGGTGCGGTTCAACAATCAGGTACATGTATGACTTGTATTTCATTCATTAAAATCCCTGCTCATTCTGGGCTTAGCAGTCAAGTGGGGGGTCAGTTATCAGAGACTGACAACCTTCCCTGTACACAATAGACTTCTATCACGGATTAGAACTTCACCATTAACAGCTAAGCCCAGAATCATTGAATAAAACCAAAGTTATATTGTATATAGTGCATTTCAAACAAAAACTAACAATCTCTTCAGCTTTTTCTGCTCTAAAGTGCCCACAGACTGCACATCATTCTCCAAGACAGGTTCCAAATAAAGGGAATCTGTCACCAAGTTTCTGCCCTCTAATCTAAGAGAAGCACAATGTAAAGACAGAGACCTTAATTCCAGTGATGTGTCACTTACTGGGCTGCTTGCCGCAGTTTTCACAAAATCACTGGTTTTATTAGCAGGAGATTATCACTAGTAAACCTGCTGTAGTCCTTATATTCATGAGCTTTGTATAACAACTCTACCCCCACCACGCATTGGCAGCTATAAGCCTATGCATAGTGTATACAGAAAGCTGCCAAGAAATGGTATAGTTGGGATTATATAGAGCTCAGAATTCAGAGATCTGGTAGATCTGCAGCAGATAAAACAGGGATTTTATCACAATGACAGCAAGCAGCTCAGTAAGCGACACATCACTGGAATTGTGGTCTGTATATCATGCTGCTCACAGTTGAGATAGCAAATACCTGGTGACAAATTCTCTTTAAGGCTGGCTTATTACACCCAACATTTATGGTCCATGTAAGTACTGCAATGTATGGAATGGCATCAGGTCTCCTGACCCAAAGCCAACAGCCTCATAAGCATATATCACAATGTTGAATTTGAGTCAGGAGACCCATGTCTTGTCTTACATTCTAAGTACAGGCCACGATGTAGAATGTCAGATGTGTGAATCTGGCCTTAAAGGTACACTGCCAAATCTCTACCCACCTCATGCAGATGAACCTCTTTCTTCCTAGAAGACAGGTTCATGTGTTTTTCCAGCACACTGCAGTATTTCTCAGTCTCCTTGTCATATTTCTTTTTCACCTCCTGTGTGAATGAAATTGGATGCAAAGTTAAATTACAAAACTGGTGCAGTTTATAAAGTATGAGATTAAGGTAGAGAACTGACAGGAAAATCATTATAGCCAAACACAAGCACTCACTTGTTCCAGGCTCTAGGCAATCGTTTTGTGATCCTAAACATGCTTATGAGAAACACTTCGGTACACTTTGTTATTGCCATCTTAAAGCACTCTCAGGAATATTTTTTTTTAATTAAATGTGAGTATATGTGCATGCAGTGAAGTGCGAGTATATTAATATACTCACCCACCGCCTACCTCTCCAGGATCCAGCACCGTTCTGCTATTCTTTTCAATGACGTCATTGTCACACTGGGCGACCAGAAGTGGCTCTTACAATGTAAATCTATGGAGCATCAGAGCGAGGCGCCACAGGCTTACATTGTAAAAGAGACTTCCAGCTCAAGCATAGAGCATAAGGTGAGCCGGTAAGTCTGAATTGTGGCGACGTTACCAAGAGGAGCAGAATGGCGCTGGATCTCAGGGAAAGCAGCAGTAGGCGAGTATGTTAATACCCCCACACTGCAAAATATCCATGGGAGTGCTTCTTTAAAGAGGACACTACTAGTGTTGAGCGAGTATGTTCTGTCCGAGTATGCTCGGGCCGAGCTCCGAGTATTTATAGCTGCTCGGTGATATGGTTGAATCGCTCCCGCGTGCACGATTTGCAACGGTTTGACAGCTTTATTACATGTGAGGAATGTCTATTTCTTACACATGCCTCACATGTAATAAAGCTGTCAAACAGTCGCAAATCATGCACACGGGAGCGATTCAACCATATCACCGAGCAGCTGTAAATACTCGGAGCTCGGCCCGAGCATACTCGGACAGAACATACTCGCTCAACACTAGACACTACTTAAAAAATGTAGTTAAATATTTTGTAAAAATTCCTGAGCTCTTCTGATTCTGCTAGTCTTTTCAGTTTTGAGCAATGTCACTCTATTGCAGAAATATGGACATTTGTTGCTTTTGGAGTGCAGTAACTGAAATCTCTGCTCACAGTCTAACTGGGCTTTCTTCACAGTCTTCTCTGGGGGCGTGCTTTCACTCCTCCCAGACACAGCCAATCACAGCTCAGCAGATGGTCTAGCAGTCTCAGACACTGCTAAGCTGTGATTGGCCGGGTCTAGGAGGGATGAGTGAAAGCTCGCACCCCCTGAGAAGACTGAGGAAAAGCCAAGCTGGACTGTGATCAGAGATTTCACATACTGCGCTGAAAAAGCAACAAGCTAAAAAAGGTATATAACTCAAATTTTTTTGTGCAAGTGGCAGGTCCTCTTAACAATGTGTTGCCTGAAGTCGGTCATGCGTGAATTATATGCAGTTCTGAATATGACACAGATTTTTGATTGCCTCTTACCGCATTTTTCTGCTGTGTTGGAGCGGCACGAAAAAATTTAATTCTGGAGTTTAGATTTTTTTTTTTCCATTATTCCGTTTACAGATTTGGTTAATTAACTTTATATATTGCCAGATCACACTTTTACAGGCATAATGATGCCACATGTGTATTCTTATCTTTAATGGGGAAAACCGGGGTGAGGGGAGGGGCCATTTTGAACTTTTATTTTCAAAAACTTTTTTTTTTTTTACTTTTCACTGTATCTATCTGTTAGTCCTTTGGTGAAGAACTGCGCTTTATGGTTCTTAATACACAATTTGAAATTTCGGTGCACAGGGGCAGGACTGAAGTTGTGCCAAGCAGACAACACAAGCAGCATGAAACATATGCAATCAACTGCTTCAAAAAATCAAAGTCAAGAGAGAGGCGCTGAGGACCACTCTAACTGGAACTGGGCACTATATATGAAAAGCTTCACTATCTGTCACGGGTGTGTCAGACAGTCGTCCTGCAGTGGTTTGCAGGAGATCTCCACGTTTGGCAATGCAGACAGCTGCCTAGATAAAAGGATGTCTTTAGGACCCAGCGACTACCTCTGGCCTGGGTGTATATATACCTGGTCTCTCCAGGTGGGCGTTGCCGGTTATACGCATTCCTTCCTGGATCTTGGCTGTAGCAGCACCATGTCCTCTCTGGAGTCTTGAGGCCGAGTGCATTGTTGGAGTTCATCTAAAGCTAAGCCGTTATTCCCTTGTTTTGTCTTTCCCTATTGTCTTTAGTTGCTAGCGGAGATTGACTAGTACTCATCTCCTTCCACCCCTAGTTGTAGCCTTACGCCAGGGATAGCAGGGCGAGGCACATGATTGGCGACAGCTGCGGAGGCTGTATAGGGCCATTTAGGGGAGACAGGGTGACGCTAGTCCAGATTAGGAGGTCACCACTCCCCCCTTTCCCTCGTGTCTGGGCTCCCTTCCCCTTTCCTCTGTGTTGTACTCACACCTGGCATTAAGCTCTGTGTTGCACTCTCACCTGGCGTGACACTATCACTGAGCATTCATCTTTTAATAAATTACCTTTGCAGCACCAATCTGCTCTTTTCTAAATTTTTCAAGAGGCGTAATGAGAACTTCTCCAGCATTTTCAATCTGTAAATATACATAGAAAAATGTTATGGGTCTTTTTTACCTCCCAAAAAATACCAGAATGCAAAACTCCAAAGCCCAATTATAAGAGCATACATTTGGCCACATATTATAAATATCACTTCATTGTCAATTTAAACGTGATCATAAAAATAAGATCCATTAGAGTCATACAAGCAGCTTGCATTAACTACCTTCTTTAGTGGGCCTGAACCCTTAAAGGGAATCTGTCAGTAGAATCAACCATCCTAAGCAGTCTATATGGGGAGGGCATGCAGGTCATTGAAAGCGATGATCTTAAGAAAATAAGCTCTGCCTTCAGAGCTTATTTTAAATAAAAGGAGAAGTTACCAGTGTGAGACATGTAATGACTGACAGTCTGCTCTCATAATCACAAACAGCTCTGCAGTAAGATCAGAAGTAGTGGGCAGCACAGTGGCTCAGTGGTTAGCACTGCAGCCATGCAGCGCTGAGGTCCTGGGTTCAAATCCCACCAAGGAACACATCTGCAAGGAGTTTGTATGTTCTCCCTGTGTTTATGTGGGTTTCCTCTGGGTTCTCTGGTTTCCTCCCACACTCCAAAGACATCCTGATAGGGAATGTAGATGGTGAGCCCTGACTGGGGACAGCGATGAGGATTATATATGTAAAGCGCTGCGGAATATGTTATCGCTATATAAAAAGTAAAAAAAATAAAAGTAAGAGTACAGCAGAGAAAAAGAAATCAGTTTTGCTTTGCTAATCCAGTACAACCCTTTTGAAGCCCACGGGCTATTAAATAATGTAAATCAGCCTGCGGGTATTTTTCTGCTGTTGACAACCCTTATTGTGTAAGCAGCATCCTTGTATTACGGCTAATCTTGAGTGGACCTTCAACAAAATCATGCTGAGGGGACAACTAAGCAAATAATCAAAATATGCTTTATTTCACTGAAAAATAATGTATGGAGTCCTGCAGAACAAGAGCCCTCTCTGAAAACCTTGTCTGTGCTCTAATGCCGGACCTTGTCCTTCAGTTACCCAAATATGACCCCACAAGGGTAACCACTTGCCATTTTTTTCCCCAATGTAATAAAACAAACAAGCAACTAGTTATTCATCCTCCACATCCCGGGACAAATGAACACCAGCTAAAAAAGTGTATTATGTGTATCCTCCTCAACAATGACTAGCGTCACTTGGTCAACTTACCATCCGCATCCGCTCATCTTCAAGATTCCCCAATACAGCAGCAAATTCCTGCAGAGACCTGGCTGAAAAGTGAAGGGAGGAAGTAAGAACAATACAACAGACAGCAGTAGTACCCGTAGCTTCCTGCACATGTCAGCCCACTCACTGCTACAAATAACTTCCTACTGTACTAAATTAAAAAGTCCTCGAAATATACAACAAAAAATGTTTAACGCTATACATGCAGGGTAGACTTCGGCCTACAAATTTTCCTTAAAATCTTGGATATGTTTATCTACAACCTAACTAATCTGAAAATGCTAAATTATTTTAAACTATTGTTTTAATGAGTTTTGTTCCATTAGTGAAGTTAAAGCTCCCAAATCAATACTGATGTAAAAAAAATTGAAAAATATACCATCAAACCCAAATCTTTTGCAATTAAGAAAATATGATCACAGGAAAAAAAGGTAAAGGCAATAATAATAATAATAATAATAATAATCACAGGACTGAATTATTTAAGAGTCAGTAGTGTGTATGTTTGGCATATGCAATAGGAAACATCTCTGCCATTTTAATTTAAGGGTAATTAAGGGCACTAGTCAGTAATACTACCCCTACACAATCAGAAGCAATGTGGGATAGGGCAAAGAAAAACATTATGAACAGGCTTATTACAGCACCATTCACTGTGTTTAATTGATAAGCAAATTAGGTTTGCAAATGCACTGGTAAGTATTCGTGCACTTGCAGCCTACAACTGTTCCTCACTTCTCCTCGCCAGCACCGTCCCCGCTTCTTCACCGATAGCCTCTTTCTCTGCTGTCAATCAAGAAGTGGGGGTGGTGCCGGCAAACACAAGCGAAGAGGAGCCAAAAACTCCAAGTGCACTAGTATACCACCAGTGCACTGGCAGATCTAATTTGCTTATCAATAAAAGCAAAGTTTTGGCGCAGAGAATGGCACATGTAAAAATGTGATGATGGAGATGCCAATCAGAATACCAATTTCAGTAAGAAAATGACATGTAAATAATATTTGGGACTCTGGACAAAATCAGTAATTACAATCCATAGTAGTAGTAGTAGTGATCCAAAAAGAAATCTTCATCAGTATGTGCTCCCAGAAAGAAAAAAAAGACCCCATAGACAGCGGCTGTGTTGGATGTGGGCACAGATTACACACACGGGGTCTTACCAATGCAGATTTCATCATCAGTTTCCGCATCACCAATGCACCGGAATTTGAATTCATTCAGTGAACCAGCAAATTTCCTTTTTGCAGATGACAGAGCTGCAGGAGAACATAACGAATGAGACATGTGGAGCGGAGCATAATATATAGAGTTTACAGAAACTTACAGTATATACACCAAATAGAAAGCAAAATATGCATTGTTTATCTAGATTCAGCCTGGACATAATCCAATTGTAGAATGACATCTTTTGGATCTAATTTCCCATACTAAACAAGAACAAATTATAACAGATAAAGCAGATTACGGCAGATAAGGACGATTAGAAACTGATGGGAAGTGGATACAGAAACGAGTTGAAATAAATTTCTCTCAGGATTATAATCCATGAAAGTAAAATCTACAAATGTGAGTGATCATACATCTGTATATCCCACAGAGGGCTGCCTTGGTATCATCATCCAGGTGGTCAGCACTTGAGACGTCTGATGACCCTGACGCTCAGGGAGAGGAGCCAAGCTCACATTCATCGCTTTACTTTTAACCGGGAATCTTATAGTTGACGTTACACCTTTCAGTGGGATTACCAAAGGCCAAAATCAGAGTTAAAATGGCTCACAGGCATTGGCCACTACGCTGTTACATTGTTAATTAAATCTGCTAACGTTAACCCCTTCAGAACATAGCCTGGATTAAAATGTAATGGCACTGACAAATTTTTTTTCTTAAAAAAATACAAACTCCTACAACTATGAAGACAGAAAATTCACATTTTAGGGCATATATAATGTATTGCTTAACTTAGAATTTGTTTGTAGAGGTCCATAAAAATACAGTAATTAAGCCATTGTTGTGCCGTCTGTACCCATCGGCATCCTGACTTGCATTGTGCAGTAGGGAGGAGGGGAGAAATCGATGGAGTGACAGAAAAAGCCCCCTTCCTCTCTAAACGCACTTTGATAATACATTGTATTAAAAGGTGCCAGTAGTAATCTCCCAGGGACAGATCCTATGCAGGTGCCATCACTTAACTGTATGATTGAGGTAGTCATATCACAATGGATGTTTTGTATTTACAATGGAGCCTTTTTGACAAATGTTCTTACCAGAAAATGAGCATTTTAGGAGTCGAGCTATAAAATGCTCATTTTACTATCAGGCAAAGAAATCATTTAGAAAAGGACTAGACCTCATTCTGACCTGGACAGTTAAAGTCCACCAGCATCATCAGGTCAAAAGATCTAATATCAGGTCGCCAAACTTTTGTGACTTTTGGAGTTTTCAGGCCACTTCTCCCAGCTCCGTCAAAATGGGAAAAGGTAGGGCAGGACGCCACAGCTCATCTAATTCATGATGAGTTGTGGTGTTCTGTACGACAGGGACTGAAAGTGAGATTTCTGAGGTAGTGCATAAAGGAGCAGTCATGCATCGGTCCATGAATCAGGACCGACTGACTCCAGCATGCCTCTTTGTGAAGAATATTGTTGATATAATCCCATGTCAATCATTGTGCCCTGTTTGGCGGGGGATTATAGAGGTCTACAATGTACAGCTATAATCGGACACTTTTGCATCTAAACAAGAAGGGAGGGGGCTGAGAGACAGCAAGGGACAAAACCCCCACCTTCTGCTGTGGAGCTGCCACAGGAAGACCCCCTGTGGACCCCGGCCATGCGGCATGTCCTTTGTGCTAGACAAGTATAATTCAATACAGAGTTATGGGAATATGATCTATCCCAGCGATACACCAAACAGATTTTTGGAATCTCAAGAACAGGAGGGATGTCACTCTAGCTTCCAGCACAGTCTAGCGCGTAGGGATGGGGAGATACACGGAACAGCCTTTTGGAAACCCCTAGGGCCACAGTGTTTAGTCTCCCTGCATAGCAGGGGCCTGGCTGGATCCAATGACACCAGAACCGGCTCCCTAGGACAGTCTATTAAGGAAATATAGCCCATTTAATTTTTGGAGTTTGTAGCTGAG
This sequence comes from Phyllobates terribilis, assembly GCF_046119375.1. Classification (NCBI taxonomy): domain Eukaryota; kingdom Metazoa; phylum Chordata; class Amphibia; order Anura; family Dendrobatidae; genus Phyllobates; species Phyllobates terribilis. The sequence continues at coordinate 55,046,842 of NW_027362771.1, read as the reverse complement.
AGAGATCAAAGGTGGAGATTTCGGTCCAGCCAGGGGGCAGGAGGGGGAGTGACCCAGAGGGGTTAAGAGCTCCAGCAACCCTAGCTCAGCATCTTTTTTCCTGGGAGGTCGCGACGACAGTGCGGAAGAAGTCCTGCAACAAAGGCGACCAGAGGCCTCCCATGTGGCAGCCCCTCCCCCGCAAGCCAGGCCTTCCATCTGACTGGTAACTGACTCTCAATAACTACTTGTATCTTTTGTACCACTACTATTGTGTTTGCATCTCTGACCATTATGTATAACCCTTATGTATATAGTGTATTGTCTAGTGTGCCCTTAAGGCAGTTAAATATATAAATTTAACCTTGGGCTGCTCTTTTATCTCGATCCACGAACTCTCACGTCCATTGTTCGGTCCAACGAACATGCTACTGGGGCTGGTTCCTGGTCTGATATAATCCCCCGGTCCGCTAGCGGGAATTATATTTAATAGGAACTAGTGGCAGCTCTACCAGGCCGACAAGGTTCTGCTTCACTGGGGCTAGTGAAGGGACCTCTCAGCCTGTCAGGAGGTTGAGCGAGTGTGGTGCCACGTCAGTGACTGAGGGCCACTTCTCCTCACTCCCGGTGCCTTCCTGTACCCGTGTGGATAGGTGGTGTCTATGTAGAACTGTACCAATCTGACCTTACGCGTCCCCGAGTGGGTGTGGAACATCACGTTGGTGCAAAGGGCAAATCCGTATCACGTAATCCGTCTGACGTAATTGTGACATCAGGCGGGTGGCGAAGTGTGGATTCTTCACAAGTGGTGGCAGCGGTGGGATTCTGCGGGATCTCTCTGGTGCTATTCATCACAAGCCCTTCATGAAGAATTGATGAATCAGGCTCATTCTCTCTAAGCACCCTTCCATTTTGAAATGCTAAATTTCATGAATAAGATGCTACAACTGATAGAACGAAGGAGTAATCTGGCAAAAAGACAAAATCTTTATTGATTATAAGTTACCAAAGTGGTAGAGGTTATACAAAAGTGACAAAAGCAGGGGGATGAGGAAAGAAGGTGCCGGAGAGGGGGCAATCCCTGGAAATCAACGCAGAGCAGTCCAACACTTATGGGTACATGGAGACATTGGTATATAGAAGATGGAGAGAGATATAAATATATGGATAAATAGATAAAAGAAATATGGACATGCAGCCGATGGGGAGGTTACCCCATTATAGGACAAAACACACCTCGGTAAGAACAAGAATAAGTGAAATATCATGTGCAAATTGCAGGTAATAAATAGTGACCGAGATGAAGTCCAGGTATTGAGTTAGGTATATATGTAGTGCACCATATTAACATAGGATGCAATGTCCATATAATGACCAATAGGTACCCAAAATATGACTAGAATAACTCACCCAGCATAAAATGACACGAGTGAGGGAGAGCCCGCGGATGCCAGGAGAACCCCAGGAAGTGCTGCCGGTGAAGAACGCGCCCCGACGCGCGTTTCGCCTATCTTTGTCAAGAAGCTCTCTTGACACCCCAGAACAACCACCAACGTTTTCCTGAAGCAGCTTTGCCCGGGAATACTCGGCGGCTGCGCTGGTGTCTAGATGATTGGGCACATGTGACCTTTATATTCCATTATTGGAGGATTAATGTATTGAGAACTGCTGTGCGTTCTTACTCTTACAATTTGATAGTCCTGTATGTTTTAATGTTACTTGTTTATTTGTTCAAAACTTAATAAAAACTGATTCAACATAAATGATGCCGTGTGACCATACTCTTGAGGGGTTTTTGGAGTAGCTTAATTTTCTGAAGCAGTTTTGAAAAGTTGTTCTTTTTTTTTGCAGCCTGATTAGACGGAGCCTAGTTTGGAGCGGATTCTATAAGGAGCCACTTTCAAGAAGTGACATGGACTTTCTTTCCGTCCCCCATCAGGCATTTTTCAAAACCTGAAGCAGAAAAAAAAAAGCTCAAAAGAACTGAATATATGGACAGCAAAGTGGTTTTACAACACAAAGTGCTAAATAAATGCAAAAAGAATGTGCACATATGCTCAGTCTTTTAACTGCTTCATGTTTCCAAAAAGATCAAGTGGTTAAAAGAAGCAACCTAACCATTTTGTAGGAAGCTTTTGTCGCAGAGTGCATCTTCTTGCAGTCACCACTGTACTTACGAGAGCTTCAATCAGCAAGATATCTTGAGTAAACAGTATTTACTTCATACTGGATAAACATGAGATACAATTCAGTGTCACACAGTCCGTGTGCTGCTGACATAACACATTCAGGAAAGAAAAAAAAACACAGGAAGTAAGAACAACCAACAATTGAGAGCTTTCCTCCCCCACATTACAGCAAGCATATAACTATACACACTATTGCCATCTGCTGTCTGGTTAGTATAAAGTCCTCCTTTCACTTATAATAAGTTCTAATCTGTTGCATATGCCAACAGCTTTCAAGCTTGGTTTATACTGTACAAGATATATATATATATATATATATATATCTATAATCTAGATCTAAAAACTGGCACAAAAAATGACCAAAAAAACTTCAGGGAAAAAAACTTTGGTATGCACATGTGTAGAAGAAGTCATGTTCACATGCATTTAGAGCAAGTTCACACGGACTTTTGGGGAGTTTTTCCAATTCAACTCTTCCAATTCATTTCTATGGGAAATCCACTTTTTTGTTCACACAAGACCTTTTGCAAACTGCGCGCTACTCATAGGAGTGCCAAAATTGAGAGACTTTTGTTGATTATGGTGACTTTGCCATCGTTTGTCCGCAATAGGAGAGTGGAATGGTCTAAGGACAGATCACCAATAAGCTTACCAAAGCTCTTTATTGTAAGGGGCTGCGTACAGTCATGGCCAAAAGTTTTGAGAATGACACCAAAATTATATTTTCACATGATCTGCTGGCCTCTGGTTTTTATTAGTGTTTGTCTGATGTTTATATCACATACAGAAATATAATTGCAATCATATTATGAGTACCAATAGGTTATATTGACAGTTAGAATGAGTTAATGCAGCAAGTCAATATTTGCAGTGTTGCCCCTTCTTCAAGACCTCTGTAATTCTCCCTGGCATGCTCTCAATCAAATTTTGGACCAAATCCTGACTAGTAGCAGTCCATTCTTGCATAATCAATGCTTGCATTTTGCCAGAATTTGCTGGTTTTTGTTTGTCCACCCGTCTCTTGATGATTGACCACAAGTTCTCAATGGGATTAAGATCTGGGGAGTTTCCAGGCCAAGGACCCAAAATCTCTATGTTTTGTTCCATGAGCCATTTAGTTATCACCTTTGCTTTATGGCAAGGTGCTTCATCATGCTGGAAAAGGCATTGTTGGGCGCCAAACTGCTCTTGGACGGTTGGGAGAAGTTGCTCTTGGAGGACATTCTGGTACCATTCTTTATTCATGGCTGTGTTTTTAGGCAAGACTGTGAGTGAGCCGATTCCCTTGGCTGAGAAGCAAGCCCACACATGAATGGTTTCAGGATGCTTTACAGTTGGCATGAGACAAGACTGGTGGTAGCGCTCACCTCTTCTTCTCCGAATAAGCTGTTTTCCAGATGTCCCAAACAATCAAAAAGTGGATTCATCAGAGAAAATGACTTTGCCCCAGTCCTCAGCAGTCCACTCCCTGTACTTTTTGCAGAATATCAGTCGGTCCCTGATGTTTTTTCTGGAGAGAAGTGGCTTCTTTGCTGCCCTCCTTGAAACCAGCCCTTGCTCAAAGAGTCTCCGCCTCACAGTGCGTGCAGAAGCACTCACACCAGCCTGCTGCCATTCCTGAGCAAGCTCGGCACTGCTGGTAGTCCGATCCCGCAGCTGAAACAGTTTTAAGATACGGTCCTGGCGCTTACTGGTCTTTCTTGGGCGCCCTGGAGCCTTTTTGACAATAATGGAAGCTCTCTCCTTGAAGTTCTTGATGATGCGATAGATTGTTGACTGAGGTGCAATCTTTGTAGCTGCGATACTCTTCCCTGTTAGGCCATTTTTGTGCAGTGTAATGATGGCTGCACGTGTTTCTTTAGAGATAACCATGGTTAATTGAAGAGAAACACTGATACCAAGAACTAGCCTCCTTTTAAAGTGTCCAGTGATGTCATTCTTACTTAATCATGACTGATTGATCGCCAGCCCTGTCCTCATCAACACCCACACCTGTGTTAATGGATCAATCACTAAAACGATGTTAGCTGCTCCTTTTAAGGCAGGACTGCAATGATGTTGAAATGTGTTTTGGGGGTTAAAGTTCATTTTCTGGGCAAATATTGACTTTGCAAGTACAGTAATTGCTGTTAAGCTGATCACTCTTTGACATTCAGGAGTATATGCAAATTGCCATTACAAAAAATGAAGCAGTAAACTTTGGAAAAATTACTATTTGTCTCATTCTCAATACTTTTGGCCATGACTGTATGTGTTTCAGAGGAGCATAGTCAGTCTATTTGAAGTCTATCCACCATCAGTGGACAGAGGCTTCTGTTCACTTCCAGAGATTTTCAAAATGATAAAAAAATTCAACCACACAGTATATTAGAAAGTTATAGATTTTCATTACACATTAAAATGTGTTGTCAAAGACTGTCAGGGCACTTGCACAATGCCTCCCTGTACAACAGGTCTCCACAGGTGGCGATCTTCACACTCCTTTTGACCTAGTCACTTTGCAGTGCAGAGTCAGTGTCCTCAGGAATAAATGAAACCAGGCATGCGCAGTCCAAGGGAGGCACTGTGCAACAGTGGAAACCCCCCCCACAAGTGACCCATTTTGGAAACTAGACCCCTCAAGGATTTTATCAAGGGGTATAGTGAACATTTTGAACCCAGAGGTACGACACAGAATTTGATAACATTAGGTCATCATATTGAAGTTGTCATTAGTCTTGAGCGCAAGTGCTCGCTGCTTGAGTTTGCATCGGGTACTCAGGTATGCACCATGTATCAAGGGTGCTCGAGTGACATGCTCTAGTCCCCGTCTGCATGTTTCACGGTTATTAGTCACCCAAAAAAAAAACATGCGGGGATCGCTCGTGCATGGCAGGAAAACCCCGCTTGTTTTTTTTGGGTGTATAACAGCCGCGAAGCATATGGAGCGGAGACTCGAGCATCTCACTTAAGCAACCGCAATACTCGGTGCAACTCAAGTAGCGAGCACTTGTGCTCAACACTAGTTGCCATATCGTCATCATGTTTTTTTTTCTTTACTTTTGAAAAAATCCCAACCCTAATACAACCCTAACCGCCGTTCCTCGTGCGGTATAAGTGATTAGACAATTTTATTCTTTGGGTCGGTGCAATTACAGTGATACCAGAATCATATCGGGTTTTTAGGTCACACACCAAAAAGGGTTTCACACGTCCGGATATTTCCAGTACCGGAAAAACTGGTACCGTAAAGATCAGTGTCACGTGTGTCTGTGTGTGTCACAAGTGTGGCAACCATGTGCCGCCCGTGTGACGCATCAGGATCACACAGACCAGCGCCTGGGAATCAGCGCTACACTTAGCGCTGTTCCCATGCACCGGTGCTCAACACTGCCTGCATCATGGTTCCCTGCCGGCGCTGCAAGGGACAATGATGAGGGTAGTGGTAGTCTGCTCCCGCAGTGTCCCCACCTGTAAAAAGAATAATAAAATCCATATACTCACCTCTCTAGGTGTCCCCCGCTGTAATCCACTCCACCGCTGCTTCCGAGGAGCCGGGTAGAATGAGCAGCTCCGGAGCTGCAGCTCAGGAGCAGTGTCCTGTAATTCATGGAGCGCAGCTCCAGAGCCGCTCATTCTCCCCGGCCCCTTGGCAGCAGCGGTGGCATGGATTACAGCGGGGTACACCTAGAGAGGTGAGTATATGGATTTTATTATTTTATTCTTATTTTTACACTGCGGGAGGAGAATACCACTAGCCTCATCATTGTCCCGGCTGGTGCTGATGGCAGCGCCGACAGAGAACCATGATGAGTGCAGCGTTCAGCACCCGGCGTTTGAGAACAACACTACCTGTAGCGCTGATTCCCAGGCACCGGTCCAGTGTCACACTAATAACACACGGATGTCATCCATGTGTGTTCAGCGTGATACACTTTTGCGGACCGTGCACCTGCAAAAAACGGACATGTCAGGGTGTGGAGCACAAGGACACACAGTCCATGGAAACACACTGACATGTGCACAGACCCATAGATTTTAATGGGTCTGCGTGTGTCAGTGTCTCCGGTACGTGTGGAAACTGTCACCACTCGTACCAGAGATATGGACGTGTGAAAGAACCCTAAAAGACGCTTTTTTGTTTTGCAAAGACTAGTTTTTGCAATCATTTTTCCATATTTCGGCCGACAGTCGTGATGGCTTGTTTTTTGCGGGACAAGTTAATGTTGTTATTGGTACCATTTTCGGGCAAATTACATATTTTGATTGCTTTCTATTCAGATTTTTGGGAGGCAGAATAAACAAAAACCAACAATTCAGGAATTTTTTTTTTTTTTAAGCCGTTCCTCGTGTGGTAAAATTAATAAGGCAGCGTTATTCTTCGGGTCAGTAAGATTACAGCGATACCAGATTTATATCGTTTTTCTATGTTTTGGCGCTTTTACACAATAAAAACTATTTTATATAAAAAAAAATTTTTTGCATAGTTTTATTCTGAGAGCTATAACTTATTTTTCGACTGATGGAGCTGTATGGAGGCTTGTTTTTTGCGGGGCAAGATGACGTTTTCAGCGGTTCCATTTTTATTTACATTCATCTTTTTGATAGCGTTGTTTAGTGGTATGATAAAGCATGTTCACTAAAGGGGTTAACTAGTGGGACAGCTTTATAGGTCAGATCGTTCCAGACGCAGCGATACCAAATGTGTACTTTTATGGTTTTGTTTTTATTCATAAAAATATTTATTTATAATCAAGTATATTTATATTTTTTTCATTTTTTTATATATTTCTACAAAAAAATAAATATATTTTTTTCCACTTTGACACTTTTTCACCTTTATACTTTGACCCACTATGATATTTTCATTTTTTGCAGGCTGATAGCTTGTATAGAATAGGGATGCAGCAGCAGCATCCTTATGCTATGTAGGCTGTCAGCTCTGCACTGGCACAAGTTAGATCTATCTAATTTCCTGATGCCTGGTGATCTGGATGTCGTCATGACATGTGCGGGACCGCTCCTGGCACATATTACCGGGTGTCAGCTGTTAGAATCAGCTGACACCCGGCGGCGAACGCGCCCGAACAGCCTCTCTGCGGGCGAGATAGCCGGGGCGTAATAATACGTACCTGGTCAATAAGGCCCAGGGCGCAGGTACGTATTACGCTCCACGTCAGAAAGGGGTTGAAAGGGTTTTCCTACAAACAAAAGTTGATTTTAATCAATAGATCTTGGAATAATAATACGTGTTTAAAAAAAATGTTCCTGTGCTGAGATAATCTTATAAATGTGCCCCTGCTGTGTACTGTGTAATGGCTGTGTCTGACCGTGCAGGAACATGGTCTGATCATACCACTGCTCCTGGGTGGGGTGGGGGGTTTACAGACAGGACAGCAGAGGATCGCAAATGATTCTTTCTTTGAAGTAGAACATTGCTTAAAAACGGGTAGGAAAATGTTTTACCTCACAAATAGAATCAGCTGTAATCCCCTGCTGTAATGTCTGTATACTCTTTTGCATCCTCCCCTGCCCAGGAGCAGTGGTATGATCAGACCATGTCCCTGTACAGTCAGACACAGCCATTACACAGTACACAGCAGGGGCACATTTATAAGATTATCTCAGCACAGGAACATTTTATTTAAACACATCCATTTGCGAAACTTATTATTATTCCAAGATCTATTGATTAAAATCAACTTTTCTTTGTGGAAAAACCCCTTTAAGTCCTTTAGTCAATGATCTTAATGTGATCTTTCATGTAGGTGGGCTAAACTTTCCTCATCTGTCAACAATTTGTAAATGATTATATTTTCATGTAAGGTCACAGCCTGTGGTTTTTTTCAGTGCCAGACTTGGTTGGGGTTTGGCTGAATTCCAAATGATTTAGCGCTTTTTGATGGTATAGAGCATAAAGGTTACTCAGGAGGAGGTAGAAAACCTCAGACATTAGGCATACGATTCAGGATATTATTAAGCCTATAATGTTTAAACAAACTAGGAGGGAGGGGAATAGCTGAAAAAGAGCTCTCAAGCAAGCAGCCACAGAGAGGAACTGCACTTGAGTGTACGGAAACAAGTTCTTAAGTCATTACTGTTTGTTTACTCTTTAGAAGACACAAGCTGCTTGGAGAGGGGAAGATGTTCAGCTCCAGAACTAGCAAAACAGGGTAGACAAGTGCAGTCACTGTTAAAATATGTTCACATGTAGTATTTTGTATTTGTTTTTTTATGCTATGGCCAGCAAACTGCAGCGAAACATTTTGGTACTTTTTTAAAATTTAAAGGGAACCTATCACCAGGAAAAAACGCCATTAACCTGCCGATATGGGGTTATTCTGCAGGATAATAGCATTACTAACCTGCCCGGCGCCTGCACATAGCCGAACGCTGCGGGGAGAAAATTAACTTTATTCCCCCGGTAGCATTCGGTTTCAATCACGTGGGCGGCTCTGGTGCTTGTTCAGTCATCGCTCTTGAGTATACAGCGCGGCAGCTGTAACCACGTCCCCGACCCTGGCGGACACTGGCTCTGCATCGGGGCCGGCTGTGAGGCAGAGCCTGGGGTGCAGTTACAGCCGCCCCTCAGAGTGGTGACTGAACCCGTGCTGGTGCCGCCCCCGTGACTGAAGCAGAATGCTGCAGGAGAAAATAAAAGTTAATTTTCTCCCGGCAGCGTTCAGCTATGTGCAGGCGCCGGGTAGGTTAGGAACGCTATTAACCCCATGTCTGCAGGTTAATAGCATTTTTTCTGATGACAGATTCCCTTTAATATGACCAATCAAAAATAAAAAAAGTTTATTCAAAGGGGTTGTCCACTATTGTGACAACCCCTTCTTAAATACTGTATTCCACGGTGTGAAATAAATATAGCAGATACCTCCTGTGTTATAGTGATGACATTGTGACATCCAGAACAAAGTTTTATTTAAAACATGACATAAAAGACTGCAGCAGAAAAGAAAACCTGATAAAAACTCATGTAAAAACAAAACGCACTCAAAAACAAGTAACCTAATATAGGTAATACGTGCAAAAAGGCTGAAACATCAAAAATGCACCAGATACTCAAGGGAACATAGCCTTAATTTCAAGGGAGTGGCGGTAGACATCGCTGGAAAGGAGTCGATGCGAAAGGGGAGTATCTGTTATTTTATTTTACACTGTGAAAAAGTATTTAGGCAGGGGTTGTCCAAGTAGTGGACAACCCAAGTAGTGGACAACCCAAGTAGTGGACAACCCCTTTATTTTATTTTTTTAAACTCTTTTTTTTGTTGGCAGGCAGTATAATTTCAGATGATGATGATGACGATGACTATGATGATTTCAGTCTGCAGCACAGATGGAAGACTGATTGGGCGTCCATCTGTCTGCCAATTTTTAGTTAATGCGTATGGTGACCTAAAGCTTCTCGGAATTGAATCTTTGCTTTAAACGTTTTGCAGAGAAAGAATTTACTTTATTGTAAATTACAGTACATGTTTTCAAGCATTTCTGTAAAAGAAAAAAAATGTGGCACACAGCTTTAATGCTTTCTTAGCCTTTATGGCAGATGGACAAGGACATTGGACAATCTTTAAAAATGTAAACGTTTATTTCACAATGGACATTCATCTCCAACCTGCAAAATTGCTAGGGGCACCATAAGATTTCAGCCTGAGCCCAGTTTACGGGGGCAATTCTGAATACTATCATTCCAGATGGATTTAGATTACAAATTCGCCTTTTGAAGTACATATATTAAAAATGTAACTTTTAATATATGCACACACCCAGGGGGTCAGGGATGCACAGAGAGCCAAAGAATATGCCTCTGCTTGTGCAAGTGTCAGGCTGTCTTGGAGCTCAGTCCTGCTGTGACAGGAGAGGAGAGCGCTTGTTTCAGTACAAGCATATCCTGTGGCACTCTGCCTGGGCATTCCGGACCTCCCAGCATTTCAGTTAGTTTTTAGTCAATTACAACTGGAGTAAGTGCACTTTAGGAAGTTTTTGAGGATAATTCTATCACTATTCTTTTGCCATATGTAATATCCTTAAAGGGATATTCCAATCTCCAAAATCCTAATCCTTCAATTAGAAATGTAGTATAGTTCTTCTGATTTGCTGTGTCGTTTACCCCATGCGCAGGGCATTGCAGTAGCTTAGATATCCATGGTTACAACCACTAACAACTAACGGTCATTAAAAAAAGTGATCGCAACCATGGATACCTAAACTACTGCAATGCCCTGCACATGGGGTAAGCAACATAGCGAATCAAAAGAACTACGGTACTACACTACATTTCTGATTAGAGGCATTTACTACTGCTGCTGCTACTACTGCTGCTGCTGCTGCTGCTACTACTGATAGGGTCTTGAAGATGAGAGTACCCCTTTAACATTATACATACACACTGAATGGTTATGGCCCATACCCACCTCCAGTTACCATCTTTCATGAGGAACATGATGCAAAACACTCAGAGATGGAAAGACCAATATCAGATATTAGTGGAGATATAAGTACAACTCCTCCTCCCAAACTTCCTTAACAATTGCCAAACTAAGAGCAAGTATAAGGTACAGTCCCCATAGTGATCTACGCTATTGTGGTAGATCATCTCACTCGGCTGTAGAGAGAGGTAGACACAGGAACGCTGTCTTTTTAAATCTTTTGTTGGTTTATTTAAGGTACTGCATAAACCAGTCTAGCGTTAGCAAAAACAAACACGGCCTATCGAGAAAAAAAACATAACATATGGCACAGCCCAAGTTGCTGTGGGGATCTGTCCGCTCAGGGAACAAACAAAAGTTCCACTTTCCTTACACTCAAACACAGCTCTGGAGCTCCCAACTCCAGACACACCCACCAAGGATTCAGAAGGGCGATCATTTATCTTCTAAACCTCACCCACTTTTCAGCTGTTCACAAAGAAAACCCAGCCTTTAACAAGGCTGATTAACCCCTCTCAGCACTTAGTCTGCTGGATGATTTTTCACCCAGGTTCAAATCACTGAAGCCAAGAACCTCAGTGATGCATATCTCCACTCCAGTACTTTGCCAGTGACTTTGTCACACTATACATCTGTAAAATAGTTTCATGTGTGTGTATTTCTTTGGAGCAATTGTAAATATTAATTTCATATACTGAGCATAGGTTTGTCTTTGGTGGAAGCACATATTTTGTTTCCGTTAGGGACTCTCACCAATATGGTAATAAAAATAAATGACTCAGTTACATTTTTTAGCATGCATTTCCAGGTAAATTTGTAATTTGATTAGCAGAAATTGTTCTTCTATTTTGTCTTGCTCTACCTGACTTGGGCTATGCTTTTATGACTTTAACACCGCCAGCTCCAACTGTTGATGGCACTATACAGCTCCTGCACTAGTGCCGTCTACTGTTCATACCACTATGTCCATCTGCAGTACCATAGTAATGTAGGTTGAATAAAGACCTAGGTCCATCCAGTTCAACCTTTCTCCCCTAATTGTACTCCCCAGTAATAACATTGCAACCTGGATAAAACCTGGCAACCTGGATAGCACTCATCCCCATGTTATTCAATGAGGCAGCGCACATGTCCAATTTTTTCCTCGAACATTGTCTGTCCGAGGGGGAGGGGGAAATTGCTGCATGCCAGAGTTTAATCAGATATTCAGATCGCACGCAGCTATGCAAATCAATGAGTGTGTGGGAAACATCAGACTGCACTTGAATGACATTTGAGTGCAGACAGATTTCCACAGCCCCACAGAATGGAGAAAAATTTTAATTTTTTTTCTCCATCTTCTCCTCATCTGACAGAATCGAATCACACCTGCGGAGACACTGATCAGAGTTTGAACAGAGCGTCATTTGCATAATCAGCCCGATTATCTCCAGTGAGAGAATCTACAGCCACCTGCAACTGCCATACAGGTCCGGAGATATGGACCTTTTTATTTAGAACTAATTTTTACGGTCTTTACCAAAAGGGCATAACTTACAGGATTGTCTAGAGGCATGTCTTTAGGCTGCTCTGCCCCATTATCCTGTGAGCAACGCCTTCTTGTTAAAAGACAAAATAAAATTTAGTAGAAAACAGAGGGGTCCATATCTCTGGCACTGCATGGCGGATTTAAAAAACAATAACAGAATAGTCAGGGGAGCAGCAAATAATAAACAAATACCAAAAACAGATCACTTGTGACAGGATTTATTTAAGCTCTGCTCAAGTATGAAACAAAAATGATGAGATCAGCAACAAAATGACCCCCTGCTCTCCGCAGAATTTCTATAAAATGGTTTCAGAGACATACAAATATTCAGTTGTATATAAACAAATCACACAATGGGGAAACCATGTCATATGTTCTTGTATCTTCTTTTTGACACATTAGTAGCCATAGAGCAAAACTTCTTGAACGATAATAAAAATGCAATATTTGCTCCAAGTCAACTAGTCCATTCAAACATCACAAATTACACAAAAATTCAGCAGATTGATAAACAATATAGGCAAGATTCTCCATAATTTGTGCCCCTGAATTATTTTCACTTTAAAAATCTTTTTCTGGAAGTTTGTGTCAAGCATCCACTACGGTCCGTAAAATGTTTTGGGTTTTTTTCTCAAAATTATATTTGCCTCTGATCCGTCAACTAATTTCAGATTGTGCCACTTTGTTCCCAAGAAGAGAATATTAACTTCTTTCCACAGCGGACAATTTTTATTTTTGATCTTATGTTATGGTCATAGAGAAAAATTAAAATTGGGGAATTGGGAGGGGGAGGGGGGGGTGGGAGTAAGAAAACTGACACTTCATCTTTCATTGAAGTATGGACCTCCTGCAGTGACCAGGTAATCACAGCAGATATCTGCTATGGGAACCAGCCATTCATTTACCCCGAGGAGGATAAGTACACTTCTGAGGCAAGAGCTTCCTCTGTTCAAAGGGCTAATCTGAGACGCTTTAAAGCTAGTCATTAGTGATGAATATTCAGGTTTGCATCGATCTGATATTTATGGGAGATATATTTTCAGCGTCGTATCAATCTCATCACTGTAAGGCCATTGTAATCCCCCGCTCCCCAACTTAATATTGGTCTGATGGATGTTGCTATCCGTGCCATGTTTCACCACTTAAGAAAGGTAAAATCGTGATCGGAAACATGACAACAATATCTACAAAGATGTCCTGAAAGTTAGGGATCTCATAAAATTCTAACAGACCTAGTACATCCCATAACCAGCCCCATATGAACTCACCAAGAGGAGGTATGTAGGCATAACCTTGATCTAATAAAAAGCAGATTTGGGGATTTTTGTAGTTTGTTCGTTCTGGAAGATAGTTTTCTATGGGTTCTGTCCATTTTCCTAAGGAGTATCGCCTTCGCTTAGCTCTGAGCCATTTCCGCGCTATCAAGTTTAGTAATTTTCTTTTGCTATCCCTTTTATTTTATGTAATTGTATATACTGTATTGTTTTGTTCTCATTTTGTATCATCTCTGTATATTTTTTATAAACAACTGCACCCCAGGCTCTGCCTACTTTCCCGGATTAAATATATAAAATTTAATAGCTCTGTTACTCTTGCTCTATAAACCACACCCCAGGAGCCATTCGCTACCTGTAATGGGTGTCCAATGGGCCTGTATAAACGACTAGTGGTGGAGCTAGCAGTTCATTTTGCTATTGTGGAGTTGGCAGTGACCATATGGGCAGGGCAGGCGTCAGCACCCGGCACATCCGGGCAAGTGCCGGCACCATGACCCACTCACCGTCGGGCACCCCGCCGCGTTATGGGACCCGTGAGCGGAGGAGAGCGGTGTCAGCGCCCGACCCCCTCCCCCCCGCTTGCTTATTTACCTCTCCCCGTGCCACCGCAGCAGCTCCGGTCTCTTCCGCGTCCTCTGACTGACATCTCAGGTCAGTGGGCACAGTGACGTCTGCGTGGGGCATTATGTGGGGGGAACAGCCTGCATAAGGCATTATGTGTGGGGGGGGGGGGGGACAGCCTGCATGAGGCATTACGTGGGGGCCAGTATTCTGTATGAAGCATTATATGGGGGCCAGTATCTTGTATGGAGCGATTCGCCGGATACCTCTGGCGAGCACATGCTGTGCAGCCCTCCAAAGAAATGCCACAGAACACAAGGATTGGCAAAGTCGCCACTGGCGCCCTGTGCTCTTCACAGATGAAAGCAGGTTCACACTGAGCACATGTGACAGAAATGACAGAGTCTGGAGATGCCGTGGAGAGTGATCTGCTGCCTGCAACATCCTTCAGCTTGACCGGTTTGGCAGTGGGTCAGTAATGGTGTGAGGTGGCATTTCTTTAGAGGGCCGCACAGCCCTCCATGTGCTCGCCAGAGGTAGCCTGACTGCCATTAGGTACCAAGATGAGATCCTCAGACCCCTTGTGAGACCATATGCTGGTGCGGGTGGCCCTGGATTCCTCCTAATTCAGGACAATGCCAGACCTCATGTGGCTGGACTGTGTCAGCAGTTCCTGCAAGATGAAGGCATTGAAGCTATGGACTGGCCCGCCCGTTCCCCAGACCTGAATCCGATTGAGCACATCTGGGACATCATGTGTCGCTCCATCCACCAACGTCACGTTGCACCACAGACTGTCCAGGAGTTGGCGGACGCTTTAGTCCAGGTCTGGGAGGAGATCCCACAGGAGACCATCCGCAACCTCATCAGGAGCATGCCCAGGCATTGTAGGGAGGTCATACAGGCACGTGGAGACCACACACACAATACTGAGCCTCATCAGGAGCATGCCCAGGCGTTGTAGGGAGGTCATACAGGCACGTGGAGGCCACACACAATACGGAGCCTCATTTTGACTTTTTTTAAGGACATTACATCAAAGTTGGATCAGCCTGTAGTGTGTTTTTCCACTTTAATTTTGGGGGTGACTCCAAATCCAGGCCTCCAGTGGTTAATAAATGTGATTTCCATTGATGATTTTTGTGTGGTTTTGTTGTCAGCACATTCAACTTTGTACAGAACAAAGTATTCAATGAGAATATTTCATTCATTCAGATCTAGGATGTGTTATTTGAGTGTTCCCTTTATTTTTTTGAGCAGTGTGTATGTGTGTGTGTATATATATATATATATATATATATATATATATATATATATATATATTTATTTATTATATTATATTATAATATATATATATATATATATATATATATATATATATATATATATATATATATATATATATATATATATATATATATATATATATATATATATATATATATATATATATATATATATATATATATATATATTTGTGCCACCATTTTCGGAGACTTTAAATTTTTTAACTTTTTCTGTTGATAGAGTGGTTTAAGAGCCTGGCTTTTGCATAATGACCTGACGTTTTCATGGATACCAATTTGAGATACATATACAATGTTTTGATCGCCCACCATTTTTGTGGGGAGGTGCTGCAGCCCAGAGATGGCAATTATGGACAGTCAGGTTTTTTTTGTTTGTTTTTTGGCTTTGTGGCATGAACTGCACAGGTTTACTGTATGGCTCTGTATGAACGGAAGGGTGTTTGATCATGTGCACTGCTGCTCTTATTCATATGTAATGGTACCGGTAGAGATAGCCTTTGCTCAGGTATATAGCGCCATCAATTCTGCAGCGCTTTACAGACCTCTTCATCACTGGTCCCCATTGGGAATTCCCTCCCAGTATGTATTTGGGGTGTGGGAGAAAACAGGAGTACCCGGAAGAAAACCATGCTAACCACTGAGCCACTGTGAGCTGTCCACTTTATATTAGTCTAATATGACATACATACACACAACAATAGGATTAGGTGTATAATGAAGAATAATAATCTGACCTGAGGACAGCTGTCATCATTTGATTACCAACAGAACAATTTAAAGGTGATTTTAGCTAGGATTAAGTGTATAATAAAGAATAGCAGAATAACTGAGTTATGTAAATTTAAGATGCTTTTTTAATTGTACACTAACAAAGTTATATTTTAATATCACATCATTCTTTCCTGCCCCTTATTACCCTCCCCTAAACACATCTGCAGCTCTCTCCTCAGTGCTGTCAGCTCTGCTGCAGAGATGTGTATGATCATAACTTACACACCACAGCAGAAGTGGACTGTCTAATTACAAAACACATTTGCAGCTGCAGCTCTTCTCATAAAGCTGTCAGCTCTGCTGTACTGCCTCACCTCCCCACAATGGTTGCCTGTGTCATGGAAGCTAAAGCATTGAGAGGACAACTGCAGCTGCGTTTGTAATGACACAAAGGTCATCTCTGCTGTACTGTGCTAGCTATAATCACAAACAGCTCAGCAGTGAGATCAGCAGGGCAGACTGTCAATTGCATGGCTCACACTGGTAACACCCCCTTTCATTTAAAATAAGCTTTGGAGGCAGATTCTCATGCAGATCTGTGTCTGGCCCAGAGATCTTTACAGCTCATTTAATAATTAATAAAAATGTGAATTTCTTTTGAATAGGACATTGAATTGCTGATCTCAAGATATCATTTTATTCAACTTTCTATGACCTGCATGGCTATATAGACGGCTTAGGAGGGTTGATCCTTCTAACCCAGTGTTTCCCAAACCTCGTCTTCAGGCACCCCAACACATCATGTTTTCAGGATTTCCTTAGTATTGCACAGGTGAGAAAAACAATGGCAGTTTCTGATGCCTAAATAATAATTCCATCACCTGTGCAATACTAAGGAAATCCTAAAACATGAAGTTTTGGGGGCTGTGAGGACTGGAGTTTGGGAAACACTATTCTAACAGATTCCCTTTAACATTGACAGAATATTTGAGTTAATTTATTGGGACTTTGGTTATGGTATGCCAAAGTTGTCTAGTGGAAGCACATGGGTGAATTTTAGGTGTTTCAAAAGCCTTTTGTTGTTTGCTTTAATTATTAAGTATTCCTTTTTTGTGTGTGTTCTATAGTTTGCATTAGCTATACGTGATGAATCACCAACCTCCCAATATTACTTTAGGTTGTGTCTATTTTTTGTATAATCTGTATGTATAATGCATTTGACCATGATTTTTGATTATGGATTTTTTGAGGGGAGTCTGATGCACAAGTTGCTTTCGTGTGCTACATGTAATCGGCATGTGTCCCATGTGTGTCCTAAGTATGTGTGCAGTGTGTGAAGAGGGTGGGGTTGACACACAAATTGCATAGGGTCCCTCTGCGGTCTGTGGCTGGTGTTGGATGTACAAAATACGATTACAATAGTTTGTGTTATGTTACATTACATTTACACCACCCCTACGCATACATCAAACATATCAACTTAAGGCACTGTTCACACTGCATTTCTGCAATGTAATTACGCGATTCAGACAAACCATATAATGCCACGATACACAAGCACAGTTCCTTTGAACTTGCTTTTAGTATTTTTTTTTTTCTGAAAGTCTCATTGTCACGGGTGTGTCAGAAGTGACAGTCGCCCTGCAGTTGGTTGCAGAAGATCTCCGTTTGGCAGTAGACACCTTCGTAGCAGTCTCTCTAGGACCCAGTGGCTACCTCCCTCTTGCTAATTTACTCCCAGGCCTGGGTGCTTAAGTACTTGCTGTTTGCTACAGGGAGGCGCCGGTTATATTCATTTGTTCACTTGTGAAGGCTTGGAGCTTTGAGGACGTTAGGAGTAATCTTTCTGAAGTCAGCTCAAGCTAAGTTACTTTTCCCCGTGTTTGTCGCCTTTCTTGTCTTTAGTTGTTAGTGGGGACTGACTAGTGCTCATCTCCCCTTCCCTATCCAGGGCCAAGCACTAGGGAAATACAGGGTTTAGGTTCCTGTGCAGCGATTGGTGAGGAACCAATATAGGCATGATAGGGTGATATCACATCAGCCTAGGAGGTCTCCACTCCCCCTTTTCCTAGAGTCTGGGCTCCCTTCCCCTCTTGCACTTAGCCCTTCCCACACCTTGCGTGACACTCATTCTAGACGGGCAAAGAAACTGAATAGTCTATGGCCCAGTCAGGGGGTGTCACCTGAATCCCATTTTTAAGTTGATTCAGCCTTGAAACCCCCAAACACACTGCAGAAATGAAGTGAACACAGCCTAACAGTGGTGTCTTTTTTGCTTCCATTTGGTTTCTACACCTATTTTTTCACTTGTTGTAATCTGTAAAGAGGCATTTTACAGAAAGAAAAAAAATCCAATCCATGATATGGTTATATAGGGTATTCCATGATACGACATATTCCACAATATGGTTATAGTCGCATAGATCCGAGTCATTCATCTGCCAGCGCGTCAATGTACAACTAAAATTAATACTGCAGTGTCAACCGGCTGAAATGTCAAGGGTTAAGACCTCTTATGCTTCATTATCATATACTAATGCCCATATGAGATGCTAGAGTCATTTGTAAATGAGGATGGGAAACCATGCAACAGGAATAAGATGAGATGACAGAAGGCGGTGGGAGGCTGAAACACCGAGTCTGAAATGAGTAGAAAAATGCAGCAATTACATGATTCTTCTTTATCCACTATACGGCTCAGTAACTATACAGATTTGTGTGCCAAGAGGCCGATCCAAAGACTGTGCTCTCCAACAGCCCAAATCTCATCCAGACCGCTCTTCTATTATTCATTAGTCCCACGAGGGCTTTACTCATTGCCACAATACCTTGAACTATTGGCTACAAGTAGATCGCGCAAACGGTTCATTCAGACTGGCAAAAGAAAATGTACATTTCTTGGCTGGACTAGAGACGACAAGTCTTTGGTTTTAGTCCACCTAAAATCTAGTTTATAAAAGGTGCAAAGTCCACAGTGTGACGGCCCTGTCCCATATGCATCAATGACTCCATCAGTGCCGGCACAGGTCCAGCCATAAGGCTCTCTATAGAGAAGCAGGTTGATAAAAAGCAGATCCCGTTACAAGTGTCTAAGTAGGTAACTATGGTTACCAGTCAATTAGGAATTTCTGACTCACGGTATATGACAGCAGTGCAGGATGAAATCATTGGATACAAAGCTAAAATAACAGTCTTTTCTTCATGACACTGGCAGAGCACATAGGGAAATACATATAGTGATTATGAGATCAGTTTATTGGTATATTCCTAATCATAGCTTGTTCAGCAACAAGGGAAACTTATTAGTGTTATATAGTTTATAATAAACTTTATTAAGAATGTGAAAACTTTTCTCATCTGTGGTAAGTAGTGTGCTCTGAATACACTCCTTGCCTTATTAAATAGGGGAACTTTGCATATACCAGATGAGTGCCAACCCAACTAGACTGGGTAAAATGTGTCCCAAACTAATCACAAACAAATATAGATATGGGTGAGGCCACATGGCTGAATCTCCGCTTACCTACCCTGGCCACTGGACGCAATAATAAAGAAATTAAATCATGTAGTAAGTCTAGTTTTGGCCTCATTCATTAGGTGTCCTGTCTTTAAATGTATTCTGCAGAAGGACAATGTCACCGAACATAGCCAGTGTCCTTGAGAAGCATTTTCAGTATGAAAAGAAACAAGAAATCCTGGAAGTAATGATACGGCCCCTGACAAAGCCTTAATCTCAGCATCATCGGGTCTGTCTGGGATTACATGGAGAGAAGGTCTTGCACAAGCTTACATCCACAGAAGATCTGTTGTTAGTTCTCCATGATGTTGGGAATGACCACCCTGCTGAGTCCCTTCAAAAACTGTGTGCAAGTATACCTAGAAAAATTAATTCTTTGATAGTAATGCGTAACGCATGGTCACGCCAAACATTGAATTGATTTGAATTTCTCTTTACTTAACTCACCTTGCATTTAAACCCTACAAAAAGATGCCACACTTAATTGGAATAAAATATATAATTTATAAAATTTGCTCAAAAACATATCTTGATTCATTATATATATTATATGTATATATTACACACACACACACTTATGTGTGTATATACTGAATCAAGATATGTTTTTAAGAAAATTTAATACACACACACACACACACACACACACACACACACACATATATATATTAGCACAACTGGGAAAAACAGGGTTAAATACTAGCCCTGCAGTGTCTTGATTAGTTGCACTTACAGGGTCTTGCGTTGAACCAGGAAGTAGCTTCATGGAGTAGCAGTCTCCTGAGGGAGGGAGTGAGGGAGTATCAGTCTCCTGAGGGAGGGAGTGAGGGAGTAGCAGTCTCCTGAGGGAGGGAGTGAGGGAGTAGCAGTCTCCTGAGGGAGGGAGTAGCAGTCTCCCGAGGGAGGGAGTAGCAGTCTCCCGAGGGAG
This sequence comes from Phyllobates terribilis, assembly GCF_046119375.1. Lineage (NCBI taxonomy): Eukaryota > Metazoa > Chordata > Amphibia > Anura > Dendrobatidae > Phyllobates > Phyllobates terribilis. The sequence continues at coordinate 55,026,428 of NW_027362771.1, read as the reverse complement.
GGAGTAGCAGTCTCCCGAGGGAGGGAGTAGCAGTCTCCCGAGGGAGGGAGTAGCAGTCTCCCGAGGGAGGGAGTAGCAGTCTCCCGAGGGAGGGAGTAGCAGTCTCCCGAGGGAGGGAGTAGCAGTCTCCCGAGGGAGGGAGTAGCAGTCTCCCGAGGGAGGGAGTAGCAGTCTCCCGAGGGAGGGAGTAGCAGTCTCCCGAGGGAGGGAGTAGCAGTCTCCCGAGGGAGGGAGTAGCAGTCTGCCGAGGGAGGGAGTAGCAGTCTGCCGAGGGAGGGAGTAGCAGTCTGCCGAGGGAGGGAGTAGCAGTCTGCCGAGGGAGGGAGTAGCAGTCTGCCGAGGGAGGGAGTAGCAGTCTGCCGAGGGAGGGAGTAGCAGTCTCCCGAGGGAGGGAGTAGCAGTCTCCCGAGGGAGGGAGTAGCAGTCTCCCGAGGGAGGGAGTAGCAGTCTCCCGAGGGAGGGAGTAGCAGTCTCCCGAGGGAGGGAGTAGCAGTCTCCCGAGGGAGGGAGTAGCAGTCTCCCGAGGGAGGGAGTAGCAGTCTCCCGAGGGAGGGAGTAGCAGTCTCCCGAGGGAGGGAGTAGCAGTCTCCCGAGGGAGGGAGGGAGGGAGGGAGTAGCAGTATCCTGAGGGAGGGAGGGAGGGAGTAGCAGTCTCCTGAGGGAGGGAGGGAGGGAGGGAGTAGCAGTCTCCTGAGGGAGGGAGGGAGTAGCAGTCTCCTGAGGGAGGGAGTGAGGGAGTAGCAGTCTCCTGAGGGAGGGAGTGAGGGAGTAGCAGTCTCCTGAGGGAGGGAGTGAGGGAGTAGCAGTCTCCTGAGGGAGGGAGTGAGGGAGTAGCAGTCTCCTGAGGGAGGGAGTGAGGGAGTAGCAGTCTCCTGAGGGAGGGAGTGAGGGAGTTGCAGTCTCCTGAGGGAGGGAGTGAGGGAGTAGCAGTCTCCTGAGGGAGGGAGTGAGGGAGTAGCAGTCTCCTGAGTGAGGGAGTAGCAGTCTCCTGAGTGAGGGAGTAGCAGTCTCCTGAGGGAGGGAGTGAGGGAGTAGCAGTCTCCTGAGGGAGGGAGTGAAGGAGTAGCAGTCTCCTGAGGGAGGGAGTGAAGGAGTAGCAGTCTCCTGAGGGAGGGAGTGAGGGAGTAGCAGTCTCCTGAGGGAGTGAGGGAGTAGCAGTCTCCTGAGGGAGTAGCAGTCTCCTGAGGGAGTATCAGTCTCCTGAGGGAGTAGCAGTCTCCTGAGGGAGCAGCAGTCTCCTGAGGGAGTGAGGGAGCAGCAGTCTCCTGAGGGAGTGAGGGAGCAGCAGTCTCCTGAGGGAGTGAGGGAGCAGCAGTCTCCTGAGGGAGTGAGGGAGCAGCAGTCTCCTGAGGGAGTGAGGGAGCAGCAGTCTCCTGAGGGAGTGAGGGAGCAGCAGTCTCCTGAGGGAGTGAGGGAGCAGCAGTCTCCTGAGGGAGTGAGGGAGCAGCAGTCTCCTGAGGGAGTGAGGGAGCAGCAGTCTCCTGAGGGAGTGAGGGAGCAGCAGTCTCCTGAGGCAGTGAGGGAGCAGCAGTCTGCTAGTGATGGGCAGTCCGGTTCTTTTTGGTGATCTGGTGCTACTCCTAAAAAGGTTCCCTATTAAATATGTGTTCATCATAGGTGAACACATATTTAAGAGGACGTTGATGCGGCCTAAACTCCGCCTGCTAATGGCCGAAGCTCCGCTTACTTGCAATTAACCAATTAAATCGACAAGTGAGTGGAGTTTGGCTTGGGTGGACGGAGTTACGACCTCTGAACACCGGAATTTTACACCCAGTGAGAGCCGTTCATAAAATTTAGTGGCCCACACAGAGACAGAGCGCGCGCGCGAGACAGAGCGCGAGCGCGAGCGCGAGACAGAGAGCGAGCGCGAGACAGAGAGCGAGCGCGAGACAGAGAGAGAGTGCTAGACAGAGATGCTAGGGTCACTCTCTGAATGGCGACTGCGCTAAGCAGCCTGCTCGGTGTGAACTGTGCCCGGAGTTAAACAATTCTGTTCGGTGCTAGAAACTGCTGGAGCTCAGGCTGGCGGGCATACCGCAATTGGTGGGATCGTGCCTCTTCTGTGTATTAAGTTTGATTTGGGAGAAAGGACAGTAATCAGGCCAGAGAACCACAAGTATCAGTGGTTACTATGGACAATAGCTGTTTTGTTTGACCGAGCTGGGGCTAGCTCAGCCGTGTGTGAGTAGCCAGGGTCTGTTCTGGATTTAGGTTTACGATTTTGTTTTGGAATGGTGTAACCTGTGGAAAGCCACAAAAACTGCACGTGTTTGGACCAAAACGACATTGCCAGAGTTTACTCTGCCTAAGGTATAATGCCTACCTGAGTGAGTGAATCCCCATAATATAAATAACATTGTAATTATATATATATATATATATATATATATATATATATACACACACATACAGACCAAAAGTTTGGACACACCTTCTCATTTAAAGATTTTTCTGTATTTTCATGACTATGAAAATTGTACATTCACACTGAAGGCATCAAAACTATGAATTAACACATGTGGAATTATATACTTAACAAAAAAGTGTGAAACAACGGAAAATATGTCTTATATTCTAGGTTCTTCAAAGTAGCCACATTTTGCTTTGATGACTGCTTTGCACACTCTTGGCATTCTCTTGATGAGCTTCAAGAGGTAGTCACCAGAAATGGTCTTCCAACAATGTTGAAGGAGTTCCCAGAGATGCTTAGCACTTGTTGGCCCTTTTACCGTCACTCTGTGGTCCAGCTCACCCCAAACCATCTCGATTGGGTTCAGGTCTGGTGACTGTGGAGGCCAGGTCATCTGGTGTAGCACCCCATCACTCTCCTTCTTGGTCAAATAGCCCTTACACAGCCTGGAGGTGTGTTTGGTGTCATTGTCCTGTTGAAAAATAAATGATTGTCCAACTAAACGCAAACCGAATGGAATTGCATGCCGCTGCAAGATGCTGTGGTAGCCATGCTGGTTCAGTATGCCTTTAATTTTGAATAAATCCCCAACAGTGTCACCAGCAAAGCACCCCCACACCATCACACCTCCTCCATGCTTCACGGTGGGAACCAGGCATGTAGAGTCCATCCGTTCACCTTTTCTGCGTTGCACAAAGACATGGTGGTTGGAACCAAAGATTTCAAATTTGGACTCCTCAGACCAAAGCACAGATTTCCACTGGTCTAATGTCCATTCATTGTGTTCTTTAGCCCAAACAAGTCTCTTCTGCTTGTTGCCTGTCCTTAGCAGTGGTTTCCTAGCAGCTATTTTACCATGAAGGCCTGCTGCACAAAGTCTCCTCTTAAAGATGTTGAAGAGATGTGTCTGCTGCTAGAACTCTGTGTGGCATTGACCTGGTCTCTAATCTGAGCTGCTGTTAACCTGCGATTTCTGAGGCTGGTGACTTGGATAAACTTATCCTCAGAAGCAGAGGTGACTCTTGGTCTTCCTTTCCTGGGGTGGTCCTCATGTGAGTCAGTTTCTTTGTAGCGCTTGATGGTTTTTGCAACTGCACTTGGGGACACATTCAAAGTTTGCCCAATTTTTCGGACTGACTGACCTTCATTTCTTAAAGTAATGAAGGCCACTCGTTTTTCTTTACTTAGAATTTGTATTATGGCAAGGAAAAAGCAGCTAACAGTCTATTCAGTAGGACTATCAGCTGTGTATCCACCTGACTTCTGCACAACACAACTGATGGTCCCAACCCCATTTATAAGGCAAGAAATCCCACTTATTAAACCTGACAGGGCACACCTGTGAAGTGAAAACCATTTCCGGTGACTACCTCTTGAAGCTCATCAAGAGAATGCCAAGAGTGTGCAAAGCAGTCATCAAAGCAAAATGTGGCTACTTTGAAGAACCTAGAATATAAGACATATTTTCAGTTGTTTCACACTTTTTTGTTAAGTATATAATTCCACATATGTTAATTCATAGTTTTGATGTCTTCAGTGTGAATGTACAATTTTCATAGTCATGAAAATACAGAAAAATCTTTAAATGAGAAGGTGTGTCCAAACTTTTGGTCTGTACTGTACATACATTATATATACATATACATACACATATACATACACATGAAAATGAAAATGATGAGCACAAAGAAAAATGGGGTATCAAGAAAACAGTGTATTCGTTCTATTGTATGGGAAAACATTTGTGAGAATCAAAAGTACAAAGTTCCTGGATGTTCTCAAAAGGGAATCTCACCACATTTGACCTATTTAAACTATAAATATGGGCATACAGGTTATAGATTGCTGAAAAAAGTCCTACATGTATATCTCATACCAGATGCCTTGTTGTTAAATCATCTTTTATCACTTTATATGAATGACCTCTTCCAGGCTATGGGGGGAATGTTGGCTGGAAGATCACATTCTCTGCTCTCCTGATCTCCCTGCAGAGCTGTGTGTGATTATAACGGACACAGCAGCAGCTTCCATCTCACAGGCAGACAGGGTTGTAATATTGTTACAATACAGCAGAGCTCAGATTGAAGCAAAAAATGTGTTTGCTAGCAGACAAAGTTAATTTCTCCAGTAATTTAATTATTGTCTCACACTGATAACTCCTCCTTATATTTAAAATAAGATGTGAAGTTGGAGTTAGCTTCCAGGCAACATCCTCCCCATAGCCTGGAAGAGGTTATTTACACATAAGAAAAACGCTGATTTCTTTGGAATAAGACATCAGATCGCAGATATCAATGTATCATTTTATTTAGCTTCCTATGAACTGCATGCCCATATAGATGGTTTAAAAGGGTTGATCCTACTGATATACACATTACTTAAAGTAAATCTAAGTCTACTATGTTTCAGAATGCTACATAGGTATAATAGAACAAAATAGGTTGATATGGAAAAAAAAAGTACCAGTGCATAAAAAAGCCCATATATAAAGTGGTATTACCAAATAGTTTCATATCATCACCAATAAAGCAATATAAGTTAATGAATAATAATTACCCAAGTGAATCTCCAGTACCCACACTCCAATGCGTGTTTCGCTCCTTGGCTTCCTCAGGGGATTATGGCAATGTACAATTTGCCCTACATTTATATTTATCATGTCCAATGGGAGCATGGTTCCACATCTGAATGCAATTCAATTAATAAGTATCTTGGTAAATATTGCTATTACAGGTGCATCTCACTCAATTAGAAGATCATCAAAAAGTTAGTCTATTTCAGTTCTTCAATACAAAAAGTGAAACTCATTATGTAGAGTCATTACAAACAGAGCGATCTGTGATCAAGTGTTTATTTCTGTTATTGTTGATGATCATGGCTTACAGCCAATGAAGACACAAAAGTCATTATCTCAGTAAATTAATTAGAATACTTTATAACAGCTTGAAAAAAGATTTTAAAATCCGGAATGTTGGCCTACTGAAATGTATGTTCAGTAAATACACTCAATACTTGGTCGGGGCTCCTTTTGCATCAATTACTGCATCAATGCGGCGTTGCATGGAGGCGATCAGCCTGTGGCACTGCTGAGGTGTTATGGAAGCCCAGGTTGCTTTGATAGCAGCCTTCAGCTCATCTGCATTGTTGGGTCTGGTGTCTCTTATCTTCCTCTTGACAATACCCGTCAGGGGTTTAGGTCAGGTGAGTTTGCTGGCCAATCAAGCACAGTGATACTGTTGCTTTTAAACCAGGTATTGGTACTTTTGGCAGTGTGGACAGGTGCCAAGTCCTGCTGGAGGATGAAATTTCCATCTCCAAAAAGCTTTTCAGCAGAGGGAAGCATGAAGTGCTATAAAATTTCCTGGTAGATGGCTGCACTGACTTTGGTCTTGATAAAACATAGTGGACCTACACCAGCAGATGACATGGCTCCCCAAACCATCACTGATTGTGGAAACTTCACACTAGACCTCAAGCAGCTTGGATTGTGTGCCTCTCCACTCTGGGACCTTGTGGAGTGTGTCAATGACTGCCTTCTGGACATCTTTCAAGTCAGCAGTCTTCCCCATGATTGTGGAACCTACTGAAACAGACTAAGGGACCTTTTTAAACTCTTAGGAAGCCTTTGCAGGTGTTTTTTGTTAATAATTCTAATTTACTGAGATAATGACTTTTGTGTTTTCATTGGCTGTAAGCCATAATCATCAACATTAACAGAAATAAACATTTGAAATAGATCACTCTGTTTGTAGTGACTCTATATAATATATGAGTTTCACTTTTTGTATTGAAAAACTGAAATAAATTAACTTTTTGATATTCTAATTTAGTGACATACACCTGTACTTTTGGGGAATCGTCAAGGTAGCCAATGAATGGCAAGCCTATAGACGGAAGTTATAAAATGTGTTTCTTCCTGGAGCGCAAACAATAGATCTATATGTCATGTGGATAGGGCACGTCCAGATGGAGTTGCGTTCCACTCTTGAACCCGTGTGTGCACCCATGTAGGTACCGCAAACACAGGGTCTATATGTCGTATGAGACACATCAAGTTGCGTTCAATAGTAACGCTCTAACATTCAAATTATGTAATAAAGGATTTAACACTTTTTCCTGTCTGGACATAAACTATACATCCTTGCAGAGTGGAAACTCGGATACGAGATACGTTCAGGCTACTAATGGTTATTTATCAACCTGGAACATTAGACCAGAATCTCCACTATGATCGCAACCCAGACTGAAATATCAGGGGTTAAAACGACAGCTCAAAGTGTGTGGACGCTCACATTCCTGACTCTCTTTAACCTGTGATATTACGGCATATTCAGGTTAGTTGCATCTGTTACTTACGACTCAAACTACAAAACTAGCTTTGCCACCTACCTCTCCTGGTGAGCACCGTTTAAAAAAAAAAAAGAAGAGACCAGAATTGCCATTATTCAGTCATTTCTACTAGAAAAAAAAATGTAAAAGCAAATCAAGAAGTCATTATATCAAAAACTAAGATTACAACTATTGCAAAAAAAATAAACCCACATCGCTGAAAGAAAAAAAAAAAGCTACGGCTCTTAGAAAATGGCGAGCCAATTTTTTTCTTTAAATGTATTTTTATTGTGAGAAAATAAAAAAGTAATACAGGTATTAGTATACAATATATTTAGGATCACATTGTCCATAACAATCCAAACTATAAAATGAGCATGCTAATTATCCCACCTATTAAATATCATAAAATTAAAAAAAAAAAAAAAAAGTCACTGCTTTTATGTTACACTGTCAAAAAAAAAAGAAAAGATGGAGTAAAAGTTCAAAATGACACACACACCTCGAAGTGGCACCAATAAAAAACTACAACTTGACTTTCAAAAAATTAAGCTCCATCAGTAGAAAGAAAGAAAAGTAAATTTAAAAAAAAGTTACGTCTCGTAGAATCTGGTGACTCAAAAATATTTATTAGGGCTCACCTGGTGAGGTGGATTCACCAAGCCTCACGTTAGGGTGAACATATGGACCGAGGGCGATAGAACAGCGGGCAGGACTTGCGGATGCATATGCTACGGCGAGAACTAAGACTACAGGGTAAGCTGGACGGCAGGCGAACGGAACAGAAAGAAAGCACTAGAAAAACAGAGCCAAGAGTGTAGACAAACACGGGAACTGAAGGTATAGCCAGCCCAGGAAATGCTGCATGTTAACAAGCCCAGGGGACTAAGGGTTAAATCGGCAAACAGATGACCACTGTCAGCTGAGATGAAAAGACAATCTTGTTTATAGAGAAGATACACTCTGATTCAGGATAATTTGAAGTGTGAACAAGTTCAGATAACTGACCCCTGTCTGCTGTAAGCCAACAACCCATCAGTACTAGCACTAGGCTGTAGAAACCACAGGAGTTTGCAGATATGATTGCAGCAGAGTATTGGATGGTGGCAAACGTCAAAGCACTTTATAACTGAACACAAAGGTTACTCAATACTCAGACACACATGAATGTCTAAGGGCTCATTCAGACTTCAGTGATTTTTCTTATACGCACAAAAAAGGTCAGAGTTTCATCATTGTTCAAAATTTCAGTTTTTAACATCAGCGTTTTGTCCAAGTTTTTCTGAGGTGGTAAAAAAAACTCTCTCTTATCAAACAGTCTGAGAAAAACGGATATTACACAGCTGGGATCAAGTGCTGTCTGATTTTTTCACAGACCCATAGACTTCCATGGGCAATTTTGATCCAAAAATTGAATCAGGATTGGCCAGGTCTTTGTGATTTTGTAGGGATCTATTGTGGGAGTTGAGTAAGGTAAGAGGAATAGTTTGGGGTTTTGTTTTTTTTAATGTGTAGGAAAAGAGCGGCAGGATATTATACCAGGATATTGTACAATAAAGTGTCTGAGAATGGTGGCCATGACACAAGGAAGGGGCCCAGGATGGGGGCCATGACACAAGGAAGGGGCCCAGGATGGGGGCCATGACACAAGGAAGGGGCCCAGGATGGGGGCCATGACACAAGGAAGGGACCCAGGATGGGGGCCATGACACAAGGAAGGGGCCCAGGATGGGGGCCATGACACAAGGAAGGGGCCCACGACTGGGGACAATGACACAAGGAAGGGGCCCACGACTGGGGACATTCATAAAAGGTTGGGTGACATTATTACATATTAAAAAAAAATGCATAAAAAAATTAATAAAATATTTCACTGACAAATTTGCATGAAGAGGTCTGCATCTATAAGAGCTAAGTGGCATTTGTGAAATGGGCCAGGTGTCTATTTAAAAAATAAATAAATAAGAAAAAGTGTGGGGGTTTAAATATTTTAGATTTGTACACATGAAATGTATGAAAATTATCCTCCCTAGCAGGACACAAAATATAAAAAACAGGCAGCAAAAGGGTTAACCTCCAACTAGCTGCAAATCACTTGAAATGTGGACAAAGTCTTGGATATAAACCCTATTTTCCAGCTTCTGGGAGCCAAGATGGAACTTAACTCTCCGCATAAAATAGTTTCCCCAGATCACCTACAATTTTTTCACCTTCACAACCCAAGAGAGGATTATTGCATAATCTGTGTCATCTCTTGGCACCATCAAGTAAGGCTACGTCAGAGCAGGCTATAGCCAGATAATGTGAAAGTGTGATTTGTAGCATACCTGAAATTTTGTTGATATTAAATCATTTATTTTACAAAGATAAATGCGATTATATTACCATTAATTCCAAAGAAATAAGTGTGTGGGGGCTATTTCAAGGATAAATCTTAAATTATGTCGCACTCAGCTTGGCAAAAAAATGTGCATTTTTTTCCTATTTTATGTCATTCTCTCCACTTTCAAAAAATGGGTATAAATGTAATATGCCTACTTATATAGCTCCATCATATTACACAGATATCGCCATCACTGAGTCCTTTGGGGATCAAAATCTAGATTTGCTATCAGTCTTTGGAATGTGGGAGGAAACCAGAGAACACAGAGGAAACCCACACAAACATGGGGAGAACATATAAACTATTTGCAGATGTTGTCCTTGGTTGGATTTGAACCTAGGACCACAGTGCCACAAAGCAATACTGCTAACAACTGAGCCACCTGTGCTGTTCGCAAATCTGACAACCCCCTTTAACGAGCAGCAAATAAAAAAGCTGTACTCTTAGTACAACCCAATATTGTCAACAGATCCAACCCACAACATTTATTTAATCACTGCCTGGGTCTGCATCGAACAATTGCCGTATAAAGTGCTTTTTCTGCTTTTCACTTTTACTCTTGGAATCGCCAAAAGTGAAAGATTAGCCCACTTAAAAATTCAGAGTTTTAATTTTTTTCATAAATCAACATTACAAGCGAGGAAGAAAAATGCTTCTTTCCCCACTTATCAGCCATGTTTTATCTCACTGTACTGATCATTAACTCAAATGATCAGTACAGTGAGAATTGTGACGAGGGACGGGGGTTGTGCCGACCACCGTTTGTCAAATTCATGATAAGTGGCGGCATTCTCTACACCACAAGTCTTACTCCAGAAGGAACCGAGTAGGATTTGTGGTGAAGTATACGCCACTAATCCAATGAGCCTGACTCATGAAGAGGCATAATCAGGAGGACTTGACTCCATCCTATCTCCTCTTCAAGTCCAGTGTGAACAACTCATTCTCATGGTGGCCCACCTGACTCAGTTTTGCCTCTCGGCTTTCTATACGAGGCTGTACTGGTGGAAGATCGGCTTTAATGCAACAACTAGTTTTATTGTACTAATATCTGAGTATTTGCAAAGGCAGTTTGTGCACTATAAAGAAAAGTCGTGATCTTACTTATGCAGAATTCAATGTTTCAAGAAAAATCCGGCATTCTGAAGTGAGTATGGTGAAAGAACATTACATTTTTATTACAGTGGTCCTAACTGATGCTGTGTATCAAAAGTGACGTTTCGGTCAATGAAAACCTTTATCAAACATACACATACAGTACAGACCAAAAGTTTGGACACACCTTCTCATTTAAAGATTTTTCTGTATTTTCAGGACTATGAAAATTGTACATTCACACTGAAGGCATCAAAACTATGAATTAACACATGTGGAATTATATACTTAACAAAAAAAGTGTGAAACAACTGAAAATATGTCTTATATTCTAGGTTCTTCAAAGTAGCCACCTTTTGCTTTGATGACTGCTTTGCACACTCTTGGCATTCCCTTGATGAGCTTCAAGAGGTAGTCACCGGAAATGGTTTTCACTTCACAGGTGTGCCCTGTCAGGTTTAATAAGTGGGATTTCTTGCCTTATAAATGGGGTTGGGACCATCGGTTGTGTTGTGCAGAAGTCAGGTGGATACACAGCTGATAGTCCTACTGAATAGACTGTTAGAATTTGTATTATGGCAAGAAAAAAAGCAGCTAAGTAAAGAGAAACGAGTGACCATCATTACTTTAAGAAATGAAGGTCAGTCAGTGCGAAAAATTGGGAAAACTTTGAATGTGTCCCCAAGTGCAGTTGCAAAAACCATCAAGTGCTACCAAGAAACTGGCTCACATGAGGACCACCCCAGGAAAGGAAGACCAAGAGTCACCTCTGCTTCTGAGGATAAGTTTATCCGAGTCACCAGCCTCAGAAATTGCAGGTTAACAGCAGCTCAGATTAGAGACCAGGTCAATGCCACACAGAGTTCTAGCAGCAGACACATCTGTACAACAACTGTTAAGAGGAGACTTTGTGCAGCAGGCCTTCATGGTAAAATAGCTGCTAGGAAACCACTGCTAAGGACAAGCAACAAGCAGAAGAGACTTGTTTGGGCTAAAGAACACAAGGAATGGACATTAGACCAGTGGAAATCTATGCTTTGGTCTGATGAGTCCAAATTTGAGATCTTTGGTTCCAACCACCGTGTCTTTGTGCGACGCAGAAAAGGTGAACGGATGGACTCTACAAGCCTGGTTACCACCGTGAAGCATGGAGGAGGAGATGTGATGGTGTGGAGGTGCTTTGCTGGTGACATTGTTGAGGATTTATTCAAAATTGAAGGCATACTGAACCAGCATGGCTACCACAGCATCTTGCAGTGGCATGCTATTCCATCCGGTTTGCGTTTAGTTGGACCATCATTTATTTTTCAACAGGACAATGACCCCAAACACACCTCCAGGCTGTGTAAGGGCTATTTGACCAAGAAGGAGAGTGATGGGGTGCTACGCCAGATGACCTGGCCTCCACAGTCACCAGACCTGAACCCAATCGAGATGGTTTGGGGTGAGCTGGACCGCAGAGTGAAGGCAAAAGGGCCAACAAGTGCTAAGCATCTCTGGGAAATCCTTCAAGATTGTTGGAAGACCATTTCCGGTGACTACCTCTTGAAGCTCATCAAGAGAATGCCAAGAGTGTGCAAAGCAGTCATCAAAGCAAAAGGTGGCTACTTTGAAGAACCTAGAATATAAGACATATTTTCAGTTGTTTCACACTTTTTTGTTAAGTATATAAATCCACATAGTTTTGATGCCTTCAGTGTGAATGTACAATTTTCATAGTTATGAAAATACAGAAAAATCTTTAAATGAGAAGGTGTGTCCAAACTTTTGGTCTGTACTGTATATGTTAGGCCACAAAGGGACCGAGGAAGCAGCGCTTAGTGTAATGGCGACATCCGTCGCTGGGGTATGTAGCGCTCTATAACGGAAGTCGCCATTACACTAAGCGCTGCTTCCTCGGTCCGTTTGTGGCCTAAAATATAGGTGTATGCTTGATAAAGGTTTTAATTGACCGAAACGTCATGTTTGATGCACAGCATCAATTGGGACCACTGTAATAAAAATGTCATGTTTTTTCACCATACTCACTTCAGAATGCCGGATTTTTCTTGAAACATTGTTATAACGGATTGGGATCCTATCCGGGCACCTAAAACCTGACCAGGAGTGCGGTATTCTCCTTTTATGCTGAATTCTCACATCCATGTTTCAATGCATGACCGGCTGTGAGTTTCCTGACCTAAACGCAGCAGTTACGTTTAGGTCAGGGAACCTGCAGCCAGTCTGTGCGCCCAGGTTGTACACCAGCCTTTGTTACTTACTAAGCTAAGAGGGCGTTTTCTCAGATTTCTGAGAAACGGAGTGTATAGAATCCTATTTTGTCACAAGACTAACTGCTAAAATGTCTGATGGTGGTAATTACGGTACTTTTGATTCAACATGGAGCCATATACACATTGGTGGGTTCAATAAGCTTTGATCCCTGAATAAGTTTGATGTGCCAAATTGTAAGTAAAAAAACAACAAAACAACAACATTTGTGTAGCAGTTTTCTGAATGCCACAGATTCCAATACAATGTAGTCTTCAAACATGTATCTTTGACATTTTAGAAGAGCTTGATTTCGCCCTGAAAAATTATCAATCAAAATGCTGTTCTTGAATGATGTAAGATTAATACTTTTAGAATAATGTATTAAATATGTCTCTAGGATTTCTCTCCCACTTTGTGATCTTCCCGATTTCTAGCCATTTGTTTGCAAATGGAAAATAACTGTCCTCCTAGATCAGCTCTACAGATAGTTGAAAGCCGCCCCAGTGCCGCTGCTTTGTCCATTCATCAATCATGTTACCGCTGCAGATACACACTGGCCTAATGGAATCAATGTTGTACATGCCAATGCGTCTACTGCAAGGGCAGATATACAGATTAGTGCAACTGCACAGAATCCCAAGAGGTAAAGGGGGCTACGTCCACCTCCATACCAGGTGGGATTGTGCATTCTGATGAGCTACTGAACTGCAAAATGCCCATATATTGTTCTTACACAGGGGCCCTCTTCTGTCTGTGTCAGCCAGTGCCCACTGAGACCAGTGACTGACTGCAGCGGTCACATGGAAACATCTGAACTTGTGTTTGCATTCCCAATTGGAGGCATGTCCCACATACTCCTTTGAGAAGAGGAATGGTAACAATTTAGTCACAAATACATAGAAATACTGAACACATATCGTTCACACCTTATATATTATTTCAGAAAACACACATTAGGGATGCTACGTCTCCTCCTGAACACTACGGAATTACCATTCTTTTTTCAATGCAATGAAAATTTTGAATACATTTTAATTGGAAAAAAAAGCCATTTCACAAAAAGCAGAACAATGGTTTGAGCAGGACAAGGATGGGTGCAAGAAAAGAATGCACGACCTCTCCTTAAAAATCTCTGGATTAAGAAAACAAGCAGCAAGAGAAAAAATAGATTAGATTGCGCAGAACAGAAAGACTGAGTCACAGAACAGTCTGGACACCTGCAGCCTTGTTCATCCAAGCTGGGTAATTTGTCCAAAAGCTAAAAAAATACTTTGGTTTTTGGTTAGACCGCTATGGTGTTGAAGAAAAAGTGTGTGTATCTTCACACATACAAAGGTACGGTAGTTTCTCTCTAATGCACAGATGACATCTACGTCTCCCCACATCGTCATTGTTATTAACTAGTTTAAGTTCATACATCTCAAAGCTAGCTCCAGAGATGGACAGTCACTGGACCACTGCTGACCTAGCCCAGATAGCCCTCACACAACAAGGAGAAGACACAATTAGTAAGAAGGCATCCATGGGCTTGGACGGACTATCACAAACACATATGTGTTCTTTCTGGTAGGAATGTAAACCAAGACAAATGAGGGAACAGCACAGTGTCTTCCTGAGGTCTGGAGAACATCAAAACTCTAATTTTCCATGATGGATGAGAATCTAAACTGGGAGCTATGGAGCAGGATGCTTGATTCTCCGAAGCCATGCAGGATTTTAAATAAGAGGACACCATCATTATATATTAGCGTAAAAATGTTGCACTGATGAAGGTTATACCCAGGAGAGAAAATGATATAATATGTAAAGTCACAAGCAAACAAACAGACGAGATCAGTAAATCTTGTATAAAGAGGATAAGTATATAACAATAACACTGTGGCAGGAAAACGACCTTTCCCTTTAATAAGCCCATTTCAGTCAGCCCCATTAAGCCTTCTGTAGCCATGTTCTTTCCTGGAAAGCGTAGCTGGCTGCCACTCATACTTCATAGCCAACAGCTGAGCAAACGACGAGGAATGAAAACAGATTACCTAGCAAAGCCTTTTATTACTGTTTATGAAAGAAATCTACAAAGATGTTAACCCATACAGTGCTGGTGCATGAACGCCACTATTAAAGCGGCCCTCCACCCTATTGCAACCGACTATACATTTGTAATGACCTCCGCTCTGCTGCCACCTCTTCAGTATCAGAGATTGGTTCCTCTATTCTCTTAAGGTCCAAAATTGTTGTTTTCTTCTCTGCCTCCAGGATGGACACAACACTTATTAGTGCTGGACAGACAGGGATGCCTGGTCTAGACTTTTCACAGAACTCCTCATGTCTCTGCGGCAGCCATTTAGGCCATGAAGAGATCAGGGCACAGATCTCAGATATGGAAGGAGAGGCATCAGATTGGAGGCCAGTACGTATAGTGTATAGTCAACATTTACAATGGGGAAGGGGCCTTATAAAGATTTACTATGGATGGTGTCATTGGTCAGCATGAGAAAAGTTTGACCAAGTCAGATTCATCAAAGCCTTTACGCCAGAAAATGGTTGTAAAACTTTGAAAAGTCGTGGTGCAAAATTGCACTAAAAAATTTCGTGTTTTTAACATTCGTTTGAAGCAGCTCAGTCAAAATGGGCAGAGCTGGGGAAGGATGGGGGTTATGGCTACGCCCACCCATTAAATTCTGCACAAGTGTTAGCTTTTCTTATTGCAGAAATGCTACTCCAGTGTCAGACGTGCGCCCAGTGAATCCTTCATTAAAGACTGGTGTGCCCAATGCCAGTCTTAGTTAATTGGCCCCTAAAAGTCTTTCCATGATGATTAGGGAGTAACAGTCAAACTTCAGTCAAATTGTATTCTGCACCATCAAGAAACGAGTACACATTGCATCTAATTCTGTACCAAACATCGCCAGGAAGAGGTCACGCATAGGACTTGTAGATCACTTCATCGCCCCTAGACAGTATAGCACTACAGTAGTACTGGAGCAACACATGTTCTATGTTAACCATGAATAACGCACTATATTGCACAGGGATAGAGACTAAAGCCCCAAGACCAGTCAGTAATACATACAGTTGTGCTCAAAAGTTTACATACCCCGGCAGAATTTTTCCTTTCTTGGCCTTGTTTCAGAGAATATGAATGATAACAAAAAAAAAATATTCTCCACTCATGGTTATTGCTTGGATGAAGACATTCATTGTCAAACTACTGTGCTTTCTCTTTTTAAATCTTAATGACAACCAAAAACATCCAAATGACCCTGATCCAAAGTTCACATAACCCAGTTCTTAATACCGTGTATTGCCCCCTCTAACATCAATGACAGCTTGAAGTCTTTTGTGGTAGTTGTGGATGAGGTTCTTTATTTTCTCAGATAGTAAAGCTGCCCATTCTTCTTCGCAAAAAGCCTCCAGTTCCTGTAAATTCCTGGGCTGTCTTGCATGAACTGCACGTTTGAGATCTCCCCAGAGTGACTCAATGATATTGAGGTCAGGAGACTGAGATGGCCACTCCAGAACCTTCACTTTGTTCTGCTGCAGCCAATGACAGGTCGACTTGGCCTGTGTTTTGGATCGTTGTCATGTTGGAACGTCCAAGTACGTTCCATGCGCAGCTTCTGGGCTGATGAGTGCAAATTTGCCTCAAGTATTTGCTGATAATGTGCTGCATTCATCTTTCCTTCAACTTTTACCAAGTTTCCTGTACCTTTGTAGCTCTCACATCCCCAAAACATCAGCGATCCACCTCCGTGCTTTATAGTAGGAATGGTGTTCCTTTCATCATAGACCTTGTTGACCTCTCTCCAAATGTAACGTTTATGGTTGTGGCCAAAAAGTTAAATTTTGGTCTCCTCACTCCAAATTACCTTGTTCCAGAAGTTTTGAGGCTTGTCTCTGTGCTGTTTGGCGTATTGTAGGCGAGATACTTTGTGGAATTTGCGCAGTAATGGCTTTCTTCTGGCGACTCGACCATGCAGCCCATTTTTCTTCAAGTGCCTCCTTATTGTGCATTTTGAAACAGCCACACTGCTCGTTTTTAGACAGTCCTGAATTTCAGCTGATGTTATTTGTGGGGTTTTCTTTGCATCCCGAACAATTTTCCTGGCAGTTGTGGCCGAAATTTTTGTTGGTCTATCTGATCGTGGTTTGGTTTTTAAAGAGCCCCTGATTTTCCATTTGTTAAATCACAGTTTGAATGTTGCTGACTGGCATTATCAATTCCTTGGATATTTTTTTGTGTCCCTTTCCTGTGTTATACAGTTCAACTAACTTTTCCCATAGATCCGTTGACAATTCTTTTGCTTTCCCCATGACTCACAATCCAGAAACGTCAGTGGCTGGATGAACGATGCAAGAGTCTGTCTGGATCCCATAAACTCACTCAGCTTTTATGCACACCCACTGATTACAAGCAAATAGGTCACAGGTGAGGGTTTTACCTTTAGTAGCCATTCAAACCCATTTGTGACAAATTCTGTGCATGTTATCAGGCCAAAATCACCAGGCCATTTGGAGGTTTTTGGTTGTCATTAAGATTTAAAAAGAGAAAACACAGTAGTTTGACAATAAATGGCTTCACCCAACCAATAACCATGAGTGGAGAAAAAGTTTTTTGTTATCGTTCATATTCTCTGAAACAAGGCCAAGAAAGGAAAAATTCTGCCGGAGTATGTAAACTTTTGAGCACAAATGTACATGTCCATATAAAATTATCCTGCACATTTAGATTTATAGTTCCCTTGTCATATTAAAAGGGAATAGGTCACCAGGTTTTTTCTACCCCATCTGAAAGCAGTATGATGTAGGGGCAGAGACTCTGGTTCTGGTGATGTATCACTTACTGGGCTGCATGCTGTCATTTTGATAAAATCACAGTTTTATTTGCTCCAGTACCAGTTCTCAGAATGCTGAGCTCAGTATAACCCCGATCCCACCACTAATTGGCAGCTTTCTGTGTACACTGTGCTCACGCAGAACAGTCTTTCTTCACTGAATACAGATAATACCACCAAATTGAGAAATTTGGTAATTACTTATGAGTTCTGGCAGAGAAAGAAGCAGATTTCCTAGATCAGATATATTACAAAGTTGCTTATTTTCATGTGTACTATTGATTTATGAAATAAAAAAATTAAAAACAACGGTTAGGCTTTAAAGCACAATCAAGATTATTAAAAACATAAGTGCTTTAAGCTGTAAACCATGCCTATACGGAACAATTTGCACTCACAATGTTTTAAACCTGCCTTATGTCACAGGCTAAATATTAAAAGATTAATGTGTTTAATTTGTAGTATAAGAAGGGTCATAAATGATTAATACATGAACAAAGCAAAAGAAGAATAAAAAATATTCAATGAATGTGAATAAGGAGCTAGCAGCAGAATACTTTCCAGGTCACCGGCAAATTGATAAATTGCTGTAAACTGTAGAGACAATACCAGAGTTTTGTGAAGATCATGACAAAATGGAGATTTGACTGAACATTGATTTAAGAGTACGTGTCCATGCTCCTGTGAGCCGTTCACAAGAAAGCACAAAGTTGTGCTGACATGATGCTAATGGCCCCGATTTTCTAATCTGAGATTATGTTCATGCAGTTTTTAAAGGTAAACAGGCTTTATAAGGATTTAACAGTCTGGTATTAAACAGTTACTCCCATCTTCATAAAGGGGTATTGATGGATAGTGCAATTACATTTTGCAATTTACTGCTTATTAAAATTTTAAGATGCTGTTAGATATTAACACTTTTTGCTCATTGAATTGGAGACTGCTTGACAGAAGAACAAGTGCAGAGCTTACAAGCGCTTTTCTGGAGCTGCACTGCACTGAAACTGGCCAGGACTAAGAAGATCGACCACTGCTATGGTCTATCGCCTAGGCAACAAATTGTAAACAAAGTATTTATGTCTCCAAGATCCGCTGCAAATTTTAATAAGCAGTAAATGGCAAAGGTGGTGCATGTTTTAAAAGCACTATTCGATAACATTCATCTATTAATGTGGGAAGAACTCTTATGGCCAGGATTCATAACCATAATATAGGAGGTGCCTAAATGTTCTGATACAGTCTGTGCCCAGACGTTCCTTAACGGTAACAGGTCATGTAAAAAAAACGCTATTAACCTGTAGATATGGGGTTCATCTGCAAGTTAATAGCGTTCTGAAGCTGACAGGTACCCACACAGAGAGCCCCGCTGCCAGGAGGAAACAAACATTATTCCTCCCGGCAGCCTCCTGCTTTCAGTCATAGGGGTGCGGCCAGCACAGCTTCAGTCAAAGCTCAGTACACAGTGAGTGGTACCTGTAACCACACCCCAGCACTGACTGACAGCCAGCTCAGCAGGTTAATAGCATTTTTTTACACGACATGTTCCCTTTAAATAATACTATGCTGAAACCTAATATAAGACTATGTTCACATGGCATTATTTATAAGCAAAAACCAGGAGTGGGTGACAAATGTAGAAGTGGTGATGTGTTTCTATTATACTTTTCTGCTGACTGTTCCACTCCTGGTTCTGGCTTATAAATACTGATGTGAAATATTGGCCAAAATACTGCCGTGTGAATGCAACCTTAAACACAGGCATATTTCTTTGAAAGTGGTTTCTGCTATGCTTCCTACTATAACCCATGCAGACCGCTGTATTATAAAGAACACAATATAAATAGTGAATTGTGCAGTGTCCACAGTGAGAGATATATAGGATACGGGTTATGCAGACCATATTTGTTTGCTCATAGACTGCTATGAACTTTCACTTGGCATGATATTGGTACAGAAACTGAGAAGGTAGACTACAAGGGGTGGACATACCACTGATGCAACCAGGGTAGCCACACAGGGGTCCAAAAGGTACAGGGAGGGGGCCCACTTACCCCTCCAAAGCATGTGGAATTGTGTATTATGATCAACTATTGCTCTGCAAAGGGCCCCATATACTGTTATTACACACAGATCCTCTTCTGTGTTCGCTCCTGCAGACTAAAAAGGATTCTCTTATTCGCACTAGCATGCTTTTCCGGATTCATGTGGTACTATGCTGTTCAATATAATTTTTAGATTAAGCATACAAATACCTAAAAGCAGATGGTGAGAACAAACTACTACTAGTTATTTGGATTGGCACACTAAGTTTTATGTAAACGCAGAGAACACTTATGGGGCAGTTTAAACAATTATGAGATTGAGATTTTCCCAAACAATACTGGTCTGCACTAAAGCCCAAGCTTAAGACTCTAATCCAAAAATAAAGAAAGGAGTATAATAAAAAGGACTGGAAACATGAATTAATGATGATCTCCTTCTAAGACTGGCAAAAACATTTACACTGATCACAACTGTCACACAAGGATTAAAAAGCAAAGAACAAAGACTATTACACAAACAAAAATATTCTGCGGCTTAAAGCACCACTCCAGCGTTTGATTTTTTTATTGCATCACTGGAGTGTTACCACTAATCTAAGTTCCTTGCACCTAACAGTCCAAACAAAACATGGTGACACTGCAAAGCGTTAGGCAAGGCTGCATCCTGTTACCATTGCTCTTCAACTTGTATGCAGAAGCTATTTTCAGGAAGGCTGGACTTGTCGAAAAAGAAGAAGGAATCAAAAAATTGCTGGATGAAGCATCAACCATCTTAAATACACAGACGATACAACATTGATAGCAACAAGCGTAGATGGAATGAATGACTGATCATGGAGTGTCAAGATAAAAAGCTTGAAAATGGGACTGATACTCAACACAAAGAAGACAAAGATAGTCTTCTTTGTGTAATAACAGTATATGGGGCCCTTTGCAGGGGCAGCAAGGTGGCTCAGTGGTTAGCACAGCAGCCTTGTAGTGCTGGGGTCCTGGGTTCAAATCCCACCAAGGACAACATCTGCAAGGAGTTTGTATGTTCTCCCTGTGTTTGTGTGGGTTTCCTCCCACACTCCAAAGACATACTGATAGGGAATCTAGATTGTGAGCCCCGATGGGGACAGCGATGATAATGTATGCAAAGCGCTGCAGAATATGTTAGCGCTATATAAAAATAAAGATTATTATTATATTGACTACTGCCAGACCGGGACACATTTAAGATGGATGTCGATGAACTGGAAGTTGTAAAGGACTTCAATCTACTCTGATGAATGATCACTCAAGATGCAGCGACAGCAGTGGAAGTCAAGAGGAGAATAGCGATAGGCAAATCAACAATGAAGTCACTGAACATTCACTAGTGACGAAGACTCATACATAGTTTGGCCTTTTCTGTCGCAACATATGGATGTGAAACCTGGATGATAAAGAAACAATATAGAAGAATCAACGCTTTCCAAATGTGGTGCTGAAGAAGGATGCTATCAATACTATGGATTGGCAAAGGCAAGAACAACAAATAAATCAATTTTGAAAAAAAAAACAAAACCAGACATGTCACTCAGAGCAAAGATCACCAAGTTACTACTTCCCTACTTTGGACACATCATACAAAAGACAGCAATCACTAGAGAATGACATCATGGTCAGATGAATAGAAGGAATGAGGGGAAGAGGAACACCAGAAACCTGATGGCTTTATACTATCAAGATAATGGCAGAGAAGACCCTGCTGGACCTATCTAGGCTCACACAAGATCGTTCATCCATCAAATTGCCATGGCTCAAGATTGAGCCAAAAGCAGTTTAACCCCTTTACAACCCAAGGTGGTTTGCACGTTAATGGCCAGGCCAATTTTTACAATTCTGACCAGTGTCACTTTATGAGGTAATTACTCTGGAACGCTTCAACGGATCCCCCTGATTCTGAGATTGTTTTTTCGTGACATATTATTCAAGAACTTTATTAACCCTTCAGGTGCTTCACAGGAATTTTTGGAATGTGGAAGAAAAAAAATGAACATTTAACTTTTTTCACAAAAATGTTACTTTAGACCCAATTTTTTTTATTTTCACAGGGGTAACAGGAAAAAATGGACCCCAAAATTTGTTGTGCAGTTTCTACTGAGTAAGTAGATACCCCATATGTGGGGGAAAACCACTGTTTGGGCGCACAGCAGGTTCGGAAGGGAAGGAGCGCCATTTGACTTTTTGAATGTAAAATTTGCTTGAATAATTAGCGGACGCCATGTTGCATTTGGGGAGCCCCTGATGTGCCTAAACAGTGGAAACCCCCCACAAGTGACACCATCTTGGAAACTAGACCCCTCAGGGAACTTATCGGGTTTTTATGATTGACAGCTGGCACACACTAAAAGACATTTTGTAAAATCTAGTTTTTGCATCGCCATATTTTGAGAGCTATAATTTTTCCATATTTTGCCGACAGAGTCATGTGACTGCTTGTTTTTTGCGGGATGAGTTGACGTTTTTATTGGTGCCATTATCAGGCACGTGACATTTTTTGATCGCTTTCTATTCCAGCTTTTGGGAGGCAGAATTAACAAAAACCAACAATTCAGGAATTATTATTATTTATTTTTTTTCATTTTTTTATTCTACTCCGCATGTGGTAAAATTGATAAGGTAGCTTTATTCATCGGGTCAGTACGTTTACAGCAGTACCACATTTATATCGTTTTTCTATGTTTTGGCGCTTTTACACAATAAAAGCTATTTTACAGAAAAAAATATTTTTTTGCATCGCTTTATTCTGAAAGCTATAACTTTTTGATTTTTCGGATGATGGAGCTGTATGGTGGCTTGTTTTTGCGGGACAAGATGACGTTTTCAGCGGTACCATTGTTATTTATATTCGTCTTTTTGATCGCGTGTTATTCCATTTTTTGTTTGGCGGTATGATGGAAAGCATTGTTTTTTGCTTTTTTTTTTTTTTTCCCCCGTGTTCACTGAAGGAGTTAACTAGTGAGACAGTTTTATAGGTCAGGTCGTTACGGACGCGGCGATACCAAATATCTGTACTTTTATTGTTTGTTTTTTTTCATAATATTTATTGATGGGTACATTATATTTTTATTTTTGGTGGATTATTTATTTATTTATTTTTTTTTATATATTTTTACAATTTTTTAATTTTTTTTTCACTTTCTGAAAGTTTTTTTTACTTTTTTACTTTGTCCCACTCTGGGACTTTCACTTTTTTTTATTCTGATCGCCTGCATAGCATAGGGATGGAGCACCATCCCTGTGCCATGCAGGCAGTCAGCGCTGCACAGTGAGAAGATTGTTTGGTCATGTACTGCGTGTAACATACCTGGCGGCGTCCTTGCATAGTGGTCCATCTCCCACTGTGCAAGAGCGCGCACTTGATCTCCTGTCCAGAATGTCTCTCTGGCTTCCCTCCATGCTGTCTGTTTGTGTCTGTTTCTGCTGCTTAAGGGCGGCGCCCGATCACTTCCTGCTTTTTGTACCTGCTGTGGGTCACACCTCTTGTGCGTCCTCAGCCTATTGCTGTCTGTCACCTGGTATATAGCTCAGCTGCGCCATCTATCCCTGCCTGAGCATAGTGTTTCTTTCAGTGTGTGCTTGCACTCTGAAGGTGCCAGGTCCCGTTCTGTGTTCTCTTGTCTGCCTATCCTGGAGGCTGTATTTCCAGGCCTGTCTGAACACGCTCCTAGCCTGTTCCTCCTGCCTTCTAGGGGCCGATTACCTAGACCTGTTCCTGTATCTTGTCTGACCTGTCTGAACACGCTCCTAGCCTGTTCCTCCTGCCTTCTAGGGGCCGATTACCTAGACCTGTTCCTGTATCTTGTCTGACCTGTCTGAACACGCTCCTAGCCTGTTCCTCTCGCCTTCTAGGGGCTGATTTCCTAGACCCGCTCCTGTATCTTGTCTGTCCTGTCTGAACACGCTCCTTGCCTGTTCGTCCTGCCTCTCTGGGGGCCGTATTCCCAGACCCGCTCCTGTATCCCGCTGCAGTGTCGGTCTCCTCCGTACACTCAGTTCCAGTCTGAACTCTCTCCTATCCTTTACCTGTTTTGCCTCTATGTCCGTTCCCTTCCTTTTTCTGCAGAGTCTGAACTCGTACCTAACTCCTGCTTGTTGTCTCTGTACTCCCGTTTGTGAGTTTGTGGTCCACTCGCTACTTCACTGCAAGTACCCTGTGGGTGTCTGGCTCTGCCTTTCCCTTCCTGTCTGTTCTGTGTGAACAGAGCCCTGTCCCCCCTACTCAGCCTAGCCTGCTCTGACTCCTTTGCTCACCGCTCCGGCGGTTCTAGCCTGCTCTGACTCCTTTGCTCACCGCTCCGGCGGTTCTAGCCTGCTCTGACTCCTTTGCTCACCGCTCCGGCGGTTCTAGCCTGCTCTGACTCCTTTGCTCACCGCTCCGGCGGTTCTAGCCTGCTCTGACTCCTTTGCTCACCGCTCCGGCGGTTCTAGCCTGCTCTGACTCCTTGCTCACTGCTCCGGCAGTCCTGTCCTGCCCTGCTTCTGCCCGCTGCTCCGGCAGTCCTGTCCTGCCCTGCTTCTGCCCGCTGCTCCGGCAGTCCTGTCCTGCCCTGCTTCTGCCCGCTGCTCCGGCAGTCCTGTCCTGCCCTGCTTCTGCCCGCTGCTCCGGCAGTCCTGTCCTGCCCTGCTTCTGCCCGCTGCTCCGGCAGTCCTGTCCTGCCCTGCTTCTGCCCGCTGCTCCGGCAGTCCTGTCCTGGCCTGCTTGTGCTCGCTGCTCCTGCAGCCCTGTCCTACTCTGTTCTTGCCCACCGCTTCGGGCGTTCCCTCTCTGCTGTGCTTATCTACCGCATCTGCGGTTCTGTGACCCAGTCTGTACTGGGTCTTAACCTTTCTGTGCTCCAGCCCGTCCTTTCGGCCAGTACCTCCCTGCCTGCATACTCGCCTGTATCCACCCATCTGCATACCTGCCGTGTTTGCTTATATCCACCAGTCTGTGCCAGCCTAACCTGCCTGTTCCTGAGTCCCAGTGTGTACTGAGTCCTATCCCGCCTGTGTTCCTACCTGCTAGTGCCTCCCTGTCTGCACTCTAGCTGTGCTTGCCTGTACCCCTCTACCTGTATTGTTCCTGAGTCCCAGTGTGTACTGGGTCCTATCCCGCCTGTGTTCCTACCTGCTAGTGCCTCCCTGTCTGCACTCTAGCTGCGCTTGCCTTTACCCGCCTGCCTGCATACCAGTCGTGCCTGCCTATACCCTCCAGTCTGTGCGCCAGCCTAACCAGCCTGATCCAGTAATCCCTGTGTGGGTCAACCCCCGTGTCCGGAGTTTGACCTGGAGTAGCACCTGGTCCCTCTGCCCGGTTTCTCCCTGGTGCACTGGCGTCGTATGCCGTCGTGCCATCTTGGTCGGATCGGCCAGATACTTAGTCACGCCCCTCCAGGCACTCTCCGGTTCATGGTCCAGTGGAATCACTACAATCACACGCACACGCCGCTCAGCCCGGGCGTGTGCATAACACTGCGCATGACCAAACAATCTTCCTGCTGTCAGGTGACCCAGATGTTGTCATGGCAACACCCGGGAAGCCGCGGCAGACAGCGCTGGAGGCCGGAAGAGGAGGTGAGTATTGCGATCACCTCCCCTTAGCCACCGCAATGCTGCAATCGACTTCGATCGCAGAATTGTGGGGGTTAATGTGCCGGGAGCGGTGCGGGACCGCTCCCTGCACATAGTACCGGATGTCAGCTGTGACAATCAGCTGACACCCGGCGGCGATTGCGCCCGCACAGCCTGTGTGCGCGCGCGATCGCGATGACGTACTAATACAGGTCAGGCTCTTAAGTCCCAGGGCACAGACGCGTATTAGTAAGTCATGGGCTTTAAAGGGGTTAAAAAAGAAAAAAAGTCTTACACTTCCCATCTGTCGTCTACATCTTTTATCCACTCTGCTGGGGTTGGTCTTCTGCAGGTTGTCACCTGGCGAATCGCTCCAGTGTTTGCTAGGTGATTGGAAAGTCACAATGAAATGTAAGTCTATGAGAGCCAGGACAAGGCCAGAACAAGGCTTACATTGAGAGCTTGTAACTAGTGTTGAGCGAACATGCTCGGATAAGGAATTATCCGTGCACGCTCATGTGCTAGCAGAGTGTCTTTGAAAAATAGGTTAGGCAGTCCCTGCATGTGTAGTGGCTGTCTAACATAGGTTTCGAGCACACCACAGACACTTAGACCACAAGCATGCTCAGGTAAAGCCTTATCCAAGCACGTTCGCTCAACACTACTTGTAACCATTACCTCTGACTTTGCCTCAGAAATTGCAATCACAAGATGGCGATTAAGGACGGCAGCGGCGCCAGGAGTATAATACTAAGGACAGGGAACAAAATGAACTGGAGTATAAGTTGGTATGCACGCAAAATAGGAGCATGTTCATATTGGCCATTAAACAGACAAAACTCTAGACAGAAACAAAATTAACAAATGAGCAATAGTGCATGTAAATAACTTGGGGTACTTAGTAAACACAGTTATTGATTAATAATAAAAAAAAAAAAGCATAAGTCATCCCACCAACATCAAGGTGAACCACAATCAGGATAGAAAATGGTGGGAAAAAAAGCTATTTTGTTATTGTTTTTTTGGGTCATTGTGCAGTAAAAAACATAGCAATATGATTCTCCAGGTCAGTAAGACTATGGGGATACTAAACCTACACCTGTGTTTTTGTTTTTTTTTTTCTTCCATTTTAGTGGTTAAAAAAAAAAATTCAGAATCTTATATTAAAAAAAAAACAAAAAAAAAAAACAGTTTAAAATTTCTGAGAACCATAACTTATATTTTACTGTTGATTACATTATGAATGCATGCGATTCAAACTGCTCAAACATATTCTCTGGTCCCCAGTCTCATACTGGCAGATCCCCGCAGCGCACAGTGCCTGCTCTGAGGGGGGGGGGATTCATGAGTCTATAGTCACACAGAGTGACTGCAGACTTCTCACTTTTGACCAGACAACTCCTTTAAGGTGATTGACAAGATAGTGGGTAGCCATTGTTTTCCTCAAGATGCCGGAGTTTCATTAGGGAAACCATATCAGAGGGCAAGAAGGAAATAAGATGGCAGACAGCCCAGATATAGCACATCAACTAAAAAAATCTATACACAATGCATACACAAAAACTTCTAGATTATTTTTTAATAAATTCCAAAGGCTCACTATATAAGCAAAAATAAGAGCTTGAGTGCTTTTTTTAACTGCAGAGTTCTAAACTTCATACTTTGACTACATGTGAGCAGGATCTCCAATGTATATATTTCTATGAGATGCAGCTTCACACTGCTAAGAGCTGACAGGGAGAAACCGATTACAAGCAGGAGACAGGGGACATACGCTGAAACTGCATTACAAAAGGAAATAATGACTCCGCAATATGAAGCGTCATCAGGTAGGATACACAGCAGTATGCAGCATGCATTTGAGGACACCAGCTCAGAGTCACAGAGCTATCATTAGCAACCATTAGATAGGAACAAGAGAATTACAGTGAGATTCTGGAAGCATGGCAGAAGTCCACTTTTGACTCAAACACCAGCAAGGTGGGGGTAGGGTACTGCTATTGGCTAGTATTATTAAATACGAGCTAGATCAGTGCTGGCGAACCTATGGCACGCGTGTCAGAAAGGGGCACACAGAGCCCTCCAGGTGAGCACGCGCGCTATCGCCGCAGCACTAGCGCTACTGGATCAGGCCCGGCGGGTGCGAACTCTGAGCCCGCCGAGTGACGACGCCAGCCCCGCTACTTCAGCTAGATGTGCGTTCTCGGACACACATTTAACTGCAGTGTATTGCAGCGCACGAACTTGCCAGGCCAGTGCGCCTCAATACACACTGCTGGCCAATCAGAGGTCAGCAGCTAGCAGCGGACGTCAGCGTACAAGGAAGGAAGGTGAGTAAGAGTGTTTATTATGTTTTTTTTTTAATATGCGATGAACAGCGACGCTAGCAGGCTGGGGGGGCATATATACATGGAGAGGGGGGAGAGGGAGCATATATACATGGAGAGGGGGGGGAGGGAGCATATATACATGGGGAGGGGGGAGAGGGAGCATATATACATGGGGAGGGGGGAGAGGGAACATATATACATGGACTGGGGGAAGGCAGCATATATACATGGATTGGGGGCATATATACAAGGATGAGGGGAGGGTGGCATATATACAAGGATGAGGGGCGGGGGGCATATATACAAGGATGAGGGGAGGGCAGCATATATACAAGGATGGGGGGAGGGCAGCATATATACATGGATTGGGGCATATACCAAGATGGGGTGAGCATATTCTTTATTTCTGTAGTCTCAGACCCCCGCTCCTTCCTGTGGCTGCTCTACACTGCGCTCACCTGCTCTTTGTATCAGTTGTTTTTTATAAACTAAAACCTCAATATTTAGGTTAAATTGCTGTGTTGGCACTTGGCGATACACAAGTGGGTTTTGGATTGCAGTTTGGGCACTCGGTCTCTAAAAGGTTCGTCATCACTGAGCTAGATGGACCTTTTCTGGTTGAAGATGGACTCCAAATCAATTCCCAGTCTTTAGAAGATACTTTTTTTTAAGCAGTGTTACAGGAATTTAATCAAAACTACAAGTTGTCTAATAAGCACAGTGTATGTGCATGCATCTCTATCCTTAAAATAAAATGGTCAGCAACACGAAAAAGATTTAGCAAATGAGCAGTCATTCTCAATTTTCAACATAAATGAAAATAGGAGATATAAATAGACTCTTAGGGTTTTGTTCTAAGCCTTCCTCCTTTCCTTCCTGTGTAAAGCTTAAAATCTATTTATATTATGATGGATATAATTATTAATTGCTGCATCTGTCAGAGGCAAATCTGCCAAAAACAGGGAAAAAAACACAAACCACGGAAGCCAGTCACTGTAAGGTTAATTCGTTGTAATAAAGGATCTCCTCAAAAGATTCCATTTAAAAGGCAAAATAAAATGTGACAAGTTTTTTTTTTTGCATACATCTGTAAGCCCCAATGCACAAAGTACATTGGCTTGACCACAGTGTACATGCACAATAATTCAATACTATGGGAGGGCTGGCCTTGTCCATATATTTTTATATTAGTGTCATGGTACTAGGCCTGCATTGTATCTTCCTAGAAAAGACACCATTTATGTCAAACTTTATCCCGGATTATAGATCCTCATTGAAATAAAATACAAGAAATAAGAAAAAGGGTCTTGCCAGAGAGCAGTGCTATTCCAACAAAGTACACTATAATTTCTCTTTTGTCTCCACTTCTCCATCTGCAGGAAAGCTCAATGAATAGACCTCAATATTTATGACTAGCTACAAGTTTTTCTTAAAAAGTGCCACTAGCATCAATCAGCAGGCTTTTTGGCAGAGGAGAACTGCAATAGACTGCTAATGATATTACAAAGGGATACCTTATAGACTTAAGACGTTCCCACTGACTTTGAGGCACTGAGGTCATTGTCACTTACGTCTGATTCACAATTAAGCCAGTCTTTAAAACAATCAACTCTCTTCAAAAAGTCTGGTAATGCAAGCCCTT
Organism: Phyllobates terribilis; assembly: GCF_046119375.1. Classification (NCBI taxonomy): domain Eukaryota; kingdom Metazoa; phylum Chordata; class Amphibia; order Anura; family Dendrobatidae; genus Phyllobates; species Phyllobates terribilis. The sequence goes on along the minus strand of NW_027362771.1, from coordinate 54,997,529 downwards.
TTTTTCTACCTCCATCTGGCATCATATTAATGGTTTTAAATCCAATAGTCTGTCAATGGAGAGTTAAAACAGAGGAGGCTGCACCCAATCATGTCTGCTTCTTCCGAGCATATGCAGTGTCAACAAAACAGCCAATGAAGACACAAAAGTCATTAATTCAGTAAATTAGAATACTTTATAACAGCTTGAAAAATGTTTTTTAAAATCCGAAATGTTGGCCTACTGAAATGTATGTTCAGTAAATGCACTCAATACTTGGTCGGGGCTCCTGTGATGAACCTGTAGCCGCCATCTTGGTAATGATAAATCATATCCAGGGATGGCCACACTTCAGCAGCCCCCACCCTTGGGACCTTCTGTTAAAACGTCAACTAGATAGTTTCCCCCCATCCAGGCTCCTGTAAGATAAGAAGCCTACTTAACACTTGAATGCTAGGAGCTTCAAAGACTTCGAGAGAAAACACAGCCAGCAGGGGGGGGTGCTTCGTCTATCTGTACCTGACCATTTGTCCCATAGGACTAGTTTCTTTGTCTGTCACAAGCATGGAGGCATAAGATATAGAAACATGAATAGTACACGCATGTTGCGTGGGATGGGCCAATAAAAAAATATCACGGCGTCCCGGAGCCATTGCGCACACAAGCCTCCGCGGTAGACGTTTGTACGTGCTCTGGAAGCCAAGATATAGCGCGGAGCCATTCCTGAGGACCGTATGGTATCATAATTGATATCAAAAGGTCGGTTACGGCGGCCCGAATCCATGGGAACCCCTGGGGGTATCATGAGACCATCCCAGAAGAAGTTATTGGGTTCCATAGAATTTGGGCTTCTGATCGAAGTTAGACCTGAGGGTGGAGACTGAGCCAGCTGACCTCACCAGCAGTGGGCGGGACGGGGCAGGTAAGATAGCAGGACAGACAAGAGATAAGTCAGTCTTGACCCAAGAGTGGGGTGCTGAACATCTGAGCACCAGCTGAGGCCACCAAGGGGAGGAGCAGTTTGACCATGCGGTGGTAGGCCTCAGCCTGTAACAAAGAACCGTGCCTGCGACCGCAGAATCCTCTCCCTGCGTCACAAGAGAATCAAGAAACCGGTAACTGATATGCTGTGGTGATTCTGTGTGTTGTATTCCATTGTTGTATAGTTTAGCCTGACCTTATACCTGTGTATATTTAGTTGTATATCGTGTATCTAGTGTATTATTATAATCAATTACCTCAAGTAATTGTGGGCCTGCCTTTTATTCTGCATAACGAACGCACGTCCGTGTGAGCTCGGCTCAAGCCAAAACGCTACCCAGGGTTGGTTCCTGACCCGATATAGGCCCATTCACGGACTGGGCGTATATCTAAAATAGGGACTGGTGGCAGCATACCAACTGGGGATTGGGGAAGGCTGGTAGTGACGGTCGGAGGTTCAGATATATATATTCCTGGCGCGGCCAAGGAAGATATATATACCGCCCTCACTACAGAGGGCCCCGATACCCAGTAGGTTACAGGACAGTCTCCCTGGCGACCGCTTATCCTAGGTGCAGTTCCTTGACTGACCTGAGGCTAAGAGGGCGCTAGCGAGTTGTGCTGTGTAGTGACGTTACGGTTTAGTGACGTTGAAGGGATAACACACTACCGTGTTCCCTGCGCTGGTTGCAGCTTCCTGGCACTACTTTCTCTAGGTGCAGTACCTTGACTGACCTGAGAGGTAAGGGGGCGCCAGAGAGCTGCACCCACCGGCCGGCTTTCATCACATTGGTGGCAGAGCGGTGGGATTGCAGAATAATAGTGTTGTGGGACCCCTACTCCCAGGCACTAAAGACTGCCAGTGGTAACTTCCACTGCTGGAGTCTTAAGGTCAGCCCAACGTTAGACGGTCAGGCTAAAAGTATAACAAGGTGTGTGCAAACTCAGGGTTGCAGCGGTGTCGGTTACCAAGATGGCAGACGGCACCAGGAGCAAGACCCTGCAGGAGGCTAATGCTACGGTCCGTGTGGCAGGAGGGGAGGACATTGTTACTCATGGCGAGGAGGAGTCCAGCCCGGGCACCTCAGGGAGCCAGTCCCCAGTATACGGTCCCGCAGTGGGCTGCCCACCACCTACCCAGCCCAGCCTGTCCAGATCACAAGCCCTTTTACAAGCGGCTATGGCAAGTCTCCAGTCTCATGGCGATGCCGTCTACAAAACCCTCCTGGCAGCATCAGAGAAGGCAGCGGAGGAGGAGCGCGAAGCTGCGGAGCGCCGGGAGGCTGCGGAGCGTGAAGCTGCAGAGCGCCGGGAGGCTGCGGAGCGTGCAGAGCGAGCTGCGGAGCGCCAGCACCAACTGGACCTGGCCCAGCGGGGGCTTCCGCTAGAGCAACCAACCCATCAGGAGACCAAGTCGTCCAAAGTCCGAGCTGAGGACTTCCCTCTACTGGAGAAGGATGGGGACCTGGACTCCTTTCTGGTGGCATTTGAACGGACCTGTCTTCAGCACCATCTGGCCCGGGATCAGTGGGCCAGATACCTGACCCCCCGTTTGAGGGGTAAGTCCCTGGATGCCTTGGGGGACTTACCTGCCGGGGAGGTACAGAACTACGACTGCATCAAGCGGGCCCTGATCCGGCAGTACAACCTCACTCCCGAGTCGTACCGCCAGAAGTTCCGGAGCCTGCTGCGTGGCCCCAAGGACACCTGGACCGATCATATGCGGGCGCTGTTGAGAGCCGCAGAGCACTGGACCTCGGGTCTAGCGCTTACTACCCGCCAGGAGGTCCAGGAACTGTTCGTCACGGAGCAGTTTTTGTGGAACTGCCCAGAGGACCTCCGACAGTTCCTCCGTGACCGAAAACCAACAGGGGCTTCTGCTACAGCCGCCCTGGCAGACGAGTATGCCAATAACAGGGCGCCTGAGCTGAAGAAGTCTGCCAGCAGCACCTGGAGAGGGGGTAAGCCCAGTCATGCCCCTGTTTCCCCGGCCCCTAGAACACAAGGGGTGTATCCCCCTGTTGCCCTCTCCAGGCAAGGACCAGACGTAAGACGTTGTCATCTATGCAACAAACCAGGACACTTTAGGGCTGAGTGTCCCCAGCGCCAAAAGACCCCATCCCAGTCCCAGAGAGCGCCCAATGTTTTGTGTGTGGGAGGGGGTGGTGGTAGGTCCCTGGACAACATCCAACCCGTCACCATAGGCCGTTCTGCGGTCATGGGACTGCGGGACACGGGCGCTGAACGAACACTGGTACGGCCTGAGGTGGTGTCCCCCCAGGACTTGGTACCAGGAAAGACTCTTTCCGTCTCCGGGGTTGGAGGCGTGGAGCCGGCACTTCCCGTTGCCATGGTGTATTTGGACTGGGGTGCCGGAAGGGGGATGCGGGAGGTGGGAGTAACGCCAAATATTCCCGCAAATGTTTTATTAGGGACCGACTTGGGGCGTCTAGTATCGCAGTATGTACCCTCTGAACCCCCAAGTTCGGCCCCCCAAGAGTGTATTGATTTGTCTGCTGCTAATGCCAACCATGTTGTATGTAGTGTGTGTCCTGCTGAGGAGGAGGGAGTGAAACCTGAGGGTAACACCTGCACAGACACAACACAAACAGGGTTAGTGAAAGCAGGTGGGGAGTGTGGGGATGCCCGCAGAGGTGCTCAGCCGGCGTGCCGTGACCTCTTGTCCTCCGGTGAGGGAGGGGGCGGGCAGGATTCTGTAGAGGGAAGCTCAGGGATGGAGAGGGGGGCAGCTACCGGCAGTGTAGGGCTCCCAGGGGTATCCAGGCTGCTGAGTATAGGCCCACTGCAGGGGGAGGAACAGGCCATGGGAGGTGGGGGTGTCCCAAGAGAGGAGCCGCCAGGTAAGACCCCAGGGCAGGAGTTCCCCACATCCGAGATGTCCAAAGGCCTAGGAAGCCTGCCTGATCGGGCGGCTTGGTCAGAAACAGAGGGGAAGCAGGCACTACCCACGGTCACAGCGGTCATAGCCGCTGTCACCAGGAGTGGGAGCGCCGGAGCCCAAGGAGCCTTGCAGAGGTCCGACGGCTTCCCCACTTCTGACCAAGTGTCTGCCGGGTCAGACAGCGGCCAGGTGACATGCCCGGAGGGGCTGACAGAGGATGTGGCAGTTTCGTCGATTCTGGCCACATCAAGTCAGGAATTTCAGGCTGCGTTGGAAGCAGACGACAGCCTGAAAGCTCTCAAGGAACAGGCGGCACAGCCTCCCATGGAGTCAGACTGCGAGCGTGTGGTCTGGGACCAGGGACGGCTGTACCGGGTAACGGTCCAGCAGGGTTCACCGGAGGCGTGGCCCAGGGACCGACAGTTAGTGGTACCCTATCCGTTCAGGGCGGAATTGTTGCGGATCGCACACGAGATTCCGATGGCCGGACACCTAGGGATCGCTAAAACCAAGGCCAGGATAGCTCAGCATTTCTACTGGCCTGGGATGGGAGCCGCGGTGGGTGCCTACTGCCGTTCGTGTGACACCTGTCAGAGGGTGGGGAAGGCGGGGCCGCGCCCCAAAGCCCCACTGGTAACTCTGCCAATCATCGAAGAGCCTTTCTCGAGGGTTGCTGTGGATCTTATTGGACCTCTGTCCACTCCCAGCCACTCCGGGAAATGCTTCATACTCACGGTAGTGGACTATGCCACCCGGTACCCGGAAGCGGTAGCTTTGTCGTCCATTCGGGCCGACAAGGTGGCTACCGCCTTACTGGAGATCTTCTCCAGAGTGGGTTTCCCCCAAGAAATGCTCACCGACCGAGGGACCCAGTTCATGTCGCGGCTGATGGAGTCCCTCTGTAAGCAAATGCAGGTGCAACATCTGGTGGCCAGCCCGTATCACCCACAGACTAATGGCCTGTGTGAGCGGTTCAATGGCACCTTAAAGCAGATGCTTAAGATGTTGGTCGACTCCCACGGGAGAGACTGGGAGCGTTACCTCCCACACCTCCTATTTGCTTACCGGGAGGTTCCGCAGGCCTCAACGGGGTTCTCCCCCTTTGAGCTCCTGTACGGGCGACGGGTACGGGGCCCCCTGGCTCTGGTGAAGGAAGCATGGGAAGGGGATTTGGCCACCCCCGAGGTGTCGGTCATCGAGTATGTCGTGCGCCACCGGGACAGGATGATGGCCTTGGCAAAGCTGGTGCAGGACAATATGGCCCAGGCCCAGGCCGACCAGAAGCGGTGGTACGACCAGAATGCTTGTGAGAGGACCTACCAGGTGGGTCAAAAGGTGTGGGTACTGGTCCCCGTACCACAGAACAAGCTTCAGGCAGCCTGGGAAGGTCCCTACTTCGTGCACCAGAAACTCAATGCCGTCACCTATCTGGTCACCCTGGATCACGCCCGTGGAAGGAGGAAGGCCTTCCACGTGAACATGATGAAGGCTCATCATGAGCGGGAAGCGACTGCCCACCCAGTGTGCAACCTTCCCGAGGAAGGAGAGGTAGAAACCCTCCTGGATCTGCTCACCCAAGCCAAGGCGGGTGGGTCCATCGAGGATGTGGGGGTTGGCCACCAGCTCACGGAGGACCAACGGTCCCAGCTGGGGACCACCCTGCACCCCTTCCGGGGGCTGTTCAGCAGCCTGCCCGGAAGGACTGAGATGGCTGTCCACGACGTGGACACTGGCGATCACCCGCCGATCCGGCGTTCAGCATATCGGGTCTCTTTCGAGGTGCAGGGAAACATGCGCCAAGAGATAGACGAGATGCTGAAGCTGGGGGTGATCCAGGCATCCAGCAGCGCGTGGGCCTCGCCTGTAGTCCTCGTACCAAAGAAGGACCGAACTACACGGTTCTGCGTGGACTACCGGGGGCTCAACGCTGTAACGGCCACCGATGCGTTCCCCATACCACGCATCGATGACCTGCTCGATCGGATGGCCGGGGCTAAGTACCTGACCATCATGGATCTGAGCCGGGGGTACTGGCAGATTCCTCTGACCCCCGCGGCAAGGGAACGCTCTGCCTTTATCACCCCTTTTGGACTGTACGAGTCCACAGTGATGCCATTCGGCATGAAGAATGCCCCTGCCACTTTTCAGCGGATGGTCAATACGCTGCTTGAGGGACTTGAAGGGTACGCGGCTGCGTACTTGGACGATATTGCAGTCTTCAGTCCCACTTGGGAGGATCACCTAGAGCACCTGCGGCAGGTGCTCGGTCGGATCCACCGGGCAGGCTTGACCATCAAGCCGGAAAAGTGCCAGCTGGGCATGAGTGAGGTCCTCTACCTGGGACACCGGGTAGGCGGGGGGGTTCTGAAGCCAGAACCGGGGAAAGTGGATGCCATCGCATCCTGGCCCACTCCTAGGACCAAAAAGCAGGTGATGTCCTTCTTGGGGACCGCCGGGTACTATAGGAGGTTCGTCCCACACTATAGCACCCTGGCCAAGCCCCTGACGGACCTCACCAAGAAGAAGCTGCCCGTCGCAGTCGACTGGACAGTCGCCTGCGAGACAGCTTTCGGGGCACTCAAGGCCGCCCTAAGTAGCTCCCCTGTACTGCAAGCTGCCGACTTCGACCGGCCGTTTGTGGTACAGACCGACGCCAGTGACTTTGGCCTCGGTGCTGTGCTAAGTCAGGTCAACACGACAGGCCAGGAACATCCTGTCTTGTACCTGAGCAGGAAGCTACTGCCCCGGGAGGTGGCTTACTCCACGGTGGAAAAAGAATGCCTGGCAATTGTATGGGCCCTGCAGCGTCTGCAGCCCTACTTGTACGGGAGCCATTTCACCGTGGAGACGGACCACAACCCCCTCAGCTGGTTACACACGGTCTCTGGGTCGAATGGCAGGTTGCTACGCTGGAGCCTCGCTCTCCAGCAGTACCACTTCTCCATTCGCCACAGAAGAGGCCGTGACCACGGTAACGCTGACGGGTTATCCCGGCAAGGGGAGGGTGCAGAAGGACGCACGGGGGAACACAGGAATGTGCTACCCCCTCGCGCCCTCGTATAGGGGGAGGTGTGATGAACCTGTAGCCGCCATCTTGGTAATGATAAATCATATCCAGGGATGGCCACACTTCAGCAGCCCCCACCCTTGGGACCTTCTGTTAAAACGTCAACTAGATAGTTTCCCCCCATCCAGGCTCCTGTAAGATAAGAAGCCTACTTAACACTTGAATGCTAGGAGCTTCAAAGACTTCGAGAGGAAACACAGCCAGCAGGGGGGGGTGCTTCGTCTATCTGTACCTGACCATTTGTCCCATAGGACTAGTTTCTTTGTCTGTCACAAGCATGGAGGCATAAGATATAGAAACATGAATAGTACACGCATGTTGCGTGGGATGGGCCAATAAAAAAATATCACGGCGTCCCGGAGCCATTGCGCACACAAGCCTCCGCGGTAGACGTTTGTACGTGCTCTGGAAGCCAAGATATAGCGCGGAGCCATTCCTGAGGACCGTATGGTATCATAATTGATATCAAAAGGTCGGTTACGGCGGCCCGAATCCATGGGAACCCCTGGGGGTATCATGAGACCATCCCAGAAGAAGTTATTGGGTTCCATAGAATTTGGGCTTCTGATCGAAGTTAGACCTGAGGGTGGAGACTGAGCCAGCTGACCTCACCAGCAGTGGGCGGGACGGGGCAGGTAAGATAGCAGGACAGACAAGAGATAAGTCAGTCTTGACCCAAGAGTGGGGTGCTGAACATCTGAGCACCAGCTGAGGCCACCAAGGGGAGGAGCAGTTTGACCATGCGGTGGTAGGCCTCAGCCTGTAACAAAGAACCGTGCCTGCGACCGCAGAATCCTCTCCCTGCGTCACAAGAGAATCAAGAAACCGGTAACTGATATGCTGTGGTGATTCTGTGTGTTGTATTCCATTGTTGTATAGTTTAGCCTGACCTTATACCTGTGTATATTTAGTTGTATATCGTGTATCTAGTGTATTATTATAATCAATTACCTCAAGTAATTGTGGGCCTGCCTTTTATTCTGCATAACGAACGCACGTCCGTGTGAGCTCGGCTCAAGCCAAAACGCTACCCAGGGTTGGTTCCTGACCCGATATAGGCCCATTCACGGACTGGGCGTATATCTAAAATAGGGACTGGTGGCAGCATACCAACTGGGGATTGGGGAAGGCTGGTAGTGACGGTCGGAGGTTCAGATATATATATTCCTGGCGCGGCCAAGGAAGATATATATACCGCCCTCACTACAGAGGGCCCCGATACCCAGTAGGTTACAGGACAGTCTCCCTGGCGACCGCTTATCCTAGGTGCAGTTCCTTGACTGACCTGAGGCTAAGAGGGCGCTAGCGAGTTGTGCTGTGTAGTGACGTTACGGTTTAGTGACGTTGAAGGGATAACACACTACCGTGTTCCCTGCGCTGGTTGCAGCTTCCTGGCACTACTTTCTCTAGGTGCAGTACCTTGACTGACCTGAGAGGTAAGGGGGCGCCAGAGAGCTGCACCCACCGGCCGGCTTTCATCACATAACAAAACAGCCAATGAAGACACAAAAGTCATTAATTCAGTAAATTAGAATACTTTATAACAGCTTGAAAAATGTTTTTTAAAATCCGAAATGTTGGCCTACTGAAATGTATGTTCAGTAAATGCACTCAATACTTGGTCGGGGCTCCTTTTGCATCAATTACTGCATCAATGCAGCGTGGCATGGAGGCGATCAGCCTGTGGCACTGCTGAGGTGTTATGGAAGTCCAGGTTGCTTTGATAGCAGCCTTCAGCTCGTCTGCATTGTTGGGTCTGGTATCTCTCATCTTCCTCTTGACAATTCCCCATAGTTTCTCTATGGGGTTAAGGTCAGGTGAGTTTGCTGGACAATCAAGCACAGTGATACTGTTGTTTATAAACCAGGTACTGGTACTTTTGGCAGTGTGGACAGGTGCCAAGTCCTGCTGGAGGATGAAATTTCCATCTTCAAAAGTCTTGTCGGCAGAGGGAAGCATGAAGTGCTCTAAAATTTCCTGGTAGACGGCTGCGCTGACTTTGGTCTTGATAAAACACAGTGGACCTACACCAGCAGATGACCTGGCTCCCCAAACCATCACTGATTGTGGAGACTTCACACTAGACCTCAAGCAGCTTGGATTGTGGCCTCTCCACTCTTCCTCCAGACTCTGGGACCTTGATTTCCAAGTGAAAATTGGAACTCGGGGACCTTGTGGAGTGTGTCAATGACTGCCTTCTGGACATCTGTCAAGTAAGCAGTCTTCCCCATGATTGTGGAGCGTACTGAAACAGACTAAGGGACCTTTTTAAACCTCTGCAGGTGTTTTTTGTTGATTATTTTAATTTACTGAGATTTACTCGGGGAATGAGTGCTTAAAGGGGTTTACCCATGAACAACGTTAATTTTAATTAATAGATCTTTGAATAATAATAAGTTTCCAAATTGGATGTGTTTAAAAAATATGTTCCTGTGCTGAGATAATCTTATAAATGTGCCCCTGCTGTGTACTGTGTAATGGTGGTCGCTGACCGTACAGGAACATGGTCTGATCTTACCACATCTCCTGGGCAGGGGAGGAAGCAAAATAATATACAGACATTACAGCAGGGGATCACAACTGATTCTGTGAGGTAAAACATTTCCCTGGCTGTTTTTAAACAATGTTTTACTTCAAAGAAAGAATCAGCTGTGTTCTCATGCTGTAGTGTCTGTATATTCTCTTTTCCTTCCCCCCCTGTCCAGTATCTGCGGTATGATCAGACCATGTTCCTGCACGGTCAGACACAGCCATTACACAGTACACATTGGGAACATTTATAAGATTATCTCAGCACAGGAACTCTTATTTTAACCATATCCAATTGTGGAAGTTATTATTATTCAAAGATCTATTGATTAAAACTAACTTTGAGTAAACCCCTTTAAGCACTCGTTCCCCGATTATTGGCTCTTCTAAATATAATATCAGGGAATACACTAATGGATCATAGGAAAATTGTAGAATTCTTACATCATGAGATTTCTAAATCTAAGGAAAAAAAAACCCTGGGGTACAGAACTAGGCATTCATTACTTGATGGGAAGTGATCTTGCATTATTTCTTTCTGCTTTGAGTTGCTGGAGTATCACTAAGGGCTCATACTCATTTGAGAGAAAAATGGACGCGTGCAATCCGGTAAAAAGAAAAAAATCAGATTGCACTCTGACTAATGTTAATCTATCAGTTACATCTCATCTGCGATTTTCTCAGCTAAAATCAGAGTAAAAAAAAAAAAAAAAAAAAAAAAAAAAAAAAAAAAAAAAAAAATCGCTGCAATTTGCCGCGTATATCGGACGAGAATCGCCAATGCAACCAATGCAAGTAAATGGGTGCAAGAGGAAAAACGGATGGTGCATGGACCATCCGTACGCCATCCGATTTTTACAGATACAGTGTTCTATACTACAGAATGGTAATGTAAGTGGTCCTGTAAATGATTGCAGAATAATAGTTGCAGAGAAAAAAAAACGCATTGCATAAGGATGAAAGGTGTGAAAAAATTGCACTGTCCTCATGAAAATCGCATGACACTCATCTGATTTTTCGGTCCAGATATCGGAACTTTTTTTTTTTTTTTTTCCACACATATGGGTATGAGCCCTAAGACCACGGCCCCACTATCAGTATTTGGTCAGTATTTTTTCTCAGGAGTGGGAGCCAAAACCAGGTGAGGAACAATCAGAGAAAAGGTATAATAGAAACAAGTCACCAATTCTGCATTTATCACCCACTCCTGAGAAAAAATACTGACAGTTGGGTCGTCGTGACCTAAACCACCTGCACTTTGGAAACGAGATAGATAAAACAGACCTTTAGGGAACCTGTCAGCTGATTTAGGCAGCCCAAACCACGGGCAGGATGAATCAAACACTGGATGCACAATTACAGCTGAAGTGCTCTGGGCGCAGTATGGGGGGGGGGACCATGTCTGCAGTATGGGGGACCTGGATGGGAGACCATGTCTGCAGTATGGGGTACCTGGATGGGAGACCATGTCTGCAGTATGGGGTACCTGGATGGGAGACCATGTCTGCAGTATCGGGGACCTGGATGGGAGACCATGTCTGCAGTATGGGGGACCTGGATGGGAGACCATGTCTGCAGTATGGGGGACCTGGATGGGAGACCATGTCTGCAGTATGGGGTACCTGGATGGGAGACCATGTCTGCAGTATGGGGGACCTGGATGGGAGTGTTCCTGGCACATTTTCCTGTAGCAAAACTCAGTAGGTACGCCGGCATCTAAAAGAAGCTGTGTGCACATATTGTTATAGAAGCTAGTTTATTATGGTATATACAGTGGATACATTTAAAAAAAAAAAATAAAAAATCTACACACCCCATTAAAATGTCTTTTTTTGTCAAGTAACAAAAATCATACCAGAGGAATCATTTTAGAACTTTCTCTGCGTTTATTGTCACACAATCTATACAATTCAATTGGAAAGTAAACTTAAGTCTTTTCAGGTGGAGAAAGAAAAATAAAGAAATGATGTGGTTGATAATTATGCACACCCTTCAAGGGAATCTGTCACCCCTGGGACCTATCAGACCTCTAATATGGACATATTATGGGTGATAGAAATGTGAGTCTATACTTAGACCTATATAAGGAAGAACAAATCCCACGTAACAATAATTATACAAATGTGCTATACAGCACCATCCAATTGGATCAATCAATGATACAAAACCTACACAGTCCAATCGGATACATAAAAATTTAGCCAAAGACAGTTTAACATATAATAATCACATTTTATTAATGACACCACATTACATTTTAAAAAAACATGAAGAGACATGATAAAAAGTGTGTAAAAATATGAGGGGGACTAAGGACACCAATAACGATATGATCCAAAAACGAAATTTCATTCACTGTATATGTATAAATATCTATCATTAATACAAGACCTAATTTAATATAAAGTGCATAGTGCAAAAAGTAACTGGTAGTCTGTAGGAGATAAGAATACAATTTTATATACTAGCCCACAGGTGGTAAACAGATTAGAACTGCTATACTGACCAGTGTTCATATCGCTGAGGTGCCCACGCCTGCCTCACTCCTACGCGCGTTTCACATAGCGTGCTTCCTTCCCCTGAGGAAACTTGTGCACAGTCGCCGGTGAGTCACTGTCTTCCCAGCGCCTACGCACAAGCTTCGTGCTCCACAAGGATACACAGACGGCAGGGATTACTGTGCCTTCAGTACAAGTTAAATGGCGCAGGCGCGGGATCCAGCCAAGAACTGCACATCACAGTGCCTGCGCTCAAGCGCTGAGCGCTGAGAATCTTCCCACGCTGTCAGTGACGTGCATGAGGTGAGCTGAGTTCATTGGACATGAACTCGGCTCATCTGGATGCCGTCACAGCCAGACACTGAGGAGCGCAAGCAAGCCTGCGCTTCTCAGTGTCTGCGGGATGACAGGCTGGATGGCAGCGTTCTGCTGCGGTCCAGCCTGTCATGTGAATGTAGCAGAGCTGAAGCTGTCGTGGGAACCATGGAAAGGTAAGGATGATGTTGGTTTATTATTTTACTTTTATTGCAGGAGATCGTTGGCTTCAGCTGGAATGGGCGTAATGATAAGTATGGTTTAATTTAGAACAATAAAGAATTGTGTCTTTATTTAAATTAAAGGACTTTATTCTGGGTGTTTGTGTTTTTTTGTAACTTTGACTATGGGGTTAGTAATGGAGGTGTCTTATAGACGCCTCTCCATTACTAACCTGGGCTTGATGTCAGCTGGCATTATAAGCTGACATCAACCCTAGCCCTATTACCCCACTGCCACCGCTACAGGGCAGTGGGAAGAGCGAGGCTAAGTGCCAGAATTGGCACATCCTATGGATGCGCCATTTCTGGGGCGGCTGACGGCTGGTGTTTCTAGCCTGGGAGGGGGCCAATATTCATTGCACCCTTCCTGGGCTATTAATATCAGCCCCCAGCTGTCTGCCTAGCCTTTGCTAGCTATTAAAATAGCGGGGACCCCACGTCATTTTTTTTGGGGTCCCCCATTTTAATAGCTAGTAAAGGCTAGGTATTCAGCTGGGGGCTGATATTCGTAGCCTGGGAAGCTCCGTGGGTATTACCCCCTTCCCAGGCTTCAAACATCTGCCCCAGCCGTCTGCTTAACCTCCGCTAGAGACTAAAATTACGGGGAACCCCATGCCAATTTTTTATTTTAATAAATCCTTTATTTTAACACTAAATGACACTGTCACTGTACTTCTTATATATGTGACTGACATGTTTCTATCTATCTAATCTATGTGTGATGCTCTTTTCTTTCTGTTCTAAATTGTCGGGTACTGGTGTATGCCGCTGATGAATTGCCGGCTGTTCATGTTTCACTGTGAGCACTGTTCCCATCGATTTGGGCAACCACTGTAATGCCACAACCACCATGGCTGCGGCATTACAGTGAGTGGCAGACAATCCCTGCATGATTGGTGCTCTAAATAGCGCCAGACATGCAGGACACGCTTTTGGTGCGCGAACAGTTATTGAACATAACCTCGAACAGCCGAATTTTTTGCAAATCGTTCGCGTTCGTTGAACAACTCGAACACTGCCCAAAACAGCTCGAATTTGAGATTGGCGAACAGTTCGAGTTGAACGCCGCTCATCTCTAGTCCTTAATCCCTGACCCAAAATCCAGTCATATATAAACCCCCTCAGTAACACACATATACGTGTGTGTGTGTGTGTGTGTGTGTGTGTGTGTGTGTGTGTGTGTGTGTGTGTGTGTGTGTGTGTATCTAACTTTTTTTTTTTTAAATGCGAACCATGACAGGCAGGCCGCTGGTAAATTCTGTAGATCTCGTGCAGGAAGAGTCTTACCTTGCACATTCTACTTCCAGCGAGTTCACTGAACTTTTGCACACATCTGGAATTCTGATTTTATGGAGATACGGGAGTCAAAATGATTTAGTAAGCAACAGAAATGTTGCCGTCTATGTTTTGACAGAAGTGTCTTGATTTCTTTCCTTTTATTCTTACTGAGCAATATTGTAATTGGCAAAAAGAAATGCTCGCACAAGAGAAAAAAAAAAAAAAAAAAAGGTAGACAGCAACATCCATATACAAAAAACTAGAGACTTGGCTGAACTAGTCTATAATCCGAAGTGGTTTCTGTTGAGAAAGATGGCCGCCAGGAAATCTGTCACCAAAATGAGCAAGCAAGAACCCACTATAGAAGATGAAAATTAGAACAAGTTTAATGTACGAGTTTAATTTAAAACAAAAGAGGAGTACAGGTCTTGACCCAGCCAGCCATCCATCTGATGAGGCACGCCTGCATAGTAGGGGACTCATATCTCACCTCATAACTACAGCCATACTCAACATAAAAGGGATCAAGTAAATCTCTCTCATAGGTCAAGTTTAACTGAGCGTATATAAAAAATTTCAGATGAAAAACAAACAAAAAAAAAACAAGTCTATTCCATTTTTATATAATCATTTAACATTTACACGACAAAAATATAGTGTCATAGGTTATGCTATGTATCCATAGTAATTGGATGCCATTCGGATGATCCAATTTTTTGTGCACCCATAGACCTGAATAGGCGAGTCACTTCCAAAATAAAGACTAGTGCATGCTGCAATTTTTTTCATGGGGGCATACAGTTCATGTAAAGAAAAAAACTCATGAAACCCCCATTGAATAACATTGGTCAGTGTGCTGTCCATGTGATGTCAGGTTTTAGTTGTTTTTTTTTTTGTTTTGTTTTTTATTACATAGACAGAACTCGCACCGAAAATATGGTTGTGTGACCGTAGTCCAAGGGAAAGTTTCCTTGTTGTAACATCCCAGAGAACATACGGTTCTACACTGCAGTTTACCTGCAAAGCATTGCCCACCACGTGGGAACTGCCCCGAATCTCCTACACCTTCTTCATACTTTAATTGATGCAAACATGGGGAACGCGGACCACTGGTCAGCTGGACTCGCCAGTCCACATGTCTAACAGCAGATCCAGCGGTTTCCCAATACAGATTGGTTAGGGGATTACTAGAAAAGTAATTAACTCAAGCATCATATGTCCTACTCCCACATTAAATAAAGGTTTCACTGTCATCCGAGAGCAGCATGACACAGTGAAGAGAGCCTGATTCCAGTTGTGCGTCACTTACTATGCTATGTTTTTGTTGTTTCAATACAAAATCAGTATTTTATCAGCAGGAAATAATAACTACAGGATAAACTGTCCTCATGTCTCATAGTCCAACCACACCCCCAGCACTGATTAGCACGTTTCTGTCACTATACACAGAAAGCTGTCAATCAGTGGAGTGGACAGGGTTATACAGGGCGCGACCTTCTGAACTCTGCTAGATCTTCAGCAGAGAAAACGGATTTTAACGGCTGCACCCAGTAAACTAAGTGATACATTATTGGAATCAGGGTCGCTGCCCCTACATGCTGCGGTCAGAATAAATAGCAAAAACCTGCTGACAGATTCCCAAATAAGCCTTCAAAATGCATTCAATCCAGTTTTCATACCTTTAGCCTTGTGCTGCCTTGTGCTGTGTCAGTATCACACTTAGTCATGACCGAAAGTGTTTGCCCCCTTGAAATTGTTCCAGAAAATGAAGTATTTCTCCCAGAAAATTATTGCAATTACACGTGTTTTGTTACACACGTTTATTTCATTTCATTTGTGTGTATTGGAACAACACCAAAAAAAAAAAAAAAAAAGAGAAAAAAAGGCAAAATTGGACATAATGGGCCAGACAAAATTGTTGGCACCCTCAACTTAATATTTGGTTGCACACCCTTTGGAACAAATAACTGTACTCAATCGCTTCCTATAACCATCAACAAGCTTCTTACACCTCTCAACTGGAATTTTGGACCACTCTTCTTTTGCAAACTGCTCCACGTCTCTCATACTTGAAGGGTGCCTTCTACCTACAGAAATTTTAATATCTCTCCATAGGTGTTCAATGGGATTTAGATCTGGACTCATTGCGGGCCACTTCAGAACTCTTAAAGCGCTTTGTTTCCATCCATTTCTGGATTCTTCTTGAAGTGTGTTTGGGGTCATTGTCCTGCTGGAAGACCCATGACCTAGGACGCAAACTCAGCTTTCTAACACTGGGCAGTACCTTGCGACCCAAAATCCATTTGGGAAATGGAAAGTACAGCAGAGGTGGCAGTGCTATGAAAGGGGGCGAGCTGATAGAAGGGCTTGTAATCTGACAGGTAAACTCAGCTGTCTTCCCCCTCTCCCCAGGCTAAGTCATGCAGGAGGTTGGACCAGGAGATCAGGGCTCTATCATTGTATCTTACACACTGAGAACCCTACTCTCAGCCACTATGGTGTCCTGTCCTGTTCTTTTTCTGCTTTGTTGTTTCCCACTTATAATTGGTCCGCATTATACAGTGATTCACACCTCCAGTGAAAACTATCTAACACCACCAACTTGGACTGAACGAAAATTAACTCACTAGGGGCCCAATACTTTGGATTGCCAATATCTCTGCAACAGAAGTGGAAAAAAAACAAAAAAAAACAAAAACACATTTTAGTCCACTCTGCAGCCATTATTACATCTTCTTCCCATTTCAACATGAAAAATGCTTTAAATAGGATTACGAATAGGAAGTCTACAAATATTGCTTACTGACCATCGTCACTATTATCCTACAGAGCTCCAAAGTGTAACCCATAACATTAATATACACCCATCTATAAATAGTCACAAAAAAAATCAAAAACACCACATTGTAAGCGGACGTTTCAATAATTTGCTATAGACCATAAAAAGGGAAAAAATCCCTGTCCACTGGCTTCGGTTTATTCTAACAAAAGAAACAAAACATGTGCTTTATCCACCCTCCCTGGGTCCAGCACTGAGCCTCCACTGCCTTTCCCAGTGTCTCTTATTGTCGGCAGCACTGAACATGTACCTATTATAAGCTTTTTTGATCAAACTCAACAAGTCTATGATTCCCAGAAAAACTCAGATTGATGCATCTTAGTGCTATATACGTTTTGTAGAACAGGCTTGAGAGAAAGCATATTATATATATATATATATTATATATATATATATATATATATATATATATATAGTATTTTTTTTTAAATGAAAAAAAAAAAAAAGGACAAAGTGACAGGTAAAAATTAATTGTAGCAGCCAGCATGCAAATAAAAGATTTGTGTAAGAAACTAACAGTGTGGACATTCTTACCAAGGAGGCCACAATTTTAGTAATTTACACCCCTAAATAAAGTTACAGAGTGAGGATTTGTAGTGTCAACTCTATTTATTTTGTCTAGTTAATACCCGGAGAATATGTTCAGCTAATAAAAGAAAGGCATAGAGTGAATTGTCTGGAAGTTACTGGGATACCTTCCAGTAAAAATCTCATCCTCCAGCCTAAACAATGAACCCCTGTTGATTGGAATTCTTAAGTTAAAAGAGCCATTTCACCGATTTACTGAGGTCTCTTCTCAAGCAACAAGCTGCACAAAGAGCTGGAACAAATGAAGCTAGACTTTGATGGAGAGGAGGGAGGAGAAGAACGCAGCTTCATTTCTACAACACCACCTCGCACAGCAGCGCCAACCCAGAATGGTCATCCAGATTGGAAAAGGTCTCATTTATGAATTTGTGCACAAGAATCTGGGCTTCATTTTTATATCCTACCCTACAAAGTATGTAGAGAAAGCTTTGGCATTTAGGTCTCTAGGTTCATTAAAGAGTTTTGACCATTCGAAAAATGGTGCATAACTTTAGTTTCTATGGCTTAATGTCCTGCATGGTCGAAACATCGCATGTAAATTGTGTGCGTACCAATAACGCAACCTAAGGAGGATGTCTGGTGCCTTGGTTCCTGGATTTTCTGTGCCTGGTATTACAGCTTTGCCCAATTTGAGAGAATGAGACTAGGCTGCAATACTAGGTAGGCACAGCCTTAACCCAACATTGAACAGCAAAACAAAAAACACAGGGCTGTGCCTGGTATGCATAAATTATGTCCTTACAAAAGAGTAAAAGAAGAAGAAAAAGAACAGACGCCACTTTATGTGAAGTATATTCTGAGAAAGGGAAATCCCAGTCTAATGTATTTTGTCCACCTGGGTGAGGGGCAACACTTGAAAGGGTGCAGATGACACTGAGCAGCTGCCATAGACTTCCACGGCATAGATAACACCGACTCTGGATCCAAATAAAGACAACCAAACAAGTATAAAAATTCTTTGGGATTGTCAATGTTCCCTGCTGATCAAAATGTGAAGGAGACACTTGAATGGTTAAAAATGCATATATTGTTTTCTTAAATACATGTGAAGCGCCCCTGGGCCTGTGTCGCGCTGCGTTGCGCACGCGGGAGCTTACCCGGAGCCGGATCTGTTGAGGGTTGTAGTCTCGTGGCGGTGATCCGGTCCGTGCCCAGGGAGTCAGACTAAGTGGCGCTGTTTTAGCGGTAGATGTTGGACGACTACGCCACCCGTTGAGTGCAGCCAGGGAGCTGCTGCTGCAGGGCAGACCGCTGAGGCCGGTGGTAGGATTGTGCAGCGTGATAGTATAACCCCCAACGGGAGGGGTATGGCCTCAGGGCAGCCGACGTGGATGATGGGGGTAGCAGGAACCACTCGGAGACGGTACTGTGTAGTTCAGGGTCTTTACTGGTGACAAAGATAGACCCTCCCGGAGTACTGGCTAGCGATTGGGGCCTGGTCAGTCCTTGAGCAGATGGGATCTCCCCTGGCCAGGCGGAGTTGTAGGCCTCCCAAACTAACGATACTCTTCTGGCTACCTTGCTAGAGGCGGGTATAAGTAGCCCACGTCCCTGAGTGTACCGTGTGGTGCTCACCCGTATGGCCGGTGACTCGGGGCCTTCGGGTTTCTGGGCCAGAGGACCTGCAATCCCCTGCCGGTCGGTTTCTGCTGCTGGATAGGAGTTAGTCCCCACAGCCTCGGACTCCGGGTCCGGTGATAACTTCTCAGTCAGGGCGAGCTCTGCAGCTGCCAGCCCCTGACTCCTTGTAACACTGCTCCCACAGAGCTCCTGTTGTTTCTTCCTATATTTGCTTCTTTTCTCTGCTTCTTCTCTACTCACTCACCCTGCCTCAGCCCTAGGTTTATATAGGGGAAGTTCTTCCCCTCCCAGGACTGGGCAGGAGGTGTGGCATGCATAGGACCCCTGACCAAGAGACCTCCCACCTGCTCTCAGACATAACATTGCTGTTACTGTGGAAAACCAGACCCCTGGGGTGCCACACATGCATTAAAAATTATATACTCTGCATTATGTGAAAACATGTATAAATGATACATGAAGGCATTGAGACACTTCAAGCAGATAATAACCTGTGCTGCCCCCCCTCCTTGTATTTGTGCTGCCCCCATCCGGTCCCCACCATCCAATCCTTGTATGCGTGGTACCCCTCACCCCCAATGCTGGTATGCGTGGTACCCCTCACCCCCAATCCTGGTATGCGTGGCACCCCTCACCCCCAATCCTGGTATGCGTGGCACCCCTCACCCCCAATCCTGGTATGCGTGGCACCCCTCATCCCTATCCTGGTGTGTATGGTATCCCTCATCCTGGTATGCATGGCACCCTATCCCTCACTCCCAATCCCGGTATGCGTGGCACCCCTCACCCCCCAATCCCGGTATGCTTGGCACCCCCCACCCCCAATCCCGGTATGCGTGGCACCCTTCATCCTTATCCTGGTGTGTATGGTATCCCTCATCCTGGTATGCGTGGCACTCCTCATCCCCAATCCCGGTATGCCTGGCAACCCTCATCCCCAATCCCAATATGCCTGGCACTCCTCACCCCCAATCCCAGTATGCGTGGCACCCCCCACCCTGTTATGCTTGGCACCCCATATCCCTATACTGGTATGTATGACACCCCTCATCACTATCCTGGTGTGTATGGTATCCCTCATCCTGGTATGCATGGTACCCCATCCCTCATCCTGGTATGCATGGCACTCCATCCCTCATCCCCAATCTCGGCATGCGTGGCACCCCTCATCCCCAATCCCGGCATGCGTGGTATCCCGGCATGCGTGGTACCCCTCATCCCCAATCCTGGTATGCGTGGTACCCCTCACCCCCAATCCTGGTATGTGTGGTACCCCTCACCCCCAATCCTGATATGTGTGGTACCCCTCACCCTCCAATCCTGGTATGTGTGGTACCCCTCACCCTCCAATCCTGGTATGTGTGGTACCCCTCACCCCACAATCCTGTTATGTGTGGCCCCCTCATCCGTTTCATACTGTACACACATACAAAAAAAAGAAACAGCTATACTCGCCTTTCTTCTCTGTACTCCAGCGCTGCTGCGTCTTCTCTGCCGGAGGCCGGGGGAGGAGTGCGGCGCTGGAGCACCGCGATGTCCAGCGCCATTTTGCTGAAGACACACTGTAAATGTGTCTTCAGTAAAATGGCGCTGGATAGCGCAATGCGCACGCGCCGGTCCGACGCCTTCACTCCGCCCCCGGTCTCCAGCGAAGAGAGGCGCCGCGGCAACGCTCCTCCCGGTCAGGTAAGTATGTAAGTATGGCGCCGGAGATCGAGGTATGCGTTCAGTGTCTACGCATACCGCGCGATCTCCGGCGCCATACACCTCCTCTTACCTGTAACGGCTGGATGTGTGCTTCTCTCTGGAGCCAGACTGCGCGTCACGCATGCGCAGTCTATCGAGGCTTCAGACAGAGACACACATCGCGCCTTAGATTATAGATACTTATGAATCAGCCAATTTTTGCGCCAAATACCTTCATTTTACAGCCACAAAATAGCGTACCTTTACCTGGTGAGACCCTAACCATTTCTACCAGATATGCCTCTCCCAGGCCAAAAACCTACAAATTTAAAGGGCAGAAGCAGGTAGTCTACGAATGATTTAGCACCGGGTTCCCAGCGAAACTTGCGGTGCGCTCCGGGAGAGAGGCGGCGGGGCATCCGGCCGCTCTCCGGTCCACGGGGCGTGAAGCGTTACTCGCCGGGGGCACTGGGGCCCCCGGCTATCGCTGGCTGGGATGGGGCTCCTCGGCATTGCGGTATCGTCACGCTTAGGGGGGGATTCTGACTTAGAGGCTGTCACAAACCGATCGGAGCCACGTGCCCCTGATCCTTCCTCACAACTTCCGTGAGTTCCGGGTTTAGGATAATGTGAAGCGAGCTTATAAAATTTTATATATTTATTTACTCAAAAGAGCGATGCTAGGTACAATATATACAAGCGGTTACAAGATATATATATATATACAGTAGTCAGACAAATACAGTAAGGAAGCAGTAATACGATACAGTAAAATTAAAAGGCATAAAAGTGAATATACCACACTTTCATCAAAGGTCTCTGGACACGGCAGGAAGAGTGCCGTCATGGGTCCAGGGCGGTTCCTTGTGTCTTTCTACCCATCTGTAGCGACAGGTGACCCTCAACAGAAGACCCCTCCTCTCTCACAGAGGGACACATTTATACATAACTTGGGCAGGGCAGAAAATAGGCGATTTACATGTAATCTCCTCTTCCCTTCTATCAGACATTTCATAATCCATTTCCCAGCAATATTCTCATTGTAAGGTGTGCATGGTAATTGATCTAACACAGCAGCTTCCCCTGACTTCAGAGGTAATTCAATTAGCTATTCCTCATTGAATCATGGCAATTAGCTCCCCCATACTCTTGTCAGGAATAGGCGTTTGCACTACAAAGGTATATATCCTCCTCCTCCCCTTCCTCCGGCAGACTGCACACCGGAAAGGCACAGGCTTCCCTGTCATGATGCGCTTTCATCATGTTGACATGGAAGACCTTCGGCCTGTTCCGGACCGGGTCAATTGTGACCAGGTAATTGACCTTGCTGAGCTGCTGATGCACGTCATAAGGGCCCTCCCATCTTGCCTGAAGCTTGTCCTGGGGCACAGGGACTAGGACCCACACTTTCTGCCCTTCCTGGTATGTCCTCTCCCGAGCATTCTGGTCATACCAGCGCTTCTGCTCTGCCTGGGCCTGGACCATGCTGTCATGCATCAGCTGCGTCAGAGCCTGCATTCTGTCACGGAATCGCAAGAAAAATTCCACAACTGAAACGCCCGGGGTGGCTGCTTCTTCCTCCCAGCTACTCTCTAACGAGCCTTGTCACATGACTTAAGATAAAAGCCAAAACCAGAATCTCAATTTGTAAACACTTTCGGGGTACTGCCCCTTGTCCTCACCTTAGCAGGTCACTCACTGCAAGGAGAAACGTTACCCCTTGGATCCCGGTCAGATACCTCTGACCTAGCCAAACCAGATCTCACACTTTACACTGACGAGGGGCAGTACCCTGAAACAGTGTCTGCAAATTGAGATTTTGGTTTTGGCTTTAATACCAAGTCATGTGACAAGGCTCGTTAGAGAGTCGATATTGACTTTTAGGATTGCCACTTCCTATAGGTAGCACTACAGTTCTAGTCCTCTACCTTTCTGAAGAGACAATTTGAATATTTCCCAGAGGAGCATTGCAGTTTAAAAGTTTGCTCACCTCGGCATGTCAGGCTTGACATGTCACTCTCCGTAAGGAAAAAACGTTACCCCTTGGATCTATGACAAACTGACACCTAAATAAGCCCTTAGACTGATGGGATCCCCAAATGTACTACATAGGAGATGCAAACCAGATGTTTGTTTCTAACAGAAAGAAGAAAGTCGTTTTTTTGCACCAGTTCACACTTGCTCCATTCTTTTAAGAGGTGCTAATCAGTTGTTTACTTTTTTTGCAGTATACATTTGGATGAGCACTGCTCTCATCAGTTTAAGGTTTGTTTTTAATTGGTATTGAATCCTACCTGCCCTTTAAGTCTGTAGGCTTTTGGCCCAGGAGAGGCATATCTGATAGAAATGTTTAGGGCCCTATTAGTGAAAGGCATGCCTTGTCAATGATGTTGGGCATGTATATATATTTTGGCCAATTGGAAAATTTGTGTAAGTATAGTCTAAATAGCAGTAATGTAGTTCATGTTTACATATTCTATGTCTGCATACATCTTAGCAGATACAGAGTGCGACTGTATTCTTCGGTTTGTAGATAAATCACACCTTTGCTTCATTCTGCTAGAAGGTACTGGGCAGTTTTTTGGCTGAATAATTCTTATATTAAGATTAGAATTTTAGTACAACTAAAGAATGAGCGAGTTCATGTGTATGCATTTTCCACCCATTAAGTCTGACTGACAGCTGCAGTTTGTACAGAGTAGTGAGAGGTCTCAGCAGCAGGAAGGACACTGAGGAGCTGTCAAATCAGGCTGAGAGAAAACGGAATTTAAATTTTTAGAAAGGATTATAGTCATTATAATATGGATTTTCAAACTTATCAGAGAACTGAAAACTAGAGATAAAAGGGCCCGATTCATTAAAGTTTCTCAGAATTCTGAAGTAAAAGCTTTGAAAAGTTGGAAAATTAAGGCACAACTGTGAGATGCCTTAAAATTGTGTGTCTTTTGGCGTTTTTACGCCAGTTTCTCTCACCTTTGACAAAATAGGTGGAAGTAAGGCAGGATGGGATGTGTGGTGGGGATGGGACGCCAGCGCTCGTCTAATCCATCACGAGCTGTGAGGTTCCCCAAGCCTGACTGGAGTAAGATTTCTGGCTTGGCGCAAGCCACTCGTCAGATGCTCCAGATTCATGAAGAGGCGTGAAGATACTCTTTCTATCTACACCAATCTGAACCGACTAACTTCAGACATATGCATTGAAAAGCTTCATACATAGCATATGAACATAAAGAGAGACCAAATACCTTCTACAAGGTATAGTTTGAGAAATCTCTTTTTATTTTAGGTTTTGATCACACTGTTTATGTCCTATACTCCATGTATGCGTCCAAAATCTTCCCAGCTAATGTGTTGAATATATAATCGCAGGCCCCCACCCATCTGATAGAGGTTTAAAAAAAAACTGGTTTTAAAGCTGAATATTAAAGTTGACTGTCCATTTCAAAGAATTGTTATATTGCACCTTGCCCTCAGTATATATTTCTATTATACTTTGTGGTATATAAAGGTTAGAAAATCCTCATAATGTGCATTTTTGATGAAAGGTTCAATCAGGATTTGAGCAGAACCTTAGATTATTGGAGCAAAGCAACTTTAGAATGTATGTAGGTCACGAGTCGGTGCAGTGATGTCAGTTTCACTCACGCAGCGTACATATCACTACTTTCGCAGGAACAGGAAGGATGACAGGTCTTTAACTACAAGCTGAACATTCCAAATCATAAAAAGGTCAGAAGTTACACACTCTGGGATGTCTAAAGTTATGTCAAACTGCTCACAATAAAATAAAAATACAGAAGTGCAGATTCTTTATTAGCCTCCAAAAGAACAAGGCTGAACGATTGAGCAGAGAAGCCTCGGCAATTTAAAGAAACACTAAACCTAGAAATAAATAACTACATTAAGAAATAGAGTTGTCCTCACTGATATTCTGCAGCATTTTTTGCAGGATCCTGAACACAAGAGTTTAATCTATGGCTTATCAGTTGATTACCAGTTGAAGCCCCATAACCTGGTCAAACAAAATCAAACAAGCAATCTGTTGTCCCACTACATATGTGACGAAAGGAATTGTGGATGCTCTGTGCTGCTGGTAGGTGGAAAGGCAAGTCCAGGAACACAAAATAGGTTTGCAATTTTTATTGTGGAAGCGTTTCGAAGTTTACATACTTCAGGACAAAAAAAAAAACATCTACTACATATAGCACAGCAGGGAGGCTCCAGCTGCAGTCAGTTGTTTTGGGAGCTGTTCACACAGTAATCAGCAGTGTGTTCCTGACTCCGTCCAGAGTTTTCATCTGAGTGTCTTCAAATCGGGATTTAGCCATGCCCCTAACAGAAACATTAGGTTTAAAGAAGTAAAGTATGAAACTTTGGACTACTTTGTGCTTCTTCTTAGCAGAGTCCCTGTTTCAAGGACTCAGAATGAACCCCCCCAAACCCCACCCCCAGGACAAAGTCAGGAGCAGACTGCTAAACTCAGAGTGAACAGCCACGCCCTGGACAGTGAGGAGGAAGGGGGACATAGCTGAGCTCCAAAGACTCAGATTTCTTTATAGATTTCTCAGTTTATGGCCATGTTCACACATTCAGTATTTGGTCACTATTTTTCCTCAGTGTTTGCAAGCCAAAACCCAGAGTGGGTGAAAAATACAGAAGTGGTGACAGGTTTCTGTTATACTTTTCCTGATTGTTGTTCTCCTGGTTTTGGCTTACAAATACAGATGTGAAATATTGACCAAATACTGAATGTGTGAACATGGCCTTATGAAGTAGGATGCAACAAAATAGAATGAAAGAAAAGTAGGAATTTGCTGAAAAATTTATTTTAAAAGCACACCTGTAAGCAGGATTGTGCTCAGTAAACTACATACACTGTCAGGTGGGCGACATTACACCGATTAAAAGGATACCTTGGTTGATGAAATCCGTCCTGTGGTTCTTTTGTAATCTTTACTTTCAGTTTGGAGGTAATGATATGCTCGTGCTCCGGGGTGGCCTATGGGGGGCGCTCTGTCTGGTGCTCTGGTTACATATTCATCTGTATGCTCTTATGACAGCTCACTGTGCCTTCACTGACCTGCCTCCTATTTTAGCTAGCCCCACACTACTAGACGCATTATGTAAATTTTTTTTAAAAGATCACCCCCCTTTTGCCCCATTCAAAATAAAATTAAAAAAAAAAAAAAAAAAAAAAAAATCAAAAATACACATTTGATATCGCTGAGTCAGAAATGGCCGATCTATCAAAATATAAAAAGAATGCATCTGTTTTTTCCAATACCGGAAATATCAGGACGTGTGAAAGGCATAAGGCTGTGTGCCCACGATGCAGAAATGAAGCAGAAAATTTCTGCAGCATTTCTGCATCTCCCTGGCAGAAAAAACGCATGCAGATTGTGCATGCGTTTTTCCTGCAGAATACATGCGGATTCACATGCGTTTCCGCATGCAGATTGACAAGCGCTTTCCAGGCGATAGCATCACTTGGAAAGTGCTTGACAACTAGGTCACACTATATAAATCCATGCAAACAGCATGGATTTATACAGTGTGAACCGTAAAAATTAAAACAAATAAAGCTATACTCACCCCCGAGGCCCCGGCGTGGCTGCAGCGCTCGTTCCTGGCTGGTTCCCGGCTGCCGGCATATCGCGAGACAGAGCGGTGAAGGGCCTGCGGTCACATGACTGTGACGTCACCGCAGGTCCTCAAGCGATGCCGACATTCAGAGAAAAGCCTTCGGAAAGGTGAATATAACTTTATTTGTTATTTTATTCTTTTTTTACAGGTACAATGGTACCCAGGTCTGGAGGAGAGTCTCCTCTCCTCCAGAACTGGGTACCATCCGCACATAGAGACGCATAGAAGCCGCTTGTACAAATGTACAGTCGCGGTTTCTATGCGTCTCAATGCAAGTCAATGGCGGGAGTTCCGCTGCGCTTCCGCAAAATTAAATGACATGCTGCGGATTTTTGTACGCAGCATAAACGCTGTGGAAAAATCCGCAGCATGTGCAAAGAACATGCGGAATCCCCTTGGGGACCATGGGGTGCGGATTACCTAGCGTTTCACAAGCGTTTCCGCTGCGGAAATTCCACAGCATAAACGCTTGAAAAACGCTACATGGGCACACAGCCTAACTGATAGAATAGAATCTAGAGAAACTATATGCAACTGAACTATGACCTCAGCTTCAATCCTAAATGGAATCTGTCACGTCAGATGTGGGGTTAATCTGCAGGTTAATCGTGTTAGAGAGGTGCCCAGCCCCTATACTGAAAGTGCAGCACCTGGAGAAATAACCCTTATTCCTCCTGTAGGTCGCCAAATCTCAGTTATACAGGCATGTCTGGAGCAATTACAGTCAGCGCTCACCATACTGTGCAGCAGCTGTAACCACGCCTCGGCACTGGGATTGACAGCCAGCTCTGCACGGATGCACGGATACACACACACACACACACACACACACACTTTAAATAAAACTTTTAGCCACTTACTCCACAATTATATTTCAAAAGTCCTTTCCTTAGTAACTGCATGTCGTGAATTTTAACGAGTTGAGCGCTTACTTGTACGCAATAATGCTAAGCCACAAGGTTTTTCTTTAGTTCTTTTTTTAAAAAGGACAGAGGTCACATTCCACAAAAAAAAAAAAATGAAAAAAAAAAAAAAAAGGATCCGAGTCTGTGCTTGTAATGCTGTCTACACGCAGGTGGAATTCTCTTGTCTAAGGAGAGTGCCTAAGCCACAGGCACCTTAAAAGTGATATACATCTTGGACAGACCCCAACAATTACAATTTAACCTCTTTATGATTGGGCAATTTTTTATTTTTTGCGCTTTAGCTTTTTTCTCCCCTACTTTCAAGGCTTCCATAACTTTTTTTTAATGCAGTACATGCCCACACACATACGACATTTGTTATAGATACCTTGCATGTACATACTTCTCAGCACTTGACGTGGAGTGCGCCTGAAAGGGTTAATTTTTCTTCGCTCAATCCAGCACTCAACCTCTGTTTTAGGCTATAAAGTGAGCATAAATCACACCCCGACACATTCAGCACACCTGATTCTTAAAGGGGTTGTCCAGTACTTTTAAAAAAAATGCCAGTGTGTTTTAATGCTAAATATAACCTTCTTTCTAATTACCTTGCGCTGCTAATACGGCCTGTGAGCGGCGCTATCGCTGGCCGCTCACAGGCAGCACATGACCCCCGGCTGCAGCCGGCGCTGACGTCAAGACAAGTTGCGGCTGCATCCAGGGGTCCCTCTTCTGCGTTCCACCGCTGGCTGCTGGGTTGTCAGTGGGGTTATTCCCCTGCATCACACCCGGCATCCACCGTGCGCTCTCCCTCTCATTCACTGGGAAAGCGCGCGGTGGATGCTGGGTGTGACGCAGGGGAATAACCCCACCCACAACCCAGCAGCCACCATGGGGACCCCAGTGCCGAGTCACGCCTCACTTGTCGTGACGTCAGCGTGGGGTCACGTGCTGCCTGTGAGTGGCCACCGATACTGCCTGTGAGCGGCGCTACCAGCAGTGCAAGGTAATATTTATCATTAAAACACACTGGCATTTTTTTTAAAAGTACCAGAGAACCCCTTTAACTCGCTGCCAGCACTCAAACACATGGGGTGATGAGTCCCCAATCTATGTTACTGTCTGACAAGCAAAGATTTTAAGCTTGAATATAAAACTATACAGTGCTTATAATAATATAAAAACCAAATTACACACAAATATGCAAAAGTTATAAAATCAAAAGGGAGAAAAACAGAAATACCTAAGGGTATGTGCCCATGATGCAGATTTGAAGCAGAAATTTCCTGAGCATTTTTGTCTCTCCTTGCCAGAAAAAACGCATGTGGTTTTTACATGTGTTTTTGACGTGTTTTTTGAAGCGTTTTTGAGCATCAGTGAATGATTTTTGGAGCTAAATAAAGTTGGTGGGACATTGCTTAAACCCTTGGATTACCATAAGAACTGGGGTTAATATATGGTTTCATTTAAAAGATTAAAGAATGGGTCTGTTGTATTTAAATAAATACAGTGTTTACACTGTGTGTGTTTCTTTACTTTGTTTGGTCAAGAAAAAGTCTGAATGACAGCTTGACATAACCAAACAAAAGAGCTGGGTGTCAGCTAGTCCCATTCACCCAATCTCTGGATGATATTAATGGCCGCGGAAGGGGCCATTAGCCAACAATGTTCCATGGCCATTAATATCAGCCCACACCTCTTTGTTTAGCCTTTACTGGCTAGATTACAGGGGGATCCCAGAAAAAAAAATTGACGTGGGGTCCCCCTATAAAATGTAACCAGCAAAGGCTAAACTAGACAGCTGCGGGCTGATATTAAAAGCCATGGAAGGGGCCATGAAAACTAGCCCCCTCCGCGGCTATCAATATCACCCCTCAGCAGTCCCAGAAATGGCGCATTCATAAGATGTGCCAAATCCGGTGCTTAGCCTCGCTCTTCCAAATCACCCTCTGTCAGTATACAGTCATGGCCAAAAGTATGGAGAATGAGACAAATAGTAATTTTTCCAAAGTTTACTGCTTCATTTTTTGTAATGGCAATTTGCATATACTCCTGAATGTCAAAGAGTGATCAGCTTAACAGCAATTACTGTACTTGCAAAGTCAATATTTGCCCAGAAAATGAACTTTAACCCCCAAAACACATTTCAACATCATTGCAGTCCTGCCTTAAAAAGGAGCAGCTAACATCGTTTTAGTGATTGATCCATTAACACAGGTGTGGGTGTTGATGAGGACAGGGCTGGCGATCAATCAGTCATGATTAAGTAAGAATGACATCACTGGACACTTTAAAAGGAGGCTGGTTCTTGGTATCATTGTTTCTCTTCAGTTAACCATGGTTATCTCTAAAGAAACACGTGCAGCCATCATTGCACTGCACAAAAATGGCCTAACAGGGAAGAGTATCGCAGCTACAAAGATTGCACCTCAGTCAACAATCTATCGCATCATCAAGAACTTCAAGGAGAGAGCTTCCATTGTTGTCAAAAAGGCTCCAGGGCGCCCAAGAAAGACCAGCAAGCGCCAGGACCGTATCTTAAAACTGTTTCAGCTGCGGGATCGGACTACCAGCAGTGCCGAGCTTGCTCAGGAATGGCAGCAGGCTGGTGTGAGTGCTTCTGCACGCAATGTGAGGCGGAGACTCTTTGAGCAAGGGCTGGTTTCAAGGAGGGCAGCAAAGAAGCCACTTCTCTCCAGAAAAAACATCAGGGACCGACTGATATTCTGCAAAAGGTACAGGGAGTGGACTGCTGAGGACTGGGGCAAAGTCATTTTCTCTGATGAATCCCCTTTTCGATTGTTTGGGACATCTGGAAAACAGCTTATTCGGAGAAGAAGAGGTGAGCGCTACCACCAGTCTTGTCTCATGCCAACTGTAAAGCATCCTGAAACCATTCATGTGTGGGGTTGCTTCTCCGCCAAGGGAATCGGCTCACTCACAGTCTTGCCTAAAAACACAGCCATGAATAAAGAATGGTACCAGAATGTCCTCCAAGAGCAACTTCTCCCAACCGTCCAAGAGCAGTTTGGCGCCCAACAATGCCTTTTCCAGCATGATGGAGCACCTTGCCATAAAGCAAAGGTGATAACAAAATGGCTCATGGAACAAAACAGAGATTTTGGGTCCATGGCCTGGAAACTTCCCAGATCTTAATCCCATTGAGAACTTGTGGTCAATCATCAAGAGACGGGTGGACAAACAAAAACCAACAAATTCTGGCAAAATGCAAGCATTGATTATGCAAGAATGGACTGCTATCAGTCAGGATTTGGTCCAAAAGTCGGATTTTGGTAAGAACTTAACTGTAAAATCCTTTTCAGCGAAGGAAGGAAGGGAGACACAGCACCCTCCCATGGCAGAAGTGGGGTTTTTTTTGTGAAAGTTCTTACCAAAATCCGACTTTCAGCAGCAGAAGGGAAGGAATGGAGACAAATCCATTACTTAGTGGGACGTCCTAAAGCAGTACCTCACTTAAGGGTGGGAAATAGTGGCAGAATCTCCAACACCCCAACAACTTAGGCAAGAGCGCAAACCGCGCTGAATAAAGAAAAAATAAACCATAAAGAGATAACTTAAACTACCGCCGCCTGCAGAACCCTGCGTCCCAAGGCCGCATCAGCGGAACCACTCACGTCCACTTTATAAAACTTAGTAAAGGTGTGAACGGAGCGCCAGGTGGCCGCCCGGCAGAGCTGCGCTGCCGAGGCCCCCTGACGAAAAGCCCACGATGAGCCAATGGCTCTCGCGGAATGAGCTTGAACTTTAACCGGACAAGGCTCGCCCTTGAGCCGGTACGCTTCCAGGATAGCCGAACGGATCCACCGAGCTACCGTGTCCTTGGAAGCACGTTGATCACGCCGACGACCAGCCGGAATCACAAAAAGAGTCCGACTTCCGAAAACCTTGTGTGATTGTAAGATAGAACTTCAATGCCCGCACTAAGTCCAACGAGTGCAAGGCCCCCTCCCTTGGATTCTTAGGTTTTGGACAAAGAGAAGGCAACACAATGTCCTGATTAATGTGGAATTGTGACACTACCTTAGGTAAAAAATCTTCACGGGTACGAAGCACCACGTGATCCGGAAGGAATTCCAGAAAAGGAGGTGAGCAAGAAAGTGCTGCCAATTCCGATACCCTTCTCAAAGAGGTGACTGCCACCAAGAAGGCCACCTTCCAAGAAAGTAACAAAAGTTTAGCAGAATCCATAGGCTCAAAAGGCCTATGCTGAAGGGCTTCCAGGACTAGATTAAGCCGCCACGGAGCCACAACTGCCCTCCGCGGCGGAAACTGACATGCGACTCCGCGAAAAAAAGAACGCACATCCCTGCGTGAGGCAATAGCCCTTCTAAAAAGTGCAGATACCTGACCCCGCACAGTACTAACCGCTAGACCCCTGGCCAAACTATATTGCAAAAAAGCCAAGAAGTTGGGGATGGAAAAAAACGTCGGGTTTCTTGAAGATCCAGAACACCATGAATAGAAAGATTCCCAAGTTCTGTGATAAATCCTAGTCGTAGCTGGACCCCTGGCTGCCCGCAAGGTAGCAATGACCTCGGGCGAAAACCTGCGACGGGTCAGGATCTCGGTCTCAAGAGCCACGCCGTCAAACAAAGTGACCTCAGGTCCGGATGACGAATGGGCCCCTGGCTTAACAAGTCCGAGCGAAGGGGTAGTGGAAACGGAAGCGCCGCTCGAAGAGATACCAGCGTCGAATACCACGCTCTTCGTGGCCAATCCGGTGCTACCAAGATTACTGATACTCGTTCGAGTTTGATCCGTCGGATTACCAGAGGAAGTAAGGATATCGGCGGAAATGCATAGACCAGCTCGAACTGGTCCCACGGGGCGACTAGAGCATCTACCGCCACAGCCTCCGGATCCCTGTACCTGGACATGAACGTCGGAACCCTGGCATTCAGCCTGGACGCCATCAAGTCCACCTGAGGAGTCAGCAGAGAAAAAACATCTGGATGGAGACTCCATTCCCCAGGATCCACCTGCTCACGACTGAGGAAGTAAACAGAGATATTCAGCACACCTGGGATGTGGATCGCAGAGATTGATGGAATCTTGGACTCGGCCCAAACCAAGATCCGATAGACCTCCATCATGAGTCTGGAACTTCTCGTCCCGCCCTGATGGTTGATATACGCGACCGCTGTCGCATTGTCCGACTGAATCCGGACTGGTAGACCGTTCAAAAGGACCGTCCAATGTTGGAAGCAGAGAAATATCGCTCTCAACTCCAAAATGTTGATCGGGAGAGACGACTCCTCTGACGACCAGACCCCCTGAACCCAGAGGTTGTTCCAAACTCCCCCCCCAACCAGTCAGGCTGGCGTCGGTGGTAATCACCGACCACCTCGGGAGAAGGATTTCCCCAGGGATAGAGTCTCTGGACGTAACCACCATCCAAGAGACTCTCGCACCCTGCGGGAGATAACGACAGAGCGATCCAGAGAAGTCAGAGATCGATCCCAATGTGTCAGAATAAGATTTTGGAGATCCCAGGAATGAAATTGTGCAAACGGTACTGCTTCCATAGCTGCCACCATTTGACCCAGAAGGCGCATGCATTCCCGAAGGGACATTGACAACGCCGACCTCATAGCCTGGACCAGAAGCCGAAGGTTCGCCGGTTTGACAGGAGGCAGAGACACAACTGCCCGAACTGTATCGAAATGCATCCCCAGGAACAGAATGGACTGCGCTGGTTCCAATGACGACTTCTTCCAATTGATCAGTCACCCGAAGTCCATTAGGTACTGAAGGGAGAGGTCGCGAGCTGTTATCGCCTCCTCCGCTGTGGGCGACACTATGAATAGGTCGTCCAGGTAGGGGAGGATCGTAACCCCTGGTCTTTGAAGAAGCGCCATGAGAGGAGCCAGAACCTTTGTAAAAACCCTGGGTGCCGAGGCCAACCCGAATGGTAGGGCCACAAACTGGTAATGGGTTTGACCTATGGGGAAACGCAAAATACGCTGGTGAGCCCTGCCGATAGGGATATTCAAATAGGCGTCGCGGATGTCGATAGACACCAAGAAATCGTACTGCGACAGGGTCGCCATCACCGAACGGAGAGACTCCATGCGGAACTTCCGTGTTCGGACGTAAATGTTCAATTCTCTGAGATTCAGTACCGGGCGAAACTTGTCCTCCTTTTTGGGGACCACAAAAAGGTTGGAGTAAAAACCCCTTCCCTGGTCTTCCGGAGGAACCTGAACCACCACACCCTGCTGCAGGAGAGAGTCGACCTCCTGTAACAGTGCAGCAGCCAGCCTTGGCACGGATGGAATGCATGTCTGACGAAACCTGTCTGGAGGTGGAGAATGAAACTCTATGAAATAGCCTGCCGACATAACCCGCGTCACCCAGGCGTCCGATATGTGGGATGCCCAAATTGACCCGAATTGTAGCAGACGACCTCCCACCCGAGAACCCTCGGGGGGATCCCTGGCGTCAATTAGCCTTAGCGGATCTTTTGTTAACTTCCCGTCTGTCCTGACGGGACTGTTGCTTCCAAGGAGTACGAGATTTCTGGGAGGATCTGCCGGAGGACGAAGGACGACCTGATCTCCAAGAAGGCTGACCGTATCGTCCCCTGGTCCGAAAGGACCGATGACTTCTACCGGGCCCTGACCTGCCAGATGTGGATGCCGCTGCCTTCTTTAGAGGCAGGGAAACATCCTTGTCCTTGGCCTTGGCAATCAGCTCCGAAAGGTCCGAACCAAAAAGCTGACCGCCCCTATATGCAAGACTAAGCAAACCTTGCTTGGATACTGTATCTCCGGTCCACTGCTTAAGCCACAGTGCTCTTCTGTGACGGCCGAAGCTTGAGCCTTGGACAAAATTGAAGTAGTGTCCAGTACTGCATCCCTGCCATAACACATGGCTTCTTTCATCAACTGAAAAAGCCTCTCCACTTCTGAACGCGGAGTCCCATCTTGCCATGCCGTTCGCAGCTGATCCAACCACCGCAGGGAAGCCTCACCGGCCCACATGGCCCCTAATATAAGAATATAATCCGGCACTCATATAGTGATATGAAATAAATTCTTTAATGAAATATTCACTGTTCTTAGAGTAATTTTCAAAAATTGCAATCGTAGTTTGACGACCGAAACGTTACATTGTATGGATTGCAATTTTTGAAAATTACTCTAAGAACAGTGAATATTTCATTAAAGAATTTATTTCATATCACTATATGAGTGCCGGATTATATTCTTATATTGAGTTAGTAGTGGTATCCTTTCCGAGCACCATTTTTATCCGGAGTGACGTGTATCTGAATTTATACATGGCCCCTAAGGCCGCTCGGAAACCATGACCTGCGGCTTCATAGATGGATTTCGCCGCTGACTCCGATCTCCTGTCCAGAGGATCCTGAAGATTGGCTTTCCCTTTAACCGGAAGCAAGGGGGACTTGCTCAACTGAGACAGGGATATATCCACCTCGGGAGAAGGAACCCAATCAGTGACCATCTCCTTAGCGCAGGGATACAGATCATCAAAAAACCGCATCCCCTGGAAGCGCTTATCCGGACACCGGCGCTCCTTCTCCACTGCCTCGTTAAGTTCCTCATGCGCAGGCAACGTTGGACGAGCACGGCGTGTTTCCTGATATAGCCGGGCAGACTTAGACGGTCTTGTCGGCTCTTCAGACAGCTGTAACACTTCCCGCATGTCCTTAATAAGCACATCTACGCGGCCTGAAAGTGAAATAGAGCGACCTCGTCGATCCTCTTCCTCGGAATCAAAGATTTCCTCAACCGAAACCTCTGATGCGCTGTGCGAGGGAGATAGTGCCACAGTCCTGCGGCGCTTTTTTCCTCCTGGCAACGGATGCGATCTAGCTGACACCCACTGACCCAGGAGGCTAGAAAGACTATCAATGGAGCGAGTGAGCGCTTCCACCTTAACATCACTAAGGGTCGAACTTGACGTCATGGAAGGCCTGGGTGTATCAGAAGCGTGCGACCGAACTTGGAACGGATCAGGAGAGCGGTCCGCACTCCCAGGCCCCTGATCCGACATGCCACCCACACCAGATGCCAGGATGTTACAATAAGGATGGCAAATAAAAGTGTGAAAATTGCACAGCCTGTTTTCAAAACTTTTTTTTTTTTTTTTTTTGTATGCCTCAAGCTCTGAAGGGTTAAAGCTCACCCTTAGAGAGAGCTACCCCAGAGCTGCAGAGCAAATAATTTAACTTAATCAACTGGGAGAAGCGCCCTCAAACACAAGGTGTTTCCCCAGGAAAAGAAAAAACAACCCTAAAGAACCATTCTGTTCAGAAGGGGTTAATATCACTGCAACTAAAATACTACACTGCCTACTAAGGTCAGCCAAGTAAATAGTTTCAAAAGAGAAGCGGTAGCGCTCACTATGTCTCCCTAGCAGGTTAGCCAAAGTGAAAAACGCTGTCAGGGAACCTCTGCCAAAGGCAGAGGGAACTCACCGATACCGCGGCGACCGCTCCTCCTGAGTGTGTGGCGGTGGACGGGGAGCAGAGAGCAGGAGGTGCCCGATGGAACACGGAAGCCGGAGGAGAAGCAGGGACTGACAGCGCGCGCCCAAACCAAGAGCTTCCTGCCTGAGATATGACGGCAGGAAGCCAGGAGACGCTAAGCCACGCCCCCCGCTAAGCCACGCCCCCGACAGAGCCCGCGCTATTCAAGCAAAAAGCACGCTAGACAGAGAGCTTCCTGCCTCTATGAAGGCAGGAAGCAAGTAAAGAAAAAGCGTGCGCTAATAAAGAGAGCTTCCTGCCCCAATGATGGCAGGAAGCCAAAAACTTAAAGAAAAAATGTGCGCTTATACAAAAAGCAATGTGGGGCCACATATAAACATTACTGGCCTCCGTCTCTGCTCCCCCCAGTAAAGGCAGCGTCTGCAATAGACAAAAACACACAGGCAGTCACACTTCTAGAAACGGCGGCTGCTGCCGCAGCCGTTAAGGCACTCTTGTACAAAAGAGCACTTACCCGGCTGAATGCCACAGAGATCCTCAGGGATGTGTGGCGCCGTGGCCCTTTGCTCCCCCTACGGTGGAACACGCAGGGACCCCCAGATGTGGTGTGCGCCTCCGCCAGGGAGCGCCCTGTATCCCCCGGGGCCGGCAGGCTTCTGTGGGGACCTCCTCAAGGGGTACACAGAGCCGCCAGGGGAGGGCCAGGGGTCTCAGTAGTGCCGAGACCCCCTGAGACCTCTAGACCACGGGGGGTCCAGGTCTCGCTGGATATAAAACAAAAAAACAAACTCTTCTGAGGAGCTGCCGAGGCAGCGACTATCCTCTGAGACCTCAGATAAAAGACTGGAGAACATGGGAGTAGGAGGAGCCTTTATACTGGAGGGGCCGGTCGTCACTTTTCTAATCTGAGGTGAACTATCCTATGGGGCTCCGCCTACCCACTAAGTAATGGATTTGTGTCTCCCTTCCTTCCCTTCTGCTGCTGAAAGTTGATTGAGAGCATGCCAGGGAGAATTACAGAGGTCTTGAAGAAGAAGGGGCAACACTGCAAATATTGACTTGCTGCATTAACTCATTCTAACTGTCAATATAACCTATTGGTACTCATAATATGATTGCAATTATATTTCTGTATGTGATATAAACATCAGACAAACACTAATAAAAACCAGAGGCCAGCAGATCATGTGAAAATATCATTTTGGTGTCATTCTCAAAACTTTTGGCCATGACTGTACAGTGCTGCAGGAGAGGTCACTGGGGTTCATCAGCTGAGCCCTGGTGAGGTAGAGAACGTGGGAAAATTCTTGTGAATCTTCCCACGCTCAGCATCAGCTGATCGGTCATGAGACCAATCAGCTGATTACCGGCTTTAGCAATCAGCTGATGGTCACGTGACCATCAACTGATTGCTGCGACACTGATCACCTGATGGTCATGTGACCATCAGCTCATCAGTGACGTCACCGCAGGTCCTGGAAGTACACTGTGGGGCGCGAGCCCCTGCCCCGCAGTGTACAGCGAGTCGCCAACGGGACAGCATCACCCAGGAGGACACCAGGGGCCACCGTAGAGGTGAGTATAAAGGTTTATTTTTACTTTTTGAATTTTTTTACACTGCCGCT
This sequence comes from Phyllobates terribilis, assembly GCF_046119375.1. Taxonomy (NCBI): domain Eukaryota; kingdom Metazoa; phylum Chordata; class Amphibia; order Anura; family Dendrobatidae; genus Phyllobates; species Phyllobates terribilis. Next base: position 54,960,416 of record NW_027362771.1, on the reverse strand, counting down.
GGCACGCGGGCTGGGAGAAGCAGGCTGTTGCTTCTCCCAGCCACGCTTCTCTCGCTGTTATCAGCCAGAGCAGCGGTCGGATGAGAGGAGTAGCAGCCTCCTCTCCCGACCCAGGTACCAGCCGCGGCGCGATTTTGCGCCTATTGTTTTACATTGAAACAAAGCAAATCCGTATGTATAGATATTATACATGTGGGTTTGCTGCGATTCAATGCAAGTCAATGGGCGCGATTTCGCTACTAAACTGGTTGTGCTGCGGTTTGTGCCGCAATAATAATCCGCAGCGGAAATTTCCGCATCATGTGCACAGCACATGTGGATTATCATTGCTGTACATGGCAGACCGCTTACAAAGCGGTTTTAATGTGTTTCCGCTGCTTTTTTTTTTTTTTTTTTTTTTTTTAAACCGTGTGAACTCAGCCTAAACGTTTCCGTCTGCAGTTATCCTGTTTCCTTGAGGGAAGGAGAAGTGAATTATGGAGCACATCAGCTTACCCAGCCCCCACATGTGAACCCCTTCTCTTTGTGCCACCCAACTTTTTATAGTCCTGACCATAGACTCATATTTCCAGGGTGACCCGGATTGGCCCATTCAAACATGTCTGTCTGTGAATGGCTGATGAGCCAAGTTGTGACATTTCAAATACCTGTGTCTGCCCCCTTCTCTTATACAGACCATAGGAAATATTCTCGCTTAGTTACAACCCATCTGCTAGCTCTTTAAAGTTAAGGCTCCCGGAGCCGAGCTGCCAGGTTTAACACCTCTAGTATTCTCCAAGGGGACCCCCCCTGGTTCGCAGTTCTTGCAATAAGAGCAGGCAGGTGCTATCTCCTGTGTGTGTAAGGCTGTGTGCCCACGATGTGTTTAAGCATTTCCACAGTGGCAAAAACGCTGCAGAAACGCTTAAAAAAAACGCTTGGTAGAAGGCCTGCCATGTTCCCCAATGATAATCCGCATGTGCTGTGCACATGCTGCGGAAATTTCCGCTGCGGATTTTCATTGCGGAAAAAAACGCAGCACTACCAATTATTTTCCGGAAGTGCTGCGTTTTCGCCGCCACTGACTTGCATTGAATCGCATCACTGCATCTGTACATGAACATTCCATGCGTTTCAATGTGTGGAGACTCTCCTCCGGACCCGGGTACCATAGAACCTGTGAAAAAAAGAATAAAATAAAAAATAAATGTTGTACTTACCTTCTGATGGCCCCCGCTGCGCTCGTCCTCCCTTGCCGGCAGATCGCGGTGGACTGAAGGACCTGCGCTGACGTCATAGTCATGTTACGGCAGGTCCTTCAGTGTACCGCGATCTGCTGGCAGCCAGGACGGAGCGAAGCAAGCCATCGGAAGGTAAGTATAGATTCATTTTTTTATTTTTAACCATTCTTTTACGGTCACACTATATAAATCCATGCCGTTTGCAACTATTTTATAGTTGCTAAAATCGCTTGGAAAGCGCTTGTCAACCCGCATGCGGAAATGCATGTGAAGAACGCTTCACATCCGCTTGTCCCTGGCAGGAAACCGCATGTACAATCCGCATGTACAATCCGCATGTACAATCCGCATGTACAATCCGCATGTGTTTTTTCTGCCAGGGAGATGCAGAAACGCTCAGGAAAAAATCCGGAGCATTTCTACATCGTGGGCACATAGTCTGAAGAAAGCATGTGGATGGAGAATTAACTAGTTATTTTATAGTTTCCCTTAGAATTATATATTTCCTTCACAATACCATTTTAGGGTACGTTTTGATTGCTTTTTCTTGGATTTGATATACTATCACGGGCTACAGTGTCTTTAGACTTGTCTCCCATCGAGCCCATCATTGCTCTGTAATTGCAAAGGGAGAAGCCAGCAGAAAATCTTGATGTGTGTGCCTAAGTGCATTCAGCGTGACAGGATATTAATCGGACAACCATTAATAACCTTATTGATAGCAGCCAAGGTGTGTAAGAGCGTGTATTTATGTGCGCGGCCCTCATACTCTATAGTGAATTAACCTATATGTTTTCAAAACATTTGTTTCCATTTTTTCATCATTTACATATTATTAATTTGTCCACCAATCCTGCGATTTCCAAATTCCCACAAATTTTCCTTCTTGATGTTGCAATTTAAATGTGGAATATTTATTTTAACATTGTATTTTATTGTTAGTATTCCTCTCCCCTTATGGGACCGGCCTGAACCTACAATCACTTGATTGCTTGTTCTATAAACTGCAATATTACAGTACTGCAGCATATAGTGACCCGTACCACTGATACCGACGCCTGGGAATCAGTGGTACAGTTCGCGCTGTTCCCAAGCGCCAGGTGCTGAAGGAATCTCTCATCATTGTCCTCTGCTTGCGGTGCGATCAGAGCCAGCAGGGGACAATGTTGAGAGTAGTATTCTGCTCCAAATGTCTCCAAAACTTGTAAAAATAAGAATAAAATAAAAAAATTATTATACTCACTGGCTGGAGACGAAACCACACGCTGAGGAGCAGAGAAGAATGACTCGTTGCAGCGAGCGGGCACCTGCGTTGAGCTCACTAAGTGACAGGACACTGCTCATTGAGCTCAGCGCAGGATCCACTCACAATGACAAGCGGTCCATTTAAACGCTGTAGTTAGTTATCGGCATTTAAATAGCAGCGATCTGCGCTTACTCTACTCTGGTGTTTGCTGTTGTAAGCTGGTGACAGCTGTATAACACAGTCAACATCTGGCCAGAGGCTGAGCCCGCCCTATACATGCAAACCCCAAAATGTGAAGTAAGTTACCACAGGTCGCATAAAGACGTTAATCATTATACGATCTCTTCATCTTGCCCACCCTACACATACAGATTGAGAAAGTATGCTGAATGGATCCTATCTGATTTCCATTCAGGATACTGGCTTGCCACATGTCGAGAGGGGATGCAGAAAAATATATAACGTAAGGGTGAAAGGGAAATTAACTTTTTTTCCTGTCACTGGAAGTAGAAAGACCATTCTGATTGTAAAATTATAGCTATGAAGAGAATTAAAAAAAATAATAATAGAACTTCATTTCGAAGGATTTGAGCAAACTAATTGATAATTTATACTGGTGCAAACAGAAGACATGATTGCAGAACGGATGAGCGGAGCCCAACCATGCTTTTACTTTCATTCCATCTTGAAATATTTAACAGCTTGGTTCTAGGGGAGTAAGTGGTTCATATAGTAAACTGCACATGCAGATCTCTGATACAAGTAAATCCCATAGATGATCACCCCAAAAGGTCAATGATCAGCCTTGCTGACTCATAACATACAAGCAGAATAAAGTGTCCGGTGCTCAGAAATTTCCAGAACTAAATAGAACAAGAGACAAATACGCATTTCTTTTTTAATCAGTAAACCTCATTCTAAAATGAACAGTGTCCAGTCACCAGGAGGATGCGGTGTATTCTACTATAGTAGATCACTTTCTACATACATTTAGTCTGTTATCAGAATAGTGAAGAATAAGGCTAAAAGATATAGAAAAGCTCGGTAGTGATCCAAACCCATAGTCTCAACATTGCTCTATAGAGCATTTATCTCCTTGGTGAGGGACGGACCCTTTGGGCATATTCACACGTCAGATTTTGTTGCAAATATTTCTGCGACTGAATCAGCTCTATTCATCTGAATGATTTCTGCAAGTTGCACTAATAAGAAAAAAAAAGGATAATCAGAGGCTTTTCTGCAAGAGAAATCTATGCAGCCATACAAACTTCGGTCTGGTGCCATATGTATGGAGCTATTCTAATCTTTTCTATGAATTCTAGGAAAGAACCATTCATCACTAATACTATCTGCCCTACGTTTATTGCCATATACTGATGTATCTCCAACTAACTATATCAGACAACTTTAATGGAAATCTTCAACCATGCCCCTAAATAGTTAAAGCGATACTGTCACCAGGTTTCAGTTACACCACTGGACAGCAGCGGGATGTGGTGACAGAGAACCCAGATTCCAGTGATGTATCACTTACTGCAGTTTAAATAAAAATCAGTTTTATCTGCTGCAGATCTGCCAGCTCTCTGAATGCTGAGCTCTGTGTAACCCTAATCACACCACTGTACTTTGTGTACACTGTGCATAGGCAGAAAGCTGCCAATCAGTGGTGAGGGCGGGATTATTCAGAGCTCATGAATATGGAGGAAAACATGGCAAGTTTAGTAGTCTCCTTTAGTAATTATCTACTCTTGATAAAATAGTAATAGTAATCAGAACTGTCAATAATGGACTGCGAATAAGAGCTGTGGAGAAGGGAAATCTGAAGGCGCAGTGGAGTAATAGAAAACAAATCTGTCAACGAAATACACTATTGCCGAGAACACTGCCAAAACCCACCTCACTGAGAAATTAGCATTGAGTGTGACTATAGGACAGGCAGCAAATACCAGAAATATTTCCCTGCACATATAGGCTACACCCCATCCCCCAGGAGGGTCATGGCGGCCTCAGATAAGAGTTTATTCTCATGCAGGGCTCTGCTGCTTATCTCATCTTACTAGAATACATGCTGTCAAAGGGAATACGTGTTCTAAGCATGTGATCAGAGGCGGCCAGAAAAACATTAATATACTGTAATGTGACACATTTCCATAATCCCAGGAGCCGTATAGGCACAGCTATTTCAGGTGTTGCCCACTGAAACAGATGCCTCTCTCCAGTAACCTGGCACAACCGAAAATTCAGCTTCCATTAGGAAACAGACTGATCATTTGCTCTAATGGTCACTACTCTGACGAGTCGATTGTAGGATTGAGGTAAGCCATTTCTAAAAACCTAGTGACAGAGGCAGCAAATGCCAAAAATAGAGAAGTCACAGTCACAAGTCATGGGTTTTCAACCAACACAAAACCTACTTTCCATGTCTGCAAAAGACGCTGCTCCTTTTTTGTTCAAACCCAAAATAAAAAGTGTAAAAGGTCTATTTAGAAGGGTTGTTCCCTGCCGGCTGTCAAAACCCACCGCCATGTGTACACCAGCAGCAGAGGGCTGTGTGCCAGGACAGTCCTTTACAAAAGCGCCAACAGAAGTGCAGAGCAGGGGCAGCGCATTGTCCGTGCCCGCTTACTGCTGAAAGCAATGCTACGTAATACTAGACTGCTATTGTCCCACAGCCTTGTATGCAGTGCTAAATAATAGCATTGTAATCGTACTAGTTAGATCATTTCTATATATGTATCAGCCAACATAAGAGACGCTTTCAGTACACGAGGCCGCATCACCATTGTTTCCCATCACACAAAGCCCAATGATGTGCGATGATGGGCATTATGCCAAGGACATATACTGTAAATGACAAAGAAACTAGGAGAGGGTTAAAGAAATCCAGTTTCCATTAGAGGAGAGATTTCAATTGAACGGCTTTATTCTTAATCCATTATCAAGTCTTCGATTTTCACGACTTACAAGAACACACAGTCTGTAAATCACTTATACATCTCGGTTACACCCGAAGGGCACTGCCCAAGCTGGTCTATTCCTCAGACAATCATTTTTGCCATGTTTTTGTTACTGCTATACTGGCATTGTAAAATGTTACAGAACATATTTGTTAGCAGAGACACGTACTATAAGGCCACGTTCCCACGATGAGTATTTAGTGAGTTTTTGATTTCCTGCACCTACTGGCTAAATTAGGCTACTCGCGTTTAGCTCATTACATTTTTGTGTGGTTTGTTGTTTGTTTGTTTGTTTTTATGAGATTTTATCACTTATTTGACTACGTGGCTTTTGTCTCTTTTTGATACATCATGTTTTAAATAAAGCTGCTTTGCTTTTGATACTTCCTGGCATTAGGCTTTGGCAATATTTTATTGATATGGGCCTGTGCAGATTACATGCGTTTTTTTGGGGGGGTGGGGGGGTGGACAGGTTCTTTTACATCCAATGCAAATCTAGGGGGAAAATCAGCACATACAACTCAGCGTACACACAAGAGAAATTGACATATTGTGGATTTCAGACAAGCTTCGCAAATCAGCTTACTCGGAGTAAAGAAAAAAAGTAAGAACTCACGGGAACTTTTTCGAAGTCCCATCCACTTTGCTAGAGCTGTAAGGTGCTGCGTTTTTTTGCTCAGTTGAAATATGCAGCATTAAAAACTCATCATGAGAACTTAACCTAAAGAGGAGAATCCTTAGCTCAGGGTACATTGTAAAACAGTGAATTTACAAATCAGGAAGCAGAAAGATCAACCCAGAAGCTTTCCACAGGCCATTTCATCAATCTGGAAGTCAGGCCAGGCACACAAACTGGAATACTGTATGCAAGGCCACAGCCACACTATCAGTATTTGGTCAGTATTCAGTCAGTATTTTTTCTCAGGAGTGGGAGCCAAAACCAGATGAGGAACAATCAGAGAAAAGGTATAATAGAAACAAGTCACCAATTCTGCATTTATCACCCACTCCTGGGAAAAATTACTGACCAAATACTGATAGTGGGACTGTGGCCTTAGAGAAACTGAAGAGGGTCTGTTCTTGTGAACTTGATTATGATTTCTTATTTTATTTCCTTTGTGAAAATAGAGTTCAAGTAAACACAATCATACTGTCTGCACATTACAGAGAAAAAGGAAAGAAGGAAATACTAGGCTACCTCTATCAGACTTAAGAAAGACTTCAAAAAGTATAAGAGCACATAATGCAGCACTGAGTCTTAAAGGGGTTTTTCACTTTCAAAAAACATGACCATAAACGCTTTTACACACATAAAACATACACAGTTATTCACCTTCCCTGACAGCAGCACTGGCTCTCCACTGCTGCTGTATACTGGCTGCAGCGGCAATGTCACCACTGCAGCCAATCATTGAGCTAGGGGGCTTATGTTGAGCTCAGTGACTTCAGCGGTGGTAAGTGCTACAGTCATGGTATCACCCCTGTATAGCTATGGATGGATCGATAGTAGGTCTTCAGGATTTTCACCCATATGCAGGTTAAAAGCAGAATTTATACCAAACACTAGTATTGTATTATGTACACAATTCAAATTCATATAGTAAATGCATTCCGGTCCTCACTCAAAGGCTTTAAATATATGGTAAGTAAGAGCAGAGGTGCCTTGTGTCTGTCTCTCTGGGAAAACCCCCTCCGGCTCCTTATCACCTCCTGCAAGAAATGGGCATTTTTGGCAGACAGTGAATCTTCTCATTTTATCAAAACAAGGTACTGACCAAGCACAAATGCTGAGGAGGGTATTTATCACAGCTTTTGCACACTTATTTTGGCGTAAAAAAGGCACACATTTTATTGCATGCTGTTGTAAGGAAAATATTTTTGATTATTTCAATTTTATGCTGCACTTACCACTTTTCAAAAGTAGGCAGGCTCATTGTACAAATCAGGTTTAAACCCTTAACCACGATACAGCTTTTCACTGATCTGAGATGTAAGAGAATAACAACTCCGACAGGTTAAAATGCAGCAGCTGGCAGCTGTACTGTCAGAGAAAAATTTAAAATCCATGAGACATCTCCAGAAGTGAAAAGAGCTGACACTTCAACTTCCTTGAAGTAGTCCTTCACATTGAACATATGGGATCAATTAGAACTAGGAACAGAGGGACTAATTAAAACGGAAAATAGAGAGATGATGCTTTAACTTCCTTTAAAACAGAGACCTCCTGCAGTGACCAGGTAATTAAAACAGGAAGGTCTATTCTGGGAACCAGATACCAAAATGGGGTTTTGTATACAGGCATAAGCTTCCTTAGATCTCAGGCTCTCTTGCAGCCTGGCCGGTGTCAGTGGTCAGATATGAACATTGGGGTTTGCGTAGATCCCATATTTATGGGATATGCATTTTCGGCGATGTGGCAAAGGGACGTACATGATGCATTCAATCACATCACTGTGGGCTATTCTAACGTCTCCAACTTAACGGTCCGATGGATGATGCCATTCAGGTCACGTTTGATCTCTTTCTAAACGTTAAATCGAAATATGACAACAATATCCAACACCTGGTACCTACAGAGGCGAAGATATCCAGTAAGTTGCGGATCTCAAATTCTGAGCACATCCCACAAACAGCCCCTACATGAGCTCATCAAGGGGAGGTATGTTGGCCTAACTTTGAGCCAATAAGCAGAATTTGGGTTTGGGTCGTGGTTCATTCAGGAAGACAGTTCGCTGTGAGGGTGCCCCATTTTTCTAATCGGATGCTCCCTCCACTAAGCTCTGAGCCATTTCTGTAACATCAAGTTTAGTAAGTCTCTTTTGTTATTCCTTTTTATTTTATGTAATTGTATATATAACGTTTTGTTTTGTTCCCATTTTGTATCATCCTCGTATATTTTTTTCTTAAACACTGCCTTTCTTTCTGGGTTAAATATATAAAATGTATTAGCGTATGGCTTCAGGGGTGTGGTTTACAGAGCAAGAGGAACAGAGCTAACTGTAACGTGTGCCCAACCGGCCTGTATAAACAATTGGTGGCATGTAGTTATTTTTTAGTTGGTCGGGGGGTATATACAGTGGGTACGGAAAGTATTCAGACTCCTTTAAATTTTTCACTCTGTTTCATTGCAGCCATTTGGTAAATTCTAAATAGTTAATTTTTTTCTCATTAAAGTACACTCTGCACCCCATCTTGACTGAAAAAAACAAATGTAGAAATTTTGCAAATTTATTAAAAAAGAAAAACTGAAATATCACATGGTCATAAGTATTCAGACCCTTTGCTCAGACACTCATATTTATGTCACATGCTGTCCATTTCCTTGTGTTTCTCCTTGAGATGGTTCTACTCCTTCATTGGAGTCCAGCTGTGATTAATTAAACTGATAGGACTTGATTTGGAACGGCACACACCTGTCTACATAAGACATCACAGCTCACAGTGCATGTCAGACCAAATGAGAATCATGAGCTCAAAAGGAACTGCCCAAAGAGCTCAGAGACAGAATTGTGGCAAGGCACAGATCTGGCCAAGGTTATAAAAAAAATTTCTGCATTACTCAAGGTTCCTAAGAGCACAGTGGCCTCCATAATCCTTAAATGGAAGAAGTTTGGGACCACCAGAAGTCTTCCTAGACCAGGCCGTCCAGCCAAACTGAGCAATGGTGGGAGAAGAGCCTTGGTGAGAGACGTAAAGAAGAACCCCAAGATCACTGTGGCTGAGCTCCAGAGATGCAGTAGGGAGATGGGAGAAAGTTCCACAAAGTCAACTGTCACTGCAGCCCTCTACCAGTCAGGCCTTTATGGCAGAGTGGCTCGACAGAAGTCTCTCCTCAATGCAAGACATATGAAAGCCAGCATAGATTTTGCTCAAAAACACATGAAGGACTCCCAGACTATGAGAAATAAGATTCTCTGGTCTGATGAGACGAAAATATAACTTTTTGGTGATAATTCTAAGTGGCGTGTGTGGAGAAAACCAGGCACTGCTCATCACCTGCCCAATACAATCCCAACAGTGAAACATGGTGGTGGCAGCATCATGCTACGGGGGTGTTTTTCAGGTGCAGGGACAGGACGACTGGTTGAAATTGAAGTAAATATGAATGCGGCCAAGACAATGATCCTAAGCACACAGCTAAAATAACAAAGGATTGGCTTCAGAACAACTCTGTGACCATTCTTGACTGGCCCAGCAAGAGCCCTGACCTAAATCCAATTGAACAACTCTGGAGAGACCTGAAAATGGCTGTCCACCAATGTTCACCATCCAACCTGACGGAACTGGAGAGGATCCCCAAATCCAGGTGTGAAAAACTTGTTGCCTCATTCCGAAAGAAGACTCATGGCTGTACTAGCTCAAAAGGGTGCTTCTACTCAATACTGAGCAAATGGTCTGAATACTTATGACCATGTGATATATTTCAGTTTTTCTTTAATACATTTTAAAAAATTTCTACATTTCTGTTTTTTTTTCAGTCAAGATGGGGTGCAGAGTATATTTTAATGAGAAAAAAAATGAACTTTTTAGAATTTACCAAATGGCTGCAATGAAACAAAGAGTGAAACATTTAAAAGGGGTCTGAATACTTTCTGTACCCACTGTACATATATTCCATGAGCTGGAATTGGAGGTGTATATACCATACACTCACTGAGTTCCCCAACAATCGGCCTACTAATGGAAGTAGCAGCGGCTACGTCCATCCCTAGTCACTCCGTTGCGTAACTGTCCTGACAGTTGGAGGCAGCAGAGTTGCGTTTCCTTGACAACTGGTGGCAGTAATCCCTCTGGAGTCATCTGTAACAAAGTGGTAATAGTGGTGGGATCTGTGCGACCCTCATGCCTGTGTATCCTTGAGATGTACACTATAGCTGACACCCTGCAACATCAGCTACGATTGGTGTTGGCATCGATCTTTGCCATATAACCCCCTATATGCTGCAGTAATTAGTCAAAACAGCATCTAGATGGTTGGTTAACATAGCAATGGCGCTCCAGTCCCTGTTTAATCCCATCAGCACCAGGAGATCACAATTGGTTGGTCCTTATGATTGACATTACAACCCAAGGCAAGTAAAGGCCTTAGAGTCTAGCAACTATAGTGACCTGTTCAGATGTTGGTAACATTTTAGAGGTAAAAATATTTTTAATTCCAGTCATTCCACTTTGCATCACTTCCTGACAAGCACCTGCAGGGTTAAATAACCTGACAGCAGTTTTTAATATGTTATGGGGTGCCCTTTTAAAAATGGTATCACTTTCAGAGGTTTTCCAACATATACGACCCCCCAAAGTCACTTCAAAACTGAATAGATCGCTATAAAAAAAATAAAAAAAAAAAAAAATTTATAATTACACACACATACAGTACAGTCCAAAAGTTTGCACACACCTTCTCATTTAAAGATTTTTCTGTATTTTCATGACTATGAAAATTGTACATTCACACTGAAGGCATCAAAACTATGAATTAACACATGTGGAATTATATACTTAACAAAAAAGTGTGAAACAACTGAAAATATGTCATATATTCTAGGTTCTTCAAAGTAGCCACCTTTTGCTTTGATGACTGCTTTGCACACTCTTGGCATTCTCTTGATGAGCTTCAAGAGGTAGTCACTGGAAATGGTCTTCCAACAATCTTGAAGGAGTTCCCAGAGATGCTTAGCACTTGTTGGCCCTTTTGCCTTCACTCTGCGGTCCAGCTCACCCCAAACCATCTCGATTAGGTTCAGGTCTGGTGACTGGGAAGGCCAGGTCATCTGGTGTAGCACCCCATGACTCTCCTTCTTGGTCAAATAGCCCTTACACAGCCTGGAGGTGTGTTTGGGGTCATTGTCCTGTTGAAAAATAAATGATGGTCCAACTAAAACGCAAACTGGATGGAATAGCATGCCGCTGCAAGATGCTGTGGTAGCCATGCTGGTTCAGTATGCCTTCAATTTTGAATAAATCCCCAACAGTGTCACCAGCAAAGCACCCCCACACCATCACACCTCCTCCTCCTCCATGCTTCACGGTGGGAACCAGGCATGTAGAGTCCATCTGTTCACCTTTTCTGCGTCGCACAAAGACACAGTGGCTGGAACCAAAGCTCTCAAATTTGGACTCATCAGACCAAAGCACAGATTTCCACTGGTCTAATGTCCATTCTTTGTATTCTTTAGCCCAAACAAGTCTCTGCTTGTTGCCTATCCTTAGCGGTGGTTTCCTAGCAGCTATTTTACCATGAAGGCCTGCTGCACAAAGTCTCCTCTTAACAGTTGTTGTAGAGATGTGTCTGCTGCTAGAACTCTGGGTGGCATTGACCTGGTCTCTAATCTGAGCTGCTGTAAACCTGCGATTTCTGAGGCTGGTGACTCGGATAAACTTATCCTCAGAAGCAGAGGTGACTCTTGGTCTTCCTTTTCTGGGGCGGTCCTCATGTGAGCCAGTTTCTTTGTAGCACTTGATGGTTTTTGCAACTGCACTTGGGGACACATTCAAAGTTTTCCCAATTTTTTGCACTGACTGACCTTCATTTCTTAAAGTAATGATGGCCACTCATTTTTCTTTACTTAGAATTAGTATTCTGGCAAGAAAAAAGCAGCTAACAGTCTATTCAGTAGGACTATCAGCTGTGTATCCACCAGACTTCTGCACAACACAACTGATGGTCCCAACCCCATTTATAAGGCAAGAAATTCTACTTATTAAACCTGACAGGGCACACCTGTGAAGTGAAAACCATTTCCGGTGACTACCTCTTGAAGCTCATCAAGAGAATGCCAAGAGTGTGCAAAGAAGTCATCAAAGCAAAAGGTGGCTACTTTGAAGAACCTAGAATATAAGACATATTTTCAGTTGTTTCACACTTTTTTGTTAAGTATATAATTCCACGTGTGTTAATTCATAGTTTTGATGCCTTCAGTGTGAATGTACAATTTTCATAGTCATGAAAATACAGAAAAATCTTTAAATGAGAAGGTGTGTCCAAACTTTTGATCTGTACTGTACATATACACAGTACTTTGGGGGTGTTTTTTTGCAAAGGAGACCGGATTACTGCACCGTATTGAAGGGTGGATGGATGGGGTCATGTATCGTGAGATTTTGGCCAACAACCTCCTTCCCTCAGTAAGAGCATTGAAGGTGGGTCGTGGCTGGGTCTTCCAGCAAGGCAATGACCCGAAACACACAGCCAGGCAACTAAGGAGTGGCTCCGTAAGAAGCATTTCAAGGTCCTGGTGTTGTCTAGCCAGTCTCCAGACCTGAACCCAATAGAAAGTCTTTGGAGGGAGCTGAAACTCAATGTTGCCCAGTGACAGCCCTGAAACCTGAAAGATCAGGAGAAAATCTGTATGGAGGAGTGGGGCAAAATCCCTGCTGCAGTGTGTCAAGAACTACAGGAAACGTCTGACCTCTATGAATGCAAACAAAGGTTTCTCTACCAAATATTAAGCTCTGTTTTTCTATAGTATCAACAAATTAATTTTCATTTTATAATAAGAAAAAAAGTATGTAAAAATCATACAATGTGATTTTCTGTCTCACGGGTGAAGTGTACCTACGATAAAAATTATAGACCTCTCCATTCGGCAGTGTATCAAATACCTAGGGCGGCAAGTTGCAGGGGGCGGCGCCATCATGAAGAAGTTTTTTATTTTTTTAAATTTGCCCATTTTTCTCTGATTGACATACTGTCAATGCAGTCGTTTTAATTTGGGGGATGGCAGGGGGAAAGTGGTGAAAGTTGATGGGCAGAACATCAGTAATAAAATCCCTGCCAGGATGGAAGAGACAATTAATGCTAAAGGCGAAGGACTTGTGATGACGTCATGTCCATGTGACTCGTATGGGAGAAGCCATCCTAGAGATTGCAGGAAGTGAAGCGTTTTCCATGTGCAGGAAGCAGTAGCTGGAGAATATGGGTGCACAAGTGACAGGTAATCAGGGTACAGGCTTACTCTCTGTATATGGGGGTGTGGAGTTTCTTTATGGTGGTGTGCAGGCTTTATATGGGGGGGTGCAGTAGGTATGTGGGAGGGTGCAGGTTATATATGGGGGGTACATGAGGTGCAGGCTGTATGTGTGGGGGCTGAAGGTTGTATATAGGGGTGCTGTCTATAGGTGTGTGCAGGCTGTATATGGGGGAACATGGTGTGCAGGCAGAATGTGGGGGGGTGAAGGTTGTATATAGGGGTGCAGGCTATATGTGGGGTACAGTCTTATATGGATGTGCAGTGTGTATATGAGGATGTGAAGTCTGCATATGGGTGCGCAGGCTGTCTATGGGTGGTACATGGGGTGCAGGTTGCATATGGAGGGGGATGTAGGCTGTAAATGGGACGCAGGTTGTATATAGGGAGTACCTGGGCCGCAGGCTGTATATGGGGGGTACAGGTTGTATATGGTGGGGTGCTGTGTGTAGCGTAAATGGGGTGCAGGCTGTGTGCGATAGAGTGCAACAAAGGAGTTGTTGCTCCTTAGTGCAGTTGAGATTCAGTAAAGGCACAGTATGGGAGGCAGTATACAAAAGGAGGGACATTGTGTAGGCACAATATGGAGGGAGTAAAGTGTGAAGAGGGAGAATTGTGGGGAGGGGCCCTGAAGATGAGGACACTGTGGATGCCAGAGTTCATACCATAGGAACAGGTCTGTAGGATGTACAGTATAAAGGCCACAGTACTAAAAGGGAATCTGTCACCCCTGGGACCCATCAGACCTCTAATAAGGGCATACAGGTGATAGAAATGTGAATCTATACTTACCTGTATGTCCCATAGTAGAGGTCTACTTGCTTTGTAATAGCTTTTTATTAAATTAGTTTTGGCAAGCTTCGCGTCCGGGGGTCGCTATGAAATCTCCGCCTATTAGCTTCATTTCCATATCCCCCCTCCCCTGCACGTCACAGGGCCCTGTGACGTGCAGTTCCCGCCCGGATCCCGCGCCTGTACGGAAGTCGCTCTTCTGTGTAGCCTTGTGGAACAGGAAACTTGTGCGCAGGCGCCGGTGAGTCACTCTGCCTTCCTAGCGCCTGCGCACAAGTTCCCTGCTCCACAAGGCTACACAGACGGCAGGGATTACTGTGCCTTCCGCACAGGGTAAATAGCGCAGGCGCGGGATGACGTGCAGAGGAGGGGGGGGTATGGAAATGAAGCTAGTAGGAGGAGATTTCTTGGCGTTCCCCGGACGGGAAGCTAGCCAAAACTAACTTAATAAAAACTGATTTCAAAGCAAGCAAACCTCTACTATGGGCCATAAAGGCAAGTATAGATTTACATTTTTATCACCTGTATGCCCATATTAGGGGTCTGATATCTCCCCTTTAAGGAGGATGGTTTGACAGTTAGGCTATGTGCCCACGATGTAGAAATGCTCAGGATTTTTTCCTGAGCGTTTCTGCATCTGCCTGGCACATAAAAAAAACCGCATGCGGATTGTATGTGTTTTTCCTGCCAGGGACAAGCGGAAGTGAAGCGTTCTTCACATGCATTTCCGCATGCAGTTGTCCAGCGCTTTCCAAGCGATTTTAGCATCACTTGGAAAGTGCTTGTCAACTTGGTTACACTATATAAATCCATGCAACCGGCATGGATTTATATAGCGTGACCTTAAAGAATGGTAAAAAATAAAAAAAATAAATGTAAACTTACCTTCCGATGGCCCCCGTAGTCTTGACTCCCACTGTCCCGGCTGCCGGCAGCGGTATACTGAAGGACCTGCCGAAGTCAGCGTCGCGTGACCCGTCACATGACTATGACGTCAGCGCAGGTCCTTCAGTACATCGCGAACTGCCAGCAAGGGAGGAGGAGCGCAGCCAGAAAGTAAGTATACTGTATATTTTTTATTTTATTCTCTTTTTTTTTTTTTACAGTTTTCTATGGTACCCAGGTCCGGAGGAGAGGGTCTCCTCTCCTCCGGACCTGGGTACCATCTGCACATTAGAACGCATGGAATGCGCATCTACATATATAGTGATGCGTAATCCATGCGATCTAATACAAGTCAATGGCGGCGAAAACGCAGAACTTCCGCAAAATAATTGCTAGTGCTGCGTTTTTTCCGCAATGATAATCCGCAGCGGAAATTTCCGCAGCATGTGCACAGCACATGCGGATTATCATTGGGGAACATGGCAGGCCTTCTACCAAGAGTTTTTTAAGCATTTCTGCAGCGTTTTTGGCGCTGCGGAAACGCTTAAAAAAACGCATCGTGGGCACACAGCCTTATTGTTAATAAGAAGAGAGTGTGGTGGCCATAGTTTATGGGGGAGGGATGGTGGTTATAGTATAAGAGGAGATGTGGGGGGGGAGGCAATATTTTATAGGAGAGGAGGTCATGTATCATAAGAGGGACAGTGTGAGTTTAATTTTTTGTGCAGGGACCACAGGGAGGGGCAATTATTTATTCAGGGGCACAGCGTAGGGATTATTAAGGGCACAGTAGGGGCAGCTAATTTTATTCAGGTGGCATTATAATGACACGTAGCCTTAGACTGTGAGCCGAACAGGTTAATATCAGCGAGTGCGGCCGATGTTAGTCTAATGTGTATAGGAGACCTTAAAAGGAGTTATTCAGGACTATATCATTTTTATATTATTATGGGCCTAAGAACGAACAGGCAAGTAGCAGCTAAACTGCCTCTTCTAGCCGGCACCGATCTCTGCTGGCACTGAGAGGTCACAGACCGTTCATGCCTTCGTTTCTGCAGCTTTTGCTGACATTGCTTCGACAGAGCAGCTACTTTTCCATTCTGCTCTGTTAACGGGGCGTGACCAGCCAATGTCATGGTGATTGACAGCCGGCTCCCCACTGCCTAACTGCGGGAAACCTGTCAATCAGCATGACGTTTGCAGTGACGCCCCGTCGACAGAGCAGCCCGAAAGAGGAAGAGCTGCTCTGTTGATCTGGAGCAACTGAATCGCCAGCAGGAGCGGTCAACAACCTGCCTGTTATTTTTTTTTTTTTTTATACCATGAGCCAAAACGCTATATAGTCCTGGAAAACCCCTTTAACTAATATCTAATGGATATCTGCGCTTTTAGTCTGACTTACCAGTAGGGGGCGCGACCACTTCAAGTGCCTAAGGCAGCATGAATGCCTGACATAAGGTAAATGTTATTTAACTATTCTGTGTGATATGACTGTCTGGATTACAGATATAAAACATTCATTCAAAGTTCAAAAATTTCTGTTTCTCCACATTTTTTGTTACATTTTCTTAAATAAATGCAAAACATAGCGACCTAAATTTACCATTAACATAGTACAGTGTGACATGGAAAAAAAAAAATCTCTCAAAATCCCTGGGATATGTAGAAACATCCCAGAGTTAACTGTCAAATAAAAGACGCGTCAGATTTTTAAATTTGGTTTGGTCGCTAAGGGGTTAAGCCAAATTTTGGAATTGTGGCTTTAAAAAGTTGCAAACTCCCTTCACTAGGGGAGTGGCACAAAAAATAAAAAATGAACTCACAGAAGTTTAAAGTATATTCATACGTGGTGTTTTGCAGCATTTTTCTAACTGCAGCGTATTCTGTGTAAAATACGCAACGTTTTATAGAATCAGCATAATCAATGGGATTTCTGAAATCACATACACATGCTGGGAGGTATTTTGAGCCCTGCTAAGTTTCTGCCAAAATGCAGTATATCTTTTGGTAGTCAGTATGTCAATTCTTTGAGCATTTTTGCAGCGCTTTTCACCCATTCAGATGAATTGTAAAAAAAAACGCATGTAAAAAATGAGACAAAAATGTGCGGATTTTAAGCAGCATTTTTACAGCCTTTGAAAAGCAGAAAAAAGCTGCAAAAACTCAACGTGTGAACATAGCCTTGTATATAAAAATGTGCCAAATTTATCACATTGCACAAGTGATAAATTTGGCACAAAAAAAAAAAAAAAAAAAAAAAAAAAACAAACAAGTCAGCCACGAGCTAAATAGACTTTAAAATTCCTCCGAAGGATCCCCCCCCACCCCCAAGTACCTTCACCTTGAAAAATTGTTCATGACCTGCTGAATGCAAAGTATAGCATTTAATTTTTCTGCAAATAACCATCAAAATCCAGCAATTTATTATTGTAGCAGCGGCTTTGAGGGAACATTTCAGTCCTTCAGCTTGCTAACAATCTGCAAGCATGAGTATGTGCTACTCCACTTTTGGAGTACATCAGCTGTTGCTCCTAATCTTTACCATCTACAAACATGCTATTTGCTCTAGGCGGCCATTGTAGTGTCGGCTACCCTGACAACCCCAGAACCTGCACAATATATGGATTTTGCACTAGTTAAGGAGTCGTGAGAGCAACAAATCTAACAACGTATTATTGACTATGCAGAATTATTCCATTTATGGAAGCAGTATACTATAGTTAAAACCCAATGCTTACCAAGATTTTAAATTGTCAAAGATGTTTTGCAGTAACCCCTTACCATTCTGCACCAATATATACCGTATATAAAATGTTTGCTTACTTATATTTTATGATGCACAAATATTCTTTATATATTATTGTGCAGAATGGGAATGGGTTATTGCAGAACATCTTGAGCAATTAAAATCTTAGCAAGAAATGGGTTTAAAAAATAAAAAAAATAAAAAAAAAAATAGTACGTAGCTTTCATAAATGTGCTTAAATGGAATTATGGTGTTTATTTTACATAGTCAACATTGCACTGTTAGCTTTGTTGCTCTCATGACTTCTTAACTGGAGCAAAAATAAATATATTCTGCTAGCTCTAGGGTTGTCCTAGGAACAGAATTATATATTATGTGTATATACACTGCTCAAAAAAATAAAGGGAACACTTAAACAGAATATAACTTCAAGTAAATCAAAAATCTGTGAAATCAAAACGGTCCACTTAGGAAGCAACACTAATTGACAATCAATTTCACATGCTGTTGTGCAAATGGAATAGACAATAGATGTAAATTATTGGCAATTATCAAGACACCCTCAATAAAGGAGGGGTTCTGCAGGTGGGGACCACAGACCACATTTCAGTACCAATGCTTTCTGGCTGATGTTTTGGTCACTTTTGAATGTTGGTTGTGCGTTCACACTCGTGGTAGCACGAGATGGACTCTACAACCCACAGAAGTTGCTCAGGTAGTGAAGCTCATCCAGGATGACACATCAATGCAAGCTGTGGCAAGAAGGTTTGCTGTGTCTGTCAGCGTAGTGTCCAGAGGCTGGAGGCGCTACCAGGAGACAGGCCAGTACACCAGGAGACGTGGAGGGGGCCGTAGGAGGGCAACAACCCAGCAGCAGGACCGCTACCTCCGCCTTTGTGCAAGGAGGAACAGGAGGTGCACTGCCAGAGCCCTGCAAAATGACCTCCAGCAGGCCACAAATGTGCATGTGTCTGCACAAACGGTTAGAAACCAACTCCATGAGGGTGGTATGAGGGCCCGACGTCCACAGATGGAGGGTTGAGACCATCCACAACCTCATCAGGAGCATGCCCAGGCATTGAAGGGAGGTCATACAGGCACGTGGAGGCCACATACAATACTGAGCCTCATTTTGACTTGTTTTAAGGACATTACATCAAAGTTGGATCAGCCTGTAGTGTGTTTTTCCACTTTAATTTTGGGGGCGACTCCAAATCCAGGCCTCCATTGGTTAATAAATGTGATTTCCATTGATGATTGTTGTGTGATTTTGTTGTCAGCACATTCAACTTTGTACAGAACAAAGTATTCAATGAGAATATTTCATTCATTCAGATCTAGGATGTGTTATTTGAGTGTTCCCTTTATTTTTTTGAGCAGCGTACATAGCAGAGGCAGAAGGTCTTTAGTGTGAGTCAGTGTATACTGATCACATGGCAAAAACCAACATGTAAAACAATTATTCTCAAAAGGAGTACCAAAAGAAACCTTCACGTTTTCATGAAAAATAAATAAATTGTCTTCACACAGCTCAGCTAACAGAAAAAAAAAAAAAAGAAAAAAAGTTATTGGTCTATGAATGTGAAAAACACAAAAACTACTAAGAATGTCCCAATTGTATTGATCTACAGAGTAAAGCTAAAATGGACAATCCAGCTCCACTCATTTCTACATTGATAAATGAGCAGGTCCTGCGATGTAACGTCTACAGATATCTACCAGTTGCTGTGCGCAAGCAGCAAGACAAACACTCCCATCCTAGTGATGAGAACAACACAGGGGAGTGCTACCTGCCGCTCGCGCACACCAGCCAGCAGATATCTGTAGAAGTGAAATCAGCCCCACTCACATGCTGATGGAGTGAGTTTACGTACGCCTTTACATTTTGCGACAATTAGTGGAATAGATGGTTAAAAGAAAAAACATTTTTTTTTTTTTGTGCAAAATCAAAAAAGTCAATGAATACATCAAGACAAAAAAAAAAGGAGACTTAAAGGAAATGCAAGTTATGAATTGTTCCCCAAATCTTTTAGACATATCAAAAGTTATTATAAGGAACTGTATTTAGAGTTAAAGCAATCCTCCACTCTGGCACAGAAAAGTGACGATAAATTTGCCACATAGTTACCATACCTGGTAGCCTCCATTTGTCATCTCCACCTAGACAAGTGTTTCAGTCTTACTGCATCCAAGATGACTGTCAGAGCAGCATAAGGAACAATGAAAAGTCTCTACAATGTCTGTACAGCACATGGCCCCAGGTGGGAGGAATATACATGACCAGTGTGCAGTCATTGTCAGTGCAAGGGGTGAGGTCCACTCAGGGGCAGACAGATAGTGTTCTTACATCGGTCCGTCTTCTATATTTGAACTTTGCAGTCCTATAGATCACCATAATGCACCCTTTTAGGTCCTGCTTTGGCCTCAGTGTGACTGCACAGGTTGTATAATGTATAAGCAGGGGAGGACATATCATTGGTGCAACCTGGTGGACATATCATTGGTGCCGCACGGGGTCTCAACAGGTAAAGGAGGCCCTTTTCCACCTACAAAGCAGAAGGAATTGTGCATTTTGATGAGTTATTAGTTTGCAAAGTGCCCTTATACTGTTCTTGCACAGGTGCCCTCTTCTGTCGGTGTCCGCCAGTTAATATAGACTATAAAACCTAGAAAATTAAGGTGCAGTATTTTTGCCAGTCTTGTTGAAATTTTGTCTTTAACATCAAAGCTACCACAGAAAGTACAAACACATAGGGCCCTAATGATGGAAAAGATGGGGCTTCACCATGCTTTAATTTTAAGCAACAGTTGAATTAAGGAATCTAAAACAAGAAGTTGAAGTACAATCGGCAAATGTTCCAGATTTGTTACATTGCAGATACAGTATGTGAGTGAAAACATAATAGATCTAAAGGAAGTACATATTTGTCATGGAGGAAACTGGCTCAAGTACGTGGCTTCCTCCACAACGCCGAGCCGCGTGGACACTTGTGGAATTTTGCACTGTATGAAGGATGTAAAGAGATGGGAAGAGGGTCACTGGGAAGATTGGACGTGATTTTAATAAAATGTGAACACATTCATAATGTACACAAAAAAAAGTTCCAGTCTTCTCTACAAATCAAGGAGCCCAATTCTTCATATACCCCTATAAAAATATTAAATCTACTTTGATACTTGAGATGATCAGCCATACCAAAAAATGGAATAGCACACGCTCATTCATTTGTATTTAGTTCGCTCACATGATGCATCATTTGCAACCACTATCACATGTTATGTACCCTGGATATAACACAACTGGCACATTAATGTAGAAACTGTACTGCTGAAAACAGAATATAGTTTACCTTTCGCTAGAAGAGTTACAATTGTCGACATCACAACCTGACATACGAAACATTCTAAAAGAGATTTATTAGTGCCAGAGGCGACATGCGCTATGGCGTCTAAGCAATGATCAGTACTGCACTTCTTATATTTCACTACATAATGAACTTCAAGATAATACATTGCGTCCAGAATTATTAGGCAGCTTGTTTTCCTCAGGAAAAATAGGTATATATATATATATATATAATGGACTTTGAAAAGCCAAAATATTGTTATAAGTCTTACAGAGGGAAGTGGAACTCTTGAACTTGCCAAGATATTGGGGCATGATCATAGGACCATCAAAAGATTTGTTGCAAATAGTTAACAGGGTCGCAAGGAAACCCGATGTGAAAGAAAGACGTACATGAACTGTCAAGGAGCTGAGAAGCATCAAACGTGAAGCGACCAGGAACCCATTATCCTCCGATGCTGGCATATTCCAGAGTTGCAACCTCCCTTGAGAGCCCAGAAGTATTCAGTACTTAGAGACATGGCCAAGGCTGAAATCACACCACCACTGATCTAGGCACATTAGATCCATCACATTGCTTAGCGGCAGTTCTCAGGTACTGTAGACAAATGGGGTTAATCTGTAGAACCCGAGAGGAGCTATAGATATAGTTTCTGCCTTATCTTAGAGCAGCAGTATCGTAGACAAGTCCATAAAGCGATTAGCTGCAGGAGTCATAAACCTACCCTGACTCACAAAGTCTAGACTATCTGAGTGATGTATGAAGAATCTCTATAGTCTAGGTGATGCTACTTTAGCCCTTTTTTCCATTGCCTCCTGATTTTAAGGGCAGTTAAGGAGAAACTCATCATAAGCTGGAGGCAGAGGAGAGAGTCTGAAGGTGGTGTAGGGATTCACACGCTCAGGTAGGCATTAGGTAGCATTCACACAGGCAATGCGGTTTGGTCCAAACAGGTGCAGTTTTATTGCTTTCATAAAACTCCAAGGGATTCAAAATCAAAAATAGCCTTTTCTTGACACAAAGGTATCACAGCAAATTAACAGTTCATTGACCAGGGAACATATGTCAGTGTGGGCTCACCAAAACATATTACAGTCCTTTCTCCAAGGGCAAACTTCATATACTGAAGAGGCCAGATCAAACCAGTCTTGGTATCCCCTTCAGCCCGAGCAGCTTCCAGCGCCAAACAAAAAAAACTGTTCATCTCCGGGCACAGTTCACACTGAACAGGCTGCAGCCTCCACACGATTCTCTGCAGCTTAAACACACAGACTGCTCAACTTTCCTAGCTGACTCATGCAGTCTCCATGCAGAGAGAGACCCTGGAACATCTCTCTCCAACTATAGCTCACATTTTTGGCTGGTCATTCACCAGCAGCACACTTGAATCTGCTCAACAACCAGCAGACTAACTCCTCTAGTGAACACAGGCCCTGGTCCTAGTAAAAAAAAAAAAAAAAAAAAAAAAAATCTAGGCAGGTGCATCTAATCAAATCCTGCAGAGAAAACTTAAACCTGTCGTACTTGGCTTTGCTACAGTGGATATGCAAGCAGGTGTGAACTGTACTGTCGTGTTCCTGCCTCTGAAGACACCAATCACGTCATATTGTAATGTGAATTGCAATATAGTGTGATATGATAAAGTATAGTGTATAAGTAATGTATAGTGTACAGTATAAAACAGGATGCAACATAGTTTAGGACTTTGAACATAACAGGCAGGATAAGGTAGTTGACTGGTCAAATGATGACAATAAGGTAAGAAATTGTTAATGTTTGGGACTAGCCCATAGTGGGAGGGAAAGTGCCAGTAAAAGGAGACCGATTTCTGTTTGAAGGGAGTTAGTTCATGAGTGAGAGAAGATTTAGTTCAAGGGCAGTTACCGCTGATAGCAAGAGTGAGTACCTATTGTTTCTGGGCAGTACGAGGTCTTACAAAAATTCCCTGCAGCTCAAGGCTAGATTCAGGTGCCATGGCGAGCACCTCAACCACTTCCGTACAGAGGAATATGGACGTGGAACCGCGTGTGAGAAATGCAAGGTGCACTGCGGATCTGGACTGGGAATCCATGGGGCTGACCGGATCAGTGAACGTAGGGATAGTCCAGTTGGAATGGAAAGAAATGATGGAAATGTACTGTACTATGGAAATAAGAAATGGAGAATGTTGTGCCCTATACTGTGTATTACAATCTGATGTACTTGAACTGTTAAGTAAACGCCTGTGTGTTGAAACAAACTGGGTGTCCCCAGATTTATGTGCGGCGGCTCCTGAAGTTGAAGACAGCTGGGGCCTGCGGTCTACAAGTAAGTTTACGCACCCTACACGCCACGATACATTTGAACTGGGACATGATTTTTCTATAAAGTGCCGGGGCGACATTGAGCAGCCGCTCAACCATGCCTGCCACCCTTGGGCACCTTGCAGGTACATTGAAACTGTGCAGTGGCAGTCAGAGGAGCCATTTCTACTGTCCTTTGATAGGGCTTAGAACAAGTATAGTGTGAAACACAGCCAGAGGCATCATGGAAAATCTTGCCAATATTAATGGAACCATATTGTAGGCAATGAAGGAGCCAAGAAGTCAAAAGGCTAAATAGTGCAAAAGGCAGACAAAAGAGACTGTACATTATTCTTCTATTACAACCCACCCCACAAAAAAATAATGGGCCATTTCTTGGTTTTGGTTTAGTTTGCTTGTACATTATGCAGGGGCATGGCTACCCCTTTCTGGGCTATGTATCTTGTCTATCTAGCTAACCACAGGAAGGTGCAAAGCAGTCAGGTCTGGTTTGGATCCTGCTCTGCCCCCATTTGTTTTGAGGCCTGATGACAAATAGGAGGGAACCTACAAGAGTTGGGGACCATCTCGACTGGGTACACCTTATCGCGGTGGAATGGTTTTTACGCTCTTTTGATCAAAATAGTGTAAACTAAGCACTAGTAATGAGCGCAAGTGCTAGTTACTTGAGTTTACCGAGGGTGCTCGAGCATGCACAGAGTATCGTGGGTGCTCGAGTGGCATGTTTGAGTCCCCACCGCGCATGTTTCGTGACTATTAGACAGCCACAAAACATGCGGGGATTGCCCATGTATGGCACCTTAGGCAAACTCAAGTAACATGCGCTTATCACTACTAAGCACCATATTTTATTTACATGTACTATTAATATTAACTTACTGCAGGGTATTTGCTCATTTTGCTTTTATCCTGGGTTCTGATATTCTTCTAATGTAGCTTTCCCTGTAGTCTATAGGAAAATAAATGCTTGAGTGCCACTTTAGGTTTTTCTTTGAAATCAGTGCTTCATAATTAGGTTAAAACTCCAGAGCTGCCACTTTGCTAATTACCAGAACGATGGGGTTTCTGTACTTCAGTAATTGTTTAGCAGTAAAAACACAATACCACCAACTGGTAGGTCACCAGGTTTTTACTGCCTCAAAGGACAGCAGCCTAGGGTAAGGCAGAGACATTGACTCCAGTGATGTGTCACTTACTCAGCTTCTTTCTATAGTTTTGATACAGTCTCTGGTGCAAGTCTTCCAACTCTCTCAATGAGTTGTATAACCCAACCCACCACAGACAGAAAAGCTGTAAGTCAACACATATCGAGGACTACATGGCAGCAGGTTTGTTAGTCCTATTAGTGATAATCTCCTGTCGATAAAACACTGTTTATCAAATCTACAGCAAGCAGCCCAGTAAATGACACATCTCTGGAATTACAGTCTGTGCCCCTACAGCATGCTGCTCTTAGATAAAGGTACAAACATAGATGGCTTACAAAAGAGATCAACGATCAACAAGTTTTACTCCCAAAATACCCCAACAAAGTTTCATATACAAAAAAAAAAAAATAGAATTAGATTATAGAATTGCTAATCATTCCACTTCCATGGGATATGGAACAATTTACAGATCTTTAGGGGTCTGACTGCTGAGAAAGAAAAATGGGACACTGGAACCACAAGAATAGGGATCTGAATGTAGCATAGGCCCTTTCTCATGGGTCCCATACCACTATTCTGGATAGCTCTAGGGGTCCAAGCAGATAGTAAGGCTATGTTCACACGTTTTTAATGTCACAAATCAGCAGCAAAACTGATCTCTGGCAGGAAATTTGCTGCGTTAAAAACTCTAGTTTTGCGGTGTTTGATGCATTTTTTTCCACTGTCCTTCGGTCTCTATTTATGAATGTACAAAAAGTTCTTTAAAAAAAAAAAAAAAAAACGAACCCTATTTTATTTTGCCATCAACAGCAACGCTGAAAAAAAAAAAGCTGATGCAAATTTTGATGCGTTTCTTTTCACTACCCATCACTTCCTATAGATGAAAAAACGCTGAAAGAAGTGACATGTTCTATTCCCCCCCCCAAAAAAAACAAACAAGGCACAAAATACACAGCAAAAAAAAAAAAAAACACGATGTGTGAACAGAGAATTCTTGTTTCTCATTGGCTTTGCTGGTACGGCAAAACACAGCTGACAATTTGCTTAAAAATCTAAAAACGCTGAAAAACCCAACATGTGTGAACATAGCCTAAGTTACCCCCTATTTTTGGATAGGGGGTAACAATTCTTCAAATATCTCTTAAAAAAAAAAACCATACCATCAGGTGTCTTATTCTGAATGCTCTAAATACCTCTGGAGAAAAGGATGTGTATGTCTTTACATACAAGGAACAGCTTTTTGATTTAAAAGAAACACTAAAGCTTTACTTCCCCAGTGGAGGTGCAGAAGCCAAATCAAACACTTCCTGTTGGGTGCTCCCATAAATTACAGCTGATTGCACCCAAAAAAAGGAATAGTCTAAAGTAGACAAGGCCCTCAAGAACAATTCTTATCTCTATGGCAGGCTTTACAAAGCAAACCAAGGGTCAGAGCCAACATGACACAGCTTATTACACTGTTTTACATGGCATATACTAAAAGATGTACAAAGATACAGCACTTCCGCAGACTGCTGTAGCTCCATACATAACATTACCAATGAATCACTGCCCCCCATCACAAGAAAGGTTATTGGCACGGAGCAGCGGTGTGCATGCGGCCTTAGGTTTCACACGCCGCGATTTCCAGATCGGCCACGAGTCTCCAGATCCTAATGGTGCAAATATAAATTAGCTAAAAAGGCAGATTTTAACCATAAAGTATGATAATCTGCCGATTTTGTGAAACAAATGACCGTTTCGACCCATGACTGTCCGATGAACACTTGTTATCAATCAAAACACCTGTCTGGCATGTTGGATATTTCCGGACAAAACTAAGCACTGGTTGCAATATCAACTTAAAAACAAAAAACAAAGCTAATCTTCAACCATGCAGCTTGAGACTTTTCAGCAGTCGACATAGCATCATCGTTTGTTGGCACATTGTCATCCAATGTCTATAGGGGCCTTAATGCAACAGCCGAATATATGTCAATGAGGCCTTTGTGTTTGGGTTAGAAGACCAGTGACTGATCCAAAAATAGAGGTTTGTACATTCATGAGAATGTATTTTTTAGCTGGCGGGAGTAACTGATCACACATGGGACCCAATGTTAGCCTATGTGCTAGTGCATATGAGCAATACTCCTCATGGATCTCTGCACCATGTAGTGGAAAAATAATATATAACATGCAATGGTTTGCTTTACAGATGAGACTAGTGCAGGTAAATGCTGGCAGCTCCTGCACCCGTCCACAATTTGCAGGTGTGATTGGTGAGAAAGATTCAGCGGCCAGTGTGAACATAGTCCAAGTCTAAAAATAGTGTTGGTCTACAAAACTTTTATTCATTTATTTGGGCCCTGATACATCCAAAGTTTTTATGCCAGAAATACGGAGTAAAAAGCTTGGAAAAGTCACATTTATAACCTACAGGTCTGTGCAAAAAAGTTGTTCCTTTTGACAATCTCACGCTATTTTCATCCAGCTCCGACAGAGTAGGCAGGGCAGGAGTGGGACAGGCATGGTGACCACCACTCTTCAAATTCATGATATCTTACTCCAGTCCTGGACCAGAGTAAGACTGGTGGTGAGGCACAAAAGGAGGAGCACGACAGTTTGTGCCTCACCTGGCTCATTAAGAAGTTGATACCCCTGAGGAAGCCACAGATGGTGGCGTAACGCATGGGGCTTATCCCTTCTCCCAACTTCTTTATTCTTCTTGGGTAGACACCTTATAGGTTACACACTTATTTTTTGATCTGGTACCTTTAATACATATTTGTGTATAGCATATTCTGCTCCTGTGATCTACTTGTTTACTATAGCCATTCTCTACTACTATTTAAACTTTGGTCCATTCGCTATGTTGATATTATTGTGCTTAGCCTTATTTTGGCTTGGAGGGAGATTGTTTGGATCTGTCCATATATTATGTGGAGATCTGGTCTGTTTATGTACAAAAAAAAACACCCCTTTCTTTTTTGCCAGTTTTTAATAATTTTTGTTCACCATTATCATGTTATATAATAAAATATTCCACCATTTTTGATTCCGGGTACTTCATTATAAGGTTACTAGCGTCATTCTTTCACCATTTTCTCTCCTTCTTGACCTCTTAATGAATTAGGCGCTTTACACTCCACCCCTCATCAAGACCACCATGAAAAGGTTCTCTCTCACATTTAGTGGTTACTTTACGTTTCCATCTCTAATCTACCATGAGCGATTTACACTTTCCCATAATTAGAACAAGAATAGTATATTAGGGAACGGTTTGCTTCTTTTAATTATAAAGTTAGGGACAATAACAATAATCCAAACTAGCTTAGTTGACATGTGAGCTCATGCCTTAGATGTGTCCAGAGCAGACTGACTGTCATTAGGGAACAAGCCATGACTTGCTGTAGCCGCTTACCATGAGTAGTCCCAGAGATAAAATTCCACTTCTTTCTTAGAATATGTAACATGCCATGGATTTTTTTTGTCATGGGAGATTACTATTCGCTAGCATTCTGCGAGCCCCCAAGACCCGCACCTCAACAGCAAAGAAGAAAAGCATAGTAGCCAGTACTTTATTAGCCATCAAATGGGATCAGATTTGTCTGAAAGTATTGCCCATTTAAGACCACCTCTTTCCTACAGCCCCATTAGTAAAGTTTCAAGGACATGCTATAGGAGAGGAAAAAAATTCCCTTTAAATAAATCTGTCAGTAGGATCAACCCTCCCAACCTGTCTATATGGGCATGCAGGTCATAGAAAGCTGAATAAACTGATATCTTGATATCTGCAATCCAATGTCTTATTCCAAAGAAATCCACGCTTTTCCTCAACATGTAAATGAGCTGGTAAGGTCTATAGGCCGAACATAGATCTCCATGAGAATCCGCATCCACAGCTTATTTTAAATTAAAAGCGAGAGTTACCAGTGTGAGCCATGTAATGACTGACAGTCTGCTCTCCTGATCTACATGTCTCACACTAGTAATGGCCCCTTTCACGTAAAATAAGCCCTGGAGGCAGATTCTCAGGGAGATCCGTGTCCCACCTATAGATCTTACCAGCTAATTTACATATTAAGAAAAAAATATGGATTTCTCTGGAATTATACACTGGATAACAGATATCACTTTATTCTGCTTCCTATGACCTGCATGTTCATATATACGGAATAGGAGGGCTGACCCTACTGACAGATTCCTTTTAAACAAAGCTCCATGCCACCCCAGAACACTAATAGTGCTAAAAAACCTATCCGACAGCTTACAGAACCTGTTTTGTATGATACTGAGCAAATCTGATGAAAAAGCTGCTGTGTGCATAAGCAATACATCTTTATACCATTTGGGCCATTAATTGAGTGGGCCTGCCTTCATATCATGCTGTATTTTCACCCAAATCTTTATTTTGTATTCCACTTAGATATGTAGCCTTAAGAACACTTGTATCTGACTAAAGATAGATAAAATAGGAGCATGTCAACAGATTTTTCTTCCCTTTTCTTGTCTTTACGACATCTTTGCACTAGCTCATATCCTGGTATATGACCAATCGCTTCCTGTAATGTGCTCAGCATCTTTTGCAAATGTTCACAATGTTCCCTTGCCTGGATAATAGATCTTTTCAATAGGACACAATTATAATACAAGTCTATGACCATGCATAAATATACAATCGTCTTGGCAATTTCTCTACTCGAAGGGGTGTTCTAGATTTGCATCGAACTGCTGGAATATCCTAGCACTTTTTGATCATGGAGCCCAGCTGCAGTGACCCCCTACCAATCAAGAGAAAAAAGCGGGGCCAAGTTCCCTTCTGCATTTTCACACATTCAGTATTTGGTCAGTATTTCACATCAGTATTTGTAAGCCAAAACCAGGAGTGGGTGATAAATACAGAAGTGGTGATGTGTTTCTATTATACTTTTCCAAGTGATAATAACTAATACATACTGCTGGCATTTACCATGTACAATTGCAAGAAAACTGAGTGTCTGCAGGTGTCACTAGGGTGTATTTAAAGGGGTTAACCCCTTTCAGAAAATACCGGTCCCCAAGCACAGTTTGTAATAAGAAAAAAAATAGGATCTTTATTTCACCCTTCCTGGGTCCACCTACGAGTCTAGGCCGCTGCTTGCGGTATCTAGTACTGGCTGCAGCCAATCACTGAGCTCAGCGGCTCTGCCTGTATAGACAGAATGTCCCACTCACAGCCACGGAGTTCACAGATTGGCTTCCATGCTGTTAACATCACGTCAGCACAGCAGCCATCATCAGATACGAGGGGCAGCAGCCGAGGCTCAGCTGTGGTCAGCAAGTAGAGTGCCGTTTGTTTTATAACAATCGCATCCGGGGACCGGTATTGTCCTGAAAGGGAACAACCACTTTAAGAACCTCTGGACACTGTTGTATCACTTAATGCATATGGACTAGTGATGAGCGAACGTGCTTGGATAGCATGTTATCCGAGCATGCTCAGGTGTTATCAGCGTATTTTGGGCGTGCTCGAATAATAATGTTAGAGTCCCTGCGGCTGCATGTTTTGCAGCAGTAGACAGACGCAACACATGCAGGGATTGGCTAACAAACAGGCACTCCCAGCATGTGTTGCATCTACCGCCACAAAACATACAGCAGCAGGGACTCTAACATATTATCCATATTATCCGAGCATGCCGAAGATACTCTGATAACAGCCGGGCATGCTCAGATAACACATTATCCGAGCACGTTCGCCATCATTAATATGGACACATTTTGGTTGTTTTTTTTTAATAAATATATTTATTTTGGGTTAAAAATATTTTTTTGCAATTGAACTTAATTAAAAAAGTGGCAACATTTCAAGCTTTTTGTTTCCCTGCATATCGTTTACTGCACAATAAGTTAACTGAGAATCCATCAGCGAGTTTGCAGTTTCTATCTTTTTCTGAATTCCTCAGTGCCGATAATAAGTATTTGACACACTGCCAATTTTGCAAGTTTTCCCACCTACAAAGAATGGAGAGGTTTTTTAAATAATTCAATTGCATTTAATTGCATGAAGTATTTGATCACCTACCAACCAGCAAGAATTCTGACTCTCACAGACTTGTTAGTTTTTTTTGTTTGATTATTAAGAGGCCCATCTACTCTGCACTCATTACCTGTATTAATTGCACCTGTTTGAACTCGTTACCTGTATAAAAGACACCTGTCCACACAATCAATCCCACTCCAACCTCTCCACCATGGCCAAGACCAAAGAGCTGTCTAAGGCCACCAGGGCACAAAATTGTAGACTTGCGCAAGGCTGGGATGGGTTACAGGACAATAGGCAAGCAGC
Organism: Phyllobates terribilis; assembly: GCF_046119375.1. Classification (NCBI taxonomy): domain Eukaryota; kingdom Metazoa; phylum Chordata; class Amphibia; order Anura; family Dendrobatidae; genus Phyllobates; species Phyllobates terribilis. Next base: position 54,929,501 of record NW_027362771.1, on the reverse strand, counting down.
TTGGTGAGAATTCAACAACTGTTGACACAATTATTCGAAAATGGAAGAAACACAAGATGACTGTCAATCTTCCTTGGTCTGGGGCTCCATGCAAGATCTTGCCTCGTGGGGTAAGGAGGATTCTGAGAAAGGTCAGGAACCCGCTGAGAACTACACAGCAGGACCAGGTCAATGACCTGAAGAGAGCTGGGACCACAGTCACAAACATTACCATTAGTAACACACTACACCGTCATGGATTAAAATCCCGCAGGGCACACAAAGTTCTCCTGCTCATGCCAGCACATGTCCAGGCCCACTTGAAGTTCACCAATGACCATCTGGATGATCCAGAAGATGTATGGGAGAAGGTCATGTGGTCAGATGAGACCAAAATAGAACATTTTGGTGTCAATTCCACTCGCAGTGTTTGGAGGAAGAAGAAGGATAAGTACAATTCCAAGAACACCGTCCCAACCGTGAAGCATGGTGGGGGAAACATCATACTTTGTGAGGTGCTTTTCTGCAAAGTGGACAATACAACTCTACAGTATTGAAGGGAGGATGGATGGGGTCATGTATCGCGGGATCTTAGCAACAACCTCCATCCCTCAGTAAGAGTATTGAACTTGGGTCGTGGGCTCGTGGCTGGGTCTTCCAGCATGACAAGGTCCTGAAACACACAGCCAGGACAACTAAGGAGTGGCTCCGTAAGAAGCATTTCAAGGTCCTGGAGTAGCCAAGCCAGTCCCCATACCTGAACCCAATTGAAAATCTTTGGAAGGAGCTGAAACTCAATGATGCCCAGAGACAGCCCCAAAACCTGAAAGATCTGGAGAAGATCTGTATAGAGGAGTAGGCCAAAATCCCACTGCAGTGTGTGCAAACTTGGTCAAGAACTGCAGAAACGTCTGACCTCTGTAACTGCAAACAAAGGTTTCTCTACCAAATATTAAGTTCTGTTTTTCTATTGTATCAAATACTTATTAAATGCAAAAAAATACAATTTAATTATTTAAAAATAATATAATGTGATTTTCTGGATTTTTTTTTTTTTTTTTTTAAAAGATGCTGTCTCTCAGTCTCTCTCTCCATTCTTTATAGGTGGGAAAACTTGCAAAATCTGAGGTTTCAAATACTTATTTTCCCCACAGTATGATCACAGACCACATCAAAGTTGAGCTAAACTTTAATGTAGTCATAATCAGTAGGGAAACAAAAGAGCCAACCGTTGAACATTTTTACTTTTTCCAGTTGCAAAAATTAGGTTTACCACAAAATACATGCAAAAAAAATAGATAAAATAAAAAAAAAACAATCATTTGCCCACATTCACCGAACACTAGTCAGTGTGTTCTTGCTACCAAGTCACACTCCAGGCAGCTGCATATACCGCAATGAAACCAGCAGAACAGGAAAAAGGACTTAGCTCTGGATATAGGAATTCCCCGAGGTGCACACTGGATACATGTCACCTCGATGACAGATAGTAATCCACTGCTTACTGCTGACAAATCATTGGATACTAATGGAGCGTGCCCTGGCCGATTACTACACAGTCCTGGACTAAAAATACAACAGAGATTAATATTACCTCCAATAAAAAGATGAAAAGTGGAATCCTTGCGAGAAAAAAAAAGCAGCAGTAATTTGCATGGCATATATGGTAGTTGTCAGTATTATAGCAATATTTTACCTAAGAAATAGCTTTTTCCAACATGTATGAATAAATTACATCCAGGTCAAATTATGCAAGCAGTTTCCTATAGCAAGCGAAGATCTTCATGCAAGTTTTTCTAAGTCCACATTCACACGGTCAGTATTTGGTCAGTATTTTACATCAGTATTTGTAAGACTAAACCAGGAGTGGGTGATAAATACAGAATTGGTGACGTGTTTCTATTATACCTGTTCTCTGATTGTTCCTCTCCTGGTTTTGGCTTATAAATACTGATGTAAAATACTAAACGTGGCCTTAAAACGGATTCCGCAGACATGGGGGCTGGCATGGAGTTCTGCCGCAATGCTTTCCCCCCTCTATCAGCAGTGCCAGACTAGCTCTAATCCGATGTATCATGACAGCTTGGTTACTAGAGACACACTGTAAATGCCAGTCTTTTCAATGATATGTTAGATAGCATGTGCCGAGCAACAAGCGCCTCAGACCTTCAGGGGGTATCCCCATCACCGGGATATGCCACTACGTTCTAATCACTTTGATATCCCCGCTTGGCTCAGCCACAGATCTAGACAATTAGTGGACTCAAGTCCCCTTTGTATTTTCTTCTGCCAGTCAAAAAAGGTCACCATATTAAAAATATATTTGTAAATTACTAAGACTCTGCACTTCAACACTACCATTTTTACACAATGGCCAAACAGCACCAAATTATTGTAACTGAAAAATCATTGTGACCTAGTACCGGCAGTGTATACAGCCCTAGCCGCAGCAGCAGCGTATAACAGCCCTAGCCGCAGCGTATACAGCCCTAGCCGCAGCAGCAGCGTATACAGCCCTAGCCGCAGCGTATAACAGCCCTAGCCGCAGCGTATAACAGCCCTAGCCGCAGCGTATAACAGCCCTAGCCGCAGCGGCAGCGTATAACAGCCCTAGCCGCAGCGTATAACAGCCCTAGCCGCAGCAGCAGCGTATAACAGCCCTAGCCGCAGCAGCAGCGTATAACAGCCCTAGCCGCAGCGTATACAGCCCTAGCCGCAGCAGCAGCGTATACAGCCCTAGCCGCAGCGTATAACAGCCCTAGCCGCAGCGTATAACAGCCCTAGCCGCAGCGTATAACAGCCCTAGCCGCAGCGTATAACAGCCCTAGCCGCAGCGTATAACAGCCCTAGCCGCAGCGTATAACAGCCCTAGCCGCAGCGTATAACAGCCCTAGCCGCAGCGTATAACAGCCCTAGCCGCAGCAGCAGCGTATAACAGCCCTAGCCGCAGCAGCAGCGTATAACAGCCCTAGCCGCAGCGTATACAGCCCTAGCCGCAGCAGCAGCGTATACAGCCCTAGCCGCAGCGTATAACAGCCCTAGCCGCAGCGTATAACAGCCCTAGCCGCAGCGTATAACAGCCCTAGCCGCAGCGTATAACAGCCCTAGCCGCAGCGTATAACAGCCCTAGCCGCAGCGTATAACAGCCCTAGCCGCAGTGTATAACAGCCGCAGCGTATAACAGCCCTAGCCGCAGCGTATAACAGCCCTAGCCGCAGCGTATAACAGCCGCAGCAGCAGCGTATAACAGCCCTAGCCGCAGCAGCAGCGTATACAGCCCTAGCCGCAGCAGCAGCGTATACAGCCCTAGCCGCAGCGTATAACAGCCCTAGCCGCAGCGTATAACAGCCCTAGCCGCAGCGTATAACAGCCCTAGCCGCAGCGTATAACAGCCGCAGCAGCAGCGTATACAGCCCTAGCCGCAGCAGCAGCGTATACAGCCCTAGCCGCAGCAGCAGCGTATACAGCCCTAGCCGCAGCAGCAGCGTATACAGCCCTAGCCGCAGCAGCGTATAACAGCCCTAGCCGCAGCAGCGTATAACAGCCCTAGCCGCAGCAGCGTATAACAGCCCTAGCCGCAGCAGGGTATACAGCCCTAGCCGCAGCACTAATCTCTCGCCAGTCCTGAACTCCTGGTTGGGTCCTCACCATCTCTGATCTAATAGGCTTAGCCTTGGTCAGATGGTTTATATTGGCCATTGCGCGACAAGTAGCCAATGTAAGGGAATGTTACCATCTCAGAATGGGAGTCTTCGTCACTAGTCCAGTACTCATTTCCTTGGACAGGGGGGTAGCCAGGGTACAGCTGTGCAATAAGAAAACAGTAGTATGGAGTGTTCTAGAAGAACCCATCCCCTTCATGCTCAGAATCGGTAGCGGCTCTGATAGTCGGCCATAACATTGGAAGAACCCTGATATTTATCTGCTCCACATGGAAGAGACAAGAAAACATTCAAATATTCAAAGTGGTGAAGCTGAGGTTTCCACTACAGAGTGCCCCATAGTCAGTTGGAATTTTCTTTGTATCCTTGACATAAAAGATGCCAAAGTAAAAAGACCCAAGTCAATTGACAGCCTGCGAGGGCAGGTGCATACGAGAGTATTTTCAGTCAGAATGCAATCCGACAAAACCTTGAATCGCACCTAGACCAATGCAGAAAATTTCCACTTCATTTCCGCATGTCCTTGCCCAGAAAAACGCGTGCGGAATTTAACACGCGTTTCTGAAGCGTTTTGCACATGCGGAATTGCCTTGCGTTTTCTAATGCATTGAAGATGGCAATTCCGCAAAACACACAAATAATGGACATGCTGCGCACATCAAAAACGCTGCGGCAAAATTCCGCAGTATGGGCATTGAAATTGAGGATTTACATTGGGGACCATGGGGGAAGGATTACCAAGTGTTTTAAAAGCGTTTAAGCTGCAAAAATTCCGCAGCAAAAACAATTGAAAAACGCATGGTGGGAACGGACCCATGTTAGATTTATTCCTCGGACTGAGCCAACCCATAGAAAAAAAACAAAACGCTGCATGCCCAAGTTTGATCCAATATTCGGATCGCACTCGGCCAGGCAAGTCAATTGTACTGCACTTGGATGACATCTGCGTGCAGTTAGATTTTCACAGTCTGACAGAATGGAGAAGATGGGCACACTCATGGATGTCTGCACCTGCCCTATAGTGTACTCATGAGCGGTGTCCTTGAGAGGGAGAACATACTCAGGGGCTCCACCCTTGATAATAAAGGGCACATCTAAGCCGCCCTTTCTCCAAAGTCATTGGCCCTAAAAAAAGAACATAACATATGGAGGTGGGGTGTCCCGATGCATTCACAATATCTAGTTAGTGCTGACTGTAAGGCCACAGTCACATGAGTGTAAAAATCAGACGAGTGCTATCTGATTTTTTATGGCACAGCATTCGGACTAATGTTATTCAATGGGGCAGTGCTGAGGACTGACTTATTTTACTGGCAGAATCTGTCTGTGACAAAAAAAATTGCAGCATTCTGCGATTTCACTCTGAAATAGGAAAACACCCAATCAAGTCAATGGGTGTGTGGAAAACATCAGACTGCACTCAGATGACACCTAAGTGCAATGCGATTTCCACAGACTCACCCAATGGAGAAGATGAAGAAATTTTGTTCTCCATCTTCTCCTCACCTGTGCTCCGATTCTGTCATCCGAGAACATTGGGTCACACTATGCTGACACTGATCAGAGTGTAATTAGCATAATCGGCCCCATTCTCTCAGATGAGAGAATCTATGGTCGGGTGACTCTGGCCTAAGATTGACAGCCCCCAAACAGGTAACATAAATGACTCATACATCTCTAGGAGGAATAATAGAAGGATGAGGCACCACAGAGATCTAAGAAAAGATGCTGGAGAATTCGCTCTTCTGAGAGGTATCAGATGTTTAATCGAGCACCCCTTTATTTCTCCCATTACCCCCTGCTGTGTTGTACAGATACAGAAGCGGATCTGTGCAGTGGATATGTGGGTGTTTCAGGCTCGGAGATAATCACGGTTCCCACAGAGCCTTGAACATCCTTTGGCTCTAGTCAATGCAATCTGCTTCCGAAAACATTACAGCAAGGGGGGAAAACACAGAAAAAGGAAATTTATCACATATCCACATGAGCCTGACAGGTGAAGGGGTCGGAGGTGGGATCTGTCAAGGTCAGCCAGCAATTAACGAAAGTGCATGTTCCTCTCTATCGAACGATAAAAGACTGTACACAGGGTCTTGGCAAAACATGACGCAGGGGTCAAGTGGAGCGGCCACCAATGACACCATCACTATATTCACGTGCCCTACTATGCCCATGCACGGGGGGCACAACCAATGTGCTCAGTTACTGCAGGTACCAGACAGTGGCACGTTGGCATCAGTCACAGCTCCAGGTATATTTAGGCACAGAAGCAATGACATGGGTAGTGCTGGATCTACAGTATATGGACAGTCACACCTTCCTGCACATTATATGCCCACCAGAACACAGAAACCTACTTCTAGAGGATTCTAGTAAACTGGGTAGTGCCAGTGTCTGCAGCAGGGCACAGCTGGCACAGGTGATGGCAGTGATTGCGGATGCCAGGAGATGGCATGGACCCTCCCAGCTGATGCAGACCACCAGCTTCCCAGCAGCTGCCCCTAGCTGGAGGACTTTCTCCCCATGACACTGACAGCTCCTGTGATGCCTGCATTCCTACAATGATGATTCCTCCTGTGATGCCTGCCACTGGCACACTTCACTTACTCTTATGCGCTGCCACCAGGGACTTGCCATCCTTGATGAGCTCTTTGATGAACTTGTTGGTCTTGTCCAGCTCAGTTTCGTGGGATTTCAGCCTCTCCCGGAATTGCGGGCTGTCCAAGTAACAATCAGTGAACTCCAGCGGAGGAAGCCCCATCTTCCGCCTCACCGAGCAGCGACGACGAGAGCGGGCAGCTAGCAGCGATCAGACGCAGGAGCCGTGCCCGCCGGGGAGAGCTGCCCGGAGCTCAGGACATGCCGGCAGCGCAGCCGGGAGCTGCAGTCATTGAAAGTTTCCCTGCGCAAGGCGGCGCTCAGGCGGCGGCGGGCGTGTGCGGAGGGAACCCGGCTAGTCTTGGCATCCGGCTCCCTGCCCCGCTCGTATTGGAGGCAGGAGGAAACGAGAAGTAGATGGGGCCTCTCAGATAAGGCCCTGTGATCTCATGGCCAGTGGCCGCCACCTCCCAGCGAGCTCGGCCCTGACACCTCCCACCGGTGCTGACAGCCGCCCCTGCACCGCCCTCTGCCCTGGTGTGTGCACTGATAGCGGGCACACCCCCTGAGGAGGGCACCTGCCTGCACCCGCCTCACCTAGCTCAGCTGTTTCATACTTCCCGGAGCCTGACTGTGGCACAAAAAAGACTTCACGTGTCGTGCCGGTCTCATAGTTCAGGCGACTAGCCCAACGGTCCCTAATTGGATGGTACACCTCACCTCTTCATGTGGTGCCAAGCTAAACCCATGGTCCTGAAGTGCCCAGATAAACCTAAGGTCATGAAGAGCCCAGATAAACCTATGGCCATGAAGTGCCCTGATAAACCTATGGCCTTGAAGTGCCCAGATAAACCTATGGCCATGAAGTGCCCAGATAAACCTATTGCCATGAAGTGCCCAGATAAACCTATGGTCATGAAGAGCCCAGATAAACCTATGGCCATGAAGTGCCCAGATAAACCTATGGCCATGAAGTGCCCAGATAAACCTATGGTCATGAAGAGCCCAGATAAACCTATGGCCATGAAGTGCCCTGATAAACCTATGGCCTTGAAGTGCCCAGATAAACCCATGGTCATGAAGAGCCCAGATAAACCTATGGTCATGAAGAGCCCAGATAAACCTATGGCCATGAAGTGCCCAGATAAACCTATGGCCATGAAGTGCCCAGATAAACCTATGGTCATGAAGAGCCCAGATAAACCTATGGCCATGAAGTGCCCAGATAAACCTATGGTCATGAAGAGCGCAGATAAACCCATGGTCATGAAGAGCCCAGATAAACCTATGGCCATGAAGTGCCCAGATAAACCCATCACTATGAAGCGCACAGATAAACCTATGGCCATGAAGTGCCCAGATAAACCCATGGCCATGAAGTGCCCAGATAAACCTATGGCCATGAAGTGCCCAGATAATCCCATCACTATGAAGCGCCCAGATAAACCTATGGCCATGAAGTGCCCAGATAAACCTATGGCCATGAAGTGCCCAGATAAACCCATGGCCCTGAAGTGTCCAGATAAACGTATGGCCATGAAGTGCTCAGATAAACCCATGGCCATGAAGCGCCCAGATAAACCTATGGCCATGAAGTGCCCAGATAAACCTATGGCCATGAAGTGCCCAGATAAACTCATCACTATGAAGCGCCCAGATAAACCTATGGCCATGAAGTGCCCAGATAAACCTATGGCCATGAAGTGCCCAGATAAACCTATGGCCATGAAGTGCCCAGATAAACCCATGGTCCTGAAGTGCCCAGATAAACCTATCACTATGAAGCGCCCAGATAAACCTATGGCCATGAAGTGCCCAGATAAACCTATCGTCATGAAGTGCCCAGATAAACCCATGGTCATGAAGTGCCCAGATAAACCCATGGGCATGAAGTGACCAGATAAACCCATGGGCATGAAGTGCCCAGATAAACCCATGGTCATGAAGTGCCCAGATAAACCGATGGTCATGAAGTGCCCAGATAAACCCATGGCCATGAAGTGCCCAGATAAACCTATGGCCATGAAGTGCCCAGATAAACCCATGGTCATGAAGTGCCCAGATAAACCCATGGTCATGAAGAGCCCAGATAAACCTATGGCCATGAAGTGCCCAAATAAACCCATGGTCATGAAGTGCCCAGATAAACCCATGGTCCTGAAGTGTCCAGATAAACGTATGGCCTTGAAGTGCCCAGATAAACCTATGGCCATGAAGTGCCCAGATAAACCTATGGCCATGAAGTGCCCAGATAAACCCATGGTCCTGAAGTGCCCAGATAAACCTATCACTATGAAGCGCCCAGATAAACCTATGGCCATGAAGTGCCCAGATAAACCTATCGTCATGAAGTGCCCAGATAAACCCATGGTCATGAAGTGCCCAGATAAACCCATGGGCATGAAGTGACCAGATAAACCCATGGGCATGAAGTGCCCAGATAAACCCATGGTCATGAAGTGCCCAGATAAACCGATGGTCATGAAGTGCCCAGATAAACCCATGGCCATGAAGTGCCCAGATAAACCTATGGCCATGAAGTGCCCAGATAAACCCATGGTCATGAAGTGCCCAGATAAACCCATGGTCATGAAGAGCCCAGATAAACCTATGGCCATGAAGTGCCCAAATAAACCCATGGTCATGAAGTGCCCAGATAAACCCATGGTCCTGAAGTGTCCAGATAAACGTATGGCCTTGAAGTGCCCAGATGAACCCATGGTCATGAAGTGCCCAAATAAACCCATGGTCATGAAGTGCCCAGATAAACCCATGGCCATGAAGTGCCCAGATAAACCTATGGCCATGAAGTGGCCAGATAAACCCATGGTCATGAAGTGCCCGGATAAACCTATCACTATGAAGCGCCCAGCTAAACCCATGGTCCTGAAGTGCCCAGCTAAACCCATGGTCATGAAGAGCCCAGATAAACCTATGGCCATGAAGTGCCCAAATAAACCCATGGTCATGAAGTGCCCAGATAAACCCATGGTCCTGAAGTGTCCAGATAAACGTATGGCCTTGAAGTGCCCAGATGAACCCATGGTCATGAAGTGTCCAGATAAACGTATGGCCATGAAGTGCCCAAATAAACCCATGGTCATGAAGTGCCAAGATAAACCCATGGCCACGAAGTGCCCAGATAAACCTATGGCCATGAAGTGGCCAGATAAACCCATGGTCATGAAGTGCCCAGATAAACCTATCACTATTGAGCGCCCAGCTAAACCCATGGTCCCGAAGTGCCCAGCTAAACCCATGGTCATGAAGAGCCCAGATAAACCTATGGCCATGAAGTGCCCAAATAAACCCATGGTCATGAAGTGCCCAGATAAGCCCATGGTCCTGAAGTGTCCAGATAAACGTATGGCCATGAAGTGCCCAGATGAACCCATGGTCATGAAGTGTCCAGATAAACGTATGGCCATGAAGTGCCCAAATAAACCCATGGTCATGAAGTGCCCAGATAAACCTATGGCCATGAAGTGCCCAGATAAACCCATCTCCATGAAGTGCCCAGGTAAACCTATCTCCATGAAATGCCCAGATAAATCTATGGCCACAAAGTGCCCAGATAAACCTATGGCCATGAAGTGCCCAGATAAACCTATAGCCATGAAGTGCCCAGATAAACCTATGGCCATGAAGTGCCCAGATAAACCTATGGCCATGAAGTGCCCATTTGGGGGATTATTTTACCAAAAGCTGTAATCCTGCATTTAGGTCCATGTTCACACACTATGGCTCCATTTCCCTGTTGTGTTATTGCTGGTGCTGCAGTTACTTTATGTCACACATACATATCTGCACATAGAAGGCTGTGTCTGTGATACTTGTTTATCGCAACCCCCGGGGAGCGGTGTGGCTTTATTGTTATCTGTGCACTTAGTAGTGAGGCTTAGGCCTCCTTCACACGTCATGTCTCTGGTATGTGTGGTACCGTTATTGCCATGGACATCACACATACCCATTATGACCTATGCTGATATGCACATGTATGTGTTAAAATACAAAAAAAATGCAATTTAGCTAATTGATGCAGAAAATCTGCAACTGCAAAAACACACCAAATACTCATGGTGAGAACTTAGGCCTCGTTCAGAGGTCCGTGTGTCACATATGTGTTCTATCTGGGATGTTCACAGGTGGAACACGGACTAACAATGCTATCAATGGCACTTCTTAAGGGCACAAATTTTCAAAAGAAAAATAGTAAATTAGTTTTTTTTTAATGACACAATATGAGGCCCAATTTAAAACACATGCAGCTTAGGGTGTTTTTTACTTCAGTATTTGTACGCCAACATCAGGAGAGGAACAATGAGAGGAAAAGTATAATAGAAACACGTCACCACTTCTGTATTTATCACCCACTCCTGACTTTGTTTTACAAATACTAAGGTAAAAAACTCACCGAATACTCAATGTGTATGTGGCCTTAAGATAGCGACAGTGTGGAAGTTATAGCTAATAAGGGTGGACAGTGTGGCCGTTATAGTTTATAAGGGGGGGTGGTTTAGAGACAGAATTTGACAGTTGTATTTGTCCTGATATTAATGGGAACCTATCATCTACAAAAACACTATTTACCTGGAGAAAATATAGTGGTATTCTGCAGGTAAATATGATTTAAATTCCATTCGGCAGCCTTACCAGAGAGGCAGCTACAGGGAGAAAATCAAGTTATATTCTCCATGTAGCTGCTCACTTTCAGTCCTCAGGTCAGTGCAGGAGGCTGTAACAGTCTTCGCTTAGTACACAATGAATGCGTTCCCCATGCATATTGACTGACAGCCTGCTATGCACACATAGTGTTGGGAAGTGATTCCAGCACGCTCCTTGTGTAGTGAGCGGTAACTGCTAGGCCTCGTTCACACGTTCAGTGTTTAGTCAGTATTTTACATCAGTATTTGTAAGGCAAAACCAGGAGTGCGTGAAAAATGTGACGCGTTTCTATTATACTTTTCCTGTTTGTTCCACTCTTGATTTTGGCTTATAAATACTGATGTAAAATACTGACCAAATACTGAACGTGTAAACATGGCCTTATAGCTCCCTGGACCACTCTGATGACTGGAAGCAAGCGGCTGCAGGGAGAATAGAACTCAGTTTTCTCCCTGTAGCTGCTGTTTCATTAATCCAGCTTAACAAAATTTAGAGTGATTTGCAAAAGTATTCACCTTCCTTGGCCTTTTTTCATTTTTTGCCATCTCACTACCTGGAATTTCACAGGTTTTTTTGAGGGTTTGCAACAGTTCATGTAACGAACATGCCTACAACTGTGAACATTTTCTTTTCTTTTTATTGTGAAGCAAACATCAAATAAGACAAAATAACTGAAAACTTCAGTGTGCGTAACTATTCACCCCCTAAAGTCAGTACTTTGTAGAATCTCCTTTTGTGGCAATTACAGCTGCAAAACGCTTTGGATAAGTCTCTATGAGCTTTACACATCTTACCTCTGCCATTTTTGCCCATTCCTCAAAGTAAAACTGCTCCAGTTCCTTCAAGTTAGATGGTTTCCTCTGGTGAACAGCAATCTTCAAGTCTGACCACAGATTTTCAATCGGATTAAGGTCTTGGCTCTGACTAGGCCACTCCAAAACATTTACATGTTTCCATTTAAACCACTCGAGTGTTGCTTTAGCAGTATGCTTTGTGTCATTGTCTTGTTGGAAGGTGAACCTCCATCCCGGTCTCAAATCACTGAAAGACTGAAACAGGTTTTGCTCAAGGATATCCCTGTATTTCACATATTCCCCTCGACTCGGACCATTTTCCATTTGTAGCGTCGGCGTCCCTGCCCTCTGCTAGGCAGGAACGCTGTTCCCCTCACCTCTCCGCTCCGAGCCCGGCGTCCTCCTCCCGCTCTGCTGGCAGCGCGCGCTCCTTCCCGGCCACGGTGCTTAGGGCGCGCGCGCGCCCCCCCCCTCTTAAAGGGGCCGCGCACGCCATCCTAAGGAGTCCCCGGCCAATGGCCGGAGGACTTCACCATATATAAGGCACCTCCTCCAAAATGGAGGTGCCCGAGCAATGTTGTTGCACTGTTCACTACTCTGCTTCAGCCCTCAGGTCCCGTTTCCAGTTACCTGCCAGTTACCTGCCAGCTTCCTGCCAGTTTGCTGTCTGATTCCTGCCTGTTATCCGCTTACCTGCTTGCTAGCCTGAGGTCCGACGGTCTGCCTTCCGACATCTGTCAGTCTGTCTATGGACCAGCTTGCCCGCTCACCTGGGAGCGCTCACCTGCTACCTGTCTGCTAGCCTACCTGGAGGCTCCGCCGTCACGTGCTGTGACCACCTGCCAGTCCAGAGACTCTTGCCCGCTCACCTGGGAGCGCTCATCTGCTACCTGCCTGTTAGCCTACCTGGAGGCTCCGCCGTCACGTGCTGTGACCACCTGCCAGTCCAGAGACTCTTGCCCGCTCACCTGGGAGCGCTCATCTGCTACCTGCCTGTTAGCCTACCTGGAGGCTCCGCCGTCACATGCTGTGACCACCTGCTTATCCAGAGACTCTCGCCTGCTCACCTGGGAGCACACATCTGCCATCTGCCTGCTAGCCTACCTGGAGGCTCAGCCGTCACAGGTCATACCTACCCTTTACCCAGAGACTGTCCCAGTCACTTGCCGTGACCTCCTGCCCGTTCACCCAGAGACTGCCCCGGTCACTTGCTGTGACCTCCTGCCCGTTTACCCAGAGACTGTCCCGGTCACTTGCCGTGACCTCCTGCCCGTTTACCCAGAGACTGTCCCGGTCACCTGCTGTGACTACCTGCCTGTCTTCCCTGGTCGCCACCCGCTTCCTTACAAGGACCGCCCCCTTGTATAAGTTGCTCAGAGGTTCCGCCTCCCAGACCCGTTACACCATTTACCTGCTGACAAAAAACATTCCCACAGCATGATGCTGCCACCACCGTTTTTCACTGTGGGGATGGTGTTCTTGGGGTGATGAGCTGTGTTGGTTTGGTGCCAGACATAGCGTTTACCTTGGTGGCCAAAAAGTTCAATTGTGGTACGATATTCTTTCCATTTGATGATAATGGATTTGATGGTGCTCCTGGGGATCATCAGTGATTGGCATATTTTTTTTAATAACCCAGCCCTGACTTGTACTTCTCAACAACTTTGTCCCTGACTTGTTTGGAGATCTCCTTGGTCTTCATGGTGTTGTTTGCTAACTGGTGCCTCTTGCTTAACCCTTTAACGACCGCCGATACAAATTAAAACAGCGGTTGTTAAATCTGTAATAAGGGTATAGCGTAGACCGCAATTCCCGCAGGTGTCAGCTGTGCATGATACCTGACACCTTGCAGTATCGGCCTCGGCCGGTTTTGAATCCGCTTGGGACCGATTAACCCCTTTAATACTGTTGTCAATTGCGACAGTGGTATTTAATTGGTTAAAAGAGTGGTAAAAGTCCCCCCTTTGTAACCATCGGACCCTCGCAATGAGAATCACAGGTGCAGATGGTTACCATGGTACCCTGAGGTCATGTGATGACCCCAGGGTACGGTGGCCTGTGAGAGCCAGCTTATATGTACATATATATTTATGTAAAAAAAAAATTAAAAAAAGACATGGCAAAAATGTCGCTTTTTCATCATACTGACTTGCAAAAGAGTGAATCAAAAAGTCATATGTAAAAAAAAAATGGTATAAATGAAAACGCCAAACCATCCCGCAAAACACAAGCCATCATATGGCTCATTTGTCAAAAGAATAAAAAAGTTCCAGTTCTCAGAATATGGCGATGCAAAAACAAATTCATTTTAGTAAAATGTTGTTTTTTAGCCTGTAAAAATAGCAAACCATAAAAAAATATAAATTTGGTATCACTGTAATCATACGAACAAATGGGTCTAATAACTTTTACCACACGGTGAATGACGCAAACAATAAAAAATAAAAACAGTAACTGAGTTGCTGTTTTTTGTTCATTCTGAGTCTGAAAAATCGGAATAAAAAGTGATCAAAAAACATTATGCACCACAAAATGGTACCAAAAGAGTCATCAACTCATCCAGTAAAAAATAAACCCACATACAGCGCTATTCACAATAAAATAAAAAAGTTACAGCTTTCAGAATATGGCAACGAAAAAAAATACTTTTACAAGAAAAGCATTTTTACTGTGTGACAGCAGCAAAACCTAAAATAAAATATATAAATCTTGTATCGCTGTAATCTTACCGACCTGAAGAATAAATCTGCTTTATCACTTATACCGCACGGTTAACCGCACAAAAATAAGGACTATTCTTGTACTGCTGTCTATATGTTCATTCTACCTCCCAAAAAGCACTTACATCGGGGTTTCTTTGTAAATTCCCCAAAACCGCGATTCAGATAAAACCCACGTCAGAACTACTCACTTATGAGGCAAAAGTAGTCACTTTGGACTCCGTCTGGTCTGTGTTCTGGCAGTGTCTCGTCATTTTTAGGTGTCTTTTTAGCGCACAAGTGTTGACGACCACAGTTTTGTGAATGCCTTAAAAGGTGAACACCACCGGAGCAGACGCCAAATGGAGTCCAAAGTGTCTCCATCTGCCTCATTAGAGTGAGTGGTTCCATTTGAGGTTTCGTCTGAATTGCATTTTTGTGGGATTTACACGGAAATCCCTATGTAAGTGCTCAGCCTTATACTGGAAGCAGTCAAAAAAAATTATGTACCCCAAAATGTTACCAATAAAACCCCTAATTTATCCAAAAACCAGCCCCCACCCAGGTCCGTCATCTGTCACTGGAACCACGTTACTGGTGGTACAAATGACGCGCCCCCTGGGCCTGTGCTGTGCAGGGGGATACCCGGAGCCGGATCGCTGGGATGCTGGGGGTTGTAGTTCTCCGTGGCGGTGACCCGGTCCGTGCCCAGGGCGGTCAAACCAGTGGCAGTCTATAGGTAAGAACAATGTCCGACTACGCCACCCGTGGATTGCGGTCAGTGGGGACCGCCGCTGCGCTGCCGACCGCTGAGGCTGATGTTGTTTGCGCAGCCGAGTATGGGATAACTCCCCACGGGAGAAGTATTGCCTCAGGGCAGCTAAGGTGGATGATGGGAGTGATGGTGTGAGCGTCCCAGTAGTAATGGTGCTGGTGCGGCAAGGAATCACAGAGACGTGTGGTGCAGTTCAGGGTCTTTACTGATGGTATAAAGCAGACCGTCCCGGGAGTACTGGTTAGCAGTAGGGGCCTGGTCAGTCTGTGAGCAAGCAGGATCTCCCCTGGCCAGGTGGAGTTGTAGGCCTCCCCGACTATCTGCACTCTTTCCTGGCTACCTTACTCTATGCGGGTAGAAGTAGCCCACGTCCCTGAGTATACCGTGTGGTGCTCACCCGTATGGCCGGTGACTTGGGGCCTTCCGTTAGCCTCCGCTTCACGATGGCGGTGCTGGTCCCTTGCTTGTGACCGTGCCTTCGGGTTTCTAAGGCCAGAGGACATGGAATCCCCTGCCGGTTGGATTCTGCTACTGGACCTGGATGTCCCCACAGCCTCGGACTCCGTGTCCGGGTTAGTGTCTTCAGCCAAGGCGAGCTCTCTAGCTTCCAGCCTCTGGCACTCGCTCCTGCTCCTACAGAGCTCCTGTTGTCACTTTCCCTCTCCAGGCTCTGACTAACCTAATCCCGCCCCAGACCCAGTTTATAAGGGCAGATTCCTCCCCGCCCAGGTCTGGGCGGGCAGTGTTGCATGCTTAGGGCTCCTGACCAGAGAAACCTCCCACTTGCTCTCAGACATAATATCTCTATTACTGTGGTAACCAGACCCCTGTGGTGCCACACAAAGACACTAGAAAAGCGACATGGCTGCCGCCCCATCAAATAAAATCCAGTGAATTCTGCGCTCCCAAATCCAAATGCCCCACTTTGCCTAAACCGCAGTAAGCGGCCACATGTGTGGCATTATTGTAGCGGGAAAGCACTTAACAATTTACAGGAGCATATCACCAGAAGCACAAGCTGGGTACAATGTATGGGGACACTACACTGTATAGGGGCACAATGTTTAGGCACTAAACTGGCAAATTTGCAATTCTCCAGAAAAAAAAGCCTGGTATGGATGTTGCAAAGTAGTCACTGCAGCCGTAGATGAATTAATTTAGAGGTACAGTTTCTGCAATGGGGTCACTTTGGGGTTTTTTCTGCTGTTCTGGCACCTTAAGGCAAATCTCGTCTGCAAACTATTCTAGCCAAATCTGTGCTCGAAATGCAAAATAGCGCTCCTTCCTTTTCAGACCTGATGTGTGGCCTAACAGTAATTTCTGACAACATATGGGGCATCACGGCGTTCAGGAGAAATTGCAAATTAATTATGGATTCCAGTTTTACCTATTAACCCTTGTGTACATGACAAATTTGAAAAATTTCAAAAATTTTATTTTTATCACTAAAACGTTATATTTCCACATCTCAATATTATAAAATTCTGTGAGGCACCTGTGGGTTCAAAATACTCTCTACACCCTTATATGAATTCCTCAGGCAGTGGAGTTTCCAATATGGGTTCACCTGGGGGGGGGGGGGGGTTCTGCTGTTTTGGCACCTTAAGTGCTCGGCTAATGGAGCCCACAATCTTTTCAAATGAAATCTGCGTTCTAAAAGCCAAGTAGAGCTCCATCCCATCCAATCCCTGCTGTGTGCTCAAACAGTAGTGTGCAACCACATATGGGGTATTGTCACATTCAGAAGAAATTGCATAACAAATTGTGGGCTCCAATTTCTCCCATTACCCATCGTGTAAATTATAAATTTGGTGCTAACACAGTATTTTCGTGGAAAAAAATAATTTTTTTGTTCTCATATCTAAATGTTATAAAGATTAGTGTATCACCTGTAGGTTAAAATTGCTGAGGACACCCTTGAGGGGTGTAGTTCCCAAAATGGGGTCATTTGTGGAGGGTTTCCACTGTTTAGGCACATTAGGGACTCTCTAAACGCGACATGGCGTCTGTTCTCAATTCCAGCCATTTTTGCTTTCAAAAAAGTCAAACTGTACTCCTTCCTTTCTAAGCCCTACCGTGAGCCCAAACAGTAGTTTTCCCCCACATATGGGATATCTGCGGACTCAGGAAACATTACAGAACACATGTTCGTCCATTTTCTCCTGTTACCCTTGAGAAAATAAAAAATTTGGGGCTAAAAAAACATTTTTATGGGAAAAATTAGATTTTTTTTATTTTCACAGCTCTACATTATAAAAGCACCTGGGGGTTCAAGATGCTCACCACAAATCTATATAAATTCCTTGAAGGGTCTAGTTTCCCAAATGGGGTCACTTGTGGGGGTTTCCGTTGTTTAGGCACATCAGGGGCTCTCTAAATGCAACATGGCGTTCGCTCTCGATTCCAGCCATTTTTGCGTTCAAGAAGTCAAATGGTGCTACTTTCCTTCCTATCCCTGCCGTGCACCCAAACAGTAGTTTTCCCCCACATATGAGATATCGATGTACTCAGGAAAATTTCAGAACAAATTTTGGGGTCCATTTTCTACTGTTACCTTTGCGAAAATAAAAAAATTGGGGTAAAGTAAAATTTTTGTGAAAAAAAGTAAAATGTTAATTTTTTCCTTTCACATTGCTTTAGTTCCTGGGAAGCACCTGAAGAGTTAATAAACTTCTTGAATGTGGTTTTGAGGGGTGCAGTTTTAGAATGCTGTCACTTTTGGGTATTTTCTGTTATATAGGCCCTCCAATATCACTTCAAATGTGATGTGGTCCCTAAAAAATGGTTATGTAAATTTTGTTGGAAAAATTAGAAATTGCTGATCAACTTTTAACCCTTCTAACTTCCTAACAAAAAAAAATGTTTAAAAAATGATGCTGATTTAAAGTAGACATGTGGGAAATGTTATTTATTAACTATTTTATGTGACATAACTCTCTGGTTTAAGGGCATAAGAATTAAGAGTTTGAAAATTGCGAAAGGTTCAAAATTTTGTCCAAATTTACAATATTTTCACAAATAAAGGCAAGTTATATCGAACAAATTTTACCACTATCAAGAAGTACAATATGTCACGAAAAAAAAATTCTCGGAATTACCGGGATCCATTGAAGCATTCCAGAGTTATTACTACATAAAGTGACACTGGTCAGATTTCAAAAATTTGACCTGGTCATTAGGGTGAAAATTGGCTTTGTCACTAATGGTGTTGCAGGCTCTGTGGATTTTCATAAAAGGAGTGTATATACTGACAGACCATGTGACACTTGGATTGCACACAGGTGGACTTCCTTTCAATAAGCATGTGACTTATGAAAGGAAGTGCTTGCACCAGAATTTTTTAGGGTTTCATCCCAAAATGGGTGAATACATATGCACATGCCAATTTTTAGATATTTAGTGCCACATGCCACTATTTAGTGCTGATGCATCAACAATATTTAAACATGGGTTGTAATGTAACAAAATAGGTAAAACCCCCGGGGGGGGGGTACTTTTGCAAGCCACTGTAAGTTTGGGCACCCCTGGTCAAAATTATTGTTATTGTAAACAGTTAAGAAAGTTGAAGATGAAATGATCTCTAAAAACATGCATGGTTAGTACCTAGTAGCACCTCCTTTTGCAAATATCACAGCATGTAAACACTTTTCGTAGCCAGCCAAGAGTCTTTCAATTCTTGTTTGAGGGACTTTGATCCATTCTTCCTTGGAAAATTCTTCCAGTTCTGTGAGATTCCTGGATCGTCTTGCATGCACTTCTATTTTGAGGTCTTGCCATAAATTTTCAATGATGTTCAGATCAGAGGACTGTGAGGGACATTGTAAAACCTTCAGATTGCAACTTTTGAGGTAGTCTGTTGTGGATTTTGGCAAGTGTTTAGGATCATTATCTATTTGTAGAAGCCAACCTCTTTTCAACTTCAGCTTTTTTACAGATCGTGTTATGTTTGCATAAAGAATTTGTTGAAATGTCATTGAATCCATTCTGCCCTCTACCTATGAAATTCTGTGTCCTTTTTTCTCCACACATACCTTTCATCATTATGGCCAAAGAGTTATATTTTAATACTCTGAAAAAAAGAGAATTGAAAGCACCTCCAAAAACATATGTTGATCAAATGCCTCTTGGCAAAAATATACAGTTGTGCGCAAAAGTTTACATACCCCGGCAGAATTTTTGCTTTCTTGGCCTTGTTTCAGAGAATATGAATGATAACAAAAAAACTTTTTCTCCATTCATGGTTATTGGTTGGGTGAAGTCATTTATTGTCAAACTACTGTGTTTTCTCTTTTTAAATCTTAATGACAATCAAAAACATCCAAATGAGCCTGATCAAAAGTCCACATACCCCAGTTCTTAATACTGTGTATTGCCCCCTCTAACATCAATGACAGCTTGAAGTCTTTTGTGGTAGTTGTGGATGAGTTTCTTTATTTTCTCAGATGGTAAAGCTGGCCATTCTTCTTGGCAAAAAGCCTCCAGTTCCTGTAAGTTCATGAACTGTCTAGCATGAACTGCGCGCTTGAGTTCTCCCCAGAGTGGCTCAATGATATTGAGGTCCGGAGACTGAGATGGCGACTCCAGAACCTTCACTTTGTTCTGCTGTAGCCAATGCCAGGTCGACTTGGCCTTGTGTTTTGGATCGTTGTCATGTTGGATCATCCAAGTACGTTCCATGCGCAGCTTCCGGGCTGATGAGTGCAAATTTGCCTCCAGTATTTGCTGATAACGTGCTGCATTCATCTTTCCTTCAACTTTTACCAAGTTTCCTGTGCCTTTGTAGCTTACACATCCCCAAAACATCAGCGATCCACCTCCGTGCTTTACTGTAGGAATGGTGTTCCTTTCATCATAGGCCTTGTTAATCTCTTGCCAAATGTAACGTTTATGGTTGTGGTCAAAAAGTTCAATTTTGGTCTCCTCACTCCAAATTACCTTGTATCAGAAGTTTTGAGGCTTGTGTCTGTGATGTTTGGCGTATTGTAGGCAAGATACTTTGTGGCATTTGTGCAGTAATGGCTTTCTTCTGGCGACTTGACCATGCAGCCCATTTTTCTTCAAGTGCCTCCTTATTGTGCATCTTGAAACATCCACACCGCTAGTTTTCAGAGAGTCCTGAATTTCAGCTGATGTTATTTGTTATTTGTGGGTTTTTCTTTACATCCCGAACAATTTTCCTGGCAGTTGTGGCCGAAATTTTGGTTGGTCTACCTGACCGTGGTTTGGTTTTTACAGAGCTCCTGATTTTCCATTTGTTAATCACAGTTTGAACACTGCTGACTGGCATTATCAATTCCTTGGATATCTTTTTGTATCCCTTTCCTGTGTTATACAGTTCAACTACCTTTTCCCGTAGATCCGTTGACAATTCTTTTGCTTTCCCCATAACTCACAGTCAACAAACGTCAGTGGCTGGATGAAAAATGCAAGAGTCTGTCTGGATCCCAGAAACTCACTTAGCTTTTATGCACACACACTGATTACAAGCAAACAGATCACAGATGAGAATGTTACCTTTAGTAGCCATTTAAACCCATTTGTGTCAAATTCTGCACGTTATCAGGCCAAAATCACCAGGATATATGAACTTTTGATCAGGGTCATTTGGATGTTTTTGGTTGTCATTAAGATTTAAAAAGAGAAAACACAGTAGTTTGACAATAAATGGCTTCACCCAACTAATAACCATGAGTGGAGAAAAAGTTTTTTGTTATCATTCATATTCTCTGAAACAAGGCCAAGAAAGCAAAAATTCTGCCGGGGTATGTAAACTTTTGAGCACAACTGTATAAAACTGAACATGAGGTTCTTAGTTTAAGTATGAAGCCCAGTGCCACGTCATGGCAAACCTCTCAGTGGGTCCTAACGTTTCCCGCCTTGAAGGAGAGGCGACATGCACCAGCAGGGTGGGCGGCCTGGTGCCTCACAGCACCCATGCTGCAAGACCGAGTCCCCATGACTACAGACTGCGCCGCCCCACAAGCAGAGAATCACATCAATAATGACCGACACACTGCACCAACACCACATGAAAAGAGCATTATAACTCACCTTCCTCAAGCTCTCAAGTGAGAGCAAAAATAGGCTAGACCCTCTTTGCAGTCTCCTGCTAATTAAAATCACCTGCGACAAATGGGAGGAGTGCACATCCAAAAAAAAGACAGATCATGCAATACGCTGAAAAAAAGAGCTAGACCCTCTTTGCAGTCTCCTGTGCCAAATGGGAGGAGTGCTGGTCCAAGAAAAGGGAAAGAATATGCAATGCAAAAAAAGAGCATGGACCGCACCTCCAAAAAATCATACAAGGTATGATCAAGGCAGGAAACGTTAGGACCCACTAAGAGGTTTGCCGTAAAGTGGCAGTGGGCTTCATACAGTCTGATCAGAATGTTAAACTAAGAATCTCATGTTCAGTTTTATATATTTTTGCAGAGAGGCATTAGATCATTGTATGATGCTTTGGAGGTGCGGTCCATGCTCTCTTTTTTTGAGTTCTATTTTAACCTCATCAGTCCACAGGACTTTTTTCCAAAATGCATCAGGCTTGTTTAGAAGTTCCTTTGTTTTCCTCTGATGACTCTTCCATGAAGGCCATATTTGTGCAGGTGTCTGTGAACATTAGAACAATGTACCACAACTACAGAGTCTGCTAAATCTTTTTGAAGGTCTTTTGCAGTCAAGCTGGGGTTCTGATTTGCCTCTGTAGCAATCCTACGAGCAGCTCTCACTGATATTTTGCTTGGTCTTTCAGACCTTATCTTGACCTCCACTGTTCCTGTTAACTGCCATTTCTTAATTACATTTTAAACTGAGGAAAGGGCAACTTGAAAACACTTTGCTATCTTCTTATAGCCTTCTCCTGCTTTGTGAACCTCCACCATTTTCAGAGTGCTAAGCTTAGAAGAACCCATGGCTGCTGTTTTTTGGCCAAGGTTAGAGGAGGCTGGGTTTTTATAAAGCTGGGAAATTTGCATCACCTAGCCTTTCCTGACGATGATAGTGAACAAGCCATAACCCTAACAGCCTATTTAAGGTCTGAAATCTTGGTCAAAGTTATCTAAGCACACAAATCTCCAAGGGTGCCCAAAGTTTTCCTTCGGCCCATTTTCCTTTTTGTAATTTTTAAAATGTTAAAAATGACAATTTTTTTTTGCCTAAAATTCAAAGGAAGTGTGTCTTCTTTAACTTCAGCCCTTTTAGAGATCATTTCATCTTCAACTTGCTTAACTGTACAGAATAACAGTAATTTTGACCAGGGGTTCCCAAACTTTACATGCCACTGTACCTGCAGATTTAGGCTGTGTGCCCACTATGCGTTTTTTAAGTGTTTCCGCAGCGGCAATTCCGCTGCAGAAATGCTTAAAAAACGCTTGGTAGAAGGTCTGCCATGTTCCCCAATGATAATCTGCATGTGCTGTGTACATGCTGCGGAAATTTCCGCTGCGGATTATCATTGCGGAAAAATCCGCAGCACTACCAATTATTTTGCGTAAGCGCTGCGTTTTTGCCGTCATTGACTTGCATTAAATCGCTTAATATCCGCATGACTACATCTGCACATGTTGATATTAAGCGATTCAATGTGCGGATGGTACCCGGGTCTGGAGAAGAGGAGACTCTCCTCCAGACCCGGGTACCATAGTACCTGTAAAAAAAAAGAATTTAAAATAAAAAAAAACAATCATTATACTTACCTTCTGATGGCCCCCGGTCTCCTTAGTGATGTGTCCTGGCTCCCTGGCGGCTCGCGATGGTCTAAAAGGACCTTCCATGACTTAGTCATGTGACGGGTCACGCGACCGCTGACACCGGCGGTCGCGTGACCTGTCACATGACTAAATGATGTCATGGAAGGTCCTTTTACACCACCAGGGAGACCGGAGAAGGAGACCGGGGGCCATCGGAAGGTGAGTATAATGTTTTTTTTTATTTTTTACCATTTTTATTCTTTTTTTTAACTAACTTGGTCACACTATATAAAATCCATGCCGGTTGCATGGATTTATATAGTTTGACAAAGTTGTCAAGCACTTTTCCAAGTGATGCTAAAATTGCTTGGAAAGCTCTTGACAACCTGCATGCGAAATTGCAAACGCTTGTCCCTGGCTGAAAAAACACATGTAAAGTCCGCATGTGGAAATGCATGTGAAAAACGCTTCACTTCTGCTTGTCCCTGGCTGAAAAAACGCATGTAAAATCTGCATGCATTTTTTCTGCCAGGGAGATGCAGAAACGCTCAGGAAAAATCCGGAACATTTCTGCATCGTGGGCACATAGCCTAACACTATATCTATAATATTTTTATAGCTGACAGGTTTTCTTTAATTCTAGGATTTGGTTTTATTAAGTGGACTCATCTGGGATTTAAATGTATGTAGATGTTCCATCTGAGGTCCGATTTAATTTGGGAGTCTTGTTTGTTAGTACTGTCAGTATATGACAACACAATAAGGCTATATTCACACATCCGAGTAATGTCCTAGTTCTGTCAGTTTATTTTCTCGAACAGCACACTGACCAATCGTTATATTGATCCATACACACATCATTTTTAAAAATGGGTCTGAGTCTCCTGTCCGTGAGACTTATAGCATTCCACAGCAAAATCGCTTGAAAAACGCATAGTGGGCACATAGCCAAAGTATTGTGCAAACTTTTAGGCAGTTGTGGAAAACATGTTGCAAAGTAAAAGTCCTGTCAAAAATAGAAGTGCTAATAGTTTCTTTTTGTCAATTCACAAAATGTAAAGTGAATGAAGGTAAGAGAAATCAAATCATTATTTGGTGTGACTGCCCTTTACCTTCAAAACAGCATTGATTCTTCTAGGTGCACTTGTACACAGTTTTTGAAGAAAATCGGCAGGAAGGTTGTTCCAAACACCTTGGAAAACTAACCACAGATCTTCGGAGGATGTAGGCTTGTGCAAATCCTTCTGTCTCCTCATGTAATCCCACATAGACTCGATAATGTTGAGATCAGGGCTCTGTGGGAGCCAAATCTTCACTTCCAGGACTTCTTTATTCTTTACACTGAAGATAGTTCTTAACCTCTTCTGGAATATCCATACCATATACGTCCGGGAAGTCCACACATTACTCTGCATTGACGTTCTAAAACATTAATGCAGCCTAAGCAATCCTGGGACACAGTATTTTTGGTACTGTAAGTCTGTTGGGCACAGCATATATTTCAGGCTAGGGTCAAACCAGCTTATAAAAAATTGGTCTGATTTTCATCCAGACAAGTTTGATTATTTTTTTCTCACTTGTCATCCGTGTTCTTTCCATATGCAATCCATTTTTTTTACTCAGCAGCCATTAATCTTTAACAGGATCTTTTAAAGTTTCCTATGCTACAGAATTGTAATGTATCTGTAAAAATCAGATGCCATAGTGATGGTCCATATGGCGTTCAATTTTTTTCTCAAACCCATCTGATTTCGGAGTGAAACATGCTGTGATTTTTTTTTACAAACAGATTATGTCAGTGAAAAAAAATGGTCATCTGAACTGCCCCATTGAATAACCTTGCCCCAAGTGCTATCCAATAAAAAATCAGATAGCACTTGTCCGATTTATATGGTGGTGTGAGCGAGCCCTTAGAAACATAGTATTGATCAGACTAAAAATCTCTAAGTTATGGTATATTTCGTTGGGCAAAGCTTTGATGACAGTTTACCTCTCTGTCGTACAATGTTAGGGTAGGTTCACATGAGCGTCTAAAAAATCGTTAAGAGTTTCACCCTGAAAACTCGGACGATTTTTTCTCACTTGTCATTCGTCTACAATCTGTGTGCAATTCATGTGCAAGCCTTTTTTACAGCAGCAGCTATTAATTATTTACAAGACCATTTACAGTTCTCTGTGTTCCAAAATTGCAATGCATTTGTAAAAATCGGATGCTCTACTATGGCTCCGTATGCAGTTTTTTTGGGGCTCACCGATAGTCTTGAATGGGTGAATCTCTGCCGGTTTACAGGAGAAACTTCTGCATGCTGTGGTATTTTTCACCCACAGAGTTGGTAAGTGAAAAAAATCAGTCATTTGCACTGCCTCATTGAACAAAATTAATCCGAGTGCTGTCCATTTTTTCCACGGACAGTATTTGGACCAAAAATAAGGTCGTAGGAACGAGCGCTCAGTGGAAGACATTAGTTCTGGTAGCACTACAAACACCTGGGGCATATTATAATATATCTGGGTCCCATTTCTGGTGGCACTCATTGTCTGGGATAGAGTATATATCTCGGGAGCATAGTAATGGCACTAAAAAGTTATGTTCACAAAAAGTAAATTTCCTGCAAAAATTCCAGCAAATCTTTAAGAATTCGCAGTTGCAAACCCATACGAAATTTTGAGGATTTTAGTTCAGATCATGCTGCTCTTTACCCTGCAGAAAATATCAGTGTTCAAAATATAAACAAAAAACTTTGGGGCACCTTGTTACACTGGCTTAGAAAAATGCAGAATTTGACATGCAACCCATGTTTTGGAATTTTTTTTTTAACTTTCTCCACTGCTCATGCCATTTTTCTAGAAAGTAGGCAAAGTTTAGAAAGGAACAGAGCCACATGCAGCCAACAAATTTGCTATACCTTATGCCAGAAAGTGGTGTAAATTATAGTGTAAATTTTGATTTTCTGGTGCACGCACAGCAAGTGATGCACCTGATTTATTAAGGCCATCTTTTTATAATCTCCTCCCACCACAATTACTTTGGAGGCTTTCTTAATCAGAGTTCTTAGATTTAACAATTCAGGAGAGCTGAGAAAGCTAACCCCTCCCACACCAGGCTCAGTATGTACATTGTCTATAGATAGTGAGCTGCTTATCACAGGAGGGGGGCGTGGTCGGACTAGCATGCAGGCACTGCTGTAGTCTGGTAATGATAATCACCAGGTGATAAAACCTTCAGAATAAGGAAACAGCAGCACACAGCCTGATAAGTGACACATCTTTGAAATCTGTGTTTTAACTCCTACATCATGCTGTCCTCAGGTTACATTTCAAAAACCTCTTTCCAGATTCCCTTTAAAGAGTACCTCTTACATGTCTGGGATTGCCCTTCCTAATTAAGTAAAGAGTGGGCAACCTCAGGCTGATGGATTTTCCAAATAATACCTATGTACAAAAGAGGTCCTAAATGTCTTTAATGTCTTCTTAATGGACGCGGAAAGTCAGGTCCAAACTTCCGGTTTTTGGGATCCTACAACGGTCTGCTGTCTTCCTCGCTGTGAAAGAGCTAGATCTCGCTCTTTGCAATAACCCTGTAATGTCATATTTTTTACTAAGCTGTTACAGAACAGTAATTGCGCTAGATGATTTTTCCTCAGTAAAAGATGCAGCGCAGCATCACCAGTCCTATTATGAGGCTAACAAATCAAAGCTTCACTCTGAAACACTATAATATGTAAACACTGAATATATGAAATTGGAATTGCACTACTGCTGTAGAAAACATGTTCAGCCTAAGGCGTTTTTTAATAGAGCTTGATCCTACCTGCCCATATAATTTAAAAAACAGTGGCCCACCTTATAAAGCTAACCGGACCATGGTATCTGGTCATGAATGCCAGACCATGGGCCGATTGTTGCTTACTCAAATAGTAAATATTTAAAAAAGGGAGAAGAGATGAGTATTACGGCATAACAGACATGATTTTATTAAGTGAAAATTACATAATGACATGTACACAAAATTTCATTAGCATCACAAAGGGAATGAAGTGCAAAGTGCCGGATATCAGGGGACAACATGAGTGATAGGGCAAATGGACTAAATAGGTGTATTTCGGTGATAGATCGGTGATAAAATCCATGGCAAGGTGCGTCCATGGCGAACTAGGAACTTCCAAGGGGCACAGCAACCCCGCATCCGAAGCGTGAGAGGCCTTTGACCTAGCGCACACAGAACACTGACGCACCCACTTGATGACTTCTTTTTGCCACTCTGGCCACCAGAAACTCCGACCGATAGACTTCCTAGTTTCCGAAATCCCTGGGTGACCCGCCAACATAGAATCATGACATTCAACAAACAACGCTCTCCTGAAGGCTCTAGGCACAAACAATTTACCACATGGAGTTTTAGTTGGTGCCGCACTCTGAGCTCCTACTCCAACTCTGAATCCAATGCGGCCACCACCACCCCTCTCTGCAAAATACACTCTTCCCTCTCAACATTCACCGCTGGAGAGAAACTACGAGACAGAGCATCAGCCTTAACATTCTTTGTCCCCGGGACAAAGGTTATGGAAAAATTGAACCGGGAAAAAACAGTGCCCACCTAGCCTGACGGGCATTCAAACGTTTAGCTGCGTCCAGATAAATCAAATTCTTATGATCAGTGAAAACCTGTATAGGATGTCGAGCCCCCTCCAAAAAATGTCGCCAATGCTTGAACGCGAGTTTAATAGCCAACAACTCACGATTTCCAAAATCATAGTTGAACTCTGTCTCAGAAAATTTTTTTGAAAAGAAAGCACAAGGATGCACCCCACCCTCTCCCTCCTGGGACAGAACTGCCACTACGCCTATAGATGAGGCATCCACCTCAACCAAAAATGGCTTGGTCTCATCCATCTGGATAAGAACAGGAGCAGAGCTGAACCTCTCCTTGAGATACTTAAAAGCCTCAATAGTCTCAGTGGACCAATGCACTGTATTAGCACCCTTCTTGGTGAGATCAGTAATGGGTTTAGCGACGACAGAGAAATTCTTTATGAATTTCCTGTAATAATTGGCAAACCCCAAAAACCTCTGTACGGACTTCAAACCTTCATACCTTGGCCACTCCAGCATAGCCTGAACTTTCACCGGGTAAATCTCAAAACCATCACAAGAGACAAAGTACCCCAAAAAACTAATTTTCTGGACAGCAAACTGACACTTCTCCAATTTAGCAAAGAGTGTGTTATATCTCAGTATCTGAAGAACTTCGCGGACTCTCTGCTAATGAGACTCAAGATCCGATGAATAAATCAAAATATCATCCAGATAAACAATAACACTCCTACCAATCAAGGGTCTCAAAATGTCATTAATGAAATTTTGAAAAAATGAAGGAGCGTTAGTAAGCCCAAAAGGCATCACCAAACACTCAAAATGTCCTACCGGGGTGTTAAAAGCTGTCTTCCATTCATCACCGTCCTTCACCCGCAACAAATTATATGCCCCACAAAGGTCAATCTTAGAAAACCATTTAGCTCCGGTCAATTGGTTAAACAAATCCGGAATAAGTGGTAACGGGTAAGGATTGTGCACAGTGATCTTATTAATCTCCCGAAAATCCAGACATGGCCTAAGACCCCTATCCTTCTTTTTGACAAAAAAGAACCCAACCGCCACAGGAGATTTAGCGAGTCTTATGTGACCTGCAGCTAAACTAGTCTGAAGGTATTCTTTCAAAGCCTCTCTCTTGGGAATTGTCAGATTAAACAACCGACTCTTTGGGAGCTTAGCATCAGGGACGAATTCAATAGCGCAATCGTAATCTCTATGAGGTGGTAAAACTTTCGACTCCATCTACGAAAAAACCCTCCAAAAATCCTGAATGGGTTCAGGTAACTCCCCATTCACAACAGCCGCAATGTGAACATTACAACACTTACCATAACACCCCTGACCCCAGGATCTAATGGAACCAGACGACCAGTACAGCAAAGGATTATGCACTTTTAACCAGGGCAACCCCAGGATGACTGGGGAAGGCAATTTAGCAAGTACAAATAAGTCTATCTGCTCCTGATGTTTCATATTCATAGTAAGCGGAAACCCAGTGACCCATCGAAGAATGCTCCCATGCTCCAGGGGAGTATTATCAATCGCTGCCACAGGAAAAGGAAACGACAAAGGTTCAGAACTGAACTTATACTTTTCAAGAAATTGTTGATCAATCAAATTAAGTGTAGAACCACAATCCACCATTACCTGAAACTCAATCGAACGACGCTGACAGGTGGTATTACCAGGAAAAAACTCCCCAGCAGAACGTAAAAACTCAATGTGAATGGGAGTGTTATTTCTACTGACTATTTTTTTTTTCTTTCCTTAAGCGAACCTTGCATTGCTTTAAAAAATTATCAGCCTTACCGCAATACAAGCAAAGTCCATCAGAGAACCTCCTGTCCCTCTCCTTGGAAAGGGATGACATTGCCCCCAACTGCATAGGTTCCCCAGTGTCCGCATGATTATCGTGAGAAACAGAATCCAGCAATATAGGAAACTTCTCCTCATTCTGTCTCGACCTCAACCTTCTATCCACACGGATAGCTAACTGAATGGCAACTTGCAAAGTATCAGGTGCAGGGAATGCAATGAGCAAATCTGTAACACTTTCACTCAAGCCTGCCAGAAACTGAAACTTGAGTACAGGGTCGTTCCACCTGACCTCTGCAGACCATCGTTGGAACAGGGTGCAATAACTCTCAGCATCAAGAGAACCCTGTTTGAGACGACTGAGCTCTGCCTCAGCTGATGTAACCCGATCAGGATCATCATACAGCAAACCCATGGCATCAAAAAATGCCTCCACAGACCTCAAACAATGATCATCAGGAGACAAGGAAAATGTCCAGATTTGTAGTTCTTTGCGCAATAGAGACATAATAATCCCTACACGCTGTAGTTCACTCCCAGGTCTGAGCCGAAAATACAACAAACAAGCATTTTTAAATGAAAAAAAATCCTGTCGTTTGCCCGAGAAACACTCAGGTAATCCTACCTTAGGTTGTTCATAGCGTTCTGCAGGGTATTTACTCACGTACTGCTGAAGACGGGCAACCTCCAGAGTCAACCCTTGCAAGCGTTGAGCAAGCTCCTGGATGGTACTCATACTGAAGAAAACCCTGGAAGAGGAGAGGGAAAAAAACAAAAAAACTTTTTTTTTTAAACGGGGCTGGACATACTGTTATGTTCTGCAACTAGGAGCTAAAGAATGGGAGGAAAAAGCTGTCCCTGCACTGAGACTCTGCTTAAACCTTACACTGGGGTGTGTGCCCTATTCCTTGTGAATAGCCCCACCAACGATCCTGCACTGAACTCAAACGAAGACCTGAAGGAAAGTGAAGGGAGTCCCTAAAAAATCTAAGGACTGCAAACACAGGTGACCTCCTAAAAGAGAAGTTAGTTGCAGAAACGAAGATTAAAGGAAACAAAACTGGTGGAACCAGAAGTCCCAGGATATCAATTGTCCTAAGCAGAAAGAACTAACAAGGCAACTTAGCCAGAGCACAAGCGTAACAACACTGATGTCCAGTGAGGAATGGGAGACAGGTGCTGAGTAGTAAAGAGTGAGGAGATCACGTGACCAAGACACCCAGCACCAGAGGAAAAGACTAGAAGCCAGCAAACCACAAAAAGATGTCTGAAAAGTAAAACAACATAGAGTCTAGCAATCTGTCCCTAGCAGGAGAGACACTGATACATATTACAAAAATTTGTGGTTGGTCCATGTCTCTCTGCTCCTGCCTGTCTGGAATTACAGACAGAAGAGCTTTCAGTTCAGGGCACGGTAGATATTGTCCAATGGCAATAACAGTGCATGCTGAAAAGTAAGGGAAAGGACATTACGACATCTTTAATGTTGGCAAAATGGTGATGAAGAAAAACTACCTACCAAAAACGATTGGCACGAGCACTTTAAAAGGAAGCTATCATCAGAAAATAACCTATTGTTTAAATCATATTTTTATGCTGTGTATTTTATGTTTCAACTTTTGGCAATGTTTATTTTTCCATATCAAAATCTGTATTAAAAATTAAAAAAATAGAAATCTTGCATGTTTCATTCTGGCCACTGAGGCTTTTTTAAACTCTAACTTCCTGTTGTTTCAGGAAATAACACATGTACATAGCCACAATGATTAAACTTCGAACCTATATTTTGGATTGAAGTATGTAATGAGACTGTGTTATTGTGAAGGGAGGGTGAGAATGGTCAGGTGTGACCGCCTATTGTGATTTGTGGATTCTGTGTTATCAGCTGTGTATATGTAGCACCCTGAGGATTCGGCTGCTACAGGGGTATTACACCTCAAGCCAGAGGTGTGGTATTCCACTCCCGGGTAAGGATGGAGTGTGGAACTGAGCTCAGTAGGCTGCATACCCTACATACATCCCATTTCCGGGGGACAGATCAACGGTACTCCCACCAGTTTATGTGCAGGTACGATAGTGTCTGTCCCTGGCTGGAGTGGGAGGGGGGTGGAACATCCCAGTAGTGTAGGGGCAGATAGGGGGAGCAGTCTGGGTAAAGCTAGGAGCTCATTGGGTGCTGGTCACCTGAGCTCACACATAGAGGGAGTATATAAGGTGGGAACCATCTTAGATCAGGGTCAGACAGTCAGACAGGCAGACAGTTACCAGTCAGTCTGTTGTAGAGGGTCAAGCAGTCCTGAAGAAGAGAGAGAGGAGAAGAAAAGGACCCAGAGGGGAAGAAGAGGGAACCCCAAGAGCCCAAATACAAGCAACAGGGTGAAGGGTTGGCACAAGGGTACCGGATCCCAAGCTGGTGGAGGGCACTAATCCTCAGCCAGAGACCGGAGGTTGTGGGCAGGATCTGCCACGACCCCCCCACTAAATCCACCAGTAAGGCAGACCAAGTATAGGGTCAGGGAACCCAGAAGAGGTGTACCCACCAAGAGACCCGAGGGAGCCGGACATAGGTGGATCCCTGGTGGGGAAGGCCAGAGAAAAGGAACGTCAGAAAGGGAGCTCAGGATCACGCTCCAGAATTACCTGGGGGTTGGCCGAGTCCAGGACCTGGTGGACGCAGCACGGCTCGGGCGGTCACTCAAGGCCGGAGTGACCAGAACAACAGCAGTAAGTAAAGACCCTGAACTGCACAGCCCGACTCCGAGTCTTAATACCATCCTCACTGCACCACCACAACCACCACCCTCTACAACTGACCCCCTGAGGCTATACCCCTCCCGTTGGGGGTTATATCACCAGAAGCTGCACACACACCACCAGCCTCAGCGGACCCTGCTGCAGCGGCGGCCGTATTGACCGCAAATCAACGGGTGGCGTAGTCGACACTAAAGAACATCCAGCAACATCTGTAGGACTGCCACACACTGAGCTTGACACCCTGGGCACGGACCGGGTCACCGCCACTCGGAGACTACAACCCCCATCTGATCCGGATCCGGGTATCCCTCAAACAACACTGGCCCAGGGGGCGCGTCAACTTTGGCGTAGTCGGCAGGATTACGTGCCCGCAACAACCGGGTACTGCGTGCCTGAAGAAAAGTTCACCGTTACCTCAAAAAGAAGTCTCCCGCCGGTTCCGGAGGGTCCCCGCCAACGAACCCCATCACAGGTCGTTTCCCGCCGGTTGTCCGCCATTTGCAGCTTTTTTCCCGCCATCCATGGAGTTTCCCGCCACTGGGAGACGATTCCCGCCATTTCCAAAGATTTCCCGCCTTGGAAGAGCGGACGCCATTATGGGCGTGCCAGAGGGTGGCAAGAGGCCACCTCCCATCGTGGGCCAGGTCGAAGAATGGCGCCAAAAGCGGAAACCGCGCCCACCAACAGAGACTGTGATGCTGGAAGTGTCCATCAGCGTGAGAGAACTGCCCCTGGAACTGACAATCACAAAGTTGCCCCGGGACCACCCTCAATGTGGGCGGAGACAGAACAAAAGAACGAAGATGGGTGCAGCCTGGAGGAGTCTGGAGAGAGCGCACCCGGAGACAAGAGGTCTGGAGAGGACTCCGGAAAAGTCGTACCCGGAGATGGAGGGAGAGACAGGCAGCACCGACCCAGTGGTCAGGAGCCTGCTGCAAGCAACAACCCCACTAGGTTTAGTGGAGATCCTAGCACAGCTCCCCCGAGACCGGGAGTGTGCACAGACCGCGCTGGAGGGCCTCGCACGGAGGATGGCCCAGGTGCAGCAAGACACGCTGACGGAGTGGAGCCGTGAGATGGCCCAGCAGACCGGAACCCGTCAGCGGAGCACGCCACCCGAGACGAGGAGACAGACCGCCTCTGAGGATGGTGCAGGAGGAGTGAAGGCCGGAGACGGCGCCGAGAAGGGAGCTGAACGGACGGAGGCAGGTAAAGGGGACGTCACTACCCCGAGCCGGGAAACCGTGTACCTGTCCCAGCTCCCCGTCGCAGAGCCCGAAATTCCCCCTGCCGTGCCCGTCGCTGCATCGTCACCGTGCCAGACTAGGCCTCAAGTAGAAGCCGCGGCCGCGACCCCTGTGACGTCACACGCCTCGACCCTGAGCGCGGCGAAACAGGAAATACCATCGGCCTGGTCGCAAGGTCTAGTACCTCCGGGCGCCGCAATTCCAACAGTGCCCCCTACCTCCGCGGAGCCACCGGCCTGGTCGCAGGGCCGAGTACCCCCGGGCACCGCCGTCCTTACGGTGCCCTTTACCTTCAGGGTACCCCAGGCCTGGTCGCAAGGCCTGGTCAACCCGGGCGCCACTACCATCAACGCGCCCTCAACATCTTGAGTGCCGCACCTGGGCGAAGATCTATTTGCCCAGCACACGTGCCCGGATGGGCAGCCCTTTGTATGGCCCCAGGAGTACTACCAACTGGAACTCCAAAGAGCAAGGCCCCTGTGCGAGCCCCTGATTCCGGCTCCGAAGCCCGTCAGGAGAACCCCGCTCCCGCTAGAAGAAGCACAATTCGAGTGGGACTCCACCGGAGGAGACCTCATGGGGTTCACTCAAGAAACGCGGGCAGCTGCAGCAGAGCGAGTGGAGTGCTGCCGCCAGCAGTTGGCAGCCTTTGAGCAAGAGCGGAAAGAGAGGCGGATCCGAGAGCAGCGGCTGCAGGAACAGAGCGCAGGGCAGAAGAGCCGGACCAGGAGGAACCCCCGTGCAGCTCATGGTCCCCGTACCACCGGGACTGTGATTAAATTCAACCTGCAGCATGGGTGGGGCTTCATAAGAGACCATCATACCCCCGGCGACGTCTTTGCAACCCGCAGAGACGTAGAAAGCCATCTGCCGGAGGGACACAGAGGTCGTGACCTATACGTAGGGGACGAGGTCACGTTCACCCGGCACAAATGTGCCAAAGGACCCTACGCCCTCCATGTGCATCGCCTGACGGAGGAGGAGCTGCGGTGTGAGGAGGAGCAAGAGGACCCGGACGGGTCTGAAGATAAAGAAGGAGCAGGAGGACGCCGTCGTTAAAGTACGGTAAAGAGACTGTAAATAGTTACCTGTCGGGGTACAGTGAACTGTTGCTGCTTTAAATATGTCCCCGTTGGGACAAGTGTAAACTGTTACCCGTATTCCCCTTAAATCCCACTGACCGAGGACTGAGAGCGGTCATTCCTTCCTTATACCTGGCCGAGGACTGAGAGCGGCCATACCTCCCCTTGTATATAGTTGCGCTTCTTAAAGTGCCCCCTACCGGTTTTATAGGAAACTGTTGTTTTTCTTGAAGAGACTGTCGCACTTTACCCGGTCACAAGTTGCACCGTGGCCGGAGGAACAAGAATGTTATTTATGAAAAGTTTATGCTGATATATATATTGTTTTATATGTTTATGTTTTATGAAAAAAAATTTGTATGTTTGATGTTTTTGTTCTCTTACAGCCCGAGGACGTGCTGTGATTTACCAGGGGGGAATGTAGCACCCTGAGGATTCGGCTGCTACAGGGGTATTACACCTCAAGCCAGAGGTGTGGTATTCCACTCCCGGGTAAGGATGGAGTGTGGAACTGAGCTCAGTAGGCTGCATACACTACATACATCCCATTTCCGGGGGACAGATCAACGGTACTCCCACCAGTTTATGTGCAGGTACGATAGTGTCTGTCCCTGGCTGGAGTGGGAGGGGGGTGGAACATCCCAGTAGTGTAGGGGCAGATAGGGGGAGCAGTCTGGGTAAAGCTAGGAGCTCATTGGGTGCTGGTCACCTGAGCTCACACATAGAGGGAGTATATAAGGTGGGAACCATCTTAGATCAGGGTCAGACAGTCAGACAGGCAGACAGTTACCAGTCAGTCTGTTGTAGAGGGTCAAGCAGTCCTGAAGAAGAGAGAGAGGAGAAGAAAAGGACCCAGAGGGGAAGAAGAGGGAACCCCAAGAGCCCAAATACAAGCAACAGGGTGAAGGGTTGGCACAAGGGTACCGGATCCCAAGCTGGTGGAGGGCACTAATCCTCAGCCAGAGACCGGAGGTTGTGGGCAGGATCTGCCACGACCCCCCCACTAAATCCACCAGGAAGGCAGACCAAGTATAGGGTCAGGGAACCCAGAAGAGGTGTACCCACCAAGAGACCCGAGGGAGCCGGACATAGGTGGATCCCTGGTGGGGAAGGCCAGAGAAAAGGAACGTCAGAAAGGGAGCTCAGGATCACGCTCCAGAATTACCTGGGGGTTGGCCGAGTCCAGGACCTGGTGGACGCAGCACGGCTCGGGCGGTCACTCAAGGCCGGAGTGACCAGAACAACAGCAGTAAGTAAAGACCCTGAACTGCACAGCCCGACTCTGAGTCTTATTACCATCCTCACTGCACCACCACAACCACCACCCTCTACAACTGACCCCCTGAGGCTATACCCCTCCCGTTGGGGGTTATATCACCAGAAGCTGCACACACACCACCAGCCTCAGCGGACCCTGCTGCAGCGGCGGCCGTATTGACCGCAAATCAACGGGTGGCGTAGTCGACACTAAAGAACATCCAGCAACATCTGTAGGACTGCCACACACTGAGCTTGACACCCTGGGCACGGACCGGGTCACCGCCACTCGGAGACTACAACCCCCATCTGATCCGGATCCGGGTATCCCCCAAACAACACTGGCCCAGGGGGCGCGTCATATAGAGGTGTTAACTAGAGATGATTTAACCCAAACATAAAAGTTCAGTGTTCATATTGGACAGTTAGTGTCTGGTGCTAAACGCCCAACACAGATTTCTACCGGAAGTCTGTTGCAATGTTCAGAGTTCTGGGGGAAGTCTGTTGCATAGACAGTGAGAAAGAGAGTGAGAATTTTTTCCCAGATCCAAAGTCTGGGTCTCCATTGTTGTCAATGGGGTTCAGGTTCTGGATCAAGTTCCACTCATCTTTAGTGTTAACCCTGCCTCTAATGACAATGATTTTTTGCTGAAATAAGATCAGAAGTAATAGTCTAAAAAAAAACAGTAGCCAGTTTGAAACTTGCAAGATTACTAATTTAGTTTAGAAAAAATAAATAAATAAAGACTGAGATAAGAACAAAAAAACTTTGCAAAAATACATGACACAATATCTTATTTAAATAACAGGTTATTTTCTGATGATAGCGTCCTTTTATGTTATAAAGACCTTGTTAGATTCTAAATACCTTGTTAGTGATCCCCCGTACAACTTGTATACTACTGGTGCCTTAAACGTGTACCTGTATTTTAAGACATTTGACATGTAATAGAAATTGATGGAGATTTGAACAGAATTGTGCACCACTGTACCACTGGTGATATTTTCTGAAACTACAGGAGCAATTACATATTATTTCTACCAACATAATTCCTGGTCCTATTGTTTTAAAGATTGTAATTAATACATTTGTAATCTCTTTACTTTGGTTCTTATATAATTGTTAAAATGTCCACATAATATTGAAAGTTTGTTTTTAACTCTAGATTTGTTTTATGATCACTAAGAGGCTGATGAATCAAGACTGGCTCATGCTACGTCAGTCTTGACAGAGTACATGGAGCCGAATTACGGAGTACATGGTGCCAAATTACGGAGTACATGGCACCAAATTACAGAGTATATGGTGCCAAATTACGGAGTACATGGTGCCAAATTACAGAGTACATGGCGCCGAATTACGGAGTACATGGTGCCAAATTACGGAGTACATGACGCCAAATTACAGAGTACATGGTGCCAAATTACGGAGTACATGGTGCCAAATTACAGAGTACATAATGTTCACAAGATGTCAATTTAAAACTTTTAGAGCCTCGTTTTGGCCTCATTCTGGCTCCCATAGACTTACATTGAGTAGTGGCTTCCGGCTCACCCAGAAATCATTGGAGCGATCCGGCAGTTCACAACCTGCAGAAAACCGATAACAGATGAAGATGGTGGCTGGTGAGTATAATACTAGGGGCAATCATTAGTTACACCACTGCAACAATGCAATGAAAAAATTGCTGGAGTGGTGCTTTATTGAATTTGGCAGCTGTAGTAAGTGGCATGCACCTCCATGCACTGCATCAAGAATGATACTCCAGTTAGGGATTGGAGAAGCATTTCTGGCATAGAATCCGCCGACAGATTTGATGAATTCGATGGGTAGGCTATCCCCAGCCCCTCCCCAGCCCCATCCATTTTGGTGAAACTGATCCAAAATGGAGTGAAAAGTGGCAAAAATCGCAATTTTTTTGCGCAACTCTGCAGTGTGCAAAAATTTTGCAACTTTTCAAAGCTTTTACAAAACTTTTGTGCTTTGATGAATAGACCCCTAAGACTATGGTCACATGGTAATTTTTTTTTGCATCAAGTAGATTTTACACAGATTTTTCCACAGATTTACCACCTCACAATACAACACATCATCAAGGACATTTTCCACACTATGGAAATGGATTATTGTAAAGCATTTCACAATGTTCTTACAGATTTTTGGTGTAAAAGCAATGTGCAAATATGTCTCCTGACTTTCATAGTTATCTGCATACAATGAGGCAGAATTATGCACTCTATGAGCATTGTCACTCATTCATTCATACTAATGGTGATACTGTTCTCAGGGCTCATTTAGACCAGTGTATTATACGGATGTGTGTGCTCCACGTAAAATCACCGCATGACTGCATGCAATATTCTCTTCCGTATTTCAGAATAGACTCAAAGATGCCAAATGGATCATCGGTATTTCATCCTATTTTTACGGATACATTGCAGTTAATAACCTAGGAAGCATTATTTTATCATCTACATTTTAAACTGTTGATGTATAAATATGGATGCCACATGTATGTCACACGGACATAAAATACAGACACATGATGACATACAGATGGAATATGGATGACAACAATGGATGAAAATCGTCCGAGTTTTCTGGATGAAAATCGGAGGATTTTTCATACGCTCATCTTAACCCTGCCTTAACATGGTAACAGCTTAGAGAGTGAATCAATGCTATTTTATATGACTTATGGCATATTATATTCTTCTCTTTAGCTTAGTGTGAACAGGTGGATTATTTTGTTCTTAGCTGCGTGCCTTTGTAAGACATGACTGCACGCAGTAAACTGTTGTCTCTTTTCCTATTCTTTTAATTGTATTTCTATCTCTTTTCAGATTAATGCTAATGTCAGTCAGACACATTAATTACACGTTGGCTTGGAAACAACACTCACTTGTTGATACTTGATGACAGCGGAGCATCTAATGAGGTACAGTTATATGAAAAAGTTTGGGCACCCCTATTAATCTTAAGCTTAATGTTTTATAAAAATTGGTGTTTTTGCAACAGCTATTTCAGTTTGATATATGTAATAACTGTTGGACACAGTAATGTTTCTGCCTTGAAATGAGGTTTATTGTACTAACAGAAAATGTGCAATCTGCATTCAAACAAAATTTGACAGGTGCATAAGTATGGGCACCTCACCAGAAAAGTGACATTAATATTTAGTAGATCCTCCTTTTGCAAAAATAACAGCCTCTAGTCGCTTCCTGTAGCTTTTAATGAGTTCCTGGATCCTGGATGAAGGTATTTTTGACCATTCCTCTTTACAAAACAATTCCAGTTCAGTTAAGTTTGATGGTCGCTGAGCATGGACTGCTCTCTTCAAATGATCCACAGATGTTCAATGATATTCAGGTCTGGGGACTGGGATGGCCATTCCAGAACATTGTAATTGTTCCTCTGCATGAATGCCTGAGTAGATTTGGAGCGGTGTTTTGGATCATTGTCTTGCTGAAAGATCCATCCCCTGTGTAACTTCAACTTTGTCACTGATTCTTGGACATTATTGTCAAGAATCTGCTGATAGTGAGTGTAATCCATGCGTCCCTCAACTTTAACAAGATTCCCGGTGCCGTCATTGGCCACACAGCCCCAAAGCATGATGGAACCTCCACCAAATTTTACTGTGGGTAGCAAGTAATTTTCTTGGAATGCTGTGTTTTTTTGCCGCCATGCATAACGCCTTTTTGTATGACCAAACAACTCAATCTTGGTTTCATCAGTCCACAGGACCTTCTTCCAAAAAGAAATTGGCTTCTCCAAATGTGGTTTTGCATACCTCAGCCGACTCTGTTTGTGGCGTGCTTGCAGAAATGGCTTCTTTCGCATCACTCTCCCATACAGCTTCTCCTTGTGCAAAGTGCGTTGTATAGTTGACCGATGCACAGTGACGCCATCTGCAGCAAGTTGATGCTGCAGCTCTCTGGAGGTGGTCTGAGGATTGTCCTTGACTGATCTCACTATTCTTCTTCTCTGCCTTTCTGATGTTTTTCTTGGCCTGCCACTTCTGGCCTTAACAAGAACTGTCCCTGTGTTCTTCCATTTCCTTACTATGTTCCTCACAGTGGAAACTGACAGGTTAAATCTCTGAGACAGCTTTTTGTATCCTTCCCCTGAACAACTATGTTGAATAATCTTTGTTTTCAGATCATTTGACAGTTGTTTTGAGGAGCCCATGATGCCACTCTTCAGAGGAGATTCAAACAGGAGAACAACTTGCAAGTGGCCACTTTAAGTAGCTTTTCTCATGATTGCATACACCTGGCTATGAAGTCCAAAGCTCAATGAGGTTACTAAACCAAAAAAAGGGCTTTAGTAAGTCAGTAAAAAGTAGGTAGGAGTATTTAAAACAAGAAAATGATAAGGGTGCCCATACTTATGCACCTGTCAAATTTTGTTTGAATGCAGATTGCACATTTTCTGTTAGTACAATAAACCTCATTTCAAGGCAGAAACATTACTGTGTCCAACAGTTATTACATATATCAAACTGAAATAGCTGTTGCAAAAACACCAATTTTTATAAAACGTTAAGCTTAAGATTAATAGGGGTGCCCAAACTTTTACATATAACTGTATACACTTGTTTCTTATAGTTAACTGTAAGAGCTGATTGTGGTGATTACTAAAATCAGATAGATTCCAATTAATTTTATATTTAATGGAAGTTTCTGATTTTGGACTAGGTTAGGATGAATGGACATCATCTTTAACCCCTTCCCGACGGGGCCAATTTCTGTTCTTGCATTTTCATTTTTTCCTTCCGTTCCTCCAAGAGCCATAACTATTTTATTTTTATAAAAAAAAATTCTGAAAGCCATAACTTTGTCATTTTTCAGTTGCCAGAGCTTCGGGCTTATTTTTAGGCTGAGTTCACACGATGCGTTTTTCATGCGTTTCCGCGGCGTTTTTGCAGTTGCGTAAACGCCGCGGAAACGCATGAAAAACTCATGGTAGAAGGGCAGCAATGTTCCCCAATTGAAATCCGCATGTGCTGTGCCCATGATGCGGATTTTTCCGCAGCGTAAACGCTGCGCTCAAAAATCCTCAGCATGTCAATTAATTTTGCGGAAACGCTGCTTTTTTGGCGCCATTGACTTCCGTTAGACCGCATGGAATCCGCATCACTGTATATGTTGATGCGCTTTTCATGCTGTCTAATGTGCGGATGGTACCCGGGTGTGGATGAGAGGACTCTCATCCAGACCCAGGTACCATTAAAAAAAAAAAGAATAAAATAAAAAATATATACATACTCACCTTCTGACGGCAGGCGCAGCGCTCCTGCTTGGTTCCCCGCACTTCGCGGTTGAATGAAGAAGGACCTTCGCTGACGTCAGAGTCATGTAAAGGGTCACGTGACGCTGACGTCGGCAGGTCCTTCAGTCTTCAATGCCGGTAGCCGGGACCGAGCGAAGCAAGACACCGGGGGCCATCAGAGGGTAAAGTATATATTTATTTTTTATTTTTTGACATTCACGCACTATATAAATCCATGCCGGCTGCATGGATTTATATAGTATGAAGTTGACAAGCACTTTCCAAGTGATGCTAAAATCGCTTGGGAAGCGCTTGTCAACCCGCATGCGGAAATGAAAGTGAAGAACGCTTCACATCCGCATGTCCCTGGCAGGAAAACGCATGTACAATCCGCATGCGTTTTTTCCTGCCAGGGAGCTGCAGAAATGCTCAGGAAAAGATCCTGAGCATTTCTGCATCGTGTGCACATACCCTTAAACAGCATTTTTTATATAATTTTGGGACAGATGTGATGTTTTGATTGCTTTTTACAGAATTTTTTTTGCAATGTTGCGGCAAACAAAAAAAAGTTACATAGGTGGAAAAAAGACCGATGTCCATCAAGTTCAACCTTTCATCACCACTTATACATTTTGGAGTTTTGAATTTGTTTCTGTTTACAGTCTATACCGATCGGGTTAACTATTTTTATATTTTGATAGAACGGACATTTCTAGATGTGGTGATACCACATATGTGTATTTTTTTATATCTTTATTTTTAGTGGGAAAAAGGGTAATTCTTATGTTTTTATAATTTTTATGTTTTTTTAAATTTTCGTCATATTTTTTAAAACATTTCTTTTTAATTTGTAATGTATTTGTTAATCCCCTTAGGGGTCTTGAAGCTGAGATCGTCTGATCGCTTGTGATATATACAGCAATAGCACATTATTGCTGTTTATAGTAAAACTTATGGTCTCCTTTGAAGCCCGCCCACAGACTGGGTTTCAACGGAGCTCCGCAATGACTGGCATGGAGGTATCCAACAGACCCTCAGCTGTTATAGCTGTTAGAACCCTCCTGTTAGTTTTTGCTATTTTGTGTTTTGCGGTCACGTGACCAGCTGCCTATATATTCCAGCTCCGCCCTTCTGGCTTTGCTGGACTTCAGTGTTTTTTGCCTGTCTCTCTAGCCAGGTGCTTCGGTGCCTATCTCTGTCTAGTTTGCTTGGTCCTCTGGGACCTCTAGTACTTTTTGTCAGTTTGTCTTTTTGCTCTGCAACAACTTCTGTTAGGAGGTGTCCCATTTTTTGTCCCAGTCCTTAGTTCTTTTAGGGACCCCTCCCTTTATTCTATAGGTCTCCGTTCAGACTAGCCGAGGACGAAGGCGGGTCTGTTCACAAGGAACAGGCTGCCCGCTACATTGCAGGGATTCAGCTTAGTCTTACTGTAGGGACAGCTTTTCCCATTCTTTCCTTAGTTTATGTTGCAGATCATAACAGTAAGTCCAGCCCAAAAAAAATTAAAAGGAAAGAAATTCGGGGATCAATATAGTTTCCGTCCAGGAGTTAGTTCAACGCCTGCAGGGATTGTCTCTGGAGGTGGCCGAGCTTCAGCAACACGTGAGTAGCTGTACTGGAGCGCATTTTGTGGAACCGAAGGTAGGACTGCCTGATATTTTTTATGGTAAACAGCAAGATTTTTTTTTTCCTTTAAAAATGCTTGTTTGTTATACTTTCGTTTGAGACTGAGGTCCTCTGGGAATGAATCACAGCGCATTGGGTTTATTATGTCACTTTTGCGCAAAGAACCACAGGGGTGGGCCTTTTCTCTCCCACCTAATGATCCGTGTTTAAGTTCTGTTGAGGAATTTTTTTCTGCTATGGGGCTATTATATGACGATCCTGATTGATTCTCATCT
Source organism: Phyllobates terribilis (assembly GCF_046119375.1). Lineage (NCBI taxonomy): Eukaryota > Metazoa > Chordata > Amphibia > Anura > Dendrobatidae > Phyllobates > Phyllobates terribilis. The sequence goes on along the minus strand of NW_027362771.1, from coordinate 54,886,717 downwards.
GCTGAATCAGAACTTAGACGTTTGAATCAGGGGTTAGATGATGTTGAAATTTATTGCACACACTTCAGGAGATGGGCTTCAGAAGTTAAGTGGAATGATTCAGCGCTGAAAAGTCTTGCTGGTCTGAGTGAAAGGGTTAAGGATTTGCTAATTGCATTCCCTGCACCTGAGACTCTACAGGAAGCTATGCAGTTAGCTGTTCGTGTGGACAGGAGAATAAGGTCCAGGGTCAATGATGTAAAAACTCCTGTAACTTCAGGTCCTAGTTTCCAGAAAATCTGCTCTGACAGCGGAGAACCAATGGAGGTTGGGGCGATGTCACTCCGCTCTCAAGAAAGAGATCGGAGATTCGCCGAAGGTTTGTGTCTTTATTGTGGTAAAGCTGATCATTTGATTAAGTATTGTGAGCGTTGTTTAAGTAAAGAAAAAAAAAAGGTCAGTTACGCCCGTATAGCTTGTTTACGCTCTGCAGGAGTGTTCCTTTCTGGGTGTACTACTCTTCAGGGAGATTTGATTGAATTTCAGGTATTTGTGGATTGTGGTTCAACGCTTAATGTGATTGATAAAGGGTTTTTGGAAAAACTTAAATTGAAATCCAAACCTTTGTCATCTCCTATTTCTGTGGTTGCAATTGATAATGTGGCGCCTCTGAGGGTTCGACCGCCACAGGGATGCTGCACCTCTTTAATGGGGTGTAGTGTTCCTCCTCTGAGGTAAGAACAGTGCGATGGTCAGGACCCTTCCTTCACATCCAACACCACACTTCTCCCACCAGAGGGGGCTAATAGGCACCAGGTGTTGCCCCTTCTGGAAATTGGGAGACTGGGGAACCAAGAGATAGGGGAACCAACTAGTGGGTGAGGCTGGAGGACTCACATTTTAGTGACACTTTAAATTTTATATTTAATACAAAGCCATTTTGGTTCTGGGTCGCTTGTATTGTGATCTCCCACGCTGAACGTGGATCCTGTGCGGACCTGCAGCGGAGGGAAACACGGCTCTCATACCCTGGCCTTGGGTCGAGGGGCAGGTTGCAGATGATGTATGTCTCAGCCCGGTCAAGGATCATGACCAAGAAGGCCCGGAGCTCAGGAGTGTAGCTCCACCACAAATGGATCCCAGGGGGATGCAGACGGAGCGGTATATGCCACCTGTCCTCGCTATGCTGATCTATTCAGAGGGATTCCGGCTGCAAGAGGGGTACCGGCCCCCGACACCTGACCTTGCTACTCTACGTCCTGGTCAGGGAAGCCCGGTAGGCCCTGAGGATCCCACCAGATAACGGAAGGAGCAGAGCTGCCACCCATACCCTTTTTCTGAGTGAAGTTCAGAGGGAGACCCGGCCTGTCTACACACACACAGACAGGAAAGTACCCAGTCTGAAGTCTAGGAACACTATGGTGCGGGGTCCTGATTGAACACTGGACTTACTCGGAGGTTGTCAGACCCCCCTGTCTCTGGTGACCGCAGAACTCCGCGAGGAGCAGGGAGAAGCCTTTCAACTGCAATCTCCACCGTGAGTAAAAATCCTGGAAGTTAACCCCTATGGCCTCCTGACTCTTTATTCTGCATTACACCGCACTGTGCAGCACCAGAACTCCTATATTACCACCCCTTCCATCCTGTCTCTCTGCCCTGAGGCCCTGCTCCACCTGTGGGGAGTAGTAACAACGACGGCTGCCATAACACCCTGCCTCAGCGGACTGCAGCAGCGCTGGTGGCCTTCACCAGGGTGCCACAGGTGGCGTAGTCGAGATCAGCCACTCAACACGGATAAGCCCGTACCATCCCTTTTTAATGTGACGGCCCTGGGCACGGAGCAGGTCCGGGCCACGGCTGCACCCCATTGACAGCATAGGACCCGGCTCTGAGTCCCTCATCTCCCAGGGTAGGGCTTTCGAGCGTCACACAATAACACTCCTTTGAAATGTATTACTCACAAAACTGCTGCATTTCCTCTCACTATCAATGGTGTTCACCAAGAAATTTTGGACTTGGTTGTTTTGGATAATTTGCCCTCTCCAGTTGTTCTAGGATTGTCTTGGTTAAAACTGCACAATCCTTTGTTGGACTGGTCTACTAATGTGATTAAGTCTTGGAGTCCGGAGTGCTATGATAAATGTTGTAATGGTCGCATTGCGGCTGTGGAAAAAGGGGACTTACCAGTACCTATTCAAGATTTTTGGAGGGTTTTATCGGAGGAGGAGTCGCAAGTTTTACCTCCTCATAGGGATTATGATTGCACCATTGAGTTTGTTCCAGGTGCTACTCTTCCCAAAAGTCGCTTGTTTAATCTTACTATCCCTGAAAGAAAGGCCTTGGAGGAGTACATAGAGACTAGCCTGGCTGCTGGTCACATTAGACCTTCTAAGTCGCCTGTGGCAGTCAGATTCTTCTTTGTTAAAAAAAAAAGGACGGCGGTTTACGTCCATGTCTGGATTTTCGTGAAATTAATACGATTACCGTACGCAATTCCTACCCATTGCCGTTAATTCCTGACTTATTTAACCAGTTAGTGGGAGCCAAGTGGTTCTCAAAAATTGATCTCCGAAGGGCATACAATTTGTTACGTGTGAAGGAGGGTGATGAATGGAAAACTGCTTTTAACACTCCGGTAGGTCATTTTGAGAATCTGGTGATGCCCTTCGGTCTTACCAATGCACCTGCACTTTTTCAGAACCTTATTAATGACATCCTAAGACCTTTGATTGGTAAGAATGTGGTTGTGTATTTGGATGACATTTTGATTTATTCACCAGATTTAGAGTCCCATTGGCAGAGTGTACATGAAGTTTTGCAGTTATTGAGTGATAATTCACTCTTTGCTAAGCTGGGGAAATGTGAATTCGCTGTGCAGAAAATTAGTTTTTTGGGCTACATTGTCTCCAGCGATGGCTTTGAGATGGACCCTGTGAAGGTTCAGGCTGTGCAGGAATGGCCTAGGCCTATTGGTTTGAAATCTATACAGAGGTTTTTGGGTTTTGCCAATTATTGCAGGAAATTCATTAAGAATTTTTCTGTAATTGTTAAACCTCTAACCGATCTCACCAAGAAAGGTGCGAATACGACCCAGTGGACTACTGAAGCCATTGAAGCGTTTGAGTATCTCAAAGAGAGGTTCAGTTTTTCCCCTATACTTATACAGCCTGATGAGACCAAACCTTTTTTGGTCGAGGTCGATGCTTCATCGGTGGGGGTCGGAGCAGTTTTGTCTCAGGAGAACAAGGGTGGAGTACATCCTTGTGCCTTCTTTTTGAAAAAATTTTCAGAAACCGAACTGAATTATGATGTTGGAAATCGTGAGTTGCTGGCTATTAAACTTGCATTTGAACACTGGTTTCATTTTTTCGAAGGCGCTAGATTTCCTATTCAGGTTTTCACAGATCATAAGAATTTGATCTATCGGGATGCTGCCAAGCGCTTGAATGCCCGTCAAGCTAGGTGGGCACTTTTTTTTTCTCGGTTTCATTTTTCTGTTACCTATATCCTTGGTACTAAGAATGTTAAAGCCGATGCTTTATCTCGCAGCTTCTCTCCTACGGTCGGTGCCGAGGAGGAGGAGAGGATTTTGCAGAAAGGAGTTGTGGTGGCGGCATTGGACTCCGATTTAGAGAATGGGATTCTGAATGCTCAAGATGATGCTCCATCTAACACTCCCCATGGGAGGTTGTTCGTGCCTAGAGCCTTTAGGAGAGATCGATTTAGAGAATGGGATTCTGAATGCTCAAGATGATGCTCCATCTAACACTCCCCATGGGAGGTTGTTCGTGCCTAGAGCCTTTAGGAGAGATTTGTTTGTGGAGTGTCATGAGTCTCGGTTGGCAGGTCATCCAGGAGTTTCGGAGACTAAGAGACTTATCAGTCGCAGTTTTTGGTGGCCTGGATGACAGAAGGAAGTCATCAAGTTGGTGCGTCAGTGTACTGTGTGTGCTAGGTCAAAGGCTTCACATACTCCTGCTGCGGGGTTGCTTTGCCCTAGGGAGGTTCCTAGTGCGCCTTGGAAGCATCTCTCTATGGATTTTATTACTGATCTTCCTGTGTCTGAGGGTTTTACTGTCATCTGGGTGGTCGTAGACCGTTTTAGTAAGATGTGTCATTTGGTTCCATTCATTAAGTTGCCCTGCGCCAAGACACTCGCTAAGGCGTTTGTTAAGGAGATTGTCAAGCTCCATGGCATTCCCACGGATATTGTTTCTGATAGAGGTCCTCAGTTTGTGCCTCGCTTTTGGCGTGCTTTTTGTGACAGGTTGGGAGTTCATTTGTCATTTTCGTCTGGTTATCATCCTGAGTCTAATGGACAGACTGAAAGAAAGAACCAGGATGTTGAACAGTTTTTGCGTTGTTTTGTGGCGGACAATCAAGAGAATTTGCTCTTAACAATCATACATCCTCCTCTGCTGGTTGTTCTCCCTTTTTTTGTTGCACTGGGAGACATCCGTCTTTTGGTTCGTTCTCCAAATTGGGGTCGGCGGTGCCGGAGGAGGAGAATTTTTCTGGTGATTTGGAGAGAGTTTGGACTAATGTACGTTGTAACCTGCAAGAGGCTAACAAGAAGTCCAAGAAGTATTTTGACAGGAAACGTAAAAAGGTTTTGTTTACTGTGGGTGACATGGTTTGGTTGTCCTCGAAGAACTTGCGGTTGAGGATTCCCTCTAAAAAACTGGGTCCTAAGTTTGTGGGTCCATTTAAAGTGCTTCAGGTTGTTAACCCATCTGCTGTCAGGTTGGATGTCCCTACTTCCTGGAAGATTAATTCTGTGTTTCATGTTTCCTTGTTGAAAAAGGCTGACGTTTCTAATAGGGACGCAACTGTCACAGTTCCTCCTGTGGTGGAAGACGGTGAATATGAAATTTCTCGTATTTTGAATTCAAGATGGCATAGAGGGATTTTACAGTATCTTGTCTCCTGGAAGGGTTTCGGTCCCGAAGACAACTCCTGGGTAAGGACGGATGATGTCTCTGCTCCCAGGCTTGTTAAAGCTTTCCACGGGAGGTTTCCGGAGGATCCTCATAGAAGAGGGGGTACTGTTAGAACCCTCCTGTTAGTTTTTGCTATTTTGTGTTTTGCGGTCACGTGACCTGCTGCCTATATATTCCAGCTCCGCCCTTCTGGCTTTGCTGGACTTCTGTGTTTTTTGCCTGTCTCTCTAGCCAGGTGCTTCGGTGCCTATCTCTGTCTAGTTTGCTTGGTCCTCTGGGACCTCTAGTACTTTTTGTCAGTTTGTCTTTTTGCTCTGCAACAACTTCTGTTAGGAGGTGTCCCATTTTTGTCCCAGTCCTTAGTTCTTTTAGGGACCCCTCCCTTTATTCTATAGGTCTCCGTTCAGACTAGCCGAGGACGAAGGCGGGTCTGTTCACAAGGAACAGGCTGCCCGCTACATCGTAGGGATTCAGCTTAGTCTTACTGTAGGGACAGCTTTTCCCATTCTTTCCTTAGTTTATGTTGCAGATCATAACAATAGCAACCCATCGGCGCACCACAATTTGCGTTACAGGTTGCTGATGGATACATAGAATAGCATGCTGGCACGCTGCTAGCAGTCGTGTGCTGAGCTCTGCTCCTCACGTTGCTCTAAAAGGCAGGTCCTGGCTCTGTCTCACAGTCATTATCTGTCAGGTATGGGTCAGGCTCACCCCTTGAGCTGACTCAAAAAACCTACTACTGACAAAATACAAGCTATGGAGGGCACCATCCAATCTATTTGGGATCAACATGCAGCATACCATATACATATAAACAGTAACCAAGAGAAAAGAAGTATGCTAATATGCTATGATCACCCAGTATAGACAATACACCAATAGTATACAAAAATATACATATAAATTTTATTAATGTCAATACATACAGTACAGACCAAAAGTTTGGACACATCTTCTCATTTAAAGATTTTTATGTATTTTCATGACTTTGAAAATTGTACATTCACACTGAAGGCATCAAAACTATGAGTTAACACATGTGGAATTATATACTTAACAAAAAAGTGTGAAACAACTGAAAATATGTCTTATATTCTAGGTTCTTCAAAGTAGCCACCTTTTGCTTTAATGACTGCTTTGCACACTCTTGGCATTCTCTTGATGAGCTTCAAGAGGTAGTCACCGGAAATGGTCTTCCAACAATCTTGAAGGAGTTCCCAGAGATGCTTAGCACTTGTTGGCCCTTTTGTCTTCACTCTGCAGTCCAGCTCACCCCAAACCATCTCGATTGGGTTCAGGTCTTGTGACGGTGGAAGCCAGGTCATCTGGCATAGCACCCCATCACTCTCCTTCTTGGTCAAATAGTCTTTACACAGCCTGGAGGTGTGTTTGGGGTCATTGTCCTGTTGAAAAATAAATGATGGTCCAACTAAACGCAAACCAGATGGAATTGCATGCCGCTGCAAGATGCTGTGGTAGCCATGCTGGTTCAGTATGCCTTCAATTTTGAATAAATCCCCAACAGTGTCACCAGCAAAGCACCCCCACACCATCACACCTCCTCCTCCATGCTTCACGGTGGGAACCAGGCATGTGGAGTCCATCCGTTCACCTTTTCTGCGTCGCACAAAGACACGGTGGTTGGAACCAAAGATCTCAAATTTGGACTCATCAGACCAAAGCACAGATTTCCACTGGTCTAATGTCCATTCCTTGTGTTCTTTAGCCCAAACAAGTCTCTTCTGCTTGTTGCCTGTCCTTAGCAGTGGTTTCCTAGCAGCTATTTTACCATGAAGGCCTTCTGCACAAAGTCTCCTCTTAACAGTTGTTGAAGAGATGTGTCTGCTGCTAGAACTCTGTGTGGCATTGACCTGGTCTCTAATCTGAGCTGCTGTTAACCTGCGATTTCTGAGGCTGTTGACTCAGATAAACTTATCCTCAGAAGCAGAGGTGACTCTTGGTCTTCCTTTCCTGGGGCGTTCCTCATGTGAGCCAGTTTCTTTGTACCGCTTGATGGTTTTTGCAACTGCACTTGGGGATACATTCAAAGTTTGCCCAATTTTTCAGACTGACTTACCTTCATTTCTTAAAGTAATGATGGCCACTCGTTTTTCTTTACTTAGCTGCTTTTTTCTTGCCATAATACAAATTCTAACAGTCTATTCAGTAGGACTATCAGCTGTGTATCAACCTGACTTCTGCACAACACAACTGACGGTCCCAACCCCATTTATAAGGCAAGACATCCCACTTATTAAACCTGACAGGGCACACCTGTGAAGTGAAAACCATTTCCGGTGACTACCTCTTGAAGCTCATCAAGAGAATGCCAAGAGTGTGCAAAGCAGTCATCAAAGTAAAAGGTGGCTACTTTGAAGAACCTAGAATATAAGACATATTTTCAGTTGTTTCACACTTTTTTGTTAAGTATATAATTCCACATATGTTAATTCATAGTTTTGATGCCTTCAGTGTGAATGTACAATTTTCAAAGTCATGAAAATACAGAAAAATCTTTAAATGAGAAGGTGTGTCCAAACTTTTGGTCTGTACTGTATAACAACGTCATAGACACATCAAATTCATTAAACACAAGTAAAAATGCAGTGGAATTAACCACTGGTGGAAAGCCCATCTACTTCAGAAACCATCCCAACGCATAGTCACAATAAATCAAATACATGATAGAAAAAATGAACTAAATGCAGGCTATCCCTGGTGATCAATATTGCACAATAAATAAATGGCTAATAGCCACCAATAGTACCAGAGAAACACCGTAGCTAAAGTGACCTGTGCACAGTATATACAGTTATATGAAAAAGTTTGGGCACCCCTATTAATCTTAAGCTTAACGTTTTATAAAAATTGGTGTTTTTGCAACAGCTATTTCAGTTTGATATATGTAATAACTGTTGGACACAGTAATGTTTCTGCCTTGAAATGAGGTTTATTGTACTAACAGAAAATGTGCAATCTGCATTCAAACAAAATTTGACAGGTGCATAAGTATGGGCACCCTTATCATTTTCTTGTTTTAAATACTCCTACCTACTTTTTACTGACTTACTAAAGCCCTTTTTTTGGTTTAGTAACCTCATTGAGCTTTGAACTTCATAGCCAGGTGTATGCAATCATGAGAAAAGCTACTTAAAGTGGCCACTTGCAAGTTATTCTCCTGTTTGAATCTCCTCTGAAGAGTGGCATCATGGGCTCCTCAAAACAACTGTCAAATGATCTGAAAACAAAGATTATTCAACATAGTTGTTCAGGGGAAGGATACAAAAAGCTGTCTCAGAGATTTAACCTGTCAGTTTCCACTGTGAGGAACATAGTAAGGAAATGGAAGAACACAGGGACAGTTCTTGTTAAGGCCAGAAGTGGCAGGCCAAGAAAAACATCAGAAAGGCAGAGAAGAAGAATAGTGAGATCAGTCAAGGACAATCCTCAGACCACCTCCAGAGAGCTGCAGCATCAACTTGCTGCAGATGGCGTCACTGTGCATCGGTCAACTATACAACGCACTTTGCACAAGGAGAAGCTGTATGGGAGAGTGATGCGAAAGAAGCCATTTCTGCAAGCACGCCACAAACAGAGTCGGCTGAGGTATGCAAAACCACATTTGGAGAAGCCAATTTCTTTTTGGAAGAAGGTCCTGTGGACTGATGAAACCAAGATTGAGTTGTTTGGTCATACAAAAAGGCGTTATGCATGGCGGCAAAAAAACACAGCATTCCAAGAAAAACACTTGCTACCCACAGTAAAATTTTGTGGAGGTTCCATCATGCTTTGGGGCTGTGTGGCCAATGCCGGCACCGGGAATCTTGTTAAAGTTGAGGGACGCATGGATTACACTCTCTATCAGCAGATTCTTGACAATAATGTCCAAGAATCAGTGACAAAGTTGAAGTTACACAGGGGATGGATCTTTCAGCAAGACAATGATCCAAAACACCGCTCCAAATCTACTCAGGCATTCATGCAGAGGAACAATTACAATGTTCTGGAATGGCCATCCCAGTCCCCAGACCTGAATATCATTGAACATCTGTGGATCATTTGAAGAGAGCAGTCCATGCTCAGCGACCATCAAACTTAACTGAACAGGAATTGTTTTGTAAAGAGGAATGGTCAAAAATACCTTCATCCAGGATCCAGGAACTCATTAAAAGCTACAGGAAGCGACTAGAGGCTGTTATTTTTGCAAAAGGAGGATCTACTAAATATTAATGTCACTTTTCTGGTGAGGTGCCCATACTTATGCACCTGTCAAATTTTGTTTGAATGCAGATTGCACATTTTCTGTTAGTACAATAAACCTCATTTCAAGGCAGAAACATTACTGTGTCCAACAGTTATTACATATATCAAACTGAAATAGCTGTTGCAAAAACACCAATTTTTATAAAACATTAAGCTTAAGATTAATAGGGGTGCCCAAACTTTTTCATATAACTGTATATAGAAAATGGGGTATTATATTATTATGACCGGACAATGCATTGTTATATTGCTCAGGAATCCCAAATCAGCCCAAGTAAAAGCGTAGCATTAGTCCGGTTAATCCATAAGAAAAGAAAAAGATAATACCAAAAACAGTGACCTCATTCAAGCTACTAATGCCCCTGCTGTAGATAGTAGCAATGCGACCAGTATTTCCTAAATGCGGAAAAGCACAACACCGTGATGGTGTAGATGGGCACTCAGTGCCCAACGCGTGTCGCCACACACGGTGGCTTCATCAAGGGCTTGTAAGACACATACTGCGGCGCTATTATATATAGTTAAAATACACAGCCTAATTACCGGTAAGACAGCTGATTGAGACCGCCCGAGACCGTGTGTGGCTGAAGCAGAGACGAACCCTCTCACCCGGAAATGCTATATACAGCGCATGCGCAGATGGCAGCTCTCAGTATGATGGAGAGGACGCTTTCCTCACCCTGGAGACCGCGACGCTCAAGGCGATATGCCTATATCGACTGTGCAGGATGAGGAAAATGCCCAGATACCATATTATATACCGCACCAGCCATACTTGACAGATCATTCCTGGTCCACCTTCAGATGAGTTAGATGCATCTTGTGGTTCATTGGTAAAGGCTTTTCTGCTAAGGCTGGTGTGGTGTGTAGTTTTATATATAACACACTTTAGAGCATCATATTGGTTCCTATGGTTACTTTCCAGTTGATATGGCTCTACTTTAAAATTTACTTGATAATAAACTAATCTAACTCATCTGAAGGTGGACCAGCAATGATCTGTCAAGTATGGCTGGTGCGGTATATAATATGGTATCTGGGCATTTTCCTCATCCTGCACAGTCGATATAGGCATATCGCCTTGAGCGTCGCGGTCTCCAGGGTGAGGAAAGCGTCCTCTCCATCATACTGAGAGCTGCCATCTGCGCATGCGCTGTATGGAGCATTTCCGGGTGAGAGGGTTTGTCTCCGCTTCTGCCACACGCGGTCTCGGGCGGTCTCAATCAGCTGTCTTACCGGTAATTAGGCTGTGTATTTTAACTATATATAATAGCGCCGCAGTATGTGTCTTACAAGCCCCTGATGAAGCCACCGTGTGTGGCGACACGCGTTGGGCACTGAGTGCCCATCTACACCATCCCAGTGTTGTGCTTTTCTGCATTTAGGAAATACTGGTCGCATTGCTACTATCTATAGCAGGGGCATTAGTATCTTGAATGAGGTTACTGTTTTTGGTATTCTTTTTCTTTTCTTATGGATTAACCAGACTAATGCTATGCTTTTACTTGGGCTGATTTGGGATTTCTGAGCAATATAACAATGCATTGTCCGGTCATAATAATATAATACCCCATTCTCTATATATATATACTGTGCACAGGTCACTTTAGCTACGGTGTATCTCTGGTACTATTGGTGGCTATTAGCCATTTATTTATTGTGCAATATTGATCACCAGGGATAGCCTGCATTTAGTTCATTTTTTCTATCATGTATTTGATTTATTGTGATTATGCCTTGAGATGGTTTCTGAAGTAGATGGGCTTTCCACCAGTGGTTAATTCCACTGTATTTTTACTTGTGTTTTAATGAATTTGATGTGTCTGTGACGTTGTTATATGTATTGACATTAATAAAATTTATATGTATATTTGTGTATACTATTGGTGTATTGTCTATACTGGGTGATCACTGCATATTAGCAAACCTACTACTGACATGCGCCGTTCATATATGGCGGATGTCAGTAAGGGATTAATAACATATACCAGTCATAACTAACAAACAAAGCAGCACACTGTAACGCTAAGTATGCAAACATTAAATATATGAAATTTGAATTGCATAACTGCTCTAGAAAATAGGAAAAAACAAAGATATCTAGCACATAATTTGGCCAATGATGCATGTCCAGGAGCCACGGCAAGGCGACCTTCATTGCTGGGAACCTATTCTAATGTGATTCCTCTCCTAGGCTGAAGCCTACATTTATATGGGTAGGTAGGATCCTGCAGTAATTAAAACTGCCACAGGCTGATGGTGGAGTGCTCAGTCAGAGAGCCTATGTATAAACATCAAAAGACTGACCATCACTTCCAAACAGCCTAGGAGAGGAATCACATTAGGACAGGTTCCCAGCAATGAAGGTCGCCTTGCCGTGGATGCTAGGCATGCATGAATTGGCCAAATTATGTGCTAGGTATCTTTGTTTTTTCCTACTTTCTAGAGCAGTAATGCAATTCAAATTTCATATATTTCATGTTTGCATGCTATAGTACTACACAGTGCAACTTCATTTCTTAGTTATATATGGAGATGGCTACTCATAAGGAGAGTTCACACATCATGGCTTTTCAGCGTTTTTTACTGCAGATTTTTATGCAAATTTTCAGCTGCCTTTTGCCGCATCAGCAAAGTCTATGAGAAACCAGAATTCTCTGTTCACACATCATGGTTTTTTAGTGTTCAGTATTTTGTGCCTTGGTTGGGTTTTTGGAAAAAAGCATGTCACTTCTTTCAGCATTTTTTCAGTGTTTTTTCACCGATAGGAAGTAATGAGTGGTGAAAAAATCACTGAAAAAATGCCCCAAAAACGCAGGTACCATTTTTTTCAGCGTTTTTCAGCATTTTTGATGGCATATACTGTACATGCACAAAAAGAGACAGAAGGACAGTAAAAAAATCGCTGAAAAAATGCGCCAAAAGTACAAGAAAAATCTGCAGCAAACCTCCCTTGAGAGATCAGGTTTTGCTGCAGATTTGTGACGGAAAAAAAACCATGATGTGTGAGCATAGCCTTAGTTTGCACATGTACACACCAGTTTTCTGTTTGGAAGTGACGGTCAGTCTTTTGATATATATAAATATACCAAGGCTGGGCAGACATCCTTTATATTTGATAAACCAGGGTGTTACACCATATTGAAAATATTTATTGCTTAAAGAGAACGTCATCAGGATTTTATACCTCGAACTAATGGCTTGTATGTAAAGGTGGACAAGCCCATTGCACTTGCAACTCAAAATAATCCAATTTTAATTGTGAAAACATTAAGGCTACATTCACACTTTCAATATTTGGTGAGTATTTTACATCAGTATTTGTAAGCAAAAATCAGAAGTGGAACAATCGAAGGAAAAGTATAATAGAAACACATCACCACTTCTGTATTTATCACCCACTCCTGACTTTGGCCTATTATGTAAATTAAGTTACTCATGTTTTTTCATTGTGTTTTTGATTGCATTTTTTTCATGGTTTTTTTGTGTTTGTGACGCTGTGATTTTGGTCACTTATTGGTATGTCATGTTTTAAACAAAGCTGCTTTGTTTTTGATACTTCCTGGTATTTGCGTTGACAAAACTTTATTGATACAGTCATATGCAGATAATATATGTTTTTTTTGCTTTTCTGCTGCTGAAATGCATGTGCTTTTTTACCTGTGGACTTTCTGCATCTAATGGAAGTCTATGGGAAAAATCTGCACATAAAACTCAGCGTTTCTGAAAGAGAATTTGACATGTAGCGGATGTGAAACACGCACCGCAGGTCAGTTTACGGTGAGTGAAAAAGAAGCACAGTGGACAGGAGATTTCTATAAATCCCATCCACTTTGCTGGAACTGTAAGACGCTGCATTTTTGGTGCAGTAAAAATACACAGTGTCGAAAACTCACCAAAAGTTCATAATGGGCATACAGATGGCCATAAGACTACGTTCCCACAATTAGTTTTTGGTGATTTTTTTTACAATGTGTATTTTTGAAAAAAAAAATGCAAGATACCTATTCTAATAGGTGCAGAAAATCTGCAACATCAAAAGCTCATTGTGAGAACGTAGCCTTAAAGCCATCCTTTCACCATGAAAATGCAGTCCAATCTCCAATCATATTCTAGATCATAGGGATCAGAGTAGATTAATATATAGTTGTGTGAGAAAAGATTCAGTATTACCTCTGATTTAATCATTCTGAGAGTTTTGGTCCAGTGGGCGGTCCTATCAGTGACTGACAGCTTTCTATGTATAAGTGTCCGTACAGAGATAGTCGTCAGTCAAAGTCTAAATGGATTTCTACAGGCAAGGTAAGGACTTACTCAGCATTAAAGTACCTTTACATCAATGCCATTAGTTTGGAGTATAACATCCTGATGACAAGTTCTCTTTAAATGGGATATAATTGTTATCATGGATGAAATCTGACGCACATTTTGAAGAGTTTCTTGACAGATATGGCATACATCAGATTTAAAAATTAATCAGTGCAGAATCCACACTAAAACACTGTAAAATAAGCTTATGTTTGTTTTGTGTTGCTTGTTAGCCCTAAATAGATGTTAAGGGCTCACCCAGTGAGATGGATTCAAAGCCAGGCCATTTATTTCTGTTCCTATCCAGGTACATTTTCATGCTTGTAAATATTTTTCTCATTTGGATATTCAAATAATTTGTGCATCTTTTTGTGATATATGGAGCTCAATTGTTATGCTATTTTTGCACCCTCACATCTTATTTTTCTGTCGATATCAGGTGATATTGGTAGGAAAATAAAGGAAATAGATGTCTGTTTTTTGAATTTTTTTTATCTTCACAAAGAACCACCAAAACACATTGTAAAATGTGTTACCATTTCTGGAACAATAATTTTTATACAGTATGTTATGCCAGCTTCAGCAGTGAAGAATGTTCTCTTTTATCAAAGTGAATTGAGATCTGCCTTGTTTACAGCCTAAACAGGAGGTTCCTATCTCATCATACAGTATATGACCTGAGTGAGAGATACCGTAGCCAAAGCGTAACACATACACATGCAATAAAACCCGATTCACTGTTGCCTGGGGTCACAGCACTGCACCTTGACCCATGTGACCCCTACAAATGAACATAGGCTCAAAATACAGTACGGAAAGTATTCAGACCCCTTTACATTTTTCACTCTTTGTTTCATTGCAGCCATTTGGTAAATTCTAAAAAGTTTATTTTTTCTCATTAACTTACACTCTGCACCCTATCTTGACTGAAAAAAACAGAAATGTAGAAATTTTTGCAAATTTATTAAAGAAAAACTGAAATATCACATGGTCATAAGTATTCAGACCCTTTGCTCAGTATTGAATAGAAGCACCCTTTTGAGTCTTCTTGGGAATAATGCAACAAGTTTTTCACACCTGGATTTGGGGATCCTCTGCCATTCTTCCTTGCAGATACTCTCCAGTTCCGACAGGTTGGATGGTGAATGTTGGTGGACAGCCATTTCAGGTCTCTCCAGAGATGCTCAATTGGGTTTAGGTCAGGATTCTGGCTGGGCCAGTTCAGAATGGTCACAGAGTTGATGTGAAGTGTTATTTTAGCTGTGTGCTTAGGGTCATTGTCTTGTTGGAAGGTGAACCTTCGGCCAAGTCTGAGGTCCAGAGCACTCTGGAAGAGGTTTTCATCCAGGATATCTCTGTACTTGGCCACATTCATGTTTCCTTCAATTGCAACCAGTCATCCTGTCCCTGCAGCTGAAAAACACCCCCATAGCATGATGCTGCTGCCACCATGTTTCACTGTTGGGATTGTATTGGGCAGGTGATGAGCAGTTCCTGGTTTTCTCCACACATACTGCTTAGAATTATCACCAAAAAGTTCTATCTTCGTCTCATCTGACCAGAGAATCTTATTTCTCATAGTCTGGGAGTCCTTCATGTGTTTTTGAGCAAACTCTATGCGGGCTTTCATATGTCTTGCACTGAGGAGAGGCTTCCGTCGGGTCACTCTGCCATAAAGGCCCGACTGGTGGAGGGCTGCAGTGACAGTTGACTTTGTGGAACTTTCTCCCATCTCCCTACTGCATCTCTGGAGCTCAGCCACAGTGATCTTGGGGTTTTTCTTTACCTCTCTCACCAAGGCTCTTCTCCCACGATTGCTCAGTTTGGCCGAGGTCTAGGAAAACTTCTGGTGGTTCCAAACTTCTTCCATTTAAGAAATATGAAGGCCACTGTGCTCTTAGGAACCTTGAGTAATGCAGAAATTCTTTTATAACCTTGGCCAGATCTGTGCCTTGCCACAATTCTGTCTCTGAGCTCCTTGGGCAGATCCTTTGAGCTCATGATTCTCATTTGGTTTGACATGCACTGTGAGCTGTGAGGTCTTATATAGACAGGTGTGTTCCTTTCCAAATCAAGTCCTATCAGTTTAATTAAACACAGCTGGACTCCAATGAAGGAGTAGAACAATTTCAAGGAGGATCACAAGGAAATGGACAGCATGTGACTTAAATATGAGTGTCTGAGCAAAGGGTCTGAATACTTAAGACCATGTGATATTTCAGTTTTTCTTTTTTAATAAATTTGCAAAAATTTCTACATTTCTGTTTTTTTTTCAGTTAAAATGGGGTGCAGAGTGTACTTTAATCAATCATTGTGCAAAAATTTAACAACGTTTCAAAGTGTTTTATGGCAGCATAATATGTGTACAGTAAATCAGAAACACTTAGGTTTGACTGCTATAAAGATATGATGTAATAAAGAATGGACATTCACTTTAAGTTCATTAATAATTATCTAAACTCATTTTCATCCACTGCCTAATGATTACTAGCTTCCATTCCATTATCTGATCCATCTTAGGTTTACTTCGCAATGCATCTATATGAATGATTAATGTATGCTGTGTGATTTCTGAGAATGTTTTCTTTCTGAATATAGCTACAGCTGTTAGTGTATAATGTTAACAGATCATCATTATTATAGAATTATAGCTGCATTTATCATTAAATGTATGCTTTTTTTCCAGTTTTTCCAGGTAATTAAGATTGTTAAGGATAAGTCAGACATACAAGCATACTGCAATCTTGATGTACAGTGTGGTGTCACAGCTACTCTGCAGCTATTCTGGATTAGAGAATTTATAGTATTGATCCCCTGAGTTTTCTGTTATTTATCTTTTTAAAATCCGCAATATATTTGCAGAAATATGGGCCTTTTTCTTCAAAGCTGATTTTATGGTCTTTACCAAGGGGGCATTGCCAACAGCATTGTCTGGAGGTTTTCTTTATGCTTCATTGCATTATTATCCTGTGGCCACACTACATTGGAAAAGGCCATAAAAATTAGCATTAAATAAAAAGGTCTATATCTCTGGAATCATAAGGCAACTTTAAAAAGGGAAAACACCTGAAGGTAAGCAGCGGGAATAAATAGGAGCAAAAACTAACCATTTTTGAACTAATGACATCATTAGTAAATAAAATCTCTTGCCTCTGTGACATGCCACCTGGGGCCGTGGGGTACTCGGTGCCAGGCCGGTCGGTGCTGGGGATGTCACGGTGGCAGTGACCTGGTCCGTGACCCAGGGCGGTCAATTAAAGGAAAGGTAAAAGGGGAATAAAGCTTTTGGAGATAATGTTCATGATGCCACCTGTGGTATGCGGCTATATGGGGCCACCGCTGCGGTGCAAATCCACTGGAGCTGATGGTGACGCAGCAGAGTTGGTTCAGCTCTCCACAGGCAGAACTAAGCTCCAGGGCAGTATATGATGATTTGTAGAGGTAGATGTTATTGGTGCAGAGTAATGCAGGGCTGGTGACGCAGTAATTAGTCAAGGACACAGTGGGGTGCAATCTTCAGTCTTTAGTTACAGTTGTTAAGCTGCTCCAAGTTACAGTGGCAAGGTTATAACCACCCACATCGTCCTCTGTCCTCCGGGGAAGTGATCCAGCCAACTATCAGGTATCTTGGAAGCACTTGAACGGGACCCCTTTCTGTGTACCTCTCCAGGTCGTCTCTCTGTGCTGGCTCTCGCTATCCTGCCCTTGCCTCACACCCAGTGTCCCAAGCCAGTGGCCGCGGGCCTTGTCAGGCGACGTCCTCTGAGTCCCCTTGGTCCTCTACGGCCACCTTTTAAGCGATTAAGTGTGGAGTGTGGCTACAGCACCTGAAATGCTGCAACTAGTGTTGAGCGAGTATGTTCTGTTCCGAGTATGCTCAGGCGAGCTCCGAGTATTTACAGATGCTCGGTGATATGTTTGAATCGCTCCCGTGTGCATGATTTGCAACTGTTTGACAGCTTTATTACATGTGAGGAATGTGTAAGAAATAGACATTCCTTAAATGTACTAAAACTGTCAAACTGTCGCAAATCATGCACACGGGAGCGATTCAAACATATCACCGAGCAGCTGTAAATACTCGGAGCTCGGCCCGAGCGTACTTGGCGAAAGGGTTAACGGAACATACTCGCTCAACACTAGCTACAACCTCCAGTTTGCTAGCTGAGACCTAAAGTGCTCCACTAGGCTGGGGCCGGTCCCCTACTGCGGCCTGATCCCTCCACGTCAGCGTGAATTCAGGCGCACGAGTGGCATCCTGCACTCGCCGTGCTCCTGGGATCCCTTCTGTCTCTATGGAGCCCTCCTCACTGCTACTGTCTTCTTTCCTCACTTTCCTCCTCCTGGGCCTCACTCACTAGGACCGACTCCTCTCTCACTCCTTCCTTGCTCTCCTGAGCAGAGCTCCCCCTGAGCTCCAAATTCCCAACTGCCTCTCCTCAGAACCCCTTCCAGAAGGTTCCCCTTCTTCTTATACTCCTACCGTCTGTGCTCCACTGAACTTCTTCCTCCACCCACCTCCTCAACTTAGTTCCACCTTCCTGACAGGGACAGGGACTGTGCTCTCCCTCAGGAGCAATCACGCCCTTCCCTCAGGAGTGGTGTGTGTTGGATGTGAGTGTGTGGGTCCCGGGTAGTGCTCCCTCCTTACCTGAGACTGGGGTATCAGTACCTCTGTGGCAACTGGACCCGCAGGGGCGCCACATCTGCAGTAGCATTGCCAGTCCACGCATGCGCACTTTGCTCTGCCTTATTGCAGGCAGAGCAAAGGACGTCGGTGCGCATGTGCTGATCAGCGTAATTCCGGCTCTTGCCAAAGTGCCCCTGCTTAAGCCTACTATGCTACGCAATCAGAGTCGGAGGTGGTGGCATTTGTTGAGAGACTTAAAAATTGGTGACAGGTTTCCTTTAGGTTTTGCTTCTTTAACCCCTTTACCCCCGAAGGCTGTTTGCACATTTATCACCCGGCCAATTTTTACAATTCTGACCAGTGTCACTTTATGACGTAATAACTATGGAACGCTTCAACGGATCCCACTGATTCTGAGATTGTTTTTTTCGTGGCATATTGTATTTCATGATAGTGGTAAAATATATTTGATATGACTGGCGTTACTTTGTGAAAAATCTGAAATTTGGCGAAAATGTTGAAAATTTTGCAATTTTCCACTTTGAATTTTCATGCCCTTAAATCAGAGAGATACCGTATGTCACACAAAATAGTTAATAAATAACATTTCCCACATGTCTACTTTACATCAGCCAAATTTTGAAGCCATTTTTTTTGTTAGGAAGTTTTAAGGGTTAAAAGTTGACCAGCGATTTCTAATTTTCCAACAAAATTTACAAAATAATTTTTTTAAGAACCACATCATATTTGAAGTAACTTTGAGGGGCCTTTATGACAGAAAATACCCAAAAGTGACACCATTCTAAAAACTGCACCCTCGAGGTGCTCAAAACCACATTCAAGAAGTTTAGTAACCCTTCGGGTGCTTCTTAGGTATTTTTGGAATGTGGAAGAAAACAATGAACATTTAACTTTTTTCACAAAAATGTTACTTTAGACATATTTTTTTTATTTTTGCAAGGGTAACAGGAAAAATGGATCCCAAAATTTGTTGTTCAATTTCTCCTGAGCACGACGAAACCCCATATGCAGGGGAAAACCACTGTTTGGGCGTATGGCATGTTTTGGATGGGACGGAGCGCCATTTGACTTTTTGAATGTAAAATTTGTTTGAATAATTAGCAGATGCCATGTTGCGTTTGGGGAGGCCCTGTTGTGCGTAAACAGTGGAAACCCCCCCCACAAGTGACTCCATTTTGGAAACTTGACCCCTCAAGGAATTTATTTAGATATGTGATGAGCACCTTGAATCTACAGGTGCTTCACAGAATTTTACAACATGGATCTGTAAAAATGAAAAAAATATATATATTTTTCCCACAAAAATGTTGTTT
Organism: Phyllobates terribilis; assembly: GCF_046119375.1. Taxonomy (NCBI): domain Eukaryota; kingdom Metazoa; phylum Chordata; class Amphibia; order Anura; family Dendrobatidae; genus Phyllobates; species Phyllobates terribilis. The sequence continues at coordinate 54,867,260 of NW_027362771.1, read as the reverse complement.
TAGCCCCCACTATTTTTATTTTCACAAGGATAGCAGGAAAAAATGGACCCCAAAATTTGTTGTGCAATTTCTTCTGAGTATGCCGATAACCCATATGTGGTTGAAAACTACTTTTGAGTCACAGTGCAAAGCTCAGAAGGGAAGAAACGCCATATTGGAGTTAATATTTTGCTGGGCTGGTTTGACGGTGCCATGTCACATTGGCAGAGCCCTTAAGGTGCCAGAACAGAAGAACCCCTCATGAGAGACCCCATTTTATAAACTACACCTCTCAATGAATTCATATAGGGGTGGTGCAGTGAGCATGTTGACACGACATGTGCCTCACAGAATTTTACACCATTGGGCGGTGAAGAAAGAATAATTACATTTTTACCACCAAAGTTTTGTTGTAGCCCCAGATTTTACATTTTCACACTGGGAAATGGGTAAAAATGGCATCAAAAATTTTGCTGAATGTATAAATACCCCATATGTGGCTGTACAGTACTGCTTAACCATATGGCGAGACTCGGGAGCGCAGAATTTCCTAGAATAGTATGCAGATACCATATACCGAGACCCTAAGTGCTAGAAGAACAGAATCCCCCCTCAAGTGTCCCCATTTTGGAAATCATACCCCTTTGGGAATTTATCTACAGGTGTAATGACGATTTTGACTCCTTGGGTGTTTTCCAGAAACAAGCAGCAGTAGATGTTGCTGATTGAAAATTGCAAACTGCCGTTGTAGTGCCCAGCTCATGCTTGTGGAGACATGCACCCGAAAATTAGGCAGGCTCTCATCACTACAGAAATGCCAAACATGTGGATACTAACTGCAGTTTAGGCACACTGTGGGGCTCAAAAGGGAGGTGAGCATTTATATTTGGGAGTACAGAATTTGCTGAATTTCTTTTGGGGGGAAAGGGCCATTTCACTTTCCCAGAGCCTTTGTGGTACTAGTAACGTGGAAGTGCCCTATATTTCCGTTAACAGATGAAGGACCTGAGTGGGGACTTGCTTTTTTTGTGGATTGAGTCAAAGCTTTTATTGTGATCTAAAATGTTATGTAAAATGTTCCTATTCTCTACGCTGAGCACTGATATGGGGGTTTGCATTTAAATCTCTGAGTGACATGATTCAGATGAACCCCCGAGGGATCCATTCACTATAATGAGGCAGCAGAGTTACTCTGGACTCTGTCTGGCCTCTGTTTAGCAGTGTCCTTTTTTTTCAGAGATTTACAAAGCTGTGGCTGATGGCACTTTTATGCACACCTAATAAAAAGACGGACACAGCTGGATCACAGGCCAAACGGCGTCCACGGTGCCTCCATCTGCCTCATTACAGGGAATCTTCTACCGGACGTTCCGTCTGAATCACGTATTTCAAAGATTTACACGGAGACCCGATGCGATCTCTCAGCGCAGAGCGCAGGTTAAATGTGAGCAGAGCCTTACTGCGATCTTTGGGAGACAGAATGAACAAATCAGCAGCAGGTGAAGAATTGGTTTCATTTTTTTTTACACCATTCCTCATGCAGTATAAATGATTAGAAGACTTTATTCTTCGGGTCAGTGCGATTACAGCGATACCAGATTTATATATTTTTATTTTTGGCAGCTGTCACACACTAAAAGATGCTTTTTTTTTGTTGCAAAGACTAGTTTTTGAATCGGCATATTTTGAGAGCTATAATTTTTCCATATTTCGGCCGACAGAGTCATGTAGGGGCTTGTTTTTTGCGGGACAAGTTGACGTTTTTATTGGTACCATTTTGGGGCACATGACATTTTTAAATCACTTTCTATTCAATTTTTTGGGAGACAGAATAAAAAAAAACAACAATTCAAAACATTTTTGGGGGGTTATTTTTTATGCCGTTCGACAAGTGGCAGAATTGATAAGGTAGCTTTTTTCTTCGGGTCAGTATGTTTACAGTGATGCTACATTTATATAGTTTTTTATGTTATGTTTTTAATTTTTTTGCATCGCTTTATTCTGAGAGTATGATTTAACTAACTTGCTGGTGCCTGATGACCCGAATGTCGTCATGATGACATCGAGTCACAATGGCAATGATCGGAACCTTGCGATGATGTCGCGGGGTCTCTGATCGAAGGGCTTTCTTTCCACTGACTGCTCCTGAAATGCTGCGATCCACTTCGATTGCAGCATTTTGGGGATTAATGTTCTGGTAGCGATGCGTGACCGCTCCTGGCACTGAGTGCTGGGTGTCAGCTGTCAGAATCAGCTGACACCCGGTGGCGATTGCGCTCGCGGGCGTGATCGCCGAGACATATCTATATGCACCTGGTCATTAAAGCCCAGGGCACAGTGATATATAGATACGTCTCACGTCAGAAAGGGGTTAATGTAAAGGAGCTTAAGCTAATTGGCCGTATTTTTTTCTGGCAGGTTATTTCAGCCACACACAACATGTCTCTATTTTAATGCTACAGGAGACCCATGTTCATTCAAATTCTGTCCTCAACTGCATTCCTAAATACAATCCGACATGGCAATCCTGGTGCCAAACTAAAGGCGTCTGTTTGGCTTTTTTTTGTTTTGACAGTTTTGACTTCTTTGATTGATCCCCTGAAAAGATATATACATATGTTCTTGCAAGTGTCTTGGACATCTCACCATTTCAGAATTGCCATTGTTTATTTCCCAAATCAGAGTCAACAGTTTTGGTTCAGACAGCCTAAAACTACAGGGAAACTTTGCTGGTTCTTCTCCTGTGATACTAGGCAGCGACTTCAATCCTGTAAATCCCTCAATGGATGTCACTACAGGTAAGTCTTCTTTTCCTGTGTCATCCATATAGGGAGTTAATATGATCTTCTCAATCTGCGTGTGGTGGGTGTTTGGAGGGTCCGTTATTGGTTATAGTTTTTTTTAGTCTTCAGCTCATTCCTTATATAATTTCAAAAGGTGAAACTTTGCTTTGGATTTCAAGGTTGAACATACCAACAGTAACGAAAGGTTTAACTGCTTCACATCACAACGCTGCCTTTTCACATACTCATGACCATACAGTTTTCAATTTCCATCTGCTGGTTCCCCCAGGAAAAGCTGTGTCGGGCCTTATCCCGCCACTGTAAATGCAGATACATTTCTGGGGAATCAGTGTTGTGGGTGTTCTAGGTCAGCATTGTTAATGCTAAAGTTTTAGATAATCAATCACAATAATTTGTGTGGGGGGATACAAGCTAAGTTGCATTAAACATTAACTAAACTTTTTTTTAATTTAATTATTGATCAACTTTTGCAAAGTACTTTGTAATATACTTCATTGCCTTAGTTGACTATCTTCTTTCTTAAATACCATAATGAAAGCGCTATTTTGAATGGCTTGTTCATGCTGCTTTAGAAGCTGCTTTAGAAGCTGCTTTGAACAGCTGCTCTAGCAAGAATCCGTATTCAAACACTATTGACAAACTCTCTCCCTGTCTGAACATGGGATAGAGGAGCACAAAAGCTCATGCTGGGAGATTGTTTGTAAATAAATTTAATTTTGCCTCCATGTTGTGGAGATATTATCAATTAAAGTATTTGGCAATTAAACACTTATTTTTTTTTTAAATCCAAGTGGGCATTACAAATAGGTATATACTTCTTTCTTTTTCTGATGCTGACCAATCATAAGCATGCAGCAACACACTGGAGAAAGAAGAACAACCCCTCACCATAGCATTGACAAACAGTCTGCTCTCCTCACTGCAGTGTGATGATAGAGTGGTGGGTGTGGACCCACTGCGCCACGGGCCTACCTTGGAGGGGTGTAAGTAGGTCGTTACCTGGTGTTCACAAGAGCCTGTGATGGTGGGTTGTAGTGAATATTCATGGTCTTTAATAGCGGGCACACTGATGGGAGAGTGGCAGCAGGAGCCGCGCTGCGATAGTGTGCCAGCTATTGAAGAGACTGAATGGTCACTACTCCCCATGCACACAGTCCCGGTGCGGGGAGCAGTGACTATTCCGACACAGCATCTCACACTGTGTGAGGGCGCATGGCAGGGACACCATGTGCGCCCTGCCATTCGCAGCTCACACAGTGAGAGTGTCGGCAGCAGAGCGGGACAGCCCTGGAGGAGAGAGGAGGTGAGTATGATTGTTTATTTTTTGTGGGCAGCGTGATGGGGGCTCAAGGGGTGCCATGCATACCAGATTGGGGGATCAAGGGGTGCCATGCATACAAGGATGGGGGCTCAAGGGGTGCCATGCATGCCAGGATGGGGGATAAAGTGGTGCCATGCATTCCAGGATGGGGGATCAAGGGGTGCCAAGCATACCAGGATGGGGGCTCAAGGTGAGCCATGAATACCAGGATGGGGGCTCAAGGTGGGCCATGCATACCAGGATGGGGGATAAAGGGGTGCCATGCATACCAGGATGGGGGATCAAGGGGTGCCATGCATACCAGGATGGGGGATCAAGGGGTGCCATACATACGAGGATGGGGGATCAAGGGGTGCCATGAGTACCAGGATGGGGGATAAATTGGTGCCATGCATGCCAGGATGGGGGATCAAGGGGTGCCATGCATACCAGGATGAGGGATAAAGGGGTGCCTTGAATACCAGGATGGGGGATAAACGGTTGCCATGCATACCAAGATGGGGGATAAAGGGGTGCCATGAATACCAGGATGGGGGGTAAAGAGGTGCCATGAATACCAGGATGGGTGATCAAGGGGTACCATGCATACCAGAATGGGGATGAGGGCCACGTATACCAGGATGGGATGGGGGCCACGTATACCAGGAAGGAGGGGCCATACATACCAGGATGGAGGCTATTAACAGTATTGGGGGACATTACCCCAATACCAGTGTCAGCAGCAGACCCCCTCCCCCATAACAGGGCATCATGACCACATTTTTTGCTTACATTTTTTTCCCTATTTTCCTCCTCTAAAACCTAGGTGCGTCTTATGGTCCGGTGCGTCTTATAGTCTGAAAAATACGGTACTAGCTCCCATTATAACTTAGAACACGCTCTGTGTGAGTCACAATGACAAAGTCTGCTCTCCTCACTGCCGGGTGATTACATGTACCAGAAAACAGCAGACCTGAACATGATTAACAGTTTTCAGCTATCATCTCCAGCAGTCAGTGTGGAAGAAAGACAGAATAGTAGAATTGGCAGCACTGCACTTGCTTTGGTAATGAGTATTTGGTCCTGCCAAAAAAGCTCATTTGATTTTGAGAGGAGACCTACTAGACTAAACTTCTGCAGTACTGCTCCTCTCTCTGTTTAGAATTTTTGGACATTGTTCTCTACAAGTGTTCTTTTTTTGCCAAAATCTAAGATAAAGTCAAAATGAGCAAATACCCTGCTGTAAATAAATAAATAGCTATAGTGCATGAAATGAACATAGGGTACTTAGTTAACATGTTCAAAAGAAGGTAAAAGCCATCCTACCGCATCGTGGTGACCCTATTCACGACAGTCCTAACCTCTAGTATTAAAACCTTACCATATGTCAAATGACATAAATGTGTATAAGGCTGTGTGCCCATGATGCATTTTTTAAGCATTTCCGCAGCGGCAATTCAGCTGCAGAAACGCTTAAAAACGCTTGGTAGAAGGTCTGCCATGTTCCCCAATGATAATCCACATGTGCTGTGCACATGCTGCGGAAATTTCCGCTGCGGATTATCATTGCGGAAAAAAACGCAGCACTACCAATTATTTTGTGCTGTGTTTTCGCCGCCATTGACTTGCATTGGAACGCTTGGATTACGCATCACTGCATCTGTACATGCGGAATCCATGTGTTCCAATGTGCGGATGGTACCCGGGTGTGGAGAAGAGGAGACTCTCATCCAGACCCGGGTACCATAGAACCTGTGAAAAAAAGAATAAAATAAAAAATAAACATTATACTTACCTTCTGATGGCCCCTGGTGTCTTTGTCCTGGCTTGCCGGCAGATCGCGGTGGACTCAAGGACCTGCCATGACGTCATTTAGTCATGTGACGGGTCACCCGACCGCTGACGTCAGCAGGTCCTTTCAGTGTACCGCGAGCTGCCGGCAAGCCGAGACGCATCGAATAAAGACACAGGGTAAGTATATATATATATATATATATATATATATATATATATATATTTATTTATTTTTTTTTAACATTCTTTCGGTCACACTATATAAATCCATGCTGTTTGCATGGATTTATATAGTGTGACCAAGTTGTCACAAGCACTTTCCAAGTGATGCTAAAATCGCCTGGAAAGCGCTTGTCAATCCGCATGCGGAAATGCATGTGAAGAACGCTTCACAAACGCTTGTCCCTGGCAGGAAAAACACATGTACGATCCGCATGCGTTTTTTCTGCCAGGGAGATGCAGAAATGCTCAGGAAAAAATCCGGAGCATTTCTGCATCGTGGGCACATAGCCTAAGAGTTTTTCACACCACTGTAAGTTGGTATGCATGCAACATGTAGGCGCATGTTCACACTGGCCACTAAACAGACAAAACCTAAGATAAGAACAAAATGAGCAAATACTCTGCAGTAAATAAATAAATAAATAAATAAATAGCAATAGTGTATAAAAATAACATAGGGAACTTAGATAACATAATGTTGATCAAAAAAGCGTAAAAGTAATCTTTTTTTTGTGTGGATTTATAAAATATCAATATAACTAGGGCATATGGAATTGATAAGGGGCAGTTGATTAGGGTACATTGCATGACCATGTATTTCAGTGTCACCTAATTATTCCAATTAGCCACATACAACATTTTAGAGCCGCAGAGTACAAGTGCATGTAAAAGTATTTTCTCCAAAGAATAACAGGTAAATGCCAAGGTTTCCTGCAACTAGATATTAATTATCAAAATGATCAGTTAAGCAGCCATGGGAAAGGGAGTTATCCAAGGTGATGATCTGTAGGACGAATAAAAAAAGAAAAAAGAAAGAAGTGAAAATTAGATTAATACAGTACATCAGTTTGTGACATTAACACATATTTGCTTTGTAAATCAGATTATCTTTTCTCTTTGGCTGGTAAATGTTTTACTCAGTGGCAGCTACATAGTTGCATTATCACATGTTATGAAATCAATAGATCAATATTATTATAGAGATAAACATGCTCTAGGTGTGACTTGTTTTCATTGGCTTACAATGAGAAGTAATTTATGAGCAGCTTTTACTTACTGTATTGCACAGACAGCTGTACTTCTGAAATGGAATTTTCCCCTCTTAAACCAGATAAAGGGCAACCATATTTCCCAGTAAATTTTCAGAATAAGCTGTCCTGTGTGTGTTCATCAGGAGTGTCGTGCCATTTTATGCCTTGCATCCTGAATTTTCATCAGATAAGCCCTATTCAGACTCTATCATTGAATTTGCAATTGATTCTGAGTTGGTGGGAGGAGACTAGTTGGTATGATCTCTTCCATAGAAAGCACAGTATAGTACACAGAGAGGGATTCTTGATCTTCATACAATTTTTAAAGCACCACTCCAGCATTTTTTTTTAATTTTACCGCTGGAGTGGTGCAAAAAATCCAAGTACCTTGCCCCCTGTCTCATATTCAGCTTACGGCGTTTTCATCTGTTTTCGCCATTGTTCCAGTCTGTCTCAGTGTTTTATGGAGCAAGCTGGAAGTCACTAATCAATGTAAATCTATGAGACCATCGTACTGGCTTTCATAGACTTGTATTGAGAGCTTGTGACATAGCGTCTTAGTTTCGGCCAGTCAGAAGCTAAGCTCACAAGATAGCACCGAAGGACAGGAGTGGGGTCTACAAATGGTGAAGACACCAGAGGGTGAGTATATGACCAGGGGCAGGGGATTTGTGACGCATAAAGCACCTCTTCCGGGGTGAAAAAAAAACTAAATGCTGGAGTGGTGCTTTAAAAGGAGTTTGTCACCCTCGATATGCCAACCAAACTGTATAAACATTTATATAGGACACATCATATCAGGCATGTATAGTTTTACTTAACATTTGCTGAAAAGATTTACTTTCTTTTAATATGCAAATGAGGGTGCTTCAGTACACCCTTGGAATGGCTTATGCAGGGGTGTATCTAGGGGGGGGACAGGTAGGGCATTTGTCCCGGGCGCAGCCGGCAAGGGGGTGCCTTTGCGCCACCTAATGTGGTGGTCCGAGGTGTCTCCCCGGCAACTGCATTTTGCCGCCCCCTGTATTGGGAGTCGGCAGTTCTCTACGCTCGCTCTGAAGCTGACTGTCGGCTTCAAGAAGATGCAGTGCGCGCCTGCTCCCAGTGATCAATTGTACTCACGTCTTTCAGATGCGAGCACAATTGAAGCTCTCACCGCCGGCACTTCCAAGTCAAGGCGACGTCATCAGCATGATCAGATCAGCTAATCACGCTGCTGATGATACTCGCTGGAGCCGCATTGGCGCATACAACATTGGTGATAGGTGCTCTAGTGGAGCTGAAGACACCGAAGATTTATTGTAATAGGGAGGGGAGGTATTTGAGGACAAAGTATGGGGAGCGAGCAAAGGGATGGGTGCAGATAAGGTATGGGGAGCAAGGGAGGATGGGTGCAGACACCGTATTGGGAGGGAGAGTGAAATGGGTGAAGACACAGTATTGGGAGCGAGGGAGGGGGGATGGGTGTGGACACATTATGAGGAGCGAAACGGGATGGGTGTGGACACAGTATGGGGAGCAAGAGGGGATGGGTGTAGACAAAGCATGAGGAGTGAGGGGCGGTGGGTGCAGACACCGTGTTGTGAGTGAGAGAGGAGGGAATGCAGCGACACGTGTTGGGTCCAATCACTTTGCAGGTAACTATGTGCATTAATTCTATATATAGTTCTTTCATCTGCCTAGGTCACGTTGTTACCGCATGCATTGATCATTTATTAATATATTGACTGTAGCATCGGCGACGCCGTCCCTCTCACCACCGCGCTCCCCGCCCGGCGTCCTCCAGCGCTCCTCTTCCTGCTTCTGCCGGCGCGCGCAGATTCCCCGGGCACTGTGCTTAGGGCGCGCGCTCCCTCCCTCTTAAAGGGGCCGTGCTCGCCGCCCTAAGGAGTCCCTGGCCAATTGCCGGGGGTCCTCCCATATATAAAGCACCTCCTCCAATATGGAGGTGCCCGATCAATAGTTGATGCACAGTGTACTTATCTTTGCTTCAGCCCTCAGGTCCCGCTGCTAGCCTGACTACTAGTCCTGCCCGCCAGCCTGACTATCAGTCCAGTCCGCCAGCCTGACTACTCTCCAGCCCGACAGTCTGTCCTCCGTTCAGTCCGCCAGTCTGTCTATGGGCTTCGCCCGCCTGCGTACCTGGAAGCACCTGCCTGTTACCTGCCGTGCCTACCTGGAGGCCCCTGCTTGCTACCTGCCCGTCACTTGCCGTGACCACCTGCTGTGCCTACCTGGAGGCTCCTGCTTGCTACTTACCGTGCCTACCTGGAGGCTCCTGCCGTCACTAGCCGTGACCACCTGACAGCCTACCTAGAGGCTCCTGCCTGTCACTTGCCGTGACCACCTGACAGCCTACCTAGAGGCTGCTGCCTGTCACTTGCCGTGACCACCTGTCAGCCTACCTGGAGGCTCCTGCCCGTCACTTGCCGTGACCACCTGACAGCCTACCTAGAGGCTCCAGCCTGTCACCTGCCGTGACCACCTGACAGCCTACCTGGAGGCTCCCGCCTGTCGCCTGCCTTATCTGCCAGTCCATCCACCCGGATCACTCGTCAGCCTGCCTGCTGTGCCATCTGCAATACCGGTCAGTCCCTGCCATCTGACCCGTGGGAGTCACCTGCTCTCTTACAAGGTCGTCCCCAGAGTAGCACCTGGTCCCTCTGCTCGGTCCCTCCCTGGTCACGGAGTCCATAGCTGCCGTACTACCTGGGTCGGTCCAAGTTGATACTTAGTTACGCCCCTCTGGGTCCCTCCTTACACTGCAGCACAGAGGTTCCACCACCCGGATCCGTAACATTGACCTTGTGGTCAGTGATCTAAGGTGTTGTCTTCTATCTGGACATAATAAATAGAGGATTTTTCACAGTGCCTACAAAGTTAAGAGTTTTTTTTGGATTTTTGGGCTATTTTGCCCATACCTCTTGTATCTGAATATTGTTTGCACATGATATGTGTTTTAAGTGTTTTTTAAAAAATCTCCTTGTCTGTGTGTTGCTGATGTATTATTAATAAAGATTTTTTTCATATTTTGCATTATATCTGGGAGTGCACGGCTCTTTGTCTTGCCCTACGTCCTTTTCTCTTCTTTATACTAATTGATCCCTAGCGTGGGTTTACTGTAGCACCCCTTCATGTATTCATATATCTAATCATTAAGCTGTGCCCGCCAACTGCGTTGTGAGAGGAGGGAATGCATGCAGTCACAGTATGTGGAGTGGGGGCATGTATGAGGATACACTATGAGGGGCGGATGGGTGCGGACACAGTATGGGGAGTGAGGTGAGTGTATGAGGAAACAGCTTGTAGATAAAACTAGGAATGACAATAAGCGCAATAGGGTCTTACCCGGATTACAAAAGAAAGAGTAAAATGGGATTTGCTCACCGTCTTTGCTTACAAGCTAACAAAGGGGTTGTGACTTGTAAGCAAAGATGGCTGCTGCAGATCCACCAAACAGATAGTAAGCAAGCTTGGAGATGAAAGTGGATGTAAAACTGCAATGCCAAAAATCCAATATACAATAAGAGACCAGATGCGCTATACGGTAGATGCTGTTTTATTTGTCAACGCGTTTTGAGGTCATCATACCTCTTCATTAGGACAAACCACAATGATCATTGCAACCACGGTCATTATGCTCCTGATTCTCATGATGTATTTCTGTACTGATGGTGGTTCCGGTGATATATTTCTGTACTGCTGGTGGTCCTGGTAATGTACTAATGGTGGTCCTAGTGATGTATTCATATACTAATGTTGGTCATAGTGATGCATTTCTGTACTGATGGTGATTCTGGTGATATCTTTCTCTACTCCTGGTGCTTCTTGTGATGTATTTCTGTACTGATGAGGGTTGTGATGCTGTGTTTCTGTACTGATTGGGGTTCTACTGATGTATTTTTGTACTGATGAGGGTTGCGATGCTGTGTTTCTGTACTGATGGGGTCCTACTGATGTATTTCTGTACTGATGGTGGTCCTGGTAATGTACTAATGGTGGTCCTAGTGATGTATTCATGTACTAATGTTGGTCCTAGTGATGTGTTTCTGTACTGATGGTGATTCTGGTGATGTGTTTCTCTACTGCTGGTGGTTCTTGTGATGTATTTCTGTACTGATGAGGGTTGTGATGCTGTGTTTCTGTACTGATGGGGGTTCTACTGAGATATTTCTGTACTGATGAGGGTTGCGATGATGTGTTTCTGTACTGATGGGGTCCTACTGATGTATTTCTGTACTGATGGTGGTTCTGGTGTTGAATTCTTGTGCTCTTTTTGGTTCTGATCCTGTACACATGTAACAATTCAAAGCGTGTAAGATTACGTGATACATGTCTATGTTAATAAAATGTTGTGTTGTCTGAGAAGTTAAGGGTTACTAAGTTTTTATTTATCTTAGGAGCATTAAAGGGGTTGTCAAAGTTTGTGATGAAAGTATGTAGTTACTGTATGTGACTGCAGACTTCTGAATTCTTACAGCGCTCACTGCATGCTGCCAAGATTCTCTGTTGCCGGCGGTGCGAGCGGGAGGTCACAAAACCGCAAGTATGCGATTTCATAGAATCATAGAATGTTAGAGTTGGAAGTGACCTCCAGGATCATCGTGTCCAATCCCCTGCTCAATGCAGGATTCATTAGCCATCTCAGACAGATGTCTGTTCAGCCTCTGTTTGAAGACTTCCATTGAAGGAGAACTCACCACCTCTTGTCGAAGCCTGTTCCACTCATTGATCACCCTCACTGTCAAAAAGTTTTTCCTAATATCTAATCTGTATCTTCTCCCTTTCAGTTTCATGCCATTGCTTCTCGTGTTTCCATGTGCATATAAGAATAAGAATGATCCCTCTACACTGTGACATCCCTTCAGATATTTGTAGACAGCTATTAAGTCTCCTCTTAGCCTTTTTTGCAAACTAAACATTCCCAGATCCTTTAACCGTTTCTCGTAGGACATAGTTTGCAGCCCGCTCACCATCCTGGTAGCTCTTCTCTGAATTTGCTCCAGTTTTTCAATGTCTTTTTTAAAATGTGGTGCCCAGAACTGGACACAGCATTCTAGATGGGGCCTGACCAAGGAGGAGTAGAGGATAATTACTTCACGTGATCTAGACTCTATTTGTCTCTTAATACATCCCAGAACTGTGTTTGCCTTTTTTGCTGCTGCATCACACTGTTGACTCTTGTGCAGTCTGTGATCTATTAGTATATCCAAGTCTTTTTTCACATCTGCTGTTGCTTAGTTCTATTCCTCCCATTCGGTAAATGTAATTTTAATTTTAATTTTTCTTGCCCAGATGTAGAATCTAGCATTTCTCCCTGTTAAATACCATTCTATTAGTTGCTGCCCATTGTTCAAGCTTTAGTAGATCCTTCTGAATCCTTTCTCTATCTTCTCTTGTGTTAGCTATCCCTCCTAGCTTTGCATCATCTGCAAATTTGATTAGTTTACTTTCAGTTCCCTTATCTAGATCATTTATAAAAATGTTGAACAACACTGGGGCCAGGACAGAGCCTTGTCGTACCCCACTTGAAACACTCTTCCAATTGGATGTTCAACATTTATTACCACTCTTTGAGTACGATCACTGAGCCAGTTATGAATCCACCTAACTGCATCCTTGTCAATCCTATACTTGGTCATTTATTCAATAAGGATAGTATGAGATACTTTATCAAATGCTTTGCTGAAGTCGAGATATACTATATCTACTGCATTTCCCTGATCCACCCAGTCAGTGATTCCATCATAGAAGGAAATTAGATTAGTCTGGCATGACTTGTTTGCTACAAACCCATGCTGGCTCTGGGTTTGTAGCAAACAACCCTTAGTCATTGGGTCCTTTGACTGCAATGACTAAAGACCCTATGGTCTGAAACACATCTGCGCAGGAATTTTCTCCCACCCTCCCTGGGGTTGTGACATATTGCCATGAGATACATGTTTTTTAAACTTTATCTAATAAAACTTGGATTTTACATATTTCTGAGGCTGGATCTATTCTGCTATCGATTGGTTTTCCTGCTGCACTTCTGCTGTTCCGTGCCTTGGATTCTACAATGGGTGAGCTGACCATTTTTTGAAGATAGGGACAACATTTGCCCTTCTCCAATCTTCTGGGACTTCTCCTGTTCTCCAGGCTTTTTCAAAGATTCTGGCTAATGGTTCTGCAATTTCCTCTGCTATCTCTTTCAGTACCCTAGGAAGCAATTCACCTTGACCAGGATATTTAAATTAATTTAAATTATGTAAGTGTTCCCTCACCATCTCTCTGTTTATATATAGTGTGGATTCTTTATTCCTTTGATAGTACACTGAAGAATAGTTGATTTTACATTGGCTTCTTAGAGAGCACAGATGCCAATTTAATAGTTCGGCCTTCTCAACATAATTTTTGACCATTGCACCCTTTTCATCCTGTAAAAATCCTATTGCATCTTTTGCTTTTGACATACCCCCAAATCCTTTTTTATTGCTTTTGGTGTTCCTTGCAATCCTCACTTCATCACATACATGTGGTCACGTGCCAACTAGACATACATTGGCCTTGCTCAATGAAAAGAAATTGAACGAGGCCGGTCACATCTAGTAGGAATGTGATGGGAAGTTTGCAAATCGCATACTTGTGCTCACATGACCGTCCACTTTTGCTGCCGTCAAGGGAGAATCCTAAAAGTGTGCAGTGTATTTGCTGTGAGAATTCAGAAGCCTGGTGTCACCTGCAGTGAATGGAGACTTTCATCTCAAGCCTGGACAAGCTCTTTATTTATGAACTTGTCAATCCTAACAGTGTGCAATATACTCACTGTCAGGATTCAGTTCTGCTTGCTGCTTCTTCCACCAGTTATCACATGGCCACTTCACTCATATGTGATTTTTATACTTACGGTTTACATGACAACTAGCTTTTCTTCCTCTTCTTACTTCTCTCAGTTTTTCATTGAACATTGAGAGAAATAGGAAGATCAACTCATCGGCACGTGACTGTAAGTATGCAAATCGCATATGAATGAGTGGTCACATGACAACTACTCAAACTGCATGGGAAAGAAGGGTGCAAACTGAATTCTTGCCACGAGTGCCAGAAAACCTGGATACACTTCTGGCTTAAGCCTTGGTGACCCGTTACTCTCTCCTATTTGCATATTAAAGTCAGCCCCTTGTCTTGATTGACAGCGCTTTGTGTGTAAGAGTGAATATTGTCTAAAATCAGTTCTTCTGTCTCTGCTTTTCCACGGACACTGGAGGAGCACAGTGGCATTCTCCAAGTGTCAGAGCACACTGGCACACAATGCGCCTGCGGGTGCACATAGACGCCTGACTCCTGCCTGTCTGCCCCCGCAACTCGATGCACATAGAAGTGTAGCGAGTGAGCGGCTTGCGTGAGGAGCAGAGGGCATTGTGATGTGTACATGCTGTCAGTGCACAGGTGCAGACGTGAGAACTGATTTTAGACAGTGTTCGCTCTTACTAATGGAGAGCTGTCAATCTACACAAGAGACTGGCTTTAATATACAAATAGGAGAGCATAATGGTGCACTGAAACACTCTCATTTGCATATTAAATTAAAGTAAATGTTTCAGCAAATGTTAAGTAAAACTGTATATGCCAGGTATGATTTTCATTGGGGCTAAGTTCCTTATATACAAGTTTATGTAGTTTAACCCTTTACCAACATAATACGTACAGATACGTCATATGCCGGCATCTTGACTTAGACATCTTTTCCAGCAGATCATGGCTGTGATATTCAGCCATCATCTGCCTCTAACAGCTGCTTGTGGAGCGAAGCTCCACTCATGACTGTTAATCTGTTAAATGCCACTTTCACTCTCTGTTAGCGGAATTTACAGTGCACTGGCAGGTGGGCACATCATTCCAGGCGCCCATCGGCACTGCCGTGACGCCATCACAGGGTGACGATGGGTTGCCATGATGGCTGGAGGTCTGCTGTAGACCCCTTTGTCTGTCATGACAGTACTCCTGTAGATTGTGGCTTATGTTTATAGCAGTCCATGGATTTTGCTATAGATAGCAGTACTAGGATATTGCTGTATATAGCACAAGTGATCAGATGATCGTAGGTTCAAGTCCCCTAAGGGTATGTCCCCACGATCCAGAGTAGCAGTGGTCTGGACGCAGCTCACCTGCACTGCGTCCAAACTGCTGCGTTGTACAGTACGAGCACAGTGAATGGGATTTATAGAAATCCCATGCCCACTGTGCTTATATATATATATACAGTACAGACCAAAAGTTTGGACACACCTTCTCATTTAAAGATTTTTCTGTATTTTCATGACTATGAAAATTGTACATTCACACTGAAGGCATCAAAACTATGAATTAACACATGTGGAATTATATACTTAACAAAAAAGTGTGAAACAACTGAAAATATGTCTTATATTCTAGGTTCTTCAAAGTAGCCACCTTTTGCTTTGATGACTGCTTTGCACACTCTTGGCATTCTCTTGATGAGCTTCAAGAGGTAGTCACCGGAAATGGTTTTCATTTCACAGGTGTGCCCTGTCAGGTTTAATAAGTGGGAATTCTTGCCTTATAAATGGGGTTGGGACCATCAGTTGTGTTGTGCAGAAGTCAGGTGGATACACAGCTGATAGTCCTACTGAATAGACTGTTAGAATTTGTATTATGGCAAGAAAAAAGCAGTAAAGAAAAACGAGTGGCCATCATTACTTTAAGAAATGAAGGTCAGTCAGTCCGAAAAATTGGGCAAACTTTGAAAGTGTCCCCAAGTGCAGTTGCAAAAACCATCAAGTGCTGCAAAGAAACTGGCTCACATGAGGACCGCCCCAGGAAAGGAAGACCAAGAGTCACCTCTGCTTCTGAGGATAAGTTTATCTGAGTCACCAGCCTCAGAAATCGCAGGTTAACAGCAGCTCAGATTAGAGACCAGGTCAATGCCACACAGAGTTCTAGCAGCAGACACATCTCTACAACAACTGTTAAGAGGAGACTTTGTGCAGCAGGCCTTCATGGTAAAATAGCTGTTAGGAAACCACTGCTAAGGACAGGCAACAAACAGAAGAGACTTGTTTGGGCTAAAGAACACAAGGAATGGACATTAGACCAGTGAAAATCTGTGCTTTGGTCTGATGAGTCCAAATTTGAGATCTTTGGTTCCAACCACGGTGTCTTTGTGCGACGCAGAAAAGATGAACGGATGGACTCTACATGCCTGGTTCCCACCGTGAAGCATGGAGGAGGAAGTGTGATGGTGTGGGGGTGCTTTGCTGGTGACACTGTTGGGGATTTATTCAAAATTGAAGGCATATTGAACCAGCATGGCTACCACATCATCTTGCAGCGGCATGCTATTCCATCCGGTTTGCATTTAGTTGGACCATCATTTATTTTTCAACAGGACAATGACCCCAAACACACCTCTAGGCTGTGTAAGGGCTATTTGACCAAGAAGGAGAGTGATGGGGTGCTACGCCAGATGACCTGGCCTCCACAGTCACCAGACCTGAACCCAATCGAGATGGTTTGGGGTGAGCTGGACCGCAGAGTGAAGGCAAAAGGGCCAACAAGTGCTAAGCATCTCTGGGAACTCCTTCAAGATTGTTGGAAGACCATTTCCGGTGACTACCTCTTGAAGCCCATCAAGAGAATGCCAAGAGTGTGCAAAGCAGTCATCAAAGCGAAAGGAGGCTACTTTGAAAAACCTAGAATTTAAGACATATTTTCAGTTGTTTCACACTTTTTTGTTAAGTATATAATTCCACATGCGTTAATTTATAGTTTTGATGCCTTCAGTGTTAATGTACAATTTTCATAGTCATGAAAGTACAGAAAAATCTTTAAATGAGAAGGTGTGTCCAAACTTTTGGTCTGTCATTATATATATATATATATATATATATATATATATATATATATATATATATATATAACTGTCCCCAGTGCATTGTTACTGATGCAATGTGCATCACTAACACGTTATTTTAATTAAAAACGGTTGTCTAATCATGTGCAAAAAGCACTTTATATAGTTGGATTGTACCTGCTCGTTTAGTCATAGGGGTGTGCTTCTTTTCATTCAGTCACACTTGTTGCCGCCCACGCAGTTTGAATGATGTTCCTGGTGTTGCTCTGACGTCACTCAAATCCGCTTTGAAAAATCTTGCACTTGCCCTATGTTGATCGGGTACCTGCGCATGTGCAGTGACGAGCGGTTACCCGCGCTTGCGCCGTGACAAGCTGATCTGGCCGCACAATCAGTGAGGCTCAGTACCACACACAGCTTCAGTGCGCACGCGTGGGGAGCCACTCTTCACAGTGCAAGCGCAACTCCCCGATCGACACTGCGCAAGCGCCCCTCCCCAATTGACACTGCTCAAGCACAGAATTTTCATAGCGGATTTGAGTGACGTCAGCGCAACCCCGGGAACATCATTCAAATTGCGTGGGAGGCGACAAGAGTGACTGAATCAAAAGAAGCACACCCCTATGACTAAACGAGCAGGTACAATGCAACTATATAAAATGCTTTTTGCACATGATTAGACCACCATTTTTAATGAAAACAACATGTTAGTGATGCACATTGCATCACTAACAACGGACAGGGGACAGTTTCCATGCTAAAAAGGACATGATAGGTGCACTTTAAATTTTTTATATATATATATATATATATATATATATATATATATATATATATATATATATATACGCATGTGGTATAATTACATTCATAAAAGTTCGATCTATCAAAATATCAAATATTAATTAACCTGATCAATTTCCAAATTTTTTTTTGGCCATTTTTTTTAACTCCTTGTGACAAAGTCATTGGCAAAGTACTGGAGGGGAGATATGTTTCACTGAGGCTATTAGCTTCAGTGAGTTGAAACCTAGAAGTTTGCTCCAGCACACTATGTGTCTAGGGGTCAATCTGCCTTTTTTAATAGGCTAGGATTTTATGTGAACAGCTGTAGAGAGGGTGGGAGGCTGTTTACCATATATCCACCCCAGGGTGTGGCCTGGGCTATAAATAGCCACCAGTTTGAATCATTCAGTGTTCGGTAGGGCTGGAGAGAAGAACTCCAGTGCTTTGTGTCCTGACAAGAAAAAACTGAACTGTTTGCTTGCTAATCTCTGAGCAGGCGGATTCCCGCTGCCACAGGGAATGTGCTTTGTGCTACCATTTTGTTTTGTTTTCCTGCTTTTGCCAAAAGGGCCGTATTTATTTTTACTTCACCACGGTTTATGCTGCCTGTCTAATAAGCCTTGGAAGAATTTAAAGAGACAGTGTTCCCATGTCTACCTTCATGTGCATTCACGTGAGCTGATCTACCACACTCTTCACACCTGCTCCCTTTCTTCCCAGAGCCATAACTTTTTTATTTTTCTGTTAATATAGCCTTATGAGTGCTTGTTTTTTTGCCAGACGAGTTGTACTTTTGAATGACACCATTGATTTTAACTTATAGTGTACTGGAAAACAGGAAACAAAAATTCCAAGTACTGTGAAATTGCAAAAAGAGTGCAATTCCACAATTATTTTTTGAATAGGGAAAAACCTGAAGAGGTTAAAAAGCGCAATAGGGTCTTATCTGGGAGCATGGGCGTACCCAGGATCAAAACTAAGGGGGGGCAAGCCATGGTCACAGATACCGAAGAGAAATATATATATAGTACAATGCAAAGATTTCACTTCTTACATTACATGAGTGATATCTATTGTAAATTCCACAATAGCTCAGAAACCGGCGAATCACTCCACACAGAATACTGGCTGCCATAAAATGCCGTATACTGGATACTGGTCCCCATATAACGCTCCATACAGGATACTGGCCCCCATATAACACTCCATACAGAATACTGGCTCCCATATAATGCCTAATACAGGATACTGGCCTCCATATAACGCTCCATACAGAATACTGGCCCCCATATAACGCTCCAGGCAGGATACTGGCCCCCATATAACGCTCCATACAGAATACTGGCCCCCATATAACGCTCCATACAGAATACTGGCTCCCATTTAACGCTCCATACAGGATACTGGCCCCCATTTAATGCTCCATACAGAATACTGGCCCCCATATAATGCTCCATACAGGATACTGGCCCCCATTTAATGCTCCATACAGAATACTGGCCCCCATATAATGCTCCATACAGGATACTGGCCCCCATATAATGCTCCATACAGAACACTGGCCCCCATATAACGCTCCATACGGAATACTGGCCCCCATATAACGCTCCATACGGAATACTGGCCCCCATATAACACTCCATACAGGATACTGGCCCCCATATAACGCTCCATACGGAATACTGGCCGCCATATAACGCTCCATGCAGGCTGTTCCCCACACATAATGCTTCATGCAGGCTGTCCCCCCCCCACATAATGCCCCACGCAGGCTGTTCCCCCCACATAATGCCCCACGCAGGCTGTTCCCCCCACATAATGCCCCATGCAGGCTGTTCCCCCCCATATAATGCCTCATGTAGGATGTCACCCCACCTTATAATGCCCCATGCAGGATGACACCCCCCCTTACTTATAATGCCCCATGCAGGATGTCACACCCCCCCTCTCTTATAATGCCCCATGCAGGATGTCACACACCCCCACCTCACCCCCCTCCCTTATATTGCCACAGGCCTCCATATAATAAAAAAAAAAATCAAATACTCACCTCACATCTCACCTGCTGCCGCTGCTTCGGACCCTTCAGCGTCGCCGGCCTCATCCCGCTCTGCGCTGTGACTGCTCAGGAGAGAGTGCGGTGTAAAGACGTCACCGCGGCCTCTGACCTGAGACGTCACCGTGCAGCAGCCGCGGAAGATGTAGGAGCTGCTGCGGAGGCACGGGGAGGGGTAAGTATTGTGCCGGGTGCCAGGGCCCTGAACAAGCGGGGAGTGGGGAGCGGGCGCTGGCGGTGAGGGCCCCCCCCGCCTGCTCAGGGCCCCGGCATTTGCCCGGGTGCGCCAGGTGCTGACGCCGGCCCTGGTGTGCGGCTTGCGTGCCTGCTTCTAGGGGGGGAGGGGGCAGCTGCCCCCCCCCTGCTCCACGGTGGGTACGCCCATGCCTGGGAGAATGTTTGGGCAAGAGTAGGCACTATCCTGCTCACTTGAACAGGTTGTGTGCACAAAACTGCTGAACAAAACTTAGGCTGCTGCAGTCCCTAGAGGAAAGAGTCAAGAAAAACTTGAAACAAATGGGTTAACCTGTGCTGCTGTCAAAGTGTGAAAAGGAGACTGGAATCCAATTCTGTGGTTTATTGGCCAACACTTTTTGTCCTGATAAAGAAGTTTGAAACTTCTAAATGAGTTGGTCAATAAGTGGCAGAATTGGATTCCAGTCTCCTTAGCATCCTCTCATGGCAGCACAGGTTAACCCATTTGTTTCCAGTTTTTCACAATTGTTTTTTTGTTTTTTTTATTTACCATATCCATTAAATACTAAAACTGACCTGCCAATATGATTTTCCAGGTCAGTACAAGTACACAGATAGCAAACATGTATAGGTTCTTTTTTATTTAAGTGGTGAAAAAAAATTCCAAAGCTTGTAAGAAAAAAAAAAAGTCGCCATTTTTTGAGACCCATAGCGTCTCCATTTTTTGGGATCTGGGGATGATTAGGGATTATATTTTGCATGCCGAGCTGATGTTTCTATTAATATCATTTTGGGATAGATACGATGTTTTGATCACTTGTTATTGCATTTTATTGCAATTGTTGTGGCTGCCAAAAAACCCATAATTCTGGTGTTTCTATTTTTTTTCTCTCGTTATGCCGTTTACTAATCAGATTAATTTACTTAATATGTTGATAGATTGGACATTTCTGAATGCAGTGATACCAAATATGTGTATTTTTTTTTTTTTTTGAATGGGGCAAAAGGGGGGTGATTTGAAGTTTTGTGGTTTTTTTTTCGTTTTTAAAATATTTTTTAAAACTTATTTTTTTACTTTTTACTGACTTTAATAGCTTGCTTAGGAGACTTGAAGCTGCGATAATCCGATCGCCTGTGCTACACATGGCAGGGCTTCAGGCCTGCTATACAGTATAAAAAGCAAAGACAAGAAATATACCCAAATAACTGGAAGTAAATGGATAGATCGCACAGTGCAAAAGTAATAAATAATAAAGGGTATTTAATTAACATAATTTTGATCAAAATAATGTAAAAGCTATCCCGCAACGTCACGGCAACCCTTATGGGACAGTCCTAACTCTAATATTAAAAACCTTACCATTTGTCAAGTGACATACATATGGACAAGGGCAGAGAGACTGAATCCCTAGTATAAGCATAGACCCGGGGCAGAATGAGTGTCTCAGCTCAGACAAAGGGCAGCCACACCCTTTTATTTGCACTAAAGCACACTGAACTACAAAGAAAAACCTGGAGGTCTGAACTGAAACGTAAATTGATGTGCATGCAAAATGTAAATGCATGTTCACACAGGGCCATTAGACAGAGAAAAACCAAAGACACGAAAAATATCGAAATAACTGGAAGTAAATGGATAGATCGCACAGTGCAAAAATAATAATAAATAATAAAGGGTATTTAGTTAACATAATTTTGATCAAAATAATGCAAAAGCTATCCCGCCACGTCACGGCAACCCTTATGGGACAGTCCTAACTCTAATATTAAAAACCTTACCATTTGTCAACTGACTTACAGTACAGACCAAAAGTTTGACACACATTCTCATTTAAAGATTTTTCTATATTTTCATGACTATGAAAATTCTACATTCACACTGAAGGCATCAAAACTATGAATTAACACATGTAGAATAATATTCTTAACAAAAAAGTGTGAAACAACTGAAAATATGTCTTATATTCTAGGTTCTTCAAAGTAGCCACCTTTTGCTTTGATGACTGCTTTGCACACTCTTGGCATTCTCTTGATGAACTTCAAGAGGTAGTCATCGGAAATGGTCTTCCAACAATCTTGAAGGAGTTCCCAGAGATGCTTAGCACTTGTTGGCCCTTTTGCCTTCACTCTGCTCACCCCAAACCATCTCGATTGGGTTCAGGTCTAGTGACTGTGGAGGCCAGGTCATCTGGCGTAGCACCCCTGTTAGAACCTTGCTCTTAGTTTTTTTTCCTTTGCTGGTCACATGACCTTGTTGGCCTATTTAATCCTGCTCCGCCCTTCTGGCTTTGCTGGACTTCATTGTATATCTACTTTCTAGCTAGCCTGTGCTCTGTGTCTTGCTCTGTTAGTTTGCTTGGTCTACTGACCTCTATGTTCTATATATTTTGTTTGTTCGTCTGTCTGCTACTATTTCTGTTAGGAGGTGTCCCATATTCCTCCCAGTCCTTAGTACTTGTAGGGATTCCTTCCTCACATCTATAGGTCTCCGTACAGACTAGCTTAGGACTTTAGCAGGTCTGATCGCAGGATCAGGTTCCCTGTTACATCGTAGGGATTAAGCTGAGTTCTATCGTAGGGACAGATCTCCTCTCTTTCCTTAGCTCTGGTAGCAGAACATAACAGTAAGTCCAGCCAGCAAATTCTCTTAGGAAAGATTTTTCTGTTCCATCATGGTGTCGGTTCAGGATTTGGTTCATCGCCTGCAGGGACTCTCTCTGGAGGTGGCCGAGCTCCGTCAGCACGTGAGTAACTGTCCTGGAGCACATTTCTTGGAGCCTAAGGTATGTTTGCCGGATTTATTTTTTGGTGAACACCGAGAATTTTTTTCATTCAAAAATGCTTGCTTATTGTATTTTCGTTTGAGACCTAAGTCCTCTGGGGATGAATCCCAGCGCGTAGGGTTCATAATGTCATTTTTGCGCAAAGAGCCTCAGGAGTGGGCCTTTTCTTTGCAACCTAGTGATACATGCTTCAGATCAGTGGATAGTTTTTTTTCTGCTTTGGGACTATTATATGATGATCCTGACCGTGTCGCATCAGCTGAGACTGAGTTGAGACGTTTAAAACAAGGATCAGGTAATGTGGAAAAATATTGTACTCATTTCCGTCGTTGGTCTACTCAAACAGGGTGGAACGATTCTGCTCTGAAAAGTCTATTTCTTGCTGGGCTCAGTGAAAGGGTTAAAGACCTGCTAATTGCTTATCCTACACCTGAAGATTTGCAACAGGCTATGCAATTAGCTATACGGGTGGATAGAAGACTGCGTGCAAGGGTTAATGAGAGCAAATCCTCTGCTATGTCAGTTTCTGGTTATGAGAATGTGTGTACTAACAGTGGTGAACCGATGGAGATTGGATCGGTGGCACCTCGCTCTCAAGAAAAAGACCGTCGATTTTTTGAAGGCTTGTGTTTCTATTGCGGAAAATCTGGTCATTTGATTAAAGCTGTGAGCTTCGTATGAAGAAAGAAAAAAAAATGGTCAGTCATGCCCGTATTGCCTGTTTAAATTCCAAGGGTGTATTTTTAGCTGCTTCCACGATTGCTCAGGAAAAATTAATGGAATTTCGGGTGTTTGTCGATTGTGGGTCTACTCTGAATGTTATTGATGGGGGATTCGTGGAAAGACTCAATTTAAAACCTGAACCTTTATCATCCCCCATTGCTGTGGTTTCTGTGGATGGTTCCCCTTTGAAGAATATTACTCTCAAGGTCTGTGAATTTCCTCTCACTATTAATGGTGTTCACCATGAGAAATTGGATTTGGTAGTGTTGAATAACTTGCCTTCTCCAGTAATATTGGGATTGCCCTGGTTAAAATTTCACAATCCTGTACTGGATTGGTCTACCAGTGAAATTAAATCCTGGAGCCATAAATGTTATGACAAGTGTTGTAATGGGCGTATTGCAGCTTTGGATAGGGGAGAATTGCCTGTTCCTATTCAGGATTTTTGGAGAGTTTTTTCTGAGAAGGAATCGCAGGTTTTGCCTCCCCATAGAGACTATGATTGTTCTATTGAATTTGTCCCTGGAACGACTCTTCCTAAAAGTCGTTTATTTAACCTTACTATTCCTGAGAGGAAGGCTTTGGAGGAATACATACAGACAAGTTTGGCCGCCGGTCACATTAGGCCCTCTAAGTCTCCTGTGGCGGTTGGATTTTTTTTTGTAAAAAAAAAGGACGGCGGTTTACGTCCTTGTCTGGATTTTCGTGAGATTAACAAAATTACTGTACGCAATCCTTACCCACTGCCATTGATTCCTGATCTGTTTAACCAGTTAATGGGGGCCAAGTGGTTCTCTAAAATTGACCTTAAGGGGGCATACAATCTGTTGCGCATGAAGGAGGGTGACGAATGGAAGACTGCTTTTAACACTCCTGTGGGTCATTTTGAGAATCTGGTTATGCCTTTTGGTCTTACTAATGCTCCTGCATTTTTTCAGAATCTGATTAATGACATCCTTAGACCTTTGATTGGTAAAAATGTGGTTGTGTATTTGGATGACATTTTGATTTATTCGCCGGATCTGGAGTCTCATTGGCGGAGCGTGCGTGAGGTATTACAGTTATTAATGGACAATTCGCTTTTTGCTAAGCTGGAGAAATGTGAGTTCGCTGTACAGAGAATTAGTTTTTTGGGCTACATTATTTCCAGCAAAGGTTTTGAGATGGATCCGGTTAAGGTTCAGGCTGTGCAGGAATGGCCTAGGCCTATTGGTTTGAAATCGATACAGAGGTTTTTGGGTTTCGCCAATTACTATAGAAAATTCATAAAAAATTTTTCTAGTATTGTCAAACCTCAGACTGATCTCACCAGGAAAGGTGCTGATGCGGTTCAGTGGTCTTCTGAGGCCATTGAAGCTTTTGTGTATCTCAAGGAGAGGTTCACCTCTGCTCCCATCCTTATGCAGCCTGATGTTACTAGGCCGTTTTTGGTTGAGGTTGATGCTTCCTCTGTGGGGGTTGGCGCAGTATTGTCTCAGGATAACGGGGATGGATTACATCCCTGTGCTTTTTTTTCAAAAAAATTTTCGGAGACTGAACTGAATTACGATATTGGTAATCGGGAATTATTGGCTATTAAACTCGCATTTGAACACTGGCGCCACTTCTTGGAAGGTGCGGAATTTCCCGTTCAGCTTCTTACGGATCATAAAAATCTGATATATCTTGATGCTGCCAAGCGCCTGAATGCCCGTCAGGCTAGGTGGGCACTGTTTTTCTCGCGGTTTAATTTCTCCGTTACTTACATCCTGGTACTAAGAATGTTAAGGCGGATGCCTTGTCTCGCAGTTTTTCTCCCATAGTCGGTGCTGAGAAAGAGGAGAACATTTTACAAGAAGGTGTTGTGATAGCTGCTTTGGACTCCGTTTTGGAAAATGAGATTCTTAAAGCACAGGAGAATGCCCCTTCTAACACTCCTCATGGGAGGTTGTTTGTGCCTGGGACCTTTAGGAGAGATTTGTTTGTTGAGTGTCACGAATCTCGGTTGGCAGGTCATCCCGGAATCTCTGAGACCAAGAGACTGGTAGGTCGCAGTTTTTGGTGGCCTGGATGGCAGAAGGAAGTCATTAAGTGGGTGCGTCAATGTACTATATGTGCTAGATCTAAGTCCTCACATACTCCTGCTGCGGGGTTGCTTTGTCCTTTGGAGGTTCCCAGTGCTCCTTGGACACATTTGGCTATGGACTTTATAACTGACCTTCCCCCCTCTGAGGGTTTTACTGTCATCTGGGTGGTCGTGGACCGTTTTAGCAAGATGTGTCACTTGGTTCCTTTCGTCAAACTGCCCTGCGCTAAAACTCTCGCTAAGGCCTTTGTCAAGGAAATTGTCAGACTTCATGGCGTTCCTACTGACATTGTTTCTGATAGGGGTCCTCAGTTTGTGGCTCGTTTTTGGCGTGCCTTTTGTGATAGGTTGGGAGTTCATTTGTCGTTCTCGTCCGGATATCATCCTGAATCTAATGGCCAGACAGAAAGGAAAAACCAGGATGTTGAGCAGTTCTTGCGTTGTTTTGTGGCAGACAATCAAGAGGGGTGGTCTGAGTTTCTGCCACTTGCTGAATTTGCTCTGAACAATCATACATCTTCTTCTGCTGGTTGTTCGCCTTTTTTTTGTTGTTCTGGGAGACATCCGTCGTTTGGGTCGTTCTCCAAGTTGGGATCTGCCGTGCCTGAGGAGGAGAATTTTTCCGGTGATTTGGAGAGAGTTTGGACGGATGTGCCTGGTAATCTTCAGGAGGCCAACAGAAAATCTAAAGACTACTTTGATAGGAAACGACAGGAGGTTTTGTTCGCTGTTGGTGACATGGTTTGGTTGTCCTCTAGGAATCTGCGGTTGAGGATTCCTTCAAAGAAATTGGGTCCCAAGTTTGTAGGGCCCTTTAAGGTGCTTCAGGTTGTCAACCAATCTGCTGTTAGGTTGGAGGTTCCTACCTCCTGGAGAATTAATCCGGTATTTCATGTCTCTCTGTTGAAAAAAGCTGTTGTATCGGATTGTGATGCCTCTGCCTCTGTTCCTCCGGTGGTGGACGGGGAATATGAAATTTCTCGCATCCTTAACTCTAGACGGTATAGAGGTAGTTTGCAGTATCTTGTGGCCTGGAAAGGTTTCGGTCCCGAGGATAACTCTTGGGTGAGGTCGGATGATGTTTCCGCGTCCAGACTTATCAGAGCGTTTCACAGGAGATTTCCTGATAAGCCTGGTCCTAGGGGATCCGGAGGATCCTCTTAGAAGGGGGGGTACTGTTAGAACCTTGCTCTTAGTTTTTTTTCCTTTGCTGGTCACATGACCTTGTTGGCCTATTTAATCCTGCTCCGCCCTTCTGGCTTTGCTGGACTTCATTGTATATCTACTTTCTAGCTAGCCTGTGCTCTGTGTCTTGCTCTGTTAGTTTGCTTGGTCTACTGACCTCTATGTTCTATATATTTTGTTTGTTCGTCTGTCTGCTACTATTTCTGTTAGGAGGTGTCCCATATTCCTCCCAGTCCTTAGTACTTGTAGGGATTCCTTCCTCACATCTATAGGTCTCCGTACAGACTAGCTTAGGACTTTAGCAGGTCTGATCGCAGGATCAGGTTCCTTGTTACATCGTAGGGATTAAGCTGAGTTCTATCGTAGGGACAGATCTCCTCTCTTTCCTTAGCTCTGGTAGCAGAACATAACAACCCCATCACTCTCTTTCTTGGCCAAATAGTCCTTACACAGCATGGAGGTGTGTTTGGGGTCATTGTCCTGTTGAAAAATAAATGATGGTCCAACTAAACGCAAACCGGATGGAATAGCATGCCGCTGCAAGATGCTGTGGTAGCCATGCTGGTTCAATATGCCTTCAATTTTGAATAAATCCCCAACAGTGTCACCAGCAAAGCACCCCCACACCATCACACCTCCTCCTCCATGCTTCACAGGGGGAACCAGGCATGTAAAGTCCATCCGTTCACCTTTTCTGCTTCGCACAAAGACACGGTGGTTGGAACCAAAGATCTCAAATTTGGACTCATCAGACCAAAGCACAGATTTCCACTGGTCTGATGTCCACTCCTTGTGTTCTTTAGCCCAAACAAGTCTCTTCTGCTTGTTGCCTGCACTTAGCAGTGGTTTCCTAGCAGCTATTTTACCATGAAGACCTGCTGCACAAAGTCTCCTCTTAACAGTTGTTGAAGAGATGTGTCTGCTGCTAGGACTATGTGTGGCATTGACCTGGTCTCTAATCAGAGCTGCTGTTAACTAGAGATGAGCGTTGTTCTACTCGAACTGTTCGCCAATCTCAAATTCGAGCTGTTTTGGGCGGTGTTCGAGCCGTTCGGCGAACACGAACGATTTGAGAAAAATTCTGCTGTTCGAGGTTATGTTCGATAACTGTTCGTGCACCAAAATCATAACTGGATTTTTTCTCAGTAATGATGAAAATTAATGTTAATACGCAGTTTGAGTGTACAGCGGGGTGGGGGGAGGGGCAGGGGATGGATCTCTGCAGGAATAATGAAGATCTCCATTTTTTTTTCTCTTTCCCGCATTTACAGTGGGGAGGTGCAATCTGTCAGCCTATCAGCAGCGCACACACGGAGCGAAGTGCTTTTTTCACACAAGCAAGGGCATGTGTCATTGGCAGTGTATGTCACATGTCCTTGCCCTATAAGACCAAGCCATTTTCCCCGTCGTCACCATTTTCTCACTGCTGCAGCTGCGTGTTAGACGGCACCGCTGTTGCTGTGTGCGCTATACCTTGTTAATTTCAAGCCAATTTTCGCACAAATCTATAGATAGCTTGGGAGTAGGGAATAGTTGTGATTGCAGTCCTTTTAAGGACTAGGTTACAGCATTTCCTACGACTTTTATCAGGCAGGTCTGTGCTCTTAAATAGATAGATTGTGGGAGTAAAGACTAATTGTAATTGCAGTCCTTTTCAGGACTAGGTTACATCAGTTCCTATCAGTTTTTGCCAGGCAGGTCTGTGCCAGTGCTGTGCAAGTTTTTTTCACAGCATTTGGCTGAATCTAGCAAAGCTAATCCTTTTTGGCCTATTGCAGAGTGTGTTAGTCAGTGGAGTAGCCTATCTGTGTTGCAAGATATACCACCTGTGTATAGAATACCAATTTTTTTACTGCACCTAGTGAAGTAAAATCTTTTGGGCATAGCATCATTCTAATAGTCCATCTATACTGACTTCCATCAGGTTGCAAATTGAATATAATTTTTTTCTGCATCTAGCTCTGAAAAAATATTTGGGCTTCTAGCAGTGTGTGGGACTTGTTCTATTAGTCCATCTATACTGACCTCCATCAGGTTGCAAACTGAATATAATTTTTTTTCTGCATCTAGCTCTGAAAAAATATTTGGCCTTCTAGCAGTGTGTGGGACTTTCTCTATTAGTCCATCTATACTGACCTCCATCAGGTTGCAAATTAAAAATAATTTTTATCGGCATCTACCTCTGAAAAAATATTTGGGCTTCTAGCTGTGTGTGGGACTTGTTCTATTAGTCCATCTATACTGACCTCCATCAGGTTGCAAACTGAATATAATTTTTTTCTGCATCTACCTCTGAAAAAATATTTGGGCTTCTAGCAGTGTGTGGGACTTGTTCTATTAGTCCATCTATACTGACCTCCATCAGGTTGCAAACTGAATATATTTTTTTTCTGCATCTACCTCTGAAAAAATATTGGGCTTCTAGCTGTGTGTGGGACTTGTTCTATTAATCCATCTATACAGACCTCCATCAGGTTGCAAACTGAATATAATTTTTTTCTGCATCTACCTCTGAAAAAATATTTGGGCTTCTAGCTGTGTGTGGGACTTGTTCTATTAGTCCATCTATATTGACCTCCATCAGGTTGCAAACTGAATATAATTTTTTCTGCATCTAGCTCTGAAAAAATATTTGGCCTTCTAGCAGTGTGTGGGACTTTCTCTATTAGTCCATCTATACTGACCTCCATCAGGTTGCAAATTAAAAATAATTTTTATCTGCATCCAGCTCTGAAAAAATATTTGGCCTTCTAGCAGTGTGTGGGACTTTCTGTATTAGTCCATCTATACTGACCTCCATCAGGTTGCAAATTAAAAATAATTTTTATCTGCATCCAGCTCTGAAAAAAATATTTGGCCTTCTAGCAGTGTGTGGGACTTTCTCTATTAGTCCATCTATACTGACCTCCATCAGGTTGCAAATTAAAAATAATTTTTTGTCTGCATCTAGCTCTGAAAAAATATTTGGCCTTCTAGCAGTGTGTGGGACTTTCTCTATTAATCCATCTATACTGACCTCCATCAGGTTGCAAACTGAATATATTTATTTTCTGCATCTACCTCTGAAAAAATATTGGGCTTCTAGCTGTGTGTGGGACTTGTTCTATTAATCCATCTATACAGACCTCCATCAGGTTGCAAATTGAATATAATTTTTTTCTGCATCTACCTCTGAAAAAATATTTGGGCTTCTAGCTGTGTGTGGGACTTGTTCTATTAGTCCATCTATACTGACCTCCATCAGGTTGCAAACTGAATATAATTTTTTTCTGCATCTAGCTCTGAAAAAATATTTGGCCTTCTAGCAGTGTGTGGGACTTTCTCTATTAGTCCATCTATACTGACCTCCATCAGGTTGCAAATTAAAAATAATTTTTATCTGCATCCAGCTCTGAAAAAATATTTGGGCTTCTAGCAGTGTGTGGGACTTTCTCTATTAGTCCATCTATACTGACCTCCATCAGGTTGCAAATTAAAAATAATTTTTTGTCTGCATCTAGCTCTGAAAAAATATTTGGCCTTCTAGCAGTGTGTGGGACTTTCTCTTTTAGTCCATCTATACTGACCTCCATCAGGTTGCAAACTGAATATATTTTTTTTCTGCATCTACCTCTGAAAAAATATTTGGGCTTCTAGCTGTGTGTGGGCCTTTCTCTATTAGTCCATCTATACTGACCTCCATCAGGTTGCAAATTGAATATAATTTTTTTCTGCATCTAACCCAGCCAATAGTTTTGGCCTAATATCACAGTTTGGCCACTCAGCTCTGCTCGGTTCCCATCCATTGTTTTTTTGTGCAAACAACTCCAGAGTTGTGAATTAGTTAACCACCAAAATGAGTGGAAAAAGGCCTGCTGCTGGTGGAAAGGGGAATAGGCGTGTTGGGAAGGGGAAAAAAGGTTGTGTCCGTGGGGTAGGTGTTAAATCAACAGTAACATCTGCAGAAGAAAGACCATCTTCCAGCCAAACTAAAATGTCTACTTCTTTTAGCGGACAATGTGATAAGATCCCTTTCTTACGGCCACGCCAATCGGTACAAATTCCAGATGAGGCACAAAAACAGCAGGTGCTTCAATGGATATCAAGTGCTCCTTTAAGTGGGCTCTCCTCCACATCAACTTCAACATCACAAATACTCCAGTCCTCAAAGGTGTCACCCCAATCGCACTTGCTTCCTCACAGATCCCAAATCTCCAGCTGCCCGTCTGAGTATGAGGTAGAACAGATGGTTGAGTCTGCAGAGCTGTTTACTCATACTATAGCCTGGGAATCAGAGGTCGACTCCAGCGCTTCTGTGAATCTAGACGAGGAAATGATCTGCACTGATGCCCAGAATCTTTATGAATCGGATCCAGGACCAGACGCAGAAGGTTCTGACCATAATGTAGACCCTCATTCCCAAACTGTAACTCCTGTTGGTGGAGACAATGAGGAAGACGATGATGAGACTCAAATACCTGATTGGAGCGACAACTTTAGTTTTTTGTCAGGGCAGGAACAGGTTGGCTCTGAGGACGACGGGTGTGATAACGCACAGGGTGATGATGATGAGGTTGGAGATCCCACTTACTGTCAACCCACAGTCAGCCAAGAGATGAGGTCAGCAGAGGAGGTGGAGGAAGATGCTAGTGACGACGAGGTCAGTTGCGCCTTCCTGGACAGAAACGTAGTACTGGAAGCACGTCAACAACTGCATCCTCAAACACAACTCTGCCTCTCACCACAAGTCGTGGTGGCTCTTCAGGTCGCATGGGTGCTAAGCCTTGCATAGCCTGGGCATTTTTTCAGATCGATAAAGATGACCCAACTCGTGTTATCTGTAACATTTGTCAGCAAAAGCTAAGTAGAGGCCAAAAAATACATAGTTTGAGTACTTCATGCATGAACCGGCACATGGACATGAAGCATAAGTTGCAATGGGAAGCTCAGTGTGCTACAATGCGGCCTAGCCGGCCAGGCCAACCACCGTCTGCCATATCTTGTGCAGCCGTGGCCTCTTCATCCTCTGTGACTGGGGGGACAGCAGTCACACCTGTTTTGGGGCGCAGACCTGCCACCTCTTTACCCGCAACAGCCAGCGTGATTGGCAGGTCATCATTTTCTTTGGAGGTGGTAACACCAGCTGGTGTTGAGCGCTGTCCGACATCGATAGCACCACCTTTGGATCAAGGCAACCTAACATGTCCGCCTGCATCTTCCTCACAGACCGGCAGTTTGCCGGGGACACCCTTATCAACCCCGTCTAAGCACAATAGCCAGCCCTCGGTCCCTCAGATGTGGACAAGTAAAAGACCATTTCCTCCTAGCCATGAGAAAGCTAAGAGGTTGAATTTCACCATCTGCAAGCTCTTGGCTACAGAAATGCTGCCTTTCCGCCTGGTGGACACAGAGGATTTTCGAGACCTTATGTCCGTCGCAATGCCCCAGTACCAGATGCCCAGTCGGCACTACTTCTCAAAGAAAGGTGTGCCTGTGCTCCACCAGCATGTCGCACACAACATCACCGCTTCTTTGAGAAACTCTGTGTGTGACAGGGTGCATTTCACCACAGACACTTGGACGAGTAGGCATGGACAGGGGCGTTACATGTCGCTGACTGGGCACTGGGTAACTATGGTGACAGCAGGACAAGGGGCTGCTGTCCAAGTCTTGCCGTCCCCACGAGTTGTGCATCAATCCTCTTTATGTCAAAGTTCCTCCACTGCTTCTGCCTCCTCAACCTCCTCTCGGTCTTCCACCTGCACCCAAAGCCTGTCTGGTCATGCCACAAGCTTTCTAACTGCGCAGAAGGGATCCTGCACATCTCCTTACTATGCTGGCAGTAGGGCTCAACGTCATCAGGCGGTTTTTACTTTGAAATGTCTGGGAAAAGTGAGTCACACAGCTGAGGAGTTGTGGTCAGCTCTGGAGAACCAATTTCATGAATGGTTGTCTCCACTGGACCTGAAACCAGGGAAGGCCGTGTGCGACAATGCTGCAAACCTGGGTGCGGCCCTTCGCCGGGGCAATGTCACACACGTGCCTTGTATGGCTCACGTGTTGAACCTGGTTGTCCAGCAATTTTTAGCCCACTATCCCAGACTAGATGGCCTTCTGCAGAGGGCACGGTCGCTGTGTGCTCACTTCCGCCGTTCGCATCCCGCAGCTCAGCGACTTACATCTCTACAGAAGTCGTTGGGCCTGCCACTTCACCGGCTAAAATGCGATGTGCCTACCCGGTGGAATTCAACTCTGCACATGTTGCAGCGACTGTGGCAGCACCGACAAGCCCTGGTGCAATACGTTCTGACGTATAGCCTGGGCCAACGAGATCCAGAGGTGGGGCAAATCACGCTGGAGGAGTGGTCTCAGATCAGGGACCTATGCACCCTTCTGCACAGTTTTGAAATGGCGACGAAGATGTTTAGTGCTGACGATGCCATTATCAGCATGACTATTCCGGTGATTTACATGCTGGAGCACATGTTAAACAGAATTCGGAGTCAGGTGGTGGCACAAGAGGAGGTGGAGGAAGTAGAGGAGGAGGAGTTGTATGCGGAAGGGCTAACATCTGCAAGGTCCAGACGGTCGGCAGCACCAAGGCGGCAGGCATGTGAGGGTGGGGGAGATGGTTTTACCAGGGCGCATGGTAGCAGCCAAACTAGTGAGGAAGGTGCAGGAGCCCAGGAAGAAGTGGAGGACGAACTGATGGAAGACTCATCAGATGAGGGAGACCTTGATCACATTTCTGTTGTGCGAGGTTGGGGGGAGAGGACAGAGGAAGAAAGCATGATTGTTACCTCGCCACCAACACAACAGGGACTTGGTGCTCTTGGATGCGCAACACACATGAGTGCCTTCTTGCTGCACTACCTGCAACATGACCCTCGAATTGTGAGAATTAGAAATAATCCTGACTACTGGGTTGCCACACTGTTAGATCCCCGGTACAAAAGTAAATTTGCAGAAATTATTCCTGCCATAGAAAGGGATGCACGCATGCAGGAGTATCAGCAGAGACTGTTGCAGAATCTTACATGTGCTTTTTCACAAAACACCAGTGGTGCACGTAGTGAATCTCACAGTTCCAACTTGCCAACCGTGGGACCGTCAAGTGTTCAGCACTCAAACCGTAACAGAACCACAGTATCTGCTGGTAACATCAATTTTGCGGAATCATTTCACCACTTTTTTAGCCCATCCTTTGCAAGGCCACAGGAGACAAGAAGTCTGACACATAGTCAACGCCTAGAGACGATGGTACAGGAGTATCTCCAAGTAAACATTGAAGCCATGACTGTGTCACTGGACCCTTGCTCTTTTTGGGCTTCCAATCTGGATAAATGGCCGGAGCTAGCCACTTACGCCTTGGAGATCTTGTCATGCCCCGCAGCCAGCGTTCTGTCTGAACGTGTGTTCAGCGCTGCTGGTGGTGTGCTGACAGATAAGCGCACGCGGCTCTCCACTGATAATGTAGACAGACTCACGTTCATAAAGATGAACAAATCATGGATCCGAAACGACTTTTCTACCCCTGTGTCATCCTGGGGAGAGTAAAAGCTTGATGATTGGTTAAAATCACCCTACCAACCGTTTTAAGCTTTCAAATTACTAATCATGTTTATCTGTATCTTGACTGGAAAATAATTTGGGCTTTGTAGCAGTGTGCAGCACTGATCCTATTAGCCCATCTATACTAAGCTCCACCAGATTTAAAATTAATAATAATTTTTAGCTGCATCTAGCCCGGAAAATAATTTTGGGGCTCCGAGATGCGCAAGACACATAAGTGCCTTCTTGCTGCACTACCTGCAACATGACCCTCATATTGTCAGAATTCGAAGTAATCATGACTACTGGGTTGCCACACTCTTAGATCCCCCAAACTTTTCGATCAACCTTTTCATTTTAGTAAAGACCAAAAAAATGGTCATTTTTGAAATTATAAGCATTAGCAGGTTATTAGAAACTGAAATCAAACAGTTTTCAACTCAAAACTTTATTCTAGGTGATGTTACATTTTCACATAGGACCCCTTGTTCGAAAGGAGCTTCTGAACTCTCTCGTCCATTGAATTTGTCAGGTTTTGGATGGTTTCTGCTTCAATTGTTTTGCATGAGGACAGAATACCCTCCCAGAGCTGTTGCTTAGATGTGAACTGCCTCCCGCCATCATAGACACTCCTTTTGATGATGCTCCAGAGGTTCTGAATGGGGTAGAGGTCAGGGGAGCATGGGGGTCACGGCATAAGTTTGTCCCCTTTTATGCCCATATCAGCCAGAGATGCAGATGTTTTATGTGCAGCATGAGATGGTGCATTATCATGCAAAAAAATGATCTTGCTGTGAAATACATGGTTCTTCTTCTTGAACCATGGCAGGAAGTGCTGTTTGAGAAAATCCACATACATTATGGAGTTCATCTTTAGCGCCTTCAGGGATCCTAAAGGGGCCAACAATCTCTCTCCCCATGATTCCAGCCCAAAACATTACTCCACCTCCTCCTTGTTGGCGCTGTAGCCGTGTTTGCGTGGGGTGTCCATCAACCAGCCATCCTCCACTCCATCCATCTGGACCATCGAGCACTGCACGGCACTCATCCGTGAACAAAACAGTTTTGAAATCAGTCTTCATGTAATGTTTGGCCCACTGGAGCCGTTTCTGCTTGTGTGAAGTGGATAGAGGAGGTCGACAGGATGGCATATGCACAGCTGCAAACCTCTGAAGGACCCTGCATCTTGTTGTTCGGGGGACGTTGGAGGCACCAGCAGCTTCAAAAACTTGTCTGCTGCTATGACAAGGCTTTTTTGCCGCTGCTCTTTTAACCTGACGTAATTGCCTGTAGGAAAGAGTCCTCAATTTGCCCTTATCAGCACGCACACGTGTGTACTGTGAATCAGCTACATACTTCTTGATTGCCAAGACACTTCATCCTGATCATCGCACAATGTTGATTGTAGTCATGCCTTGACCTAAACACTCCACAATTTGTTGCTTCTCAGCAGCCGACACATCCTTTTTCTTTCCCATTTTGGCAGAAAATGTAGGCTGCTTAATAATGTGAGACAGCCTTCTTAAGTAGTCTTGCCTTTCATTGGACACACCTGCCAAACTAATTAGCACAGGTGTCTGCAATTGCTTACAGTGATATAAAGAGCCCTGACACACATCACCATCAATGAGTTTAACTGACAAACAAACAAATTCTTCCCTTATCACTCCTAAACACTTTTTGCATAATAATTTGGAACACAGTGTACATGTGCTTTTCCACAAAACACCAGTGGTTCACGTAGTGAATCTTACAGTTCTAACTTGCCAACCGTGGTCTGTATGGAGTTGTTCAATAAAGGGCCCAAAATTAAGATAACATAGATGGGAGAGGTCTCTATGAATAGGAATTCCTAAGTATTTGATACCCTGTGAGGGCCAGGCAAAGGGAAAGTTGGACTGGATGGAATCCTATATGGATTTGGGGAGGGAGACATCGAGGGCCTCAGACTTCGCTGCATTGATTTTAAATTTGACCATGTAACAAAGTGATCTATTTCAGCCATAACAGCATGGATGGATATATGTGATTGAGTGATATATACTAGTACATCATCAGCAAATAGAGAGCACTTGTACTCGGTGCCTCCCACCTCAATCCACCTAATATTGGGGTTATGGCGAATTGATGAGAGCAGGTGCTCCGTCACTAGGATGTATAAGAGAGGGGACAGAGGACATCCCTGCCTTGTCCCATTGGTGATTGTGAAAGGTGATGAAAATGTTCTGATGCACCCCCTGGGCCTTGGGACACCCGGAGCCGGACCCTTTTTGGTGGATGCTGGTGGTTGTAGTCTTCGTGGCGGCGACCCGGTTCCGTGGCTCAGGGTGGTCAAACCAGTGGCGGAACTATTTATGTGGTTTTGATGTTTAAATGTCCGACTACGCCACCCGTGGATTGCGGTCAGAGTGAACCGCCGCTGCAGGGCAGACCGCTGAGGCTGGTGTTGTGGGTGCAGCAGAGCGTAGCATAACTCCCCACGGGAGGAGTATAGCCTCAGGGCAGTGTATGCGGAGGATGGGGGTGATGGTGCAGGGCAGCAGCAGTAACGACATGGAGTCAGTGATGCAGTCCAGGGCCTTTACTCACAGTTCTTATTATCCAGACCACGTCTGCAGGTAACGGCTGCCCACGTCGTACTGTGCTCACCAGGTGAGGGGCTCAGACAACTCCCAGATAACTTTGGAGCGCTTCACAGGACCCCCTTTGTGTGTCCTTTGTCTGGCCTTTCTTACCAACCCTTCTGTCCGGCTGCCTCGGACCTCCTCTTGGTAAACTTGGCGCCAGTTTCCCTGACCCTATGTGCTGCCCTCCTAGCGGGTGTAGCGAGGGGCTGCGCCACATAAAATGTCACAGCCTCCGGTTTCTAGCTGAGTGTCGTTTCCTGCCTCCACTAGTTTCGGGGACCGGTCTCCCCCTTTGGCCTGACCCCTCCATGCAGGTGGATTCGGGCGTGCGGTGGCGACTCGCCCGTCCGCACCCCTGGGATCCCTTCGTTCCTCGTTCCTGGAGCCTTCTCCGCTCCTCTTCCTTCCTTCTCCCTCTTCCAGGCCTGGGCCTCTGTAACTAGGCCCGCCTCCGGAGCAGAGCTCATGCAGAGCCCCTGCTCCCTGCCACTTCTGCTCAGACTTCTCTGCACTGAACTAAGATGGTGCCCACCTTTTATACTCCCTTCTCAATGCACCCAGGAACTGCTTCCTCCCTGCTCCTGCACTACATGGTTCCCCTTCCTCAGTGTTCCCTCCCCCCACTCCAATCAGGGACAGGGACTGTCGTGCCCATCTCAGGGGCATATTGGTCGCCCTGCCCCACGACAATGTGGTGTAATGCATGCAGGTGTCGGGTCCTGATCCACACTCCATCCTTACCTGAGAGTGAGATATCACACCTCTGGGTGAGGTGCAATACCTCTGTAGCAACCGAGCCCTCAGGGTGCTACAGTTCCATTTATCTTCAGCCTAGGTGACGTATTGCGATACAGGGCCGTGGTTTTGGCTATAAAAGGGTCCCCTAGACCCCTACCCCAAGCTTTTTAAGAGAATCATATATGGCGTGCCAGGAGACTCTATGGAATGCTTTCTCAGCATCCAACGAGAGTATCTAATTACAAATTTTTAACTGCATCTAGCCCAGGAAATACTTTGTGCCTAGTAGCAGTGTCTGCTAGTCAGCGGATTATCCCGACTGTTAAGCAAGCTACACCACCTGTAGTTTGGACACTTAATTTTTTCAAAGGAAATGCTTCGGGACCACGGGATATTCAGTGAAGAGCATCAGGAGGTACCCCAAGGCATAGGGGCTGGGACTGGCAGTAGGATGCCTTGCGGTGGACAGCCGAGCTCGATCCTTATAAAAGCTTTTTAACTGCAGCAGCTTTAGTGGACGCTACTGGAGCTGGAATTACGCGGCTGCTGGCATCAGACTTGCCCTCCAATAGATCCTTGTAAATGGATTTAAAGTGTATTCATTCAAATTAGAGAGACAATTTAAATTAAAAAGCTTAGAGCTGCCTCCACCACAGGGGGGCTCGCTCGACCCACCAGCGGACAGGCACCAGTATTGGGAGAGGGGGGCTGGCCGTCAGGGTTCACCGCGGCTCTGGCACAAACCCGGCGACACGGAGGTGGCACGGGCAGGAGCGGACTGAACGTGTCGACTTCTCACTTTTTGGATTTTAGAAGGGCATGACATGCCTATATCTATGTCTCCCCCTCCTTTTACTCCTCCACCTCTTTTGTTTTCTCATAACTATATGTACTTGTCACTTTTCCATGTGTTAGTTGTGTCTTCTGAGCAGTTTGTCAGCTTTTGGACACCTTTGAAGGTGTTTTCTATGTGTTTCTATGTGTTTTTGTTTGCCTGCCATTGGTTTTAACGGTGTTCGAAAGTGTTCGACGAACAGTTCGACGAACAGTTCGGCGAACACACGGGTGTTCGACGAACCGAACCGAACTCGAACACTACGGGGGTGGCTCAACACTACTGTTAACCTGCGATTTCTGAGGCTGGTGACTCAGATAAACTTATCCTCAGAAGCAGATGTGACTCTTGGTCTTCCTTTCCTGGGGCGGTCCTCATGTGAGCCAGTTTCTCTGTAGCGCTTGATGGTTTTTGCAACTGCACTTGGGGACACTTTCAAAGTTTTCCCTATTTTTCGCAATGACTGACCTTCATTTCTTAAAGTAATGATGGCCACTCGTTTTTCTTTATTTAGCTGCTTTTTTCTTGCCATAATACAAATTCTAACAGTCTATTCAGTAGGACTATCAGCTGTGTATCCACCTGACTTCTGCACAACACAACTGATGGTCCCAACCCCATTTATAAGGCAAGAAATCCCACTTAATAAACCTGACAGGGCACACCTGTGAAGTGAAAACCATTTCCGGTGACTACCTCTAGAAGCTCATCAAGAGAATGCCAAGAGTGTCCAAAGCAGTCATCAAAGCAAAAGGTGGGTACTTTGAAGAACCTAGAATATAAGACATATTTCCAGTTGTTTCACACTTTTTTGTTAAGTATATAATTCCACATGTGTTAATTCATACTTTTGATGCCTTCCGTGTGAATGTACAATTTTCATTGTCATGAAAATACAGAAAAATCTTAAAATGAGAAAGTGTGTCCAAACTTTTGGTACATATGGACAAGGACAGAGAGACTGAATCCCTAGTATAAGCATAGACCTGGGGCAGAATGAGCGTCTCAGCTCAGACAAAGGGCGGCCACACCCTTTTATATGCACTAAAGCACACTGAACTACAAAGAAAAACCTGGAGGTCTGAACTGAAAAGTAGATTGATGTGCATGCAAAATGTAAATGCATGTTCCCACAGGGCCATTAGACAGAGAAAAACCAAAGACAAGAAAAATACCCAAATAACTGGAAGCAAATGGATAGATCGCACAGTGCAAAAATAATAATAAATAATAAAGGGTATTTAATTAACATAATTTTGATCAAAATAATGTAAAAGCTATCCCGCACGTCACGGCAACCCTTATGGGACAGTCCTAATTCTAATATTAAAAACCTTACCATTTGTC
Source organism: Phyllobates terribilis (assembly GCF_046119375.1). Classification (NCBI taxonomy): domain Eukaryota; kingdom Metazoa; phylum Chordata; class Amphibia; order Anura; family Dendrobatidae; genus Phyllobates; species Phyllobates terribilis. The sequence continues at coordinate 54,827,407 of NW_027362771.1, read as the reverse complement.
AAGTGACATACATATGGACAAGGGCAGAGAGACTGAATCCCTAGTATAAGCATAGACCTGGGGCAGAATGAGTGTCTCAGCTCAGAAAATGGCGGCCACACCCTTTTATATGCACTAAAGCACACTGAACTACAAAGAAAAACCTGGAGGTTTCAACTGAAACGAAATTGATGTGCATGCAAAATGTAAATGCATGTTCACACGGGGCCATTAGACAGAGAAAAACCAAAGACATGAAAAATACCCAAATAACTGGAAGTAAATGGATAGATCGCACAGTGCAAAAATAATAATAAATAATAAAGGGTATTTAGTTAACATAATTTTGATCAAAATAATGTAAAAGCTATCCCGCTACGTCACGGCATCCCTTATGGGACAGTCCTAACTTTAATATTAAAAACCTTACTATTTGTCAAGTGACATACATATGGACAAGGGCAGAGAGACTGAATCCCTAGTATAAGCATAGACCCGGGGCAGAATGAGCGTCTCAGCTCAGACAAAGCGCGGCCACACCCTTTTATATGCACTAAAGCACACTGAACTACAAAGAAAAACCTGGAGGTCTGAACTGAAACGTAGATTGATGTGCATGCAAAATGTAAATGCATGTTCCCACAGGGCCATTAAACAGAGAAAAACCAAAGACAAGAAAAATACCCAAATAACTGGAAATAAATGGATAGATCGCACAGTGCAAAAATAATAATAAATAATAAGGGGTATTTAGTTAACATAATTTTGGTCAAAATAATGTAAAAGCTATCCCGCCACGTCACGGCATCCCTTATGGGACAGTGCTAACTCTAATATTAAAAACCTTACTATTTGTCAAGTGACATACATATGGACAAGGGCAGAGAGACTGAATCCCTAGTATAAGCATAGTCCCGGGGCAGAATGAGCGTATCAGCTCAGACAAAGGGCGGCCACACCCTTTTATATGCACTAAAGCACACTGAACTACAAAGAAAAACCTGGAGGTCTGATCTGAAACGTAGATTGATGTGCATGCAAAATGTAAATGCATGTTCCCACAGGGCCATTAGACAGAGAAAAAACAAAGACAAGAAAAATACCCAAGTAACTGGAAGTAAATGGATAGATCACACAGTGCAAAAATAATAATAAATAATAAGGGGTATTTAGTTAACATAATTTTGGTCAAAATAATGTAAAAGCTATCCCGTCACATCACGGCAACCCTTATGGGACAGTCCTAACTCTAATATTAAAAACCTTACCATTTGTCAAGTGACATACATATGGACAAGGGCAGAGAGACTGAATCCCTAGTATAAGCATAGACCCGGGGCAGAATGAGCGTCTCAGCTCAGACAAAGGGTGGCCACATCCTTTTATATGCACTAAAGCACACTGAACTACAAAGAAAAACCTGGAGCTCTGAACTGAAACGTAAATTGATGTGCATGCAAAATGTAAATGCATGTTCACACAGGGCCATTAGACAGAGAAAAACCAAAGACAAGAAAAATACCCAAATAACTGGAAGTAAATATATAGATCGCATAGTGCAAAAATAAAAATAAATAATAAAGGGTATTTAGTTAACATAATTTTGATCAAAATAATGTAAAAGCTATTCCGCCACATCACGGCAACCCTTATGGGAGAGTCCTAACTCTAATATTAAAAACCTTACCATTTGTCAAGTGACATACATATGGACAAGGGCAGAGAGACTGAATCCCTAGTATAAGCATAGACCCGGGCAGAATGAGCGTCTCAGCTCAGACAAAGGGCGGCCACACCCTTTTATATGCACTAAAGCACACTGAACTACAAAGAAAAACCTGGAGGTCTGAACTGAAACGTAGATTGATGTGCATGCAAAATGTAAATGCATGTTCACACAGGGCCATTAGACAGAGAAAAACCAAAGACAAGAAAAATACCCAAATAACTGGAAGTAAATGGATAGATCGCACAGTGCAAAAATAATAATAAATAATAAAGGGTATTTAGTTAACATAATTTTGATCAAAATAATGTAAAAGCTATCCCGCCACGTCACGGCAACCCTTATGGGACAGTCCTAACTCTAATATTAAAAACCTTACCATTTGTCAAGTGACATACATATGGACAAGGGCAGAGAGACTGAATCCCTAGTATAAGCATAGACGCGGGCAGAATGAGCGTCTCAGCTCAGACAAAGGGCGGCCACACCCTTTTATATGCACTAAAGCACACTGAACTTCAAAGAAAAACCTGGAGGTCTGAACGGAAACATAGATTGATGTGCATGCAAAATGTAAATGAATGTTCACACAGGGCCATTAGACAGAGAAAAACCAAAGACAAGAAAAATACCCAAATAACTGGAAGTATGTAGCATCGACGTCTCTGCCCCGTTCTAGGCAGAGACGCTGTCCCTCTCACCTCCCCGCTCCTGGCGCGGCGTCCTCCAGCGCTGCTCTCCCCGCTGCTTCCGGCGCGCGCTCCTTCCCCGGCAGTGTGCTTAGGGCGCGCGCGCTCCCCCTCTCTTAAAGGGACCGCGCGCGCCGTCCTAAGGAGTCCCCGGCCAATTGCCGGAGGACCTCCCATATAAAGGGCACCTCCTCCAAAATGGAGGTGCCCGAGCAATGTTGTTTGCACCTGTGTCTCACCTGTGCTTCAGCCCTCAGGTCCCGTTGCCAGTTACCTGCCAGTTACCTGCCAGATTCCTGCCGGCTTGCTGCCTTTGTCCTGCCTGATATCCAGTCACCTGCCTGCTAGCCTGAGGTCCGACTGTCTGCCTTCCAACTCCTGTCAGTCTGTCTATGGACCAGCTTGCCCGCTCACCTGGGAGCGCACACCTGTTACCTGCCTGCTAGCCTACCTGGAGGCTCCGCCGTCACGTGCTGTGACCATCTGCCTTTCCAGAGACTCCTGCCCGCTCACCTGGGAGCGCACACCTGTTACCTGCCTGCTAGCCTACCTGGAGGCTCCGCCGTCACGTGCTGTGACCATCTGCCTTTCCAGAGACTCCTGCCCGCTCACCTGGGAGCGCACACCTCTTACCTGCCTGCTAGCCTACCTGGAGGCTCCGCCGTCACGTGCTGTGACCATCTGCCTTTCCAGAGACTCCTGCCCGCTCACCTGGGAGCGCCCACCTGTTACCTGCCTGCTAGCCTACCTGGAGGCTTCGCCGTCACGTGCTGTGACCACCTACCATTCCAGAGACTCTCGCTTGCTCACCTGGGAGCACACATCTACCATCTGCCTGCTAGCCTACCCGGAGGCTCTGCCATCACAGGTCGTACCTACCCTTTACCCAGAGACTGCCCCGGTCACTTGCCGTAACTCCCTGCCCGTTCATCCAGAGACTGCCCCGGTCACTTGCCGTAACTCCCTGCCCGTTTATCCAGAGACTGCCCCGGTCACTTTCCGTGACCTCCAGCCCGTCCACTCAGAGACTGTCCCGGTCACCTGCTGTGACTGCCTGCCCGTCATCCCTGATTGCAACCCGCTCCCTTACAAGGACCGCCCCCTTGTATAGTAGCTCAGAGGTTCCGCCTCCCAGACCCGTTACAAAGTAAATGGATAGATCGCACAGTGCAAAAATAATAATAAATAATAAAGGGTATTTAGTTAATATAATTTTGATCAAAATAATGTAAAAGCTATCCCGCAACGTCGCGGCAACCCTTATGGGACAGTCCTAACTCTAATATTAAAAATCTTACCATTTGTCAAGTGACATACATATGGACAAGGGCAGAGAGACTGAATCCCTAGTATAAGCATAGACCTGGGGCAGAATGAGCGTCTCAGCTCAGACAAAGGGCGGCCACACCCTTTTATATGCACTAAAGCACACTGAACTACAAAGAAAAACCTGGAGGTCTGAACTAAAACGTAAATTGATGTGCATGCAAAATGTAAATGCATGTTCACACAGGGCCATTAGACAGAGAAAAACCAAAGACAAGAAAAATACCCAAATAACTGGAAGCAAATGGATAGATCGCACAGTGCAAAAATAATAATAAATAATAAAGGGTATTTAGTTAACATAATTTTGGTCAAAATAATGTAAAAGTTATCCCGCACGTCACGGCAACCCTTATGGGACAGTCCTAACTCTAATATTAAAAACCTTACCATTTGTCAAGTGACATACATATGGACAAGGGCAGAGAGACTGAATCCCTAGTATAAGCATAGACCCGGGCAGAATGAGCGTCTCAGCTCAGACAAAGGGCGGCCACACCCTTTTATATGCACTAAAGAACACTGAACTACATAGAAAAACCTGGAGGTCTGAACTGAAACGTAAATTGATGTGCATGCAAAATGTAAATGCATGTTCACACAGGGCCATTAGACAGAGAAAAAACAAAGACAAGAACAATACCCAAATAACTGGAAGTAAATGGATAGATCGCACAGTGCAAAAATAATAATAAATAATAAAGGGTATTTAATTAACATAATTTTGATCAAAATAATGTAAAAGCTATCCCGCCACATCACGGCAACCCTTTTGGGACAGTTCAAACTCTAATATTAAAAATCTTACCATTTGTCAAGTGACATACATATGGACAAGGGCAGAGAGACTGAATCCCTAGTATAAGCATAGACCCGGGCAGAATGAGCGTCTCAGCTCAGACAAAGGGCGGCCACACCCTTTTATATGCACTAAAGAACACTGAACTACAAAGAAAAACCTGGAGGTCTGAACTGAAACGTAAATTGATGTGCATGCAAAATGTAAATGCATGTTCACACAGGGCAATTAGACAGAGAAAAACTAAAGACAAGAAAAATACCCAAATAACTGGAAGTAAATGGATAGATCGCACAGTGCAAAAATAATAATAAATAATAAAGGGTATTTAGTTAACATAATTTTGATCAAAATAATGTAAAAGCTATCCCGCCATGTCACGGCAACCCTTATGGGACAGTCCTAACTCTAATATTAAAAACCTTACCATTTGTCAAGTGACATACATATGGACAAGGGCAGAGAGACTGAATCCCTAGTATAAGCATAGACTCGGGGCAGAATGAGCGTCTCAGCTCAGACAAAGGGCGGCCACATCCTTTTATATGCACTAAACCACACTGAACTACAAAGAAAAACCTGGAAGTCTGAACTAAAACGTAAATTGATGTGCATGCAAAATGTAAATGCATGTTCACACAGGGCCATTAGACAGAGAAAAACCAAAGACAAGAAAAATACCCAAATAACTGGAAGTAACTGGATAGATCGAACAGTGCAAAAATAATAATAAATAATAAAGGGTATTTAGTTAACATAATTTTGGTCAAAATAATGTAAAAGCTATCCCGTCACATCACGGCAACCCTTATGGGACAGTCCTAACTCTAATATTAAAAACCTTACCATTTGTCAAGTGACATACATATGGACATGGGCAGAGAGACTGAATCCCTAGTATAAGCATAGACCGGGGGCAGAATGAGCGTCTCAGCTCAGACAAAGGGTGGCCACACCCTTTTATATGCACTAAAGCACACTGAACTACAAAGAAAAACCTGGAGCTCTGAACTGAAACGTAAATTGATGTGCATGCAAAATGTAAATGCATGTTCACACAGGGTCATTAGACAGAGAAAAACCAAAGACAAGAAAAATACCCAAATAACTGGAAGTAAATGGATAGATCGCACAGTGCAAAAATAATAATAAATAATAAAAGGTATTTAGTTAACATAATTTTGATCAAAATAATGTAAAAGCTATCCCGCAACGTCACGGCAACCCTTATGGGACAGTCCTAACTCTAATATTAAAAACCTTACCATTTGTCAAGTGACATACATATGGACAAGGGCAGAGAGACTGAATCCCTAGTATAAGCATAGACACGGGCAGAATGAGCGTCTCAGCTCAGACAAAGGGCGGCCACACCCTTTTATATGCACTAAAGCACACTGAACTACATAGAAAAACCTGGAGGTCTGAACTGAAACGTAAATTGATGTGCATGCAAAATGTAAATGCATGTTCACACAGGGCCATTAGACAGAGAAAAAACAAAGACAAGAACAATACCCAAATAACTGGCAGTAAATGGATAGGTCGCACAGTGCAAAAATAATAATAAATAATATAGGGTATTTAGTTAACATAATTTTGATCAAAATAATGTAAAAGCTATCCCGCAACATCACGGCAACCCTTATGGGAGAGTCCTAACTCTAATATTAAAAACCTTACCATTTGTCAAGTGACATACATATGGACAAGGGCAGAGAGACTGAATCCCTAGTATAAGCATAGACCTGAGGCAGAATGAGCGTCTCAGCTCAGACAAAGGGCGGCCACACCCTTTTATACGCACTAAAGCACACTGAACTACAAAGAGAAACCTGGAGGTCTGAACTGAAACGTAGATTGATGTGCATGCAAAATGTAAATGAATGTTCACACAGGGCCATTAGACAGAGAAAAACCAAAGACAAGAAAAATACCCAAATAACTGGAAGTAAATGGATAGATCGCACAGTGCAAAAATAATTATAAATAATAAAGGGTATTTAGTTAATATAATTTTGATCAAAATAATGTAAAAGCTATCCCTCCACGTCGCGGCAACCCTTATGGGACAGTCCTAAGTCTAATATTAAAAATCTTACCATTTGTCAAGTGACATACATATGGACAAGGGCAGAGAGACTGAATCCCTAGTATAAGCATAGACCTGTGGCAGAATTAGTGTCTCAGCTCAGAAAAGGGTGGCCACACACTTTTATATGCACTAGAGCACACTGAACTACAAAGAAAAACCTGGAGGTTTCAACTGAAACGTAAATTGATGTGCATGCGAAATGTAAATTCATGTTCATACGGGGCCATTAGACAGAGAAAAACCAAAGACATGAAAAATGGCCAAATAACTGGAAGTAAATGGATAGATCGCACAGTGCAAAAATAATAATAAATGATAAAGGGTATTTAGTTATAATTTTGATCAAAATAATGTAAAAGCTATTTCGCCACGTCACGGCAACCCTTATGGGACAGTCCTTACTCTAATATAAAAAACCTTACCATTTGTCAAGTGACATACATATGGACAAGGGCAGAGAGACTGAATCCCTAGTATAAGCATAGACTCGGGGCAGAATGAGCGTCTCAGCTCAGACAAAGGGCGGCCACACCCTTTTATATGCACTAAAGCACACTGAACTACAAAGAAAAGCCTGGAGGTCTGAACTGAAACGTAGATTGATGTGCATGCAAAATGTAAATGCATGTTCACACAGGGCCATTAGACAGAGAAAACCAAAGACAAGAAAAATACCCAAATAACTGGAAGTAAATGGATAGATCGCACAGTGCAAAAATAATAATAAATAATAAAGGGTATTTAGTTAACATAATTTTGATCAAAATAATGTAAAAGTTATCCCGCACGTCACGGCAACCCTTATGGGACAGTCCTAACTCTAATATTAAAAACCTTACCATTTGTAAAGTGACATACATATGGACAAGGGCAGAGAGACTGCATCCCTAGTATAAGCATAGACCCGGGCAGAATGAGCGTCTCAGCTCAGACAAAGGGCGGCCACACCCTTTTATATGCACTAAAGCACACTGAACTACAAAGAAAAACCTGGAGGTCTGAACTGAAACGTAAATTGATGTGCATGCAAAATGTAAATGCATGTACACACAGGGCCATTAGACAGAGAAAAACCAAAGACAAGAACAATACCCAAATAACTGGAAGTAAATGGATAGATCGCACAGTGCAAAAATAATAATAAATAATAAAGGGTATTTAATTAACATAATTTTGATCAAAATAATGTAAAAGCTATCCCGCCACGTCACGGCAACCCTTATGGGACAGTCCTAACTCTAATATTAAAAACCTTACCATTTGTCAAGTGACATACATATGGACAAGAGCAGAGATACTGAATCCCTAGTATAAGCATAGACCTGAGGCAGAATGAGCGTCTCAGCTCAGACAAAGGGCGGCCACACCCTTTTATACGCACTAAAGCACACTGTACTACAAAGAGAAACCTGGAGGTCTGAACTGAAACGTAGATTGATGTGCATGCAAAATGTAAATGCATGTTCACACAGGGCCATTAGACAGAGAAAAACCAAAGACCAGAAAAATACCCAAATAACTGGAAGTAAATGGATAGATCGCACAGTGCAAAAATAATAATAAATAAAAAAGGGTATTTAGTTAACATAATTTTGATCAAAATAATGTAAAAGCTATCCCGCCACGTCACGGCAACCCTTATGGGACAGTCCTAACTCTAATATTGAAAACCTTACCATTTGTCAAGTGACATACATATGGACAAGGGCAGAGAGACTGAATCCCTAGTATAAGCATAGACCCGGGCACAATGAGCGTCTCAGCTCAGACAAAGGGCGGCCACACCCTTTTATATGTGCTAAAGCACACTCAACTACAAAGAAAAACCTGGAGGTCTGAACTGAAACGTAAATTGATGTGCATGCAAAGTGTAAATGCATGTTCACACAGGGCCATTAGACAGAGAAAAACCAAAGACAAGAATAATACCCAAATAACTGGAAGTAAATGGATAGATCGCACAGTGCAAAAATAATAATAAATAATAAAGGGTATTTAGTTAACATAATTTTGATCAAAATAATGTAAAAGCTATCCCGTCACATCACGGCAACCCTTATGGGACAGTCCAAACTCTAATATTAAAAATCTTACCATTTGTCAAGTGACATACATATGGACAAGGGCAGAGAGACTGAATCCCTAGTATAAGCATAGACCTGTGGCAGAATGAGTGTCTCAGCTCAGAAAAGGGTGGCCACACACTTTTATATGCACTAAAGCACACTGAACTACAAAGAAAAAACTGGAGGTTTCAACTGAAACGTAAATTGATGTGCATGCGAAATGTAAATGCATGTTCACACGGGGCCATTAGACAGAGAAAAACCAAAGACATGAAAAATGGCCAAATAACTGGAAGTAAATGGATAGATCGCACAGTGCAAAAATAATAATAAATGATGAAGGGTATTTAGTTATAATTTTGATCAAAATAATGTAAAAGCTATTCCGCAATGTCACGGCAACCCTTATGGGACAGTCCTTACTCTAATATAAAAAACCTTACCATTTGTCAAGTGACATACATATGGACAAGGGCAGAGAGACTGAATCCCTAGTATAAGCATAGACTCGGGGCAGAATGAGCGTCTCAGCTCAGACAAAGGGCGGCCACACCCTTTTATATGCACTAAAGCACACTGAACTACAAAGAAAAGCCTGGAGGTCTGAACTGAAACGTAGATTGATGTGCATGCAAAATGTAAATGCATGTTCACACAGGGCCATTAGACAGAGAAAAACCAAAGACAAGAAAAATACCCAAATAACTGGAAGTAAATGGATAGATCGCACAGTGCAAAAATAATAATAAATAATAAAGGGTATTTAGTTAACATAATTTTGATCAAAATAATGTAAAAGTTATCCCGCCACGTCACGGTAACCCTTATGGGACAGTCCTAACTCTAATATTAAAAACCTTACCATTTGTAAAGTGACATACATATGGACAAGGGCAGAGAGACTGAATCCCTAGTATAAGCATAGACCCGGGCAGAATGAGCGTCTCAGCTCAGACAAAGGGCGGCCACACCCTTTTATATGCACTAAAGCACACTGAACTACAAAGAAAAACCTGGAGGTCTGAACTGAAACGTAAATTGATGTGCATGCAAAATGTAAATGCATGTTCACACAGGGCCATTAGACAGAGAAAAACCAAAGACAAGAACAATACCCAAATAACTGGAAGTAAATGGATAGATCGCACAGTGCAAAAATAATAATAAATAATAAAGGGTATTTAATTAACATAATTTTGATCAAAATAATGTAAAAGCTCTCCCACCACGTCACGGCAACCCTTATGGGACAGTCCTAACTCTAATATTAAAAACCTTACCATTTGTCAAGTGACATACATATGGACAAGAGCAGAGATACTGAATCCCTAGTATAAGCATAGAACTGAGGCAGAATGAGCGTCTCAGCTCAGACAAAGGGCGGCCACACCCTTTTATACGCACTAAAGCACACTGAACTACAAAGAGAAACCTGGAGGTCTGAACTGAAACGTAGATTGATGTGCATGCAAAATGTAAATGCATGTTCACACAGGGCCATTAGACAGAGAAAAACCAAAGACCAGAAAAATACCCAAATAACTGGAAGTAAATGGATAGATCGCACAGTGCAAAAATAATAATAAATAAAAAAGGGTATTTAGTTAACATAATTTTGATCAAACTAATGTAAAAGCTATCCCGCCACGTCACGGCAACCCTTATGGGACAGTCCTAACTCTAATATTGAAAACCTTACCATTTGTCAAGTGACATACATATGGACAAGGGCAGAGAGACTGAATCCCTAGTATAAGCATAGACCCGGGCAGAATGAGCGTCTCAGCTCAGACAAAGGGCGGCCACACCCTTTTATACGCACTAAAGCACACTGAACTACAAAGAGAAACCTGGAGGTCTGAACTGAAACGTAGATTGATGTGCATGCAAAATGTAAATGCATGTTCACACAGGGCCATTAGACAGAGAAAAACCAAAGACCAGAAAAATACCCAAATAACTGGAAGTAAATGGATAGATCGCACAGTGCAAAAATAATAATAAATAAAAAAGGGTATTTAGTTAACATAATTTTGATCAAACTAATGTAAAAGCTATCCCGCCACGTCACGGCAACCCTTATGGGACAGTCCTAACTCTAATATTGAAAACCTTACCATTTGTCAAGTGACATACATATGGACAAGGGCAGAGAGACTGAATCCCTAGTATAAGCATAGACCCGGGCACAATGAGCGTCTCAGCTCAGACAAAGGGCGGCCACACCCTTTTATATGTGCTAAAGCACACTCAACTACAAAGAAAAACCTGGAGGTCTGAACTGAAACGTAAATTGATGTGCATGCAAAATGTAAATGCATGTTCACACAGGGCCATTAGACAGAGAAAAACCAAAGACAAGAAAAATACCCAAATAACTGGAAGTAAATGGATAGATCTCACAGTGCAAAAATAATAATAAATAATAAAGGGTATTTAGTTAACATAATTTTGATCAAAATAATGTAAAAGCTATCCCGTCACATCACGGCAACCCTTATGGGACAGTCCAAACTCTAATATTAAAAATCTTACCATTTGTCAAGTGACATACATATGGACAAGGGCAGAGAGACTGAATCCCTAGTATAAGCATAGACCCGGGCAGAATGAGCGTCTCAGTTCAGACAAAGGGCGGCCACACCCTTTTATATGCACTAAAGCACACTGAACTACAAAGAAAAACCTGGAGGTCTGAACTGAAACGTAAATTGATGTGCATGCAAAATGTAAATGCATGTTCACACAGAGCAATTAGACAGAGAAAAACCAAAGACAAGAAAAATACCCAAATAACTGGAAGTAAATGGATAGATCGCACAGTACAAAAATAATAATAAATAATAAGGGTATTTAGTTAACATAATTTTGATCAAAATAAATAATGTAAAAGCTATTCCGCCACGTCACGGCAACCCTTTATTTGACAGTCCTAACTCTAATATTAAAAAGCTTACCATTTGTCAAGTGACATACATATGGACAAGGGCAGAGAGACTGAATCCCTAGTATAAGCATAGACCTGTGGCAGAATGAGTGTCTCAGCTCAGAAAAGGGTGGCCACACACTTTTATATGCACTAAAGCACACTGAACTACAAAGAAAAAACTGGAGGTTTCAACTGAAACGTAAATTGATGTGCATGCGAAATGTAAATGCATGTTCACACGGGGCCATTAGACAGAGAAAAACCAAAGACATGAAAAATGGCCAAATAACTGGAAGTAAATTGATAGATCGCACAGTGCAAAAATAATAATAAATGATAAAGGGTATTTAGTTATAATTTTGATCAAAATAATGTAAAAGCTATTCCGCAATGTCACGGCAACCCTTATGGGACAGTCCTTACTCTAATATAAAAAACCTTACCATTTGTCAAGTGACATACATATGGACAAGGGCAGAGAGACTGAATCCCTAGTATAAGCATAGACTCGGGGCAGAATGAGCGTCTCAGCTCAGACAAAGGGCGGCCACACCCTTTTATATGCACTAAAGCACACTGAACTACAAAGAAAAGCCTGGAGGTCTGAACTGAAACGTAGATTGATGTGCAGGCAAAATGTAAATGCATGTTCACACAGGGCCATTAGACAGAGAAAAACCAAAGACAAGAAAAATACCCAAATAACTGGAAGTAAATGGATAGATCTCACAGTGCAAAAATAATAATAAATAATAAAGGGTATTTAGTTAACATAATTTTGATCAAAATAATGTAAAAGCTATCCCGTCACATCACGGCAACCCTTATGGGACAGTCCAAACTCTAATATTAAAAATCTTACCATTTGTCAAGTGACATACATATGGACAAGGGCAGAGAGACTGAATCCCTAGTATAAGCATAGACCCGGGCAGAATGAGCGTCTCAGTTCAGACAAAGGGCGGCCACACCCTTTTATATGCACTAAAGCACACTGAACTACAAAGAAAAACCTGGAGGTCTGAACTGAAACGTAAATTGATGTGCATGCAAAATGTAAATGCATGTTCACACAGAGCAATTAGACAGAGAAAAACCAAAGACAAGAAAAATACCCAAATAACTGGAAGTAAATGGATAGATCGCACAGTACAAAAATAATAATAAATAATAAGGGTATTTAGTTAACATAATTTTGATCAAAATAAATAATGTAAAAGCTATTCCGCCACGTCACGGCAACCCTTATGGGACAGTCCTAACTCTAATATTAAAAATCTTACCATTTGTCAAGTGACATACATATGGACAAGGGCAGAGAGACTGAATCCCTAGTATAAGCATAGACCTGTGGCAGAATGAGTGTCTCAGCTCAGAAAAGGGTGGCCACACACTTTTATATGCACTAAAGCACACTGAACTACAAAGAAAAAACTGGAGGTTTCAACTGAAACGTAAATTGATGTGCATGCGAAATGTAAATGCATGTTCACACGGGGCCATTAGACAGAGAAAAACCAAAGACATGAAAAATGGCCAAATAACTGGAAGTAAATGGATAGATCGCACAGTGCAAAAATAATAATAAATGATGAAGGGTATTTAGTTATAATTTTGATCAAAATAATGTAAAAGCTATTCCGCAATGTCACGGCAACCCTTATGGGACAGTCCTTACTCTAATATAAAAAACCTTACCATTTGTCAAGTGACATACATATGGACAAGGGCAGAGAGACTGAATCCCTAGTATAAGCATAGACTCGGGGCAGAATGAGCGTCTCAGCTCAGACAAAGGGCGGCCACACCCTTTTATATGCACTAAAGCACACTGAACTACAAAGAAAAGCCTGGAGGTCTGAACTGAAACGTAGATTGATGTGCATGCAAAATGTAAATGCATGTTCACACAGGGCCATTAGACAGAGAAAAACCAAAGACAAGAAAAATACCCAAATAACTGGAAGTAAATGGATAGATCGCACAGTGCAAAAATAATAATAAATAATAAAGGGTATTTAGTTAACATAATTTTGATCAAAATAATGTAAAAGTTATCCCGCCACGTCACGGTAACCCTTATGGGACAGTCCTAACTCTAATATTAAAAACCTTACCATTTGTAAAGTGACATACATATGGACAAGGGCAGAGAGACTGAATCCCTAGTATAAGCATAGACCCGGGCAGAATGAGCGTCTCAGCTCAGACAAAGGGCGGCCACACCCTTTTATATGCACTAAAGCACACTGAACTACAAAGAAAAACCTGGAGGTCTGAACTGAAACGTAAATTGATGTGCATGCAAAATGTAAATGCATGTTCACACAGGGCCATTAGACAGAGAAAAACCAAAGACAAGAACAATACCCAAATAACTGGAAGTAAATGGATAGATCGCACAGTGCAAAAATAATAATAAATAATAAAGGGTATTTAATTAACATAATTTTGATCAAAATAATGTAAAAGCTCTCCCACCACGTCACGGCAACCCTTATGGGACAGTCCTAACTCTAATATTAAAAACCTTACCATTTGTCAAGTGACATACATATGGACAAGAGCAGAGATACTGAATCCCTAGTATAAGCATAGAACTGAGGCAGAATGAGCGTCTCAGCTCAGACAAAGGGCGGCCACACCCTTTTATACGCACTAAAGCACACTGAACTACAAAGAGAAACCTGGAGGTCTGAACTGAAACGTAGATTGATGTGCATGCAAAATGTAAATGCATGTTCACACAGGGCCATTAGACAGAGAAAAACCAAAGACCAGAAAAATACCCAAATAACTGGAAGTAAATGGATAGATCGCACAGTGCAAAAATAATAATAAATAAAAAAGGGTATTTAGTTAACATAATTTTGATCAAACTAATGTAAAAGCTATCCCGCCACGTCACGGCAACCCTTATGGGACAGTCCTAACTCTAATATTGAAAACCTTACCATTTGTCAAGTGACATACATATGGACAAGGGCAGAGAGACTGAATCCCTAGTATAAGCATAGACCCGGGCAGAATGAGCGTCTCAGCTCAGACAAAGGGCGGCCACACCCTTTTATACGCACTAAAGCACACTGAACTACAAAGAGAAACCTGGAGGTCTGAACTGAAACGTAGATTGATGTGCATGCAAAATGTAAATGCATGTTCACACAGGGCCATTAGACAGAGAAAAACCAAAGACCAGAAAAATACCCAAATAACTGGAAGTAAATGGATAGATCGCACAGTGCAAAAATAATAATAAATAAAAAAGGGTATTTAGTTAACATAATTTTGATCAAACTAATGTAAAAGCTATCCCGCCACGTCACGGCAACCCTTATGGGACAGTCCTAACTCTAATATTGAAAACCTTACCATTTGTCAAGTGACATACATATGGACAAGGGCAGAGAGACTGAATCCCTAGTATAAGCATAGACCCGGGCACAATGAGCGTCTCAGCTCAGACAAAGGGCGGCCACACCCTTTTATATGTGCTAAAGCACACTCAACTACAAAGAAAAACCTGGAGGTCTGAACTGAAACGTAAATTGATGTGCATGCAAAATGTAAATGCATGTTCACACAGGGCCATTAGACAGAGAAAAACCAAAGACAAGAAAAATACCCAAATAACTGGAAGTAAATGGATAGATCTCACAGTGCAAAAATAATAATAAATAATAAAGGGTATTTAGTTAACATAATTTTGATCAAAATAATGTAAAAGCTATCCCGTCACATCACGGCAACCCTTATGGGACAGTCCAAACTCTAATATTAAAAATCTTACCATTTGTCAAGTGACATACATATGGACAAGGGCAGAGAGACTGAATCCCTAGTATAAGCATAGACCCGGGCAGAATGAGCGTCTCAGTTCAGACAAAGGGCGGCCACACCCTTTTATATGCACTAAAGCACACTGAACTACAAAGAAAAACCTGGAGGTCTGAACTGAAACGTAAATTGATGTGCATGCAAAATGTAAATGCATGTTCACACAGAGCAATTAGACAGAGAAAAACCAAAGACAAGAAAAATACCCAAATAACTGGAAGTAAATGGATAGATCGCACAGTACAAAAATAATAATAAATAATAAGGGTATTTAGTTAACATAATTTTGATCAAAATAAATAATGTAAAAGCTATTCCGCCACGTCACGGCAACCCTTATGGGACAGTCCTAACTCTAATATTAAAAATCTTACCATTTGTCAAGTGACATACATATGGACAAGGGCAGAGAGACTGAATCCCTAGTATAAGCATAGACCTGTGGCAGAATGAGTGTCTCAGCTCAGAAAAGGGTGGCCACACACTTTTATATGCACTAAAGCACACTGAACTACAAAGAAAAAACTGGAGGTTTCAACTGAAACGTAAATTGATGTGCATGCGAAATGTAAATGCATGTTCACACAGGGCCATTAGACAGAGAAAAACCAAAGACATGAAAAATGGCCAAATAACTGGAAGTAAATGGATAGATCGCACAGTGCAAAAATAATAATAAATGATGAAGGGTATTTAGTTATAATTTTGATCAAAATAATGTAAAAGCTATTCCGCAATGTCACGGCAACCCTTATGGGACAGTCCTTACTCTAATATAAAAAACCTTACCATTTGTCAAGTGACATACATATGGACAAGGGCAGAGAGACTGAATCCCTAGTATAAGCATAGACTCGGGGCAGAATGAGCGTCTCAGCTCAGACAAAGGGCGGCCACACCCTTTTATATGCACTAAAGCACACTGAACTACAAAGAAAAGCCTGGAGGTCTGAACTGAAACGTAGATTGATGTGCATGCAAAATGTAAATGCATGTTCACACAGGGCCATTAGACAGAGAAAAACCAAAGACAAGAAAAATACCCAAATAACTGGAAGTAAATGGATAGATCGCACAGTGCAAAAATAATAATAAATAATAAAGGGTATTTAGTTAACATAATTTTGATCAAAATAATGTAAAAGTTATCCCGCCACGTCACGGTAACCCTTATGGGACAGTCCTAACTCTAATATTAAAAACCTTACCATTTGTAAAGTGACATACATATGGACAAGGGCAGAGAGACTGAATCCCTAGTATAAGCATAGACCCGGGCAGAATGAGCGTCTCAGCTCAGACAAAGGGCGGCCACACCCTTTTATATGCACTAAAGCACACTGAACTACAAAGAAAAACCTGGAGGTCTGAACTGAAACGTAAATTGATGTGCATGCAAAATGTAAATGCATGTTCACACAGGGCCATTAGACAGAGAAAAACCAAAGACAAGAACAATACCCAAATAACTGGAAGTAAATGGATAGATCGCACAGTGCAAAAATAATAATAAATAATAAAGGGTATTTAATTAACATAATTTTGATCAAAATAATGTAAAAGCTCTCCCACCACGTCACGGCAACCCTTATGGGACAGTCCTAACTCTAATATTAAAAACCTTACCATTTGTCAAGTGACATACATATGGACAAGAGCAGAGATACTGAATCCCTAGTATAAGCATAGAACTGAGGCAGAATGAGCGTCTCAGCTCAGACAAAGGGCGGCCACACCCTTTTATACGCACTAAAGCACACTGAACTACAAAGAGAAACCTGGAGGTCTGAACTGAAACGTAGATTGATGTGCATGCAAAATGTAAATGCATGTTCACACAGGGCCATTAGACAGAGAAAAACCAAAGACCAGAAAAATACCCAAATAACTGGAAGTAAATGGATAGATCGCACAGTGCAAAAATAATAATAAATAAAAAAGGGTATTTAGTTAACATAATTTTGATCAAACTAATGTAAAAGCTATCCCGCCACGTCACGGCAACCCTTATGGGACAGTCCTAACTCTAATATTGAAAACCTTACCATTTGTCAAGTGACATACATATGGACAAGGGCAGAGAGACTGAATCCCTAGTATAAGCATAGACCCGGGCAGAATGAGCGTCTCAGCTCAGACAAAGGGCGGCCACACCCTTTTATACGCACTAAAGCACACTGAACTACAAAGAGAAACCTGGAGGTCTGAACTGAAACGTAGATTGATGTGCATGCAAAATGTAAATGCATGTTCACACAGGGCCATTAGACAGAGAAAAACCAAAGACCAGAAAAATACCCAAATAACTGGAAGTAAATGGATAGATCGCACAGTGCAAAAATAATAATAAATAAAAAAGGGTATTTAGTTAACATAATTTTGATCAAACTAATGTAAAAGCTATCCCGCCACGTCACGGCAACCCTTATGGGACAGTCCTAACTCTAATATTGAAAACCTTACCATTTGTCAAGTGACATACATATGGACAAGGGCAGAGAGACTGAATCCCTAGTATAAGCATAGACCCGGGCACAATGAGCGTCTCAGCTCAGACAAAGGGCGGCCACACCCTTTTATATGTGCTAAAGCACACTCAACTACAAAGAAAAACCTGGAGGTCTGAACTGAAACGTAAATTGATGTGCATGCAAAATGTAAATGCATGTTCACACAGGGCCATTAGACAGAGAAAAACCAAAGACAAGAAAAATACCCAAATAACTGGAAGTAAATGGATAGATCTCACAGTGCAAAAATAATAATAAATAATAAAGGGTATTTAGTTAACATAATTTTGATCAAAATAATGTAAAAGCTATCCCGTCACATCACGGCAACCCTTATGGGACAGTCCAAACTCTAATATTAAAAATCTTACCATTTGTCAAGTGACATACATATGGACAAGGGCAGAGAGACTGAATCCCTAGTATAAGCATAGACCCGGGCAGAATGAGCGTCTCAGTTCAGACAAAGGGCGGCCACACCCTTTTATATGCACTAAAGCACACTGAACTACAAAGAAAAACCTGGAGGTCTGAACTGAAACGTAAATTGATGTGCATGCAAAATGTAAATGCATGTTCACACAGAGCAATTAGACAGAGAAAAACCAAAGACAAGAAAAATACCCAAATAACTGGAAGTAAATGGATAGATCGCACAGTACAAAAATAATAATAAATAATAAGGGTATTTAGTTAACATAATTTTGATCAAAATAAATAATGTAAAAGCTATTCCGCCACGTCACGGCAACCCTTATGGGACAGTCCTACCTCTAATATTAAAAAGCTTACCATTTGTCAAGTGACATACATATGGACAAGGGCAGAGAGACTGAATCCCTAGTATAAGCATAGACCTGTGGCAGAATGAGTGTCTCAGCTCAGAAAAGGGTGGCCACACACTTTTATATGCACTAAAGCACACTGAACTACAAAGAAAAAACTGGAGGTTTCAACTGAAACGTAAATTGATGTGCATGCGAAATGTAAATGCATGTTCACACGGGGCCATTAGACAGAGAAAAACCAAAGACATGAAAAATGGCCAAATAACTGGAAGTAAATTGATAGATCGCACAGTGCAAAAATAATAATAAATGATAAAGGGTATTTAGTTATAATTTTGATCAAAATAATGTAAAAGCTATTCCGCAATGTCACGGCAACCCTTATGGGACAGTCCTTACTCTAATATAAAAAACCTTACCATTTGTCAAGTGACATACATATGGACAAGGGCAGAGAGACTGAATCCCTAGTATAAGCATAGACTCGGGGCAGAATGAGCGTCTCAGCTCAGACAAAGGGCGGCCACACCCTTTTATATGCACTAAAGCACACTGAACTACAAAGAAAAGCCTGGAGGTCTGAACTGAAACGTAGATTGATGTGCATGCAAAATGTAAATGCATGTTCACACAGGGCCATTAGACAGAGAAAAACCAAAGACAAGAAAAATACCCAAATAACTGGAAGTAAATGGATAGATCGCACAGTGCAAAAATAATAATAAATAAAAAAGGGTATTTAGTTAACATAATTTTGATCAAAATAATGTAAAAGTTATGCCGCCACGTCACGGTAACCCTTATGGGACAGTCCTAACTCTAATATTAAAAACCTTACCATTTGTAAAGTGACATACATATGGACAAGGGCAGATAGACTGAATCCCTAGTATAAGCATAGACCCGGGCAGAATGAGCGTCTCAGCTCAGACAAAGGGCGGCCACACCCTTTTATATGCACTAAAGCACACTGAACTACAAAGAAAAACCTGGAGGTCTGAACTGAAACGTAAATTGATGTGCATGCAAAATGTAAATGCATGTTCACACAGGGCCATTAGACAGAGAAAAACCAAAGACAAGAACAATACCCAAATAACTGGAAGTAAATGGATAGATCGCACAGTGCAAAAATAATAATAAATAATAAAGGGTATTTAGTTAACATAATTTTGATCAAAATAATGTAAAAGCTATCCCACCACGTCACGGCAACCCTTATGGGACAGTCCTAACTCTAATATTAAAAACCTTACCATTTGTCAAGTGACATACATATGGACAAGAGCAGAGATACTGAATCCCTAGTATAAGCATAGAACTGAGGCAGAATGAGCGTCTCAGCTCAGACAAAGGGCGGCCACACCCTTTTATACGCACTAAAGCACACTGAACTACAAAGAGAAACCTGGAGGTCTGAACTGAAACGTAGATTGATGTGCATGCAAAATGTAAATGCATGTTCACACAGGGCCATTAGACAGAGAAAAACCAAAGACCAGAAAAATACCCAAATAACTGGAAGTAAATGGATAGATCGCACAGTGCAAAAATAATAATAAATAAAAAAGGGTATTTAGTTAACATAATTTTGATCAAAATAATGTAAAAGCTATTCCGCCACGTCACGGCAACCCTTATGGGACAGTCCTAACTCTAATATTGAAAACCTTACCATTTGTCAAGTGACATACATATGGACAAGGGCAGAGAGACTGAATCCCTAGTATAAGCATAGACCCGGGCAGAATGAGCGTCTCAGCTCAGACAAAGGGCGGCCACACCCTTTTATACGCACTAAAGCACACTGAACTACAAAGAGAAACCTGGAGGTCTGAACTGAAACGTAGATTGATGTGCATGCAAAATGTAAATGCATGTTCACACAGGGCCATTAGACAGAGAAAAACCAAAGACCAGAAAAATACCCAAATAACTGGAAGTAAATGGATAGATCGCACAGTGCAAAAATAATAATAAATAAAAAAGGGTATTTAGTTAACATAATTTTGATCAAACTAATGTAAAAGCTATCCCGCCACGTCACGGCAACCCTTATGGGACAGTCCTAACTCTAATATTGAAAACCTTACCATTTGTCAAGTGACATACATATGGACAAGGGCAGAGAGACTGAATCCCTAGTATAAGCATAGACCCGGGCACAATGAGCGTCTCAGCTCAGACAAAGGGCGGCCACACCCTTTTATATGTGCTAAAGCACACTCAACTACAAAGAAAAACCTGGAGGTCTGAACTGAAACGTAAATTGATGTGCATGCAAAATGTAAATGCATGTTCACACAGGGCCATTAGACAGAGAAAAACCAAAGACAAGAAAAATACCCAAATAACTGGAAGTAAATGGATAGATCGCACAGTGCAAAAATAATAATAAATAATAAAGGGTATTTAGTTAACATAATTTTGATCAAAATAATGTAAAAGCTATCCCGTCACATCACGGCAACCCTTATGGGACAGTCCAAACTCTAATATTAAAAATCTTACCATTTGTCAAGTGACATACATATGGACAAGGGCAGAGAGACTGAATCCCTAGTATAAGCATAGACCCGGGCAGAATGAGCGTCTCAGTTCAGACAAAGGGCGGCCACACCCTTTTATATGCACTAAAGCACACTGAACTACAAAGAAAAACCTGGAGGTCTGAACTGAAACGTAAATTGATGTGCATGCAAAATGTAAATGCATGTTCACACAGAGCAATTAGACAGAGAAAAACCAAAGACAAGAAAAATACCCAAATAACTGGAAGTAAATGGATAGATCGCACAGTACAAAAATAATAATAAATAATAAGGGTATTTAGTTAACATAATTTTGATCAAAATAAATAATGTAAAAGCTATTCCGCCACGTCGCGGCAACCCTTATGGGACAGTCCTAACTCTAATATTAAAAAGCTTACCATTTGTCAAGTGACATACATATGGACAAGGGCAGAGAGACTGAATCCCTAGTATAAGCATAGACCTGTGGCAGAATGAGTGTCTCAGCTCAGAAAAGGGTGGCCACACACTTTTATATGCACTAAAGCACACTGAACTACAAAGAAAAAACTGGAGGTTTCAACTGAAACGTAAATTGATGTGCATGCGAAATGTAAATGCATGTTCACACGGGGCCATTAGACAGAGAAAAACCAAAGACATGAAAAATGGCCAAATAACTGGAAGTAAATTGATAGATCGCACAGTGCAAAAATAATAATAAATGATAAAGGGTATTTAGTTATAATTTTGATCAAAATAATGTAAAAGCTATTCCGCAATGTCACGGCAACCCTTATGGGACAGTCCTTACTCTAATATAAAAAACCTTACCATTTGTCAAGTGACATACATATGGACAAGGGCAGAGAGACTGAATCCCTAGTATAAGCATAGACTCGGGGCAGAATGAGCGTCTCAGCTCGGACAAAGGGCGGCCACACCCTTTTATATGCACTAAAGCACACTGAACTACAAAGAAAAGCCTGGAGGTCTGAACTGAAACGTAGATTGATGTGCATGCAAAATGTAAATGCATGTTCACACAGGGCCATTAGACAGAGAAAAACCAAAGACAAGAAAAATACCCAAATAACTGGAAGTAAATGGATAGATCGCACAGTGCAAAAATAATAATAAATAAAAAAGGGTATTTAGTTAACATAATTTTGATCAAAATAATGTAAAAGTTATCCCGCCACGTCACGGTAACCCTTATGGGACAGTCCTAACTCTAATATTAAAAACCTTACCATTTGTAAAGTGACATACATATGGACAAGGGCAGATAGACTGAATCCCTAGTATAAGCATAGACCCGGGCAGAATGAGCGTCTCAGCTCAGACAAAGGGCGGCCACACCCTTTTATATGCACTAAAGCACACTGAACTACAAAGAAAAACCTGGAGGTCTGAACTGAAACGTAAATTGATGTGCATGCAAAATGTAAATGCATGTTCACACAGGGCCATTAGACAGAGAAAAACCAAAGACAAGAACAATACCCAAATAACTGGAAGTAAATGGATAGATCGCACAGTGCAAAAATAATAATAAATAATAAAGGGTATTTAATTAACATAATTTTGATCAAAATAATGTAAAAGCTATCCCACCACGTCACGGCAACCCTTATGGGACAGTCCTAACTCTAATATTAAAAACCTTACCATTTGTCAAGTGACATACATATGGACAAGAGCAGAGATACTGAATCCCTAGTATAAGCATAGAACTGAGGCAGAATGAGCGTCTCAGCTCAGACAAAGGGCGGCCACACCCTTTTATACGCACTAAAGCACACTGAACTACAAAGAGAAACCTGGAGGTCTGAACTGAAACGTAGATTGATGTGCATGCAAAATGTAAATGCATGTTCACACAGGGCCATTAGACAGAGAAAAACCAAAGACCAGAAAAATACCCAAATAACTGGAAGTAAATGGATAGATCGCACAGTGCAAAAATAACAATAAATAAAAAAGGGTATTTAGTTAACATAATTTTGATCAAAATAATGTAAAAGCTATTCCGCCACGTCACGGCAACCCTTATGGGACAGTCCTAACTCTAATATTGAAAACCTTACCATTTGTCAAGTGACATACATATGGACAAGGGCAGAGAGACTGAATCCCTAGTATAAGCATAGACCCGGGCAGAATGAGCGTCTCAGCTCAGACAAAGGGCGGCCACACCCTTTTATACGCACTAAAGCACACTGAACTACAAAGAGAAACCTGGAGGTCTGAACTGAAACGTAGATTGATGTGCATGCAAAATGTAAATGCATGTTCACACAGGGCCATTAGACAGAGAAAAACCAAAGACCAGAAAAATACCCAAATAACTGGAAGTAAATGGATAGATCGCACAGTGCAAAAATAATAATAAATAAAAAAGGGTATTTAGTTAACATAATTTTGATCAAACTAATGTAAAAGCTATCCCGCCACGTCACGGCAACCCTTATGGGACAGTCCTAACTCTAATATTGAAAACCTTACCATTTGTCAAGTGACATACATATGGACAAGGGCAGAGAGACTGAATCCCTAGTATAAGCATAGACCCGGGCACAATGAGCGTCTCAGCTCAGACAAAGGGCGGCCACACCCTTTTATATGTGCTAAAGCACACTCAACTACAAAGAAAAACCTGGAGGTCTGAACTGAAACGTAAATTGATGTGCATGCAAAATGTAAATGCATGTTCACACAGGGCCATTAGACAGAGAAAAACCAAAGACAAGAAAAATACCCAAATAACTGGAAGTAAATGGATAGATCGCACAGTGCAAAAATAATAATAAATAATAAAGGGTATTTAGTTAACATAATTTTGATCAAAATAATGTAAAAGCTATCCCGTCACATCACGGCAACCCTTATGGGACAGTCCAAACTCTAATATTAAAAATCTTACCATTTGTCAAGTGACATACATATGGACAAGGGCAGAGAGACTGAATCCCTAGTATAAGCATAGACCCGGGCAGAATGAGCGTCTCAGTTCAGACAAAGGGCGGCCACACCCTTTTATATGCACTAAAGCACACTGAACTACAAAGAAAAACCTGGAGGTCTGAACTGAAACGTAAATTGATGTGCATGCAAAATGTAAATGCATGTTCACACAGAGCAATTAGACAGAGAAAAACCAAAGACAAGAAAAATACCCAAATAACTGGAAGTAAATGGATAGATCGCACAGTACAAAAATAATAATAAATAATAAGGGTATTTAGTTAACATAATTTTGATCAAAATAAATAATGTAAAAGCTATTCCGCCACGTCACGGCAACCCTTATGGGACAGTCCTAACTCTAATATTAAAAAGCTTACCATTTGTCAAGTGACATACATATGGACAAGGGCAGAGAGACTGAATCCCTAGTATAAGCATAGACCTGTGGCAGAATGAGTGTCTCAGCTCAGAAAAGGGTGGCCACACACTTTTATATGCACTAAAGCACACTGAACTACAAAGAAAAAACTGGAGGTTTCAACTGAAACGTAAATTGATGTGCATGCGAAATGTAAATGCATGTTCACACGGGGCCATTAGACAGAGAAAAACCAAAGACATGAAAAATGGCCAAATAACTGGAAGTAAATTGATAGATCGCACAGTGCAAAAATAATAATAAATGATAAAGGGTATTTAGTTATAATTTTGATCAAAATAATGTAAAAGCTATTCCGCAATGTCACGGCAACCCTTATGGGACAGTCCTTACTCTAATATAAAAAACCTTACCATTTGTCAAGTGACATACATATGGACAAGGGCAGAGAGACTGAATCCCTAGTATAAGCATAGACTCGGGGCAGAATGAGCGTCTCAGCTCAGACAAAGGGCGGCCACACCCTTTTATATGCACTAAAGCACACTGAACTACAAAGAAAAGCCTGGAGGTCTGAACTGAAACGTAGATTGATGTGCATGCAAAATGTAAATGCATGTTCACACAGGGCCATTAGACAGAGAAAAACCAAAGACAAGAAAAATACCCAAATAACTGGAAGTAAATGGATAGATCGCACAGTGCAAAAATAATAATAAATAAAAAAGGGTATTTAGTTAACATAATTTTGATCAAAATAATGTAAAAGTTATCCCGCCACGTCACGGTAACCCTTATGGGACAGTCCTAACTCTAATATTAAAAACCTTACCATTTGTAAAGTGACATACATATGGACAAGGGCAGATAGACTGAATCCCTAGTATAAGCATAGACCCGGGCAGAATGAGCGTCTCAGCTCAGACAAAGGGCGGCCACACCCTTTTATATGCACTAAAGCACACTGAACTACAAAGAAAAACCTGGAGGTCTGAACTGAAACGTAAATTGATGTGCATGCAAAATGTAAATGCATGTTCACACAGGGCCATTAGACAGAGAAAAACCAAAGACAAGAACAATACCCAAATAACTGGAAGTAAATGGATAGATCGCACAGTGCAAAAATAATAATAAATAATAAAGGGTATTTAATTAACATAATTTTGATCAAAATAATGTAAAAGCTATCCCACCACGTCATGGCAACCCTTATGGGACAGTCCTAACTCTAATATGAAAAACCTTACCATTTGTCAAGTGACATACATATGGACAAGAGCAGAGATACTGAATCCCTAGTATAAGCATAGAACTGAGGCAGAATGAGCGTCTCAGCTCAGACAAAGGGCGGCCACACCCTTTTATACGCACTAAAGCACACTGAACTACAAAGAGAAACCTGGAGGTCTGAACTGAAACGTAGATTGATGTGCATGCAAAATGTAAATGCATG
This sequence comes from Phyllobates terribilis, assembly GCF_046119375.1. Lineage (NCBI taxonomy): Eukaryota > Metazoa > Chordata > Amphibia > Anura > Dendrobatidae > Phyllobates > Phyllobates terribilis. The sequence continues at coordinate 54,801,345 of NW_027362771.1, read as the reverse complement.
TTCACACAGGGCCATTAGACAGAGAAAAATACCCAAATAACTGGAAGTAAATGGATAGATCGCACAGTGCAAAAATAATAATAAATAAAAAAGGGTATTTAGTTAACATAATTTTGATCAAAATAATGTAAAAGCTATCCCGCCACGTCACGGCAACCCTTATGGGACAGTCCTAACTCTAATATTGAAAACCTTACCATTTGTCAAGTGACATACATATGGACAAGGGCAGAGAGACTGAATCCCTAGTATAAGCATAGACCCGGGCAGAATGAGCGTCTCAGCTCAGACAAAGGGCGGCCACACCCTTTTATATGTGCTAAAGCACACTCAACTACAAAGAAAATCCTGGAGGTCTGAACTGAAACGTAAATTGATGTGCATGCAAAATGTAAATGCATGTTCACACAGGGCCATTAGACAGAGAAAAACCAAAGACAAGAAAAATACCCAAATAACTGGAAGTAAATGGATAGATCGCACAGTGCAAAAATAATAATAAATAATAAAGGGTATTTAGTTAACATAATTTTGATCAAAATAATGTAAAAGCTATCCCGTCACATCACGGCAACCCTTATGGGACAGTCCAAACTCTAATATTAAAAACCTTACCATTTGTCAAGTGACATACATATGGACAAGGGCAGAGAGACTGAATCCCTAGTATAAGCATAGACCTGTGGCAGAATGAGTGTCTCAGCTCAGAAAAGGGTGGCCACACACTTTTATATGCACTAAAGCACACTGAACTACAAAGAAAAACCTGGAGGTTTCAACTGAAACGTAAATTGATGTGCATGCAAAATGTAAATGCATGTTCACACGGGGCCATTAGACAGAGAAAAACCAAAGACATGAAAAATGGCCAAATAACTGGAAGTAAATGGATAGATCGCACAGTGCAAAAATAATACTAAATGATAAAGGGTATTTAGTTATAATTTTGATCAAAATAATGTAAAAGCTATTCCGCCACGTCACGGCAACCCTTTTGGGACAGTCCTTACTCTAATATTAAAAACCTTACCATTTGTCAAGTGACATACATATGGACAAGGGCAGAGAGACTGAATCCCTAGTATAAGCATAGACTCGGGGCAGAATGAGCGTCTCAGCTCAGACAAAGGGCGGCCACACCCTTTTATATGCACTAAAGCACACTGAACTACAAAGAAAAGCCTGGAGGTCTGAACTGAAACGTAGATTGATGTGCATGCAAAATGTAAATGCATGTTCACACAGGGCCATTAGAGAAAAACCAAAGACAAGAAAAATACCCAAATAACTGGAAGTAAATGGATAGATCGCACAGTGCAAAAATAATAATAAATAATAAAGGGTATTTAGTTAACATAATTTTGATCAAAATAATGTAAAAGCTATCCCGCAATGTCACGGCAACCCTTATGGGACAGTCCTAACTCTAATATTAAAAACCTTACCATTTGTCAAGTGACATACATATGGACAAGAGCAGAGATACTGAATCCCTAGTATAAGCATAGACCTGAGGCAGAATGAGCATCTCAGCTCAGACAAAGGGCGGCCACACCCTTTTATACGCACTAAAGCACACTGAACTACAAAGAGAAACCTGGAGGTCTGAACTGAAACGTAGATTGATGTGCATGCAAAATGTAAATGCATGTTCACACAGGGCCATTAGACAGAGAAAAACCAAAGACCAGAAAAATACCCAAATAACTGGAAGTAAATGGATAGATCGCACAGTGCAAAAATAATAATAAATAATAAAGGGTACTTAGTTAACATAATTTTGATCAAAATAATGTAAAAGCTATCCCGCCACGTCACGGCAACCCTTATGGGACAGTCCTAACTCTAATATTGAAAACCTTACCATTTGTCAAGTGACATACATATGGACAAGGGCAGAGAGACTGAATCCCTAGTATAAGCATAGACCCGGGCAGAATGAGCGTCTCAGCTCAGACAAAGGGCGGCCACACTCTTTTATATGCACTAAAGCACACTGAACTACAAAGAAAAACCTGGAGGTCTGAACTGAAACGTAAATTGATGTGCATGCAAAATGTAAATGCATGTTCACACAGGGCCATTAGACAGAGAAAAACCAAAGACATGAAAAATGGCCAAATAACTGGAAGTAAATGGATAGATCGCACAGTGCAAAAATAATAATAAATGATAAAGGGTATTTAGTTATAATTTTTATCAAAATAATGTAAAAGCTATTCCTCCACGTCACGGCAACCCTTATGGGACAGTCCTTACTCTAATATTAAAAACCTTACCATTTTCAAGTGACATACATATGGACAAGGGCAGAGAGACTGAATCCCTAGTATAAGCATAGACTCGGGGCAGAATGAGCGTCTCAGCTCAGACAAAGGGCGGCCACACCCTTTTATATGCACTAAAGCACACTGAACTACAAAGAAAAGCCTGGAGGTCTGAACTGAATTGTAGATTGATGTGCATGCAAAATGTAAATGCATGTTCACACAGGGCCATTAGAGAAAAACCAAAGACAAGAAAAATACCCAAATAACTGGAAGTAAATGGATAGATCGCACAGTGCAAAAATAATAATAAATAATAAAGGGTATTTAGTTAACATAATTTTGATCAAAATAATGTAAAAGCTATCCCGCAACGTCACGACAACCCTTATGGGACAGTCCTAACTCTAATATTAAAAACATTACCATTTGTCAAGTGACATACATATGGACAAGGGCCGAGAGACTGAATCCCTAGTATAAGCATAGACACGGGCAGAATGAGCGTCTCAGCTCAGACAAAGGGCGGCCACACCCTTTTATATGCACTAAAGCACACTGAACTACAAAGAAAAACCTGGAGGTTTCAACTGAAACATAAATTGATGTGCATGCAAAATGTAAATGCATGTTCGCACAGGGCCATTAGACAGAGAAAAACCAAAGACAAGAAAAATACCCAAATAACTGGAAGAAAATGGATAGATCGCACAGTGCAAAAATAATAATAAATAATAAAGGGTATTTAGTTAACATAATTTTGATCAAAATAATGTAAAAGCTATCCCGCAACGTCACGGCAACCCTTATGGGACTGTCGTAACTCTAATATTAAAAACCTTACCATTTGTCAAGTGACATACATATGGACAAGGGCAGAGAGACTGAATCCCTAGTATAAGCATAGACCCGGGCAGAATGAGCATCTCAGCTCAGACAAAGGGTGGCCACACCCTTTTATGCGCACTAAAGCACACTGAACTACAAAGAAAAACCTGGAGGTTTCAACTGAAACGTAAATTGATGTGCATGCAAAATGTAAATGCATGTTCACACAGGGCCATTAGACAGAGAAAAACCAAAGACAAGAAAAATACCCAAATAACTGGAAGTAAATGGATAGATCGCACAGTGCAAAAATAATAATAAATAATAAAGGGTATTTAGTTAACATAATTTTGATCAAAATAATGTAAAAGCTATCCCGCGACGTCACGGCAACCCTTATGGGACAGTCCTAACTCTAATATTAAAAACCTTACCATTTGTCAAGTGACATACATATGGACAAGGGCAGACAGACTGAAACCCTAGTATAAGCATAGACCCGGGCATAATGAGCGTCTCAGCTCAGACAAAGGGCGGCCACACCCTTTTATATGCACTAAGGCACACTGAACTACAAAGGGAAACCTGGAGTTCTGAACTGAAACGTAAATTGATGTGCATGCAAAATGTAAATGCATGTTCACACAGGGCCATTAGACAGAGAAAAACCAAAGACAAGAAAAATACCCAAATAACTGGAAGTAAATGGATAGATCGCACAGTGCAAAAATAATAATAAATAATAAAGGGTATTTAGTTAACATAATTTTGATCAAAATAATGTAAAAGCTATCGCTCCACGTCACGGCAACCCTTATGGGACAGTCCTAACTCTAATATTAAAAACCTTACCATTTGTCAAGTGACATACATATGGACAAGGGCAGAGAGACTGAATCCCTAGTATAAGTATAGACCCGGGCAGAATGAGCGTCTCAGCTCAGACAAAGGGCGGCCACACCCTTTTATATGCACTAAAGCACACTGAACTACAAAGAAAAACCTGGAGGTCTGAACTGAAACGTAAATTGATGTGCATGCAAAATGTAAATGCATGTTCACACAGGGCCATTAGACAGAGAAAAACCAAAGACAAGAAAAACACCCAAATAACTGGAAGTAAATGGATAGATCGCACAGTGCAAAAATAATAATAAATAATAAAGGGTATTTAGTTAACATAATTTTGATCAAAATAATGTAAAAGCTATCCCGCCACGTCACGGCAACCCTTATGGGACAGTCCTAACTCTAATATTAAAAACCTTACCATTTGTCAAGTGACATACATATAGACAAGGGCAGAGAGACTGAATCCCTAGTATAAGCATAGACCCGGGCATAATGAGCGTCTCAGCTCAGACAAAGGGCGGCCACACCCTTTTATATGCACTAAGGCACACTGAACTACAAAGAGAAACCTGGAGTTCTGAACTGAAACGTAGATTGATGTGCATGAAAAATGTAAATTCATGTTCACACAGGGCCATTAGACAGAGAAAAACCAAAGACAAGAAAAATACCCAAATAACTGGAAGTAAATGGATAGATCGCACAGTGCAAAAATAATAATAAATAATAAAGGGTATTTAGTTAACATAATTTTGATCAAAATAATGTAAAAGCTATCCCGCCACGTCACGGCAACCCTTATGGGAGAGTCCTAACTCTAATATTAAAAACCTTACCATTTGTCAAGTGACATACATATGGACAAGGGCAGAGAGACTGAATCCCTAGTATAAGTATAGACCCGGGCAGAATGAGTGTCTCAGCTCAGACAAAGGGCGGCCACACCCTTTTATATGCACTAAAGCACACTGAAATACAAAGAAAAACCTGGAGGTCTGAACTGAAACGTAAATTGATGTGCATGCAAAATGTAAATGCATGTTCACACAGGGCCATTAGACAGAGAAAAACCAAAGACAAGAAAAATACCCAAATAACTGGAAGTAAATGGATAGATCGCACAGTGCAAAAATAATAATAAATAATAAAGGGTATTTAGTTAACATAATTTTGATCAAAATATTGTAAAAGCTATCCCGCAGGTCACGGCAACCCTTATGGGAGAGTCCTAACTCTAATATTAAAAACCTTACCATTTGTCAAGTGACATACATATGGACAAGGGCAGAGAGACTGAATCCCTAGTATAAGCATAGACCTGGGGCAGAATGAGTGTCTCAGCTCAGACAAAGGGCGGCCACACCCTTTTATATGCACTAAAGCACACTGAACTACAAAGAAAAACCTGGAGGTTTCAACTGAAACGTAAATTGATGTGCATGCAAAATGTAAATGCATGTTCACACAGGGCCATTAGACAGAGAAAAACCAAAGACAAGAAAAATACCCAAATAACTGGAAGTAAATGGATAGATCGCACAGTGCAGAAATAATAATAAATAATATTGGGTATTTAGTTAACATAATTTTGATCAAAATAATGTAAAACTATCCCGCAACGTCACGGCAACCCTTATGGGACTGTCCTAACTCTAATATTAAAAACCTTACCATTTGTCAAGTGACATACATATGGACAAGGGCCGAGAGACTGAATCCCTAGTATAAGCATAGACCAGGGGCAGAATGAGCGTCTCAGCTCAGACAAAGGGCGGCCACATCCTTTTATATGCACTAAAGCACACTGAACTACAAAGAAAAACCTGGAGGTTTCAACTGAAACGTAAATTGATGTGCATGCAAAATGTAAATGCATGTTCACACAGGGCCATTAGACAGAGAAAAACCAAAGACAAGAAAAATACCCAAATAACTGGAAGTAAATGGATAGATCGCACAGTGCAAAAATAATAATAAATAATAAAGGGTATTTAGTTAACATAATTTTGATCAAAATAATGTAAAAGCTATCCCGCCACGTCACGGCAACCCTTATGGGACTGTCCTAACTCTAATATTAAAAACCTTACCATTTGTCAAGTGACATACATATGGACAAGGGCAGAGAGACTGAATCCCTAGTATAAGCATAGACCCGGGGCAGAATGAGCGTCTCAGCTCAGACAAAGGGCGGTCACACCCTTTTATATGAACTAAAGCACACTGAACTACAAAGAGAAACCTGGAGGTCTGAACTGAAACGTAGATTGATGTGCATGCAAAATGTAAATGCATGTTCACACAGGGCCATTAGACAGAGAAAAACCAAAGACAAGAAAAATACCCAAATAGCTGGAAATAAATGTATAGATCGCACAGTGCAAAAATTATAATAAATAATAAAGGGTATTTAGTTAACATAATTTTGATCAAAATAATGTAAAACTATCCCGCAACGTCACGGCAACCCTTATGGGACTGTCCTAACTCTAATATTAAAAACCTTACCATTTGTCAAGTGACATACATATGGACAAGGGCGGAGAGACTGAATCACTAGTATAAGCATAGACCCGGGCAGAATGAGCGTCTCAGCTCAGACAAAAGGCGGCCACACCCTTTTATATGCACTAAAGCACACTGAACTACAAAGAAAAACCTGGAGGTTTCAACTGAAACGTAAATTGATGTGCATGCAAAATGTAAATGCATGTTCACACAGGGCCATTAGACAGAGAAAAACCAAAGATAAGGAAAATACCCAAATAACTGGAAGTAAATGGATAGATCGCACAGTTCAAAAATAATAATAAATAATAAAGGGTATTTAGTTAACATAATTTTGATCAAAATAATGTAAAAGCTATCCCGCCACGTCACGGCAACCCTTATGGGACTGTCCTAACTCTAATATTAAAAACCTTACCATTTGTCAAGTGACATACATATGGACAAGGGCAGAGAGACTGAATCCCTTGTATAAGCATAGACCCGGGGCAGAATGAGCATCTCAGCTCAGACAAAGGGCGGCCACACCCTTTTATATGCACTAAAGCACACTGAACTACAAAGAAAAACCTGGAGGTCTGAACTGAAACGTAAATTGATGTGCATGCAAAATGTAAATGCATGTTCACACAGGGCCATTAGACAGAGAAAAACCAAAGACAAGAAAAATACCCAAATAACTGGAAGTAAATGGATAGATCGCACAGTGCAAAAATAATAATAAATAATAAAGGGTATTTAGTTAACATAATTTTGATCAAAATAATGTAAAAGCTATCCCGCCACGTCACGGCAACCCTTTATGCTATACACTATGTAGCATAAATCATGATCTCCTATGAACACTGTCCATAGGCCGGCGTTCATAGGAGATTTACAATGACAGGCCTGAGGGTCTTCTGCAGACCCCCGGTTGTCATGACAACCCATCTGCGCCCTGCGATCATGTGACAGGGGCGCCAATTTACAGCGGCATTTAACTTGTTAACAGCCTCGGTTGGATTGCAAATCCACCAGCGGCTGTTACATGTACATGACAGCTGATCAGATCAGCTGTCATGTGCAGGGAAAGATGCGGGCTTAATGCCAGAGCCCGCAGGAAAGGCGAGGACACAGCGAGGTTGTGAAAGGGTTAAAAAAAACCTATTCTTGTTTGATATCTCCATAATCGTACTGACCTGGAGAACCATATTGCAAAGGTCTTTTTTACCGTATAGTAAACATTGTGAATAAAAAAAACAAATAACAATTGTGTAATTGCACTTTATTTACAATTTTGCCATAGTTGGAATTTTCCCCCCACTTTTCAGTACATCACATGATAAAATGAATGGTGTCATTCAAAAGTACAACTCGTTCTGCTAAAAACAAGATGTCATATGGCTGGGTTGACGGGAAAATTAAAAAAGTTATGGGGCTCTTGGAAGAAGAGAGGAAACAACAAAAGCACAAAAACGGAAAAAAGCCATGTCAAGAAGAGGTCAATTGGCATTTTGGGAGTGACAGTTAACACTCAGAGAAGCAGCAGCATGAAAGAAATTATACCGCAGCATTACACGCATGCCGCTAGGTTAACATAGGGGCGAGACAGGTTACATGAATTCTTTGGAATCCTGGGGGAACCATTACTAAGGGCGACCATAGACCATGTGCTGCAGCTTCTCTCAGGTACACAGGGGTATTGACTGTGACATGCAGAAGTAGTGCGTTTGCAGAGTGTGACATGCAGAAGTAGTGCTGGTGCTTTAAAAGCATCCAGCAACTAGAGGAGTTAACACAGTCACAGGAGAAGGGGAGTGTTTTAGCAGAACCCCTGGGCGATTGTGGGGAAGTTGTTTACTGTTTATGAACGTTATACCAATTTATCAACGCCAATTTGTATATAAAGCTATCCAACTTTCACCACTGTCTTATAATTGGTCAGATTGACCAATTAAGGCGAATATCGAGGACGTCATTCAAAAAGGAGGGAAGAGTGTGACATGCAGAAGTGGTGCTGTTGCTTTAAAAGCATTCAGCAACTATTAGCAGTAACACAAGCACATGAGACAGGACTCTTGTCAAGTGTGTCTGGTCAGCAAGTGAAACAACCTACGTGTCTGTACCTGAGGGTCAATACCCCTGTGTGCCTGAGAGAAGCTGCAGCACATGGTCTATGGTCGCCCTGAGTAACGGTTCCCCCAAGATTCCAAAGAATTAATGTAACCTGTCTCGCCCCTATCTGAACCTAGCGGCATGCGTGTAACATGACCCTCAGGCACAGACACTTAGATTGTTTCACTTGCTGACCAGATACACTTGACAAGAGTCCTCATAAACGGTAGAACAGTAGCATTTAATAAGAAGTCGCACAGCCAGTGCAAGTTAAGTCTTATGAACAACAGGCTCCAGTGACAAACAGTACAGTTTCCTTTAGCAGCACAGCAGTTCACACTCTTCCCAGTAGTACAGGACAGCACAGTTCTAATGCAAAGACACATTAATGAACACAGCATTCTTTACATCACAGTGAGATGGAGGAGGGGGGTGGGGTTTGCTGAGGGAGATGATCCCTGTGACACCATTTCTTACAGTCCTTATCTTTCTGCTTGACAATACTCTGCACTGCTAGTTAAGGAACTCTACCTGACCTGTGCTTAGCTTCACTCCTGACTTGAATCCTTTTCACTTGCAGGGGCGCTTCTGTGAAATACAAAACACACACCACTTCTCCCTTTGGCTCCAGCCAGATAGTAAACAACTTCCCCACAATCCCCCTGGGGCTCTGCTAAAACACTCCCCTTCTCCTGTGACTGTGTTAACTCCTCTAGTTTCTGGATGCTTCTGGAGCACAACACTTCCTGTCTCATGTGCTTGTGTTACTTTTAATAGTTGCTGAATGCTTTTAAAGTAACAGCACTACTTCTGCATGTCGCAGCAGTCCTGAGAGGTGTGGTTGTGAATCCATCTCTGGGGAGAGGTAAAAGACTCGTTAAAAGGCTCAGCATGATCTTTCTGTGTCTCCCTCTGCCTGTTTTCTCATTCTGCTTATCACTCCTCACACCCCTCCCATCTCCACAGAGTATAATAAGAGTTGTATCCTGTCATCACAGTAAGCTAGCATTCCATTTTGTTTGAGCAAGATGGTGTTGAGCCATTTTTTTCAGAGTAGATGGTGAGCCCAGGAGGCAGGTGAGAGGGCAAGAAGTGGTGGGAAGATGGAAACAGATTTCTCTTATAAGATCTATTACAAAGTTTACCAAATACGTTTGTTCTTTTACTTTTTAAACTTTATTATTTCGGGGGTGATTTGAATTTTTTTTAAGTATTTTTGAAACCTTTTTTTACATTTCACTTTTTTTACTATCGTTATAGACTTGAACTTTTTAGTTCCCCATAGAGGACCTGAAACTGTCATGCATTTGATTGCTTGCTCTATAATAATACTGTAGCTTGTTGGTGGGATTCACTGGAGTACCAACATGGAAGCAAAATGGGCGTTTAACAGGCCCCGGGGTACCAAGGCAACTCATCGGCACCCCATGATTGCATTGTGGGGGAGCCAATGGGCACCTAAAACAGATACGTGTGCAGTAATGCTAGTAATGTTAGTGTTTGACAGCAACATTGAATGGGTAACAGCTGTGTCCAGAGCTAGCTCTGATCATTGCTGTTAGCAGCAGATGCTGTCCGTGAAACACAGCTAGCATCTGTGCTAGGTGGAGAGGGCCCAGCTCCTGAGCTCAATCCACGCACAATGATCCATGATGTATAAAATATAGCCATAGTGATCAAACATTGTTTTCCTTTTTTTTTAATGGTATCATTTAATTTGAGGTTGCACAATTTGTTCCTGGCACCATTTTGGGGTAAATATAACTTATTACCTTACTTTTATTAACTCTTTATGATGTATTGAATTATACACTATTCATGTGCAGCAAAAATAATGTATTAAAGGAGTTTTTTACTTTTAACAAAGTGGATCCCAAACCCTTTGAGTCATGTAAAATTGCAGAACCAGATGGTACTTATCCTCTCCAGTTCCAACTCATTGGCTATGCCAATGTAGATAGCATGAGCCGATGAGTTCAATGATTGGCAGTGATGCAGGCTATAGTGAGTTCACTGTTGCAGACAAAACACAGAAACCGGTGAGGGGGCCTGCACTGAGTACCATCTGACTGTTATTTTACATGACTGCAAGCGTTCTGTGGATCACTGATTATGATGATACCAAATTCATATAACTTTACTTGCGCTTTATTACTGTTTTAAAATAAATACACTGCTTGAAAATAAACTCTTTTTTTTCTGTCGCCATATTCTGTTGACCATAAATTTAAAATCTTTCCTTAGTGTGCTTTCACATTGCACTTGGGCACCTGTTCAATGGCCCTGTTGGGGCTAATGTCTAAAGCCCCTGCAAAATGGGATTTGGATGTATGCACCGACGTGGGCCATAGACTATAATTGTGCCAGCAGAGCGAATGTGTGTGACGCACCCCCTGGGCCGTGGGGTACTCGGTAGCCGGGCCGTTCGGTGCTGGTGGTGTCACGGTAGCAGTGACCCGGTCCGTGACCCAGGGCGGTCAATTAAAGGGAAAGGTAGAAGGGGATTAAAGTTTTTATATATAATGTTCTTGACGCCACCTGTGGTATGCAGCTCCAGGGCAGGATGTAGTGATACTATAGGGTAAATGTGGTTTGTGCGGTGTAATGCAGGTGATGGCGCAGATAATGACAAGTCTACAACTTAATGGCGGTTTCCTCTTATCTTTACTTGCGGTTGTTAAGCAGAGCGGGGCACAGGTACTAGCTGGTAGTAGAAGTCCGGGCGGCCTGGAAGCAAGTTGGGAATCCACCTTGCCAGGTGGAGTTGTAGGCCTTCCCTCTGCGCTAATCTTTTTGGCCCTGCTGCTTGTAGCTATGCTGCGGCCCTCGTCCCTGAGTAAAATGTCTTTGTTCTCACCCATATGGCAGGCAGCTCGGCCCTTCTTGGAGTGTCGCTTCCACGTGGTGGTGCTGGGCCCTATGGTGCTGCTGAGCCTCCGGGCGTCTGATGGGGCCAGGAGACCTGCAGTCTCCTGCCCTCAAGTTTCTGCTGCTGGGCCTTCAGTGCCCCACTACCTCGGACTCCGGTGTCTGGTTCTTCTGCGCTTCCCTCTGGGGTGAGCTGGCTTACAGCTCCACTCCCCAGGTCCTTCCTCGTCACTGTCCTGGCTTCAACTCCTCTCAACTCACTCTTCTAACCCCGCCTCCAGATTCCGGTGTGAAGGGGAGGAGCTCCCCTTTCTGGTCTGGAGCCAGGAAAGTGTTGTATGCTAGTAAACCTGATTAGGGGACCCCTCCTTGCTTTCAGGCATGGCATCACCCCCTGTGAGGGAGGCAATGCCACTGTGGCAACAGGACCCCTGGGGTGCCACATGTGCATGTTCACTCTGTCGGCACCATTACAGGCTATGGCCCTGTCTGTGCATACGTTCGAATCCCGTTTTGCTGGGGGACTGGACTTAGGCCCCAACGGAGCCAATGAAAGGGTGCCTAAAGGCAGTGTGAAAGCACCGTTAAACAGGCTGTATGAGAGCTTAAAGGGAATCTGTCACCCCCTGGGAGAAATCAGACCTCTACCATGGGCATACAGGTTATAGAAAAGTAAATCTATACATACCTGTATGGCCTATAGCAGTGACAATGACTCCCCGGTGCCTGCGCAATAGAACCCTGCGGCGCAGTGCATGGAGACACAGGGCCGGGAGGAAGCAAAGCGTGCTCTATTTGAGCTGCGCTTTGCGCATGCCTAGGAAGTCAAGGAGCACAGTGCACGTCACAGGGCCCTGTGACGTGCAGGGAAGGGGCAAAATATGGTAACTAAGCATATAGGAGGGGATTTCGGGGAATAATAAACAGATAGGCGAGGATTTCTCGGCATCCCCCGGACGCCAAGCCTACACAAAATGAAGTTTATAAAAACAGATTTCTCTGCAATCAAACCTCCACTATGGGCCATACAGGTAAGTATAGATTTACTTTTCTATACCCTGTATGCCCATAGTAGAGGTCTGATATCTCCCAGGGGTGACAGATTCCCTTTAATTTTATGTATGGCAAGATGTATTTTTTAATGGTACCATTTACTGATACAAACTGTACTAATTTTTGATCTCTATTTATTACACTTTTTGTGAAATGTAATGAACAAAAAATAATCACAGCAATTATGGAGTTTCTTCTTTTTGTTTGTTTTTTTGCATAACAATATTATGTTTTTATTGGTATAAATTTAAGACCATATTACTGTTTCATTAATTTATATTTCATTTTTTTTGTGAGGTAAGATGAAGAAATACGGTAATTCTAGCATTGTTTTTCATATTTTCTTTTGTGTGTTTGCAGGGTTCCCTGTGCGGGATAAATAATGATACAGTTTTATAAGCCAAGTTGCTATACAGTACAGACCAAAAGTTTGGACACACCTTCTCATTTAAAGATTTTTCAAGACTTTGAAAATTGTACATTCACACTGAAGGCATCAAAACTATGAATTAACACATGTGGAATTATATACTTAACAAAAAAGTGTGAAACAACTGAAAATATGTCTTATATTCTAGGTTCTTCAAAGTAGCCATCTTTTGCTTTGATGACTGCTTTGCACACTCTAGGCATTCTCTTGATGAGCTTCAAGAGGTAGTCACCGGAAATGGTTTTCACTTCACAGGTGTGCCCTGTCAGGTTTAGTAAGTGGGATTTCTTGCCTTATAAATGGGGTTGGGACCATCAGTTGTGTTGTGCAGAAGTCTGGTGGATACACAGCTCATAGTCTTACTGGATAGACTGTTAGAATTTGTATTATGGCAAGAAAAAAGCAGCTACAGTGGTGGCCAAAAGTATTGGCACCCCTGCAATTCTGTCAGATAATACTCAGTTTCTTCCTGAAAATGATTGCAATCACAAATTCTTTGGTATTATTATCTTCATTTAATTTGTCTTCAATGAAAAAACACAAAAATAATTGTCCTAAAGCCAAATTGGATATAATTCCACACCAAACCTAAAAAAGGGGTGGACAAAAGTATTGGCACTGTTTGAAAAATCATGTGATGCTTCTCTAATTCGTGTAATTAACAGCACCTGTAACTTACCTGTGGCACCTAACAGGTGTTGGCAATAACTAAATCACACTTGCAGCCAGTTAACATGGATTAAAGTTGACTCAACCGCTGTCCTGTGTCCTTGTGTGTACCACATTGAGCATGGAGAAAAGAAAGAAGACCAAAGAACTGTCTGAGGACTTGAAAAACCAAATTGTGAGGAAGCATGAGCAATCTCAAGGCTACAAGTCCATCTCCAAAGACCTGAATGTTCCTGTGTCTTCCGTGCGCAGTGTCATCAAGAAATTTAAAGCCCATGGCACTGGGGCTAACCTCCCTAGATGTGGACGGAAAAGAAAAATTGACGAGAGATTTCAACGCAAGATTGTGTGGATGGTGGATAAAGAACCTCGACTAACATCCAAACAAGTTCAAGCTGCCCTGCAGTCCGAGGGTACAACAGTGTCAATCCGTACTATCCGTCGGCGTCTGAATGAAAAGGGACTGTATGGTAGGATACCCAGGAAGACCCCACTTCTTACCCCGAGACATAAAAAAGCCAGGCTGGAGTTTGCCAAAACTTACCTGAGAAAGCCTAAAACGTTTTGGAAGAATGTTCTCTTGTCAGATGAGACAAAAGTAGAGCTTTTTGGGAAAAAGCATCAACATAGAGTGTACAGGAAAAAAAAAGAGGCATTCAAAGAAAAGAACACGGTCCCTACATTCAAACATGGCGGAGGTTCCCTGATGTTTTGGGGTTGCTTTGCTGCCTCTGGCACTGGACTGCTTGACCGTGTGCATGGCATTATGAAGTCTGAAGACTACCAACAGATTTTGCAGCATAATGTAGGGCCCAGTGTGAGAAACTAGGTCTCCCTCAGAGGTCATGGGTCTTCCAGCAGGACAATGACCCAAAACACACTTCCAAAAGCACTATAAAATGGTTTGAGAGAAAGCACTGGAGACTTCTAAGGTGGCCAGCAATGAGTCCAGACCTGAATCCCATAGAACACCTGTGGAGAGATCTCAAAATGGCAGTTTGGAGAAGGCACCCTTCAAATATCAGGGACCTGGAGCAGTTTGCCAAAGAAGAATGGTCCACAATTCCAGCAGAGCATTGTAAGAAACTCATTGATGGTTACCGGAAGCGGTTGTTCACAGTTATTTGGCTAAAGGTTGTGCAACCAAGTATTAGGCTGAGGGTGCCAATACTTTTCTCTGGCCCATTTTTGGAGTTTTGTGTGAAATGATCAATGATTTGATTTTTGCTTCATTCTCTTTTGTGTTTTTTTCCTTGCAAGCAAATTAAATGAAGATAAAAATACCAAAGAATTTGTGATTGCAATCATTTTCAGGAAGAAACTGAGTATTATCTGACAGAATTGCAGGGATGCCAATACTTTTGGCCACCACTGTAAGTAAAGAAAAACAAGTGGCCATCATTACTTTAAGAAATGAAGGTTAGTCAGTCCGAAAAATTGGGCAAACTTTGAAAGTGTCCCCAAGTGCAGTTGCAAAAACCATGAAGCGCTACAAAGAAACTGGCTCATATGAGGACCGCCCCAGGAAAGGAAGACCAAGAGTCACCTCTGCTTCTGAGGATAAGTTTATCTGAGTCACCAGCCTCAGAAATCGCAGGTTAACAGCAGCTCAGATTAGAGACCAGGTCAATGCCACACAGAGTTCTAGCAGCAGAAACATCTCTTCAACAACTGTTAAGAGGAGACTTTGTGCAGCAGGCCTTCATGGTAAAATAGCTGCTAGGAAACCACTGCTAAGGACAGGCAACAAGCAGAAGAGACTTGTTTGGGCTAAAGAACACAAGGAATGGACATTAGACCAGTGGAAATCTGTGCTTTGGTCTGATGAGTCCAAAGTTGAGATCTTTGGTTCCAACCACCATGTCTTTGTGCGACTCAGAAAAGGTGAACGGATGGACTCTACATGCCTGGTTCCCACCGTGAAGCATGGAGGAGGAGGTGTGATGGTGTGGGGGTGCTTTGCTGGTGACACTGTTGTGGATTTATTCAAAATTGAAGGCATACTGAACCAGCATGGCTACCACAGCATCTTGCAGCGGCATGCTATTCCATCCGGTTTGCATTTAGTTGGACCATCATTTATTTTTCAACAGGACAATGACCCCAAACACACCTCCAGGCTGTGTAAGGGCTATTTGACCATGAAGGAGAGTGATGGGGAGCTACGCCAGATGACCTGGCCTCCACAGTCACCAGACCTGAACCCAATCGAGATGGTTTGGGGTGAGCTGGGCGCAGAGTGAAGGCAAAAGGGCCAACAAGTGCTAAGCATCTCTGGGAACTCCTTCAAGATTGTTGGAAGACCATTTCCAGTGACTACCTCTTGAAGCTCATCAAGAGAATGCCAAGAGTGTGCAAAGCAGTCATCAAAGCAAAAGGTGGCTACTGTGAAGAACCTAGAATATAAGACATATTTTCAGTTGTTTCACACTTTTTTGTTAAGTACTGTATATAATTCCACATGTGTTAATTCATAGTTTTGATGCCTTCAGTGTGAATGTAGAATTTTCATAGTCATTAAAATACAGAAAAATCTTTAAATGAGAAGGTGTGTCCAAACTTTTGGTCTGTACTGTAAATGTGGCGATACTAAATATGTGTACATTTTGGTGGCATTATTTTTTTCCAGAATAAAGAAGCGGATGTGAACATGCAATCCTATGATTACGTAGGTAATAACTGCATTACCTTATCCTGCCAGGGTAAGTGATAGTTATCAGAGTATGGCAAGCGTGGAGGCCTGTGCTACGACTTCAGTTGCCATAGCAACCAGTTGCCACCTCACATTCTAGCTTTCTCAATGCTGAATACCGAAGGGTTGAAGGAGGGAGTGCTCTCCCTCTGTAAAAATCCTCAAATGCAACCATCACTATTGACAGAGGCATTTGATATGTTAAATTGCTGGGACTTATGAGAAGAAAGTCCCACTCTTCTTTGTCAGAAGGTAGAACAGGATGGGACATGGCAATTGCATACCACACCTTCGGGCCCATCAGCTCCAAAAACGTAGACCTCTGGTTTACATATACAGTGCCTACAAGTAGTATTCAACTCCCTGCAGATTTAGCTGGTTGACACATGCGGAATTAACTTGGCATTGTGACATTTGTACTGTAGATCAGCCTGGAAGTGGGAAATGCACTGCAGCAAATTTTTTTTTTTTTTTTTAAAAACGTTAAAAATTAATTCAGAGTGTAATTTATTATTCAACCCCTCAAACCACAAGAATTCTGTTTGGTCCCCCAAAAGTATTAAGAAGTAGTTCAGGCACCAAGAATAATGAGCTTCACATGTGTGGATTAAAGATCTCTTTTGCCAGCCTTTTCTGACTATTTAAGACCCTCCCCAAACTTGTGAACAGCACTCAGACATGGTCAACATGGGAAAGACAAAGGAGCATTCCAAGGCCATCAGAGACAAGATCGTGGAGGGTCACAAGGCTGGCAAGGGGTACAAAACCCTTTCCAAGGAGTTGGGCCTACCTGTCTCCACTGTTGGGAGCATCATCCGTAAGTGGAAGGCTTATGGAATTACTGTTAGCCTTCCACGGCCAGGACAGCTTTTGAAAGTGTCCTCCCGTGCCGAGGCCAGGCTTGTCCGAAGAGTCAAGGCTAACCCAAGGACAACAAGGAAGGAGCTCCGGGAAGATCTCATGGCAGTGGGGACATTGGTTTCAGTCAATACCATAAGTAACGTACTCCACGTCTCCGTTCCAGACGAGCCCGTAAGGTACCTTTACTTTCAAAGCGTCATGTCAAGGCTCGTCTACAGTTTGCTCATGATCACTTGGAGGACTCTGAGACAGACTGGTTCAAGGTTCTATGGTCTGATGAGACCAAGATCGAGATCTTTGGTGCCAACCACACACGTGACGTTTGGAGACTGGATGGCACTGCATACGACCCCAAGAATACCATCCCTACAGTCAAGCATGGTGGTGGCAGCATCATGCTGTGGGGCTGTTTCTCTGCCAAGGGGCCTGGCCATCTGGTCTGCATCCATGGGAAGATGGATAGCACGGCCTACCTGGAGATTTTGGCCAAGAACCTCCGCTCCTCCATCAAGGATCTTAAGATGGGTCGTAATTTCATCTTCCAACAAGACAACGACACAAAGCACACAGCCAAGAAAACCAAGGCCTGGTTCAAGAGGGAAAAAGTCAAGGTGTTGGAGTGGCCTAGTCAGTCTCCTGACCTTAACCCAATTGAAAACTTGTGGAAGGAGCTCAAGAATAAAGTCCACATGAGACACCCAAAGAACCTAGATAACTTGGAGAAGATCTGCATGGAGGAGTGGGCCAAGATAACTCCACAGACCTGTGCCGGCCTGATCAGGTCTTATAAAAGACGATTATTAGCTGTAATTGCAAACAAGGGTTATTCCACAAAATATTAAACATAGGGGTTGTATAATAATTGACCCACACTTTTATGTTTAAAATTTAATAAAATTCAACTGAGCAACATAACTTTTTGGTTTGTAAGATTTATGCTTCTGTTCATAAAACCTACTCTCGTTTGCAGTTTGAAGGCTCTAACTTATTTGCATCTTATCAAACCAGCTAAATCTGCATGGGGTTGAATACTACTTGTAGGCACTGTACATCCTGTTCCATATTTTCCTCCCAAGTGAATCCATACACCCGCTCAACATCAAAGCAGATCATCTTGCCAATGATGATCTCCTTCTCCAACTAAGCAGCATGGTGACTGGCCATCCACTGTATGGCATAGTTCTCCACAAACTTTTTCCTTACTACCAGTGCCCAATAGGATCAGCGACGTTCACTCTTTCAGGTTTGGGAGTCATCTTGCTTGAAGAGTAAGTTCTATGCTCCTTGGGTAGCCTACTTGGGTGCTCACATCATGGTGTCAGGCAATATTTAGTGTGCATCGGGCCTGTTTCTTTCTCCGGCTGCCAGCAGGTGAAATTTTTGAAGCTGGCGATAATGTGGCCTACTCCAAAGGAGCGGTCTACTCCTCCCCAACCAACAACACCAGAACAGATCATGGACTTCTGGAGCTGATGTTTCGCATGTGTCAGCTTCTTGCTTAAAAAGTAGTGCCCCAAACTCCCCCTTGAGCTTTAACACCTCAAGTGCATCAGTTTATATGCGAGGCTCTGTCATCTTTGCACCCATAGTCAGAATGTACAGGACAGGATGTATATGTAAACTGCATGTCCCTCAAGACAGATTATCTGCACCAGCAACCCTCTACAGCATACATGTCAAACTCTGGTCCGTGGGCCAAATCTGGCCTGCAGTGTGGGTTTTTTTTTGGCACACAACACGAGAATCACCACCCCTTTGTGGGGCCATTATACTGTATGGAGGACTATGTGGGGCCCATGATTCTGTATGGATGATTATGTGGGACCCATTATTCTGTATGGAGGACTATGCGTTGCCCATTATTCTGTATGGAGGACTTTGTGGGGCCCATTATACTGTATACCAGTTGGCCCGTGACTTTGTCTAAGTTTTTCATTTAGGCCCTCTGTGTGTTTGAGTTTGACATCCCTGCTCTACAGGGAATGGGAAGTGGTCAAGTTATTGGACCTGTTGGACCAAAGGGGTGGTATGCTTTAGCAACGTCCTGCCCCATTCTAACTGCTGACTAGGTGAGTGGGAATGTGTTCTCACTGATACTGTCAGTTTAACCCTTGATATGTGAGAAGTTTTATAGAGGGAGAGTGCTATCAGTGTTAGTCCATTGGCACTCTCTTTCTTACTGTACCACAGTTTGCCATCTTGATTAATTCTTTGTAGGGCTTTAATCCTGCTGGCTACTACAAAGGGTGCACTGGCTATGACATCCCAAGATATAAGTGTAAATTAAATTCTTAAGTGTGAATATAGTGTCTTCTACTGATGACTATTCCCCAGGTGGCCATATGCCTTTATATCAGGGGTGCAAAACGTTTTCGTTCTGCTGATCACATTGCCATATTAAACTACTTCCAAAGGCCACAGGAAAACCTAAAGGGGTACTACCTTTAGACAGGTTTATGACATCAATATACATCAAAGGTATATGCCTTGAAATTTCTAAGTGATACAAGTTCTACCACCAGCACTCCCACATATCTGGAAAATAGGGGTGCACTTTTCCCCACCGATCAGTACTCTAGAGAGGAGTAGATCCTGCACACATGTAACGCTGCGTGCCCTCTATGCATTTTTCAAGCGTTTTTGCCGCGGAATTTCCGCATCGAAAACGCTTAAAAATGCTTGGTAATACGTGCCCCATGGTCCCCAATGATAATCCGCATGTGCTGTGCACATGCTGCGGAAATTTCTGCTGTGGATTATCATTGCGGAAAAATCTGCAGCATGTCCATTATTTTCGTGGACACGCGGCGTAATTCCGCCATTGACTTGCATTGAATCGCTTAATATCCGCATGACTAAATGTGCACATGCGGATATTAAGCGATTCAATATGCGGATGGTACCCAGGTCTGGAGAAGAGGAGACTGTACCTGTTAAAAAAAAGAATTTAAAATAAAAAATATACATTATACTCACCTTCTGATGGCTCCCGGTCTCCTGTGCTGTGTGTCCTGGCTCCCCGGCGCCTTGCGATGGTGTAAAAGGACCTTCCATGACATCATTTAGTCATGTGACAGGTCACGCGACCGCTGATGTCGGCGGTCGCGTGACCTGTCACATGAGTAAATGACGTCATGGAAGGTCCTTTTACACCACAGCGAACCGTACAAGAGACCGGACGCACCGGGGAGAAGACCGCAGGCGATCAGAAGGTGAGTATAATTTTTTTTTTTTTTTACCATTGTTATTCTTTTTTTAACTATTAACTTGGCCACACTATATAAATTCATGCCAGTTGCATGGATTTATATAGTGTGACCAAGTTGTCAAGCACTTTTTCAAGTGATGCTAAAATCGCTTGGAAAAGCGCTTGATAACTCGCATGCAGAAATGCTTGACAAACGCTTCTACCTGGCAGGAAAAACGCATGTAAAATCCGCATGCGTTTTTCCTGCCAGGGAGATGCAGAAAAAATCAGCAGCATTTCTGCATAGTGGGCACTTAGCCTAAGGCTGTGTGCCCACTATGCTTTTTTTAAGCGTTTCCGCACCGGCAATTCTGCTGCAGAAATGCTTAAAAAATGCTTAGTAGAAGGTCTGCCATGTTCCCCAATGATAATCCGCATGTGCTGTGCACATGCTGCGGAAATTTCCGCTGCGGATTATCATTGCGGAAAAATTCGCAGCACTACCAATTATTTTGCGTAAATGCGGCGTTTTCGCCGCCATTGACTTGCATTGGAACGCATGGATTCCGCATCACTGCAGCTGCAGATGCGGAATCCAAGCGTTTCAATGTGCGGATGGTACCCGGGTCTGGAGAAGAGGAGACTTCTCCGGACCCGGGTACCATAGTACTGAAACATACCTGGCGGCGTCCTTGCATAGTGGTCCATCTCCCACTGTGCAAGAGCGCGCACTTGATCTCCAGTCCAGAATGTCTCTCTGGCTTCCCTCCATGCTGTCTGTTTGTGTCTGTTTCTGCTGCTTAAGGGCGGCGCCCGATCACTTCCTGCTTTTTGCACCTGCTGTGGGTCACACCCCTTGTGCGTCCTCAGCCTATTGCTGTCTGTCACCTGGTATTTAACCCAGCTGCCCCAATCAATCCCTGCCTGAGCATTGTGTTTCATTCAGTGTGTGCTTTCACTCTGAAGGTGCCAGGTCCCGTTCTGTGTTCTCTTGTCTGCCTATCCTGGAGGCTGTATTTCCAGGCCTGTCTGAACACGCTCCTAGCCTGTTCCTCCCGCCTTCTAGGGGCCGATTACCTAGACCCGCTCCTGTATCTTGTCTGTCCTGTCTGAACACGCTCCTAGCCTGTTCCTCCCGCCTTCTAGGGGCCGATTACCTAGACCCTCTCCTGTATCTTGTCTGTCCTGTCTGAACACGCTCCTTGCCTGTTCGTTCCGCCTCTCTGGGGGCCGTATTCCCAGACCCGCTCCTGTATCCCGCTGCAGTGTCGGTCTCCTCCATACACTCAGTTCCAGTCTGAACTCTCTCCTATCTTTTACCTGTTTTTTCTGTATGTCCGTTCCTTTCCTTTTTCTGCAGAGTCTGAACTCGTACCTAACTCCTGCTTGTTGTCTCTGTACTCCCGTTTGTGAGTTTGTAGTCCACTCGCTACTTCACTTCAAGTACCCTGTGGGTATCTGGCTCTGCCTTTCCCTTCCTGTCTGTTCCGTGTGTACTGAGCCCTGTCCCCCCTGCTCTGCCTTGCTCACCGCTCTGGCGGTTCTAGCCTGCTCTGCCTTGCTCACTGCTCGGCAGCCTTGCTCCGCTCTGACCCTTTTGCTCACTGCTCCGGCAGCCTTGCTCCGCTCTGACCCTTTTGCTCGCTGCTCCGGCAGCCTTGCTCCGCTCTCCTCTTGCTCACCGCTCCTGGCGGTCTCGTCCTGCTCTGCTCTTGCTCACCGCTCCAGGCGGCCTCGTCCTGCTCTGCTCTTGCTCACCACTTCTGGCGGTCTCGTCCTGCTCTGCTCTTGCTCACCGCTCCTGGCGGTCTCGTCCTGCTCTGCTCTTGCTCACCGCTCCAGGCGGTCTCGTCCTGCTCTGCTCTTGCTCACTGCTCCAGGCGGTCTCGTCCTGCTCTGCTCTTGCTCACCGCTCCAGGCGGTCTCGTCCTGCTCTGCTCTTGCTCACCGCTCCAGGCGGTCTCGTCCTGCTCTGCTCTTGCTCACCGCTCCAGGCGGTCTCGTCCTGCTCTGCTCTTGCTCACCGCTCCAGGCGGTCTCGTCCTGCTCTGCTCTTGCTCACCGCTCCAGGCGGTCTCGTCCTGCTCTGCTCTTGCTCACCGCTCCAGGCGGTCTCGTCCTGCTCTGCTCTTGCTCACCGCTCCAGGCGGTCTCGTCCTGCTCTGCTCTTGCTCACCGCTGCAGGCGGTCTCGTCCTGCTCTGCTCTTGCTCACCGCTCCGGGCGGTCTCGTCCTGCTCTGCTCTTGTTCACCGCTCCGGGCGGTCTTGTCCTGCTCTGCTCTTGCTCACCGCCCCAGGCGGTCTCGTCCTGCTCTGCTCTTGCTCACCGCTGCAGGCGGTCTCGTCCTGCTCTGCTCTTGCTCACCGCTCCGGGCGGTCTCGTCCTGCTCTGCTCTTGTTCACCGCTCCGGGCGGTCTCGTCCTGCTCTGCTCTCGCTCACCGCTCCGGGCGGTCTCGTCCTGCTCTGCTCTCGCTCACCGCTCCGGGCGGTCTCGTCCTGCTCTGCTCTCGCTCACCGCTCCGGGCGGTCTCGTCCTGCTCTGCTCTCGCTCACCGCTCCGGGCGGTCTCGTCCTGCTCTGCTCTCGCTCACCGCTCTGGGCGGTCTCGTCCTGCTCTGCTCTCGCTCACCGCTCCGGGCGGTCTCGTCCTGCTCTGCTCTCGCTCACCGCTCCGGGCGGTCTCGTCCTGCTCTGCTCTCGCTCACCGCTCCGGGCGGTCTCGTCCTGCTCTGCTCTTGCTCACCGCTCCAGGCGGTCTCGTCCTGCTCTGCTCTTGCTCACCGCTCCGGGCGGTCTCGTCCTGCTCTGCTCTTGTTCACCGCTCCGGGCGGTCTCGTCCTGCTCTGCTCTCGCTCACCGCTCCAGGCGGTCTCGTCCTGCTCTGCTCTCGCTCACCACTCCGGGCGGTCTCGTCCTGCTCTGCTCTCGCTCACCGCTCCGGGCGGTCTCGTCCTGCTCTGCTCTCGCTCACCGATCCGGGCGGTCTCGTCCTGCTCTGCTCTCGCTCACCGCTCCGGGCGGTCTCGTCCTGCTCTGCTCTCGCTCACCGCTCCGTGCGGTCTCGTCCTGCTCTGCTCTCGCTCACCGCTCCGGGCGGTCTCGTCCTGCTCTGCTCTCGCTCACCGCTCCGGGCGGTCTCGTCCTGCTCTGCTCTCGCTCACCGCTCCGGGCGGTCTCGTCCTGCTCTGCTCTCGCTCACCGCTCCGGGCGGTCTCGTCCTGCTCTGCTCTCGCTCACCGCTCCGGGCGGTCTCGTCCTGCTCTGCTCTCGCTCACCGCTCCGGGCGGTCTCGTCCTGCTCTGCTCTCGCTCACCGCTCCGGGCGGTCTCGTCCTGCTCTGCTCTCGCTCACCGCTCCGGGCGGTCTCGTCCTGCTCTGCTCTCGCTCACCGCTCCGGGCGGTCTCGTCCTGCTCTGCTCTCGCTCACCGCTCCGGGCGGTCTCGTCCTGCTCTGCTCTCGCTCACCGCTCCGGGCGGTCTCGTCCTGCTCTCGCTCACCGCTCCGGGCGGTCTCGTCCTGCTCTGCTCTCGCTCACCGCTCCGGGCGGTCTCGTCCTGCTCTGCTCTCGCTCACCGCTCCGGGCGGTCTCGTCCTGCTCTGCTCTCGCTCACCGCTCTGGGCGGTCTCGTCCTGCTCTGCTCTCGCTCACCGCTCCGGGCGGTCTCGTCCTGCTCTGCTCTCGCTCACCGCTCCGGGCGGTCTCGTCCTGCTCTGCTCTTGCTCACCGCTCCAGGCGGTCTCGTCCTGCTCTGCTCTTGCTCACCGCTCCGGGCGGTCTCGTCCTGCTCTGCTCTTGTTCACCGCTCCGGGCGGTCTCGTCCTGCTCTGCTCTCGCTCACCGCTCCAGGCGGTCTCGTCCTGCTCTGCTCTCGCTCACCACTCCGGGCGGTCTCGTCCTGCTCTGCTCTCGCTCACCGCTCCGGGCGGTCTCGTCCTGCTCTGCTCTCGCTCACCGATCCGGGCGGTCTCGTCCTGCTCTGCTCTCGCTCACCGCTCCGGGCGGTCTCGTCCTGCTCTGCTCTCGCTCACCGCTCCGTGCGGTCTCGTCCTGCTCTGCTCTCGCTCACCGCTCCGGGCGGTCTCGTCCTGCTCTGCTCTCGCTCACCACTCCGGGCGGTCTCGTCCTGCTCTGCTCTCGCTCACCGCTCCGGGCGGTCTCGTCCTGCTCTGCTCTCGCTCACCGCTCCGGGCGGTCTCGTCCTGCTCTGCTCTCGCTCACCGCTCCGGGCGGTCTCGTCCTGCTCTGCTCTCGCTCACCGCTCCAGGCGGTCTCGTCCTGCTCTGCTCTCGCTCACCGCTCCGGGCGGTCTCGTCCTGCTCTGCTCTCGCTCACCGCTCCGGGCGGTCTCGTCCTGCTCTGCTCTCGCTCACCGCTCCGGGCGGTCTCGTCCTGCTCTGCTCTCGCTCACCGCTCCGGGCGGTCTCGTCCTGCTCTGCTCTCGCTCACCGCTCCGGGCGGTCTCGTCCTGCTCTGCTCTCGCTCACCGCTCCGGGCGGTCTCGTCCTGCTCTGCTCTCGCTCACCGCTCCGGGCGGTCTCGTCCTGCCCTGCTCTCGCTCACCTCTCTGGGCGGCCTCACTCTGCTGTGTTTGTCCGCCACATCTGTGGTTCTGTTCCAGAGTCCCAGTGTGTACTGGGTCCTATCCCGCCTGTGTTCCTACCTGCTAGTGCCTTCCTGTCTGCACTCTAGCCGTGCTTGCCTGTACCCCCCTGCCTGCATACCCGCCTGCCTGCATACCAGTCGTGCCTGCCTATTCCCACCAGTCTGTGTGCCAGCCTAACCAGTCTGTTCCTGTATTCCCCTGTGTGGGTCAACAGCCGTGTCCGGGGTCTGTCCTGGAGTAGCACCTGGTCCCTCTGCTCGGTTCCTCCTTGGTGCACTGGCGTCGTATGCCGTCGTGCGACCCTGGTCGGATCGGGTGAATACCTACTTACGCCCCTCCAGGCATTCACTCTCCGGCACGGTCCAGTGGAATCGCACGCACACGCCGCTCAGCCCGGGCGTGTGCATTACAAGCACCTGTAGAAAAAAGAATAAAATAAATATTATACTTACCTTCTGATGGCCCCTGGTCTCCTTAGCGATGCGTCCTGGCTCCCCGGCAGCTCGCGATGGTCTGAAAAGGACCTGCCGTGACATCATTTAGTCATGTGACGGGTCACGCGACCGCTGACGTCAGCAGGTCCTTTAGTGTACCGCGAGCTGCCAGCAAGCAGAGACGCATCGGATAAAGACTCCGGGGGCCATCGGAAGGTAAGTATATATTTATTTTTTTATTTTTTACCATTCTTTATGGTCACACTTTATAAATCCATGCCGTTTGCATGGATTTATATAGTGTGACCAAGTTGTCAAGCACTTTCCAAGTGATGCTAAAATTGCTTGGAAAGTGCTTGTCAACCCGCATGCGGAAATGAAAGTGAAGAACGGTTCACTTCCGCATGTCCCTGGCAGGAAAACGCATGTACAATCCGCATGCACAATCCGCATGCGTTTTTTTTCTGCCAGGGAGATGCAGAAACGCTCAGGAAAAATCCGGAGCATTTCTCTCCATTGAAGACTATGGATGTTGTACTAGCTGGCTACATTTTACAATTCTTTTAAAAGAGAATAACCAGAGCTGCACGCATAGACAGCCACCATTCAAGGAACCCTCTTCTCTTGATGTACGGGGGACCCAGATGTTGTTACACAGTAATCTATTTATGCTTGCCCATCTCTGCTCCTGTTACTTTTCTTTCCTGTGACATAGAAACTACTGTATACAGAAAGTTGGAGGCCGAACAAAATGGCATGGTGGGCAACATGTGGCTCCTATAGATCTTGGAAACTCTTAGTTGCAAAACGACAAGAAAGACTCAGGATTTCAAAAATAAAACTTTATTTAATATAGATCTCAGATAAAATACATATAGATAATAGCAGGTGCATTTCTCGGTGGTTATATTTTCTGCTTGTAACAGAGGTATCTCCTTAAAGGTTGAACATTTTTTAACAATACCAATTCAGCTTCACAGTACAACATGTCATATCCTCAAACTTTTCTCTCACTATATCTCTGGCTTCAGCATG
The DNA here is from genome assembly GCF_046119375.1 of Phyllobates terribilis. NCBI lineage: Eukaryota > Metazoa > Chordata > Amphibia > Anura > Dendrobatidae > Phyllobates > Phyllobates terribilis. The sequence goes on along the minus strand of NW_027362771.1, from coordinate 54,774,959 downwards.
ATGCCACAGTGCTCCTGTTAGGCTGGCCCAGTATTTCTTCCCTGTAGCTTCCAGACCTGGCTAACACTTGGGTCCCATTCCCATTGTACTGTCCAGGATGCTCCTTCCATCCCACAGTGACTCTTGGACATCATTTAAATCAGCTGAACCGTTCCAATTCACTCTGTCCCAATTTTGGGAAACACCAGGGATCTTCCTCTCCTTCACGTTCTGTGCTGTAATTTCTCCTTTGGCCCCCTTCACATGTCCTTATTTTACCGGTACTGGAAAACCAATACCAGTGTATCTGTGTACACATGTGCATCATTAGTGTGCCATTCATGTGTACGTGTGCGTCATCCGTGTGACATGTACCAGAATAGAAAGCAGAATAGAAATTACACATGTTTAGGTGTTAAAGTCGTGCAAAAATATAGATAGATATAGATAGAAAGATAGATAAATAGATAGCTAAATGTATAGATATGGGGTAGATACAGTGGGGAAAACAAGTATTTGATACACTGCCAATTTTGCAAGTTTTCCCACCTACAAAGAATGGAGAGGTCTGTCATTTTTATCGTAAGAACACTTCAACTGTGAGAGACAGAATCTTAAAAAAAAATCCAGAAAATCACATTGTATGATTTTTACATAATTAATCTGCATTTTATTGCATTTGTATTTGATACAATAGAACAACAGATCTTAATATTTGGTAAAGAAACCTTTGTTTGCAGTTAGAGAGGTCAGACGGTTCCTGTAAATCTTGACCAAGTTTGCACACACTGCAGCAGGGATTTTGTCCCACTCCTCCATACAGATCTTCTCCAGATCTTTCAGGTTTTCTATTGGGTTCAGGTCTGGAGACTGGCTAGGCCACTCCAGGACCTTGAAATACTTCTTACAGAGCTACTCCTTAATTGCCCTGGCTATGTGTTTCGGGTCATTGTCATGCTGGAAGACCCAGCCATGACCCATCTTCAATACTCTTACTGAGGGAATAAGGTTGTTGGCCAAAATCTTGCAATACATGACCCCAGCTATCCTCCCTTCAATACGGAGCAGTCATCCAGTCCCCTTTGCAGAAAAGCACCCCCAAAGTATGATGTTTCTCCCACCAAGCTTCACGATTGGGATGGTGTTCTTGAGGTTGTACTCATCCTTCTCCAAACACGTGTGACATGCAGAAGTAGTGCTGTTGCTTTAAAAGCATTCAGCAACTATTAGCAGTAACACAAGCACATGAGAAAGGAAGTGTTGTGCTCCATTAGCATCCAGCAACTAGAGGGGTTAACACAGTCACAGGAGAAGGGGAGTGTTTTAGCACAGCCCCAGGGGGATTGTGGGGAAGTTGTTTACTCTCTGGCTGGAGCCGAAGAGAAAGGTGGTGTGTGTGTTCTGCATCTCACAGAAGCACCCCTGCAAGTGAAAAGGATTCAAGTCAGGAGTGAAGCTAAGCACAGGTCAGGTAGAGTTCCTGAACTAGCAGTGCAGAGTATTGTCAAGCAGAAAGATAAGGACTGTAAGAAATGGTGTCACAGGGATCATCTCCCTCAGCAAACCCCCCCCCCTCCTCCATCTCACTGTGCTGTAAAGAATGCTGAGTCCATTAATGTGCCTTTGCATTAGAACAGTGCTGTCCTGTACTACTGGGAAGACTATGAACTGCTGTGCTGCTAAGTAAACTGAACTGTTTGTCACTGGAGCCTGTTGCTCATAAGACTTGACTTGCACTAGCTGTGCGGTTTTTATTAAATGCTACTGTTCTACCGTTTATGAGGACTCTTGTTTAGTGTGTCTGGTCAGTAAGTGGAGATACCTACTTGTCTGTGCCTGAGGATCAATACCCCTGTGTGCCTGAGAGAAGCTGCAGCACATGGTTTATGGTCGCCCTGAGTAACGGTTCCCCAAGAATTCCAAAGAATTCATGTAACCTGTCTCGCCCCTATCTGAACCTAGCGCCGTGCGTGTAACACATGGCAAGTGGGGTTGATACCAAAAAGTTCTGTTTTGGTCTCATCTGACTACATAACCTTCTCCCATGCCTCATCTGAATCAGATGGTCATTGGCAAACTTCAAATGGGCCTGGACATGTGCTGGCGTGAGCGGGGGTAACTTGTGTGCCCTGCAGGATTTTAATCCATGATGGTGTAGTGTGTTACTAATGGTAATGTTTGAGACTAAGGTCCCAGGTCTCTTCAGGTCATTGACCAGGTCCTCCCGTGTAGTTCTGGGCTGATTCCTGACCTTTCTCAGAATCATCCTTACCCTACAAGGCGAGATCTCTCATGGAGCCCCAGACCGAGGAAGATTGACAATCACCTTCTGTTTCTTTCATTTTCTAATAATTGGGCCAACAGTTGTCGCCTTCCCACTAAGCTACTTGCCCATTGTCCTGTAGCCCATTCTAGCCTTGGCCAGGTGTCCTTAGACAGCTCTTTCATCTTGACCATGGTGGAGAGGTTGGAGAGTGATTGATTTAGTGTGTGGACAGGTCTTTTATACAGGTAACAAGTTCAAACAGGTGCAATTAATACAGTTAAAAAGTGTAGAGTAGGAAGGCTCTTAAAGAAAAATTAACAGGTCTGTGAGAGCCACAATTCTTGCTGGTTGGTAGGTGATCAAGTACTTATTTCATACAATAAAGTGACAATAATTATTTTAAAATCATACAATGTGATTTTCTGGTTTTTATTTTTAGATTCTTTCTCTCACAGTTGAAGTGTACCTACGATAAAAATTACAGACCTCTCCATTCTTTGTAGGTGGGAAAACTTGCAAAATTGTCAGTGTATCAAATACTTATTTTCCCCACTGTAGATATCCGTGAGATATATAATTAGTGCCCTGTCCGCAGTCGCCCCAGAACTGGTGTATCACATTAGATGTGCCAATTCTGGTTCTTTGCCTTGGCTCTTCCTGATTTAAATGTTTGATAAGTTGACAATAGGGATAATGGGGCTTGGGGCTATGTCAGCTGTGATTTTTCAAAATTAGTAATGTAGAGTTGTCCATCAGAAATAAAAAAAATCACACACACCAAAAAATACTTTATTTGAATAAATACTCCCCGATACTTCTCCTGGTTCATCAATTTATAAAAAAACCCAAACAGCGGGACTGAGCCCTCAAATGGGGACCGTCCCGCTGAATCTGGGATGGTTGGGAGCTATGGTAACGTTACTGCTATTCACAGTCAGCAACACAACTAACCAAGAATGGCACAATATATTACACCAGGTAATTCATTAATCTTCAATATACGACTCTCTCAAAAAACAATGAACAACCACTCAATCATTTTCAAATTATTCATTTAATAAATATACACATATAGATGAAAAGACATAATTACAGGAAAAAAGACTCAGGGATATATAGTATAATAATTTCCCAATAAATAAATTTGTTGTGGGGCATAGATCAATGTAGGGGAAAATCATGAATAACAAATCCAAACTATGTGTTAAAGTGCATAGTGCAAACAGATACATATAATAGCAACCCAAAAATAAATAAATTAAATCATAGTGGATAATATATATATTAAAGTGCTAAAAAATGTATCAAAGTGCTAAAGTAAACACAAAGAAGGGAATAACTTCAATATGAATACCATATGGCTAGGCCCCACCACCTCCAACGCCGTTTCGCCGGATGGCTTTCTCAAAGAGTATATGATAGAAAAAAGCAGGGGTAATGCTATATATATATATATCCCTCTGGCCAATCATAAATGATAAGGGATGGGCTTCTCTATTAAGGGCAGGTGTACAGAATATCCCTCTATATTAAATTAACATCATTGGTGGGCAGTGAATCCCACACACACCGGCACATGCACTCCAGCGTGAAGCGCATGCCCGGACCGTGCCACCCGGAACCGGAAGTGATGCGGTCCTAGGGCGCGCGTCCCTCAGGAATGAGCCGTGCGCTCCAACCTGGAACGCATGGAATGACAGACCCCGCCGGAAGTGGAAGTGATGTGCTCCCGGAGCACGCCGCAATCAAATGATACCTCCCAAGCATCGGACGCGGCGCACTTAAGGGGAAATATACATCCAACATATATAGGCAGTGCGTTCCACTGCTACAATAGTTCCCATATCAAATATCTACCAGGGTAGAGAGTTTTAAAGTGCCAGGTGCTATAGTCTCTATAGGGGCACACACAAAAGGAAACCCACAAATACAATAATAAATACAACATCAAACGAGATCACATAGAAAACATCATTGCATATAATCACCGACAGAAGATGTACATGATACATAATAAAAATCAGAAAATAATAGTATTAACATTAATTTATACATACATAAATAAATTAATTCACAAAAAAGTATGCATGAAAATATATATATAGATAGTGTCAAAAAATTATGAAAATATTGTAAAGATATTAAGGGCATGTTGTGTTCCAAGGTACCATTTGGAACACAGCAGGCCAGAAAAAAGTGAAAAATACGAGACCCAAAGTAGGTCATGATAAAGTGACAAAGTGCAAAATAATAAATACATAAGAATACATAAAACCATGTATGTGTTAAATAAAAGGACCACATATATATAATATAAAAATGCGTATGAATAATATATAAAAATGTATAAAAAAAAAAAAAAAAGGAGAGATGAAAATATCTGTCGGAGGAAATCTGTTGATGAAAGGAAATTTCATAATCAAAATGAGACCAGAAGAATAAGAACTAAAAAACAAAAAACAAGAATTAAAATCATAAAAAGAAACAACACACAACTATATTATTGGAGAAAGGAATTGTATGAAATCTGTTCATTGAGACCATGAGGGACAAGGGTGTTGAGCCTAAAGATCCACCTGGCTTCAAATAGAGCCAAACGGTTCTTTATGTTCCCACCCCTTGAATTTAAGGTTATGTGATCAATACCACTAACTTTTAGTAAAGATGCGTTGCACTGATGAAACAACTTAAAATGTCTAGGTAAAGTTTTCAATGTGTCCACATCGATAACCGATTCAGCTGCCCTAATATCAAGCACATGTTCTCTAACTCTGCGTCTCAATTCCCGTGACGTTAAGCCTACTTATTTCAAATTACATGGGCATACAGCACAGTAAATCACTGCCGTTGTGGTACATGTGATTGGATGCAATATTTTAAAAATGGGTTCTTCTTTTGCATCTGAAAAAGTAGTACATCTCACTATATTGGGACATGCCACACATGTACCACAAGGACGACAGCCACCAGCAGAACCCTTTGACCCAAAGAGATATTTCGATTTTTTTTGATTTGTTAATATACTGGCTATGAACCAGAACATCACGACAATTTTTTGATCTTTGATATGTAATAGATGGCTGAGGAGACAAGTATTTCATCAAAATGGGATCAAGTTGCAACACCTGCCAATGGCGGGATAATATATTTTGAACCTCCCGCCATCTTGAATTGTATGAGGACACAAAACGTACCTTCTCCTGTGATTGCGTACGTAAAATTCTCTTTCCAAGTGTTTCCTGCCTATTAGTACTTTTTGCCCGCTGATAACCTTTTTTAATAATCTCCATAGAATAACCTCTCTCTCGAAACCTTCTACTCAGATCATCACTCTTTGATTCAAATGAAGTATCATCTGAACATAGGCGTTTCATTCGCAAAAATTGTCCAACAGGTATCCCCTTTTTCAGACTGTAGGGATGAGATGAAGAGGCGTGAAGTAGATTATTCGTACATGTAGGTTTACGGAAAACATCTGTGTGTATTGTTCCTATGTCATCCACCCGTAAAAGGATATTCAAAAATTCAATATCGTTTCTCCCAGCTTTATAGGTGAGTTTCAAATTGATATTGTTGTTGTTGAGATGACCCATGAATGTATGGAGATCCTCCACAGAACCCTGCCAAATACACAAAATATCGTCGATATATCTACCCCAAAATTGTACCTTTTCAACCAATGGTATGGGTTCAGTGATAAAGATCCTTCTCTCCCACAGCCCCAGGAACAAATTGGCATATGAGGGGGCAAAAAAAAAATAAATTGCATCATAAACCCTTGTCTGATATGAATGTACTTATGGAAACTGAAGAACAACAAGAGGCCTTTAAAATTTTGAATGATTTACTTCAGGAACAAGAACCTCTACAATCCAGTAAGTTCCCCACTTCACTTGTTCCTAGGTCCAAAAAATTTCCTCCACTGACCCTGAGTGCTATCATAGAGATGTTTGTGAAATTGGTTAGTGCTGATTTTGAGAAAATCAAATATAATTGTACATTTGAACAAAAACTAGCTCTTGAACAACTATCTGCTAGAACTGATGTGGTCATAAAACCCTCCGATAAAGGAAGCAACATAGTCATCTGGCCATGTAAACTTTGAGAAGGAAGCATACAGACAGCTAAGAGATGTAAGAAATTATCGTAAACTTACATATAACCCTTTATTATCATTCAGTGTAGAACTTCAGACTATCCTGGATAAGGCCGTTGCTTCCAATGTCATGACTAAGAAGGAGATGGGATATTTAACAGTCGAATATCCCGTTGTGGCCACTTTTTATATGCTGCCTAAAGTGCATAAGAATCTTTCATGTCCACCAGGCAAGCCAAATGTCTCTGAGAATAACAATCTGACTGAACCTATTGCGAAACTAATTGATTATGTCCTTCATCCAATAGTTGAAACCCTACCTTCCTATTTGAAAGATACTAAGGATGTTTTGTGCAAACTGGATGGTCTACATTTGGAGGAGGATATGATTCTTGTAACCTGTGACGTTGAATCCTTATACACTTCTATTAAACACTGTGATGGATTGGAAGCTGTGAGAACATTCCTCTCTATGACAAACATGGAAAGTGAGCTCAGTTCGTTTATTCTCACCTTATTGGAGTATGTGTTAACACACAATTTTTTCATTTTTAATGATCATCTCTTCCTGCAGCTCCAGGGCACCGCTATGGGGGCGGCTTGTGCCCCCTCATATGCCAATTTGTTCATGGGGCTGTGGGAGAGAAGGATCTTTATCACTGAACCCATACCATTGGTTGAAAAGGTACAATTTTGGGGTAGATATATCAACGATATTTTGTGTATTTGGCAGGGTTCTGTGGAGGATCTCCATACATTCATTGGTCATCTCAACAGCAACAATATCAATTTGAAACTCACCTATAAAGCTGGGAGAAACGATATTGAATTTTTGGATATCCTTTTACGGGTGGATGACGTAGGAACAATACACACAGATGTTTTCCGTAAACCTACATGTACGAATAATCTACTTCACGCCTCTTCATCTCATCCCTACAGTCTGAAAAAGGGGATACCTGTTGGACAATTTTTGCGAATGAAACGCCTATGTTCAGATGATACTTCATTTGAATCACAGAGTGATGATCTGAGTAGAAGGTTTCGAGAGAAAGGTTATTCTATGGAGATTATTAAAAAAGGTTATCAGCGGGCAAAAAGTACTAATAGGCAGGAAACACTTGGAGAGAGAATTTTACGTACGCAATCACAGGAGAAGGTACGTTTTGTGTCCTCATACAATTCAAGATGGCGGGAGGTTCAAAATATATTATCCCGCCATTGGCAGGTGTTGCAACTTGATCCCATTTTGATGAAATACTTGTCTCCTCAGCCATCTATTACGTATCGAAGATCAAAAAATTGTCGTGATGTTCTGGTTCATAGCCAGTATATTAACAAATCAAAAAAATCGAAATATCTCTTTGGGTCAAAGGGTCCTGCTGGTGGCTGTCGTCCTTGTGGTACATGTGTGGCATGTCCCAATATAGTGAGATGTACTACTTTTTCAGATGCAAAAGAAGAACCCATTTTTAAAATATTGCATCCAATCACACGTACCACAACGGCAGCGATTTACTGTGCTGTATGCCCATGTAATTTGAAATATGTAGTCTTAACGTCACGGGAATTGAGACGCAGAATTAGAGAACATGTGCTTGATATTAGGGCAGCTGAATCGGTTATCGATGTGGACACATTGAAAACTTTACCTAGACATTTTAAGTTGTTTCATCAGTGCAACGCATCTTTACTAAAAGTTAGTGGTATTGATCACATAACCTTAAATTCAAGGGGTGGGAACATAAAGAACCGTTTGGCTCTATTTGAAGCCTGGTGGATCTTTAGGCTCAACACCCTTGCCCCTCATGGTCTCAATGAACAGATTTCATACAATTCCTTTCTCCAATAATATAGTTGTGTGTTGTTTCTTTTTATGATTTTAATTCTTGTTTTTTGTTTTTTAGTTCTTATTCTTCTGGCCTCATTTTGATTATGAAATTTCCTTGCATCAACAGATTTCCTCTGACAGATATTTTCATCTCTCCTTTTTTTTTTTTTTTTTCTACATTTTTATATATTATTCATATGCATTTTTATATTATATATATGTGGTCCTTTTATTTAACATATACATGGTTTTATGTATTCTTATGTGTTTATTATTTTGCACTTTGTCACTTTATCATGACCTACTTTGGGTCTCGTATTTTTCACTTTTTTCTGGCCTGCTGTGTTCCAAATGGTACCTTGGAACACAACATGCCCTTAATATTTTTATAATATTTTCATAATTTTTTGTCACTATCTATATATATATTTTTCATGCATACTTTTTTTGTGAATTAATTTATTTATGTATGTATAAATTAATGTTAATACTATTATTTTCTGATTTTTATTATGTATCATGTACATCTTCTGTCGGTGATTATATGCAATGATGTTTTCTATGTGATCTCGTTTGATGTTGTATTTATTATTGTATTTGTGGGTTTCCTTTTGTGTGTGCCCCTATAGAGACTATAGCACCTGGCACTTTAAAACTCTCTACCCTGGTAGATATTTGATATGGGAACTATTGTAGCAGTGGAACGCACTGCCTATATATGTTGGATGTATATTTCCCCTTAAGTGTGCCGCGTCCGATGCTTGGGAGGTATCATTTGATTGCGGCGTGCTCTGGGAGCACGTCACTTCCGCTTCCGGCGGGGTCTGTCATTCCATGCGTTCCAGGTTGGATCGCACGGCTCATTCCTGTGGGACGCGCGCCCTAGGACCGCATCACTTCCTGTTCCGGGTGGCGCGGTCCGGGCGTGCGCTCCACGCTGGAGTGCATGTGCCGGTGTGTGTGGGATTCACTGCCCACCAATGATGTTAATTTAATATACAGGGATATTCTGTACACCTGCCCTTAATAGAGAAGCCCATCCCTTATAATTTATGATTGGCCAGAGGTATATATATATAGCATTACCCCTGCTTTTTTCTATCATATACTCCTTGAGAAAGCCATCCGGCGAAACGGTGTTGGAGGTGGTGGGGCCTAGCCATATGGTATTCATATTGAAGTTATTCCCTTCTATGTGTTTACTTTAGCACTTTGATACATTTTTTAGCACTTTAATATATATATTATCCACTGTGATTTAATTTATTTATTTATTTTTGGGTTGCTATTATATGTATCTGTTTGCACTATGCACTTTAACACATAGTTTGGATTTGTTATTCATGATTTTCCCCTACATTGATCTATGCCCCACAACAAATTTATTTATTGGGTATTTATTATACTATATATCCCTGAGTCTTTTTTCCTGTAATTATGTCTTTTGATCTATATGTGTATATTTATTAAATTAATAATTTTAAAATGATTGAGTGGTTGTTCATTGTTTTTTGAGAGAGTCTGCTATTCACAGTCGCCAGGTACTGATGTCACTGCTCATCAGAGTCGTCGGCTCACACTGCGATTTTCGAAACCGTTGGCACTGAACAGCGGTGATGTCTGTAACAATAATGCTCATCAGAGTCGCCGATGTATGTGTGTCTCCAGTACATGTGAAAAATGACCACACATACCGGAAATACTGACTTGTGATGGAGCCTTAGGCTGTGTGCCCATGATGAGTTTTTGGTGAGTTTTGACTCTGCGTATTTTCACTGCATCAAAAACACAGCCTCTTACGTGTTTTCTTTTTTTTACTCATCGTAAACTGACCTGCGGTGCGCTTTCCAAATCAGCAACATGTCAATTTTTCTTGCTGGTTCACTGAGTTTTATATGCGGATTTTTCCCATAGACTTGCATTAGATGCAGAAAATTTGCAGGCAAAAACCGCATGCTCACATGCTATGGAAATGCAACAAAAACGCATGTATTCCGCACATGACTGTATCAATAAAGTTAAATTAAAGCGAAATATCAGGAAGTATTAAAAACAAAGCAGCTTTATTCAAACATGACATACCAACAAGACACAAAAACCATATCTCCCAACCATCCCGTCACAGCTTTTGTCCTGGGGCCTCTATACTCACCTCTCTTCTCGCCGACGCCTTCATGGCTCCGCTCTGTAGCTACTCCTCCTCAGGGCAGGGCTGATTTGCTGCATAAATTAAATTATATATTCACCACCTCTTTTTTGATCAGGTTTCTTCAGGACTTGAACTCACATCTCTGTGTTTGCAAGCTGAAGCTCTACCAATGAGACACATCTTACTCTGGTATGCTTAAACTGTATTGCAGGCAATGAACACAGAAGCAGGTTATACATGTCCATAGAAATAAATAATGTATTTCTATGGTCCCTGTATACTGAGGTGAAGAAAAATATTTTTTTGTTCCTATAAAAGTAGTAAAAACAATAAGCAATTACAGAAATGTAATTTTATTTTCTGTGAGTCTCCCATTCTCAAACCCACAACCTTGACTTTACAAGCAGTAGCCTAAGCTGCTGAGCCACAAGTTCTGATGGTGACATCAGGAGAATTTTGTGTAAATGATCTGTATTGCAGGCAGTGAACCACAGGCTGTTTATACCGATAGAAATACACTGCTGTGTACATTGTATATATTGTATTCTAGAGGGAGAATGAGAGATTTTTCATCCTATAAAATTACTAAAAAACAACTATAAAAACACTTGATAATGAAAAAAATAATGTCATTTTTAATGCTTTTTTAAAAAAATTATGAACATCACAAATCAGCTAATAACATGAACACATTTTGTGTCCCTGTAAATGGAACGACCCGCACAACACAGCGATCAGATTATTTACAGGGATCAGTAAATGATGTAAAAATAATGATGTGATTGATATTTTTTCTCTACTAAACCCATAAAAATTTTAATAAAACTGTAACCTAGCTTAAATGCTGCTTCCTTTCTTTTTTTTTTGCAAGTGTCCTCACCACACGATGCAGTAACAATCTTCTCTGATTATTGCGTGTTTGCTGTGTTTCTTTTATGCTTTTTTCCCCTTATTTGATTCGTTTTTGGGGCAGATACGAAGAATATTTTTTAATGCTTTCTTAATAGTACAGAAAAGCTTTGATTCTGCGCTTAAAAATGCAATGGTATGCTTTTTTCATGCGTTTTTTTCAGAAGAAAGCTATAGAGAAAAAATGCACCAAAACCGCAGATTTCAGCAGCATCTTTATACACACCGATTGCGGAGATTTCACGAAATCACATCCACTTTGAGTCAAAATTTAGACCTTGTTCACATGTAGCGTAAATGCTATGTATTTTCTATTGCTTTTCTTGCACAAAAACTCTGCTGTATTTAACTGTCCAAGCAAAGTGGATGTGATTTCATGAAAACTGTGCCCGCTGTGCACCCAAGGACGCAGCTGACAGGGCCGGCGTCAGCACCCGGCGCACCCGGGCAAATGCCGGGGCCCTGAGCAGGCAGAGGGGCCCACTGGCGGTCGCGCACCGCGCTGGGCTACGGGCGGAGGAGAGCGGTGTCAGCGCCCGCCCTTCTCCGCCGCTTGCTCAGGGCCCCGGCAGCTGGATACTTACCTCTCCCCGTGCCTCCACAGATCCGCTGTCTTCCTGCTCTGCGCTCCCTGTGACGTCTCAGGTCAGAGGGTGCGGTCACGTCTTTTCACCGCGCCCTCCCCTGAGCCGTGACAGGGAGCGCTGAGCGGGAAGACAACGACAACGCTGGAGTTCGGACCCGAGCAGCGGGCACCGGGCAGCAGGTAGCAGGTAAGGAGAAGGGAGGTGAGTATTTGATTTTTTTTTTAATGTATGGAGGCATGTGGGGGGTAACAGCCAGCATGCAGCATTATATGGGGGCCAGTATCCTGTATGGAGAGTTATAAGGGGACCGGTATCCTGTATGGAGTTTTATAAGGGGACCAGTATCCTGTATGGAGCGTTATATGGGGGCCAGTATCCTGTATGGAGCGTTATATGGGGGCCAGTATCCTGTATGGAGCCTTATATGGAGGCCAGTATTCCGTATGGAGCCTTATATGGAGGCCAGTATTCCGTATGGAGCCTTATATGGGGGCCAGTATTCCGTATGGGGCCTTATATGGGGGCCAGTATTCGTATGGAGCCTTATATGGGGGCCAGTATTCCGTATGGAGCCTTATATGGGGGCCAGTATTCCGTATGGAGCCTTATATGGGGGCCAGTATTCCGTATGAAGCGTTATATGGGGGCCAGTATTCTGTGTGGAGCGATTCACCGGTTTCTGAGCTATTGTGGAATTTACAATAGATATCACTCATGTAATGTAAGAAGTGAAATCTTTGCATTGTAATATATATATATATATATATATATATATTATATATATATATATTTCTCCGCTGTATCTCTGCATCATGAATCGTGGTATGTGTTAAAGGGGCCCACTGAGACTCTTTCGCCCGGGGCCCAGAAAAACCTGGAGCCGGCCCTGGCAGCTGACCTGTGCGGTTTTGGTGCTTTTTTTCTCTCTTGTCTTCTATGTGGAGCCTAAAAAAAACGCATGTAAATACAGATACTTTTTTAAGTGCAGAATCAAAGCTTTTCTGTACTATAAAAAAAACACATTAAAAACGCGGCTACACATTTGCACCAGAAAATAAGGTGGAGAAGATTGTTATTGTGTAGTTTGGTGCGGACATCTGCAGAAAACAAAAAACACAGTATTTCTGCAACATGTGAACCTGGCCTATAGACACAAAAAGCCAAATGTTATGTAGTGAAACTACATAAAGATGAGAAAGTTCTGGCGGCTCCGACTATGAATGAATGAACAAAAATTAAATCCACAGGTCCCACCTAGAGATGAGTAGGATGCACTGATGACGTCGCGCTGCCCTGGGTGATCAAAAGTTGCCAGGGATGCCAGAAAGTTTAGGTTCGCGGTCTCCTGTCAAGCTTCCAAGTAGCACTGACTTGCACGCTGGACCAGAGATCCATGAATCCATCTGCTCATCTCTAGCCCCAACTGTCCAGCAGACAGTCCTGGATTTGAGTCTATGCCCTGCAGTCTTGGGTGTCTGCTGAATTTCCCTCACTATCACCACGCCGCATGATCTGTCCCTCTTTCTGTTCTTCAAAAGTTGGGAGGTATGAAAAACTTACCAAATTCTCATTTTCTGCACCTATTAAGTAAAGTAGGTTACTTGAGTTTTTTCATTGCATTTTTGAGTGCGTTTTTTTTACATGTGTTTTTATTGCGTTTTTGACGCTGCGTTTTTTGTCTCTTTTTGCTATGTCATCTTTGAAATAAAGCAGCTCTGTTTTTTTAAACTTCTGGTATTTGTCATTAACAAACCTTTATTGATACAGTCAGGTGTGGATTACATGCATTTTTGATGCATTTCCACTGCAACTTCTGCATCTAATGCAAGTCTGGGAAAAATCCGCACACAAAACTCAGCGTACCCGCAAGAGAAATTGACATGCTGCAGATTTTAAACATGCACCGCAGGTCAGTGTACGCTGAGTAAGAAAGAAGCACAGTGGGCACAAAATTTCTATAAATCCCATCCACTTTTCTGCTGCAACTATTAGACACTGCGTTTTTGACACAGCAAAAATATGTAGCATCAAAAACTCATCAAAAGCTCATTTTGGGTGCGCAGTCTAAGACCATGTTCACACATAGTGAAAATGCAGTGTTTTTTCTGCAGATATATTTTGCGCAAAAGTTCTGTTGCTTTTAACTTCCAAGAAAAGTGGATGTGATTTCATGAAAACTGCGCCCACCGTGCGGCTAAAGATGCTGTTGAACTGTGCGGTTTTGGTGCTTTTTTTCTCAATGTAGGTTTTTATGTGGAGCCTGAAAAAATGTATGTAAAAAAACACAGTTGCTTTTTTAAGCGCAGAATCATAGCTTTCTGTAGTATAAAAAAAAATTAGAATGCTGCTTAAGATCTGCTCCAAAAACGCAATAAACAAGGAGGAAAAAACATAAAACAACACATAAAAATGCAGCAAAAATGCAATACCGTATATTCCGGCGTATAAGACGACCTGGTGTATAAGACGACCCCCCTACTTTCCTGTTAAAATATAGAGTTTAGGATATATTCACCGTATAAGACTACCCCTTTTCCAACGCATACCAAACACCGGTAAAAATTAAAAAAAAACAGATTTGAATTTAACATGGTCCTTTTTTAATTTAAATTCTTATGACATGCAGGTATATAGCAGGAAAACTGTCACTCATAAACATAAGGCATACAACAACAACATTACTATCATTCATTTTCATCAGCGGCATACACCGGTACCCGACAATTTACAACAGAAAGAAATAGAGCTTCACACATAGATTAGATAGATAGAAATATGTCAGTCACATATATATGAAGTACAGTGACATTGTTGCTTACTGTACTTGTCATTTAGTGTAAAGGATTTATTAAAAAATATAATAGTGTTTTCGTGCACCGTCTCTTTAAAAAAGCCGGCCGGCAATTCAGCATCTGTACCCGACAATTTAGAATAGAAGGAATAGAGAATCATACATAGATTAGATAGATAGAAACATGTCAGTCACATATATATGAAGTACAGTGACAGTGTTGATTACTGTACTTGTCATTTAGTGTTAAAATAAAGGATTTATTTTAAAAAAAATTGGCGTGGGGTTCCCCTTAATTTTAGTCTCTAGCGGAGGTTAAGCAGACAGCTGGGGCAGATGTTTGAAGCCTGGGAAGGGGGTAATACCCACGGAGCTTCCCAGACTACTAATATCAGCCCCCAGCTGAATACCTAGCCTTTACTAGCTATTAAAATGGGGGACCCCCCCAAAAAAATGACGTGGGGTCCCCCCTATTTTAATAGCTAGCAAAGGCTAGGCAGACAGCTGGGGGCTGATATTAATAGCCCAGGAAGGGTGCCATGAATATTGGCCCCCTCCCAGGCTAGAAACACCAGCCGTCAGCCGCCCCAGAAATGGCGCATCCATAGGATGCGCCAATTCTGGCACTTAGCCTCGCTCTTCCACGCTGCCCTGGTGCGGTGGCAGGGGGTAATAGGGCTGGGGTTCATGTCAGCGCCAGCTGCCATGAAGCCCAGGTTAGTAATGATGGGCGTCTATAAGACACCCCCATTACTAACCTACAAAGTGTTAAAAAGAAAAAACACACACTACACCAAGAAAAAAATAATTTATTTGAAATAAACCACACCATTTTATTTAATTCTTAGTTTACTAAAAAAAAATAGTTACCTGTCCACGTTCCTGCGCTGATCTCCCATGCACAGCTGTCACATCTGGAGATGGTGACAGCTGTGCATGGCTGCTGTAAGCTCACGCTGCCGGGAACACGTCCGCTCCCGGCAGCGGGAGCCACTGACTGAGGTCACCGGAGTGCATTCAGTCAGCGCAGCTCCGGAGACCTCCTTTACGGCACTGCTGTACCGTGGGAATTTCTCACGATACAGCAGGGCCGTAAAGCAGCTAACCGGAGCAGCGCTGCCTGAACTCCGGCGAACCCGCTTATGCAATGACGGGGCTGCTTTACGGCCCCGTCATTCTAGCGGCGGCAGCGGTTCAGAGCGGTCACATTCTATGTGGCTGCTCTGAACTGCAGATCTTCGTGGGACACTCGTGGACTACTACGGAGTGGTAAGGATAAGGTTGTGGTTTATTATTTTATATTTTATTACAGGAGATCGATGGCTTCGGGGAATTAGGTGTCTAGGTGAGTATAGGTGTAGTTTTTTATTTTTTACTTTATTTTAGGTGGCGATCGGCGGGGACAGGTAATGTATGAACTAATTTATTGTAGGTAACCACTGGCCACCAATGACATGTATTTAACATTTATTGGGGACACAGTAGGGCAATTTATATAGCAGGATCAGGCTGATGGGAACTACTGCTCCCATCGAGCTGATCCTGCTGGCAGGAGTGGACGGGGGACAGACATAGGCCGATGGGAGTAGTAGTGTCACATCGGCCTATGTCTGCCTGCACGCACACACCCGCACACATCGCACAGACACCGCGCACACCCGCAGACATCGCACAGACACCGCACACATCGCACAGACACCGCACACACCCCCAGACATCGCACAGACACCGCGCACACCCGCACACACTCGCAGACATCGCACAGACACATCGCACAGACACCGCGCACACATCTCACAGACACCGCACACACCCGCAGACATCGCACAGACACCCCACACACACTCGCAGACACACGCACAGACACCCGCACACACCAATCATGACGGGTCTGGGAGGTGAGGCTGACCTTTGAGACCAAGGGAAAGTTCATGTGAGTTCATGCAATGCAGTCAAGCATGAACTCACATGAACCCTCTGAGGGCACCGCGGCGACTTCAAATGAACAGCTGATCGGCATCACCTGATACCTCAGCTGTTCATTTGAAATAACCGGCGGGAAAGCGCAGCACAGAACGGGAAAGCCGGCGGTGAAGTCTTTTCACTGCCGGCTTCCCCGCCCGGGTCCTTCGCTCCCCGCTCCTTTGTGCTGCACTCCCCGCCCGGTCCTAACTTGCGATCGGGATGCGAGGTGGCGAGGGGAGCGGAGGATCGAGGTGGGAGGCTGCGGGGAAGCAGTATGGGGCTGTGTGATTGTTTAAAAGCCGGCGACTTTTTACCGCCCGCCGGCTTTTAAACAATCAGGAGAATTCTCCCACACTGGGATGGCATTCTGATGACAGGCTGGATCTCAGCTGAGCTCTGCCATCCAGCTTGTCATCCTTCAGAGACACTGCAGGGCGCAGGCATTATGGGAACTTCCGATTCCGGTATTCGATATTGTAAAAGTATCGGAATTAAGTATCGGAATTCCGATACCGCGAATATCGGCCGATACCCGATATTACAGTATCGGAATGCTCAACACTACTTGTCACAGAAGTGATGCGAACTTCCCAGCTCCGGACACAGCGCAGCGCTTCTGTGACAAGTGAAAGCTGTCGGCACAGAAGCCCTGCGCTGTGTCCGGAGCTGGGAAGACACTGCGATGTGTCAGAAAAGTTCGCTAGGTTCTGTCTGTCTCCGCTGCTGGGAATACGCTGCGCTGTGTCCCAGGCCTGAGAAGACACAGCGCAGCAATGTGTCAGTTTCAGCACAGAAGCGCTGACTGTCTGGACCTACCGCCGCCGTATTTTAACTCCCTCCACCTTATATTAACTCCCACATGGCAGGGATACGGCCACGGCAGCTTATTAACACCCCCAGAGTATCCCCGCATGTCAATTTCTGAAAGTTCAAAAACATTACCGGCGTATAAGACGACCCCAGACTAGACAGAAGATTTTTCAGTCTTCAAAAGTCGTCTTATACGCCGGAATATACGGTAATTGATATTGCTTAGTTTGGTACAGACACCTGCAGAAAACATGTAGATAAGTGAAAAAAATACTGCATTCACACTACTTTTGTGAACACTGCCATATAGACGCAAAAAAAACCCAAGACCTCATACAGTGAAGCTTACATAAAAATAAAAAAGGTTGCTACAACTATGAATGAATGAACAAAAAAATAAATCCACAGCTCCCAACTGTCCTGGATCCATCATGATGTATCCCCAGCACTGCTTCTGGCTGTTTGATGCTCTAAATGCTGTGTTCAAGTGATCGCGCCATTCAAAAGATGGTGAAAGGGAGAAGGCGCCATCTCTCAACCCATCCGCAACCCAGTGATGCGTTCTCGGTGACTTTATGGTTGTCTTGGCAACAAGAAGTCAACTAATGACTTCCAGGTTTCCATCCACTTTGTCCCTAAAAAGTCTACATATCAGTTAATCTAGGCTCGGCTAAAGAACATCATTATGAGCCAACTGAACATCAGTGGTTGCGTATAGGCAAGGGATTCTAAGGCAATTTACACTTTCCAAACTGCCTGCGTGCTTCGGATAGGAAGCACATTCTTGTTCAGAGGCAATCACACTCTGGGTGACGATATTACAATCACAAGCAATTATTTTCTGTAGTGCTGTTAACCTTGGTGGATAGCTTCTACTGATTGTCAATATCGGGTCTTATGGAAACTCTACTGATTCACAAATTTTCAGCTTGCATAATGGGTTAGCGGCCCATTCTCCAACTGGCCATTCCCCAATTGCGGATTCTGCTTGGATCCTCTAGACCACCTGCCCCATTTGTTACAGTGGCTGATGAGGCCTTTGCCTTGTCAAATCATGTTCTACAGAATTTTTCCCGTAGCGGCCTGGACAACTGGAGGTTCAATTATAACTACACAGCCAGAAGATTTGTAGAATAGGCCTTTGGGCTTCTCGCTGCCAAATGGCTGGTATTGTGGATCACAATACAGCTTTATGAGTCTAATGTGAATTCGGTTATCCAAGCCTGTGTCATTCTCCACAACTTTGTCCAGATGAATGACACATCCTTGGACGAAGTCATGGAGGTTCCTGAGTCCTACACATTATTCTAATGTTATTTGAGATAGATCAGGTAGAGCAGAAGCCTCTGGTTTGAGGGTCAAAAACCAGTATGCGCATTATTTTGTTTCCTCTGAAGGCAGAGTGAATGCATAATTGTGTTTTATTGTTTTTTAGCTATGCATATATATTATTTGTATGAGTGTTTTTTGGTTGCCTCAATTGAGCTGGTATTTGGTTACACTAGAATAAAAAAGACACGGCAACCTTCTGTTTATGTTGTATACATACTCAGACCAAAGCACTTCACGTTGTCAAAAAATTTGTTGAAAAAAAGTAAAAGGTCTATCTTGCTTTTTTCTGTTTGGACAACACTGAACACACCATTCTCAACATAAACACAACGTAGTACTTTACTATGGTTGACCAAAAGGTGGTCCCTGGTGCTGGATACAATAAGAAGGTGCCAGATCATGGCTTATCACATACAGTACAGACCAAAAGTTTGGACACACCTTCTCATTTAAAGATTTTTCTGTATTTTCATGACTTTGAAAATTGTACATTCACACTGAAGGCATCAAAACTATGAATTAACACATGTGGAATTATATACTTAACAAAAAAGTGTGAAACAACTGAAAATATGTCTTATATTCTAGGTTCTTCAAAGTAGCCACCTTTTGCTTTGATGACTGCTTTGCACACTCTTGGCATTCTCTTGATGAGCTTCAAGAGGTAGTAACCGGAAATGGTCTTCCAACAATCTTGCAGGAGTTCCCAGAGATGCTTAGCACTTGTTGGCCCTTTTGCCTTCACTCTGCAGTCCAGCTCACCCCAAACCATCTCGATTGGGTTCAGGTCTGGTGACTGTGGAGGCCAAGTCATCTGGCGTAGCACCCCATCACTCTCCTTCTTGGTCAAATAGCCCTTACATAGCCTGGAGGTGTGTTTGGGGTCATTGTCCTGTTGAAAAATAAATAATGGTCCAACTAAACCCAAACCAGATGGAATAGCATTCTGCTGCAAGATGCTGTGGTAGCCATGCTGGTTCAGTATGCCTTCAATTTTGAATAAATCCCCAATTGTGTTACCAGCAAAGCACCCCCACACCATCACACCTCCTCCTCCATGCTTCACGTTGGGAACCAGGCATGTAGAGTCCATCCGTTCACCATTTCTGCGTCGCACAAAGACACGGTGGTTGGAACCAAAGATCTCAAATTTGGACTTATCAGACCAAAGCACAGATTTCCACTGGTCTAATATCCATTCCTTGTGTTTTTTAGCCCAAACAAGTCTCTTCTGCTTGTTGCCTGTCCTTAGCAGTGGTTTCCTAGCAGCTATTTTACCATGAAGGCCTGCTGCACAAAGTCTCCTCTTAACAGTTGTTGTAGAGATGTGTCTGCTGCTAGAACTCTGGGTGGCATTGACCTGGTCTCTAATCTGAGCTGCTGATAACCTTCGATTTCTGAGGCTGGTGACTCGGATAAACTTATCCTCAGAAGCAGAGGTGACTCTTGGTCTTCCTTTCCTGGGGCTGTCCTCATGTGAGCCAGTTTCTTTGTAGCGCTTGATGGTTTTTGAAACTGCACTTGGGGACACTTTCAAAGATTGCCCAATTTTTTGGACTGACTGACATTCATTTCTTAAAGTAATGATGGCCACTCGTTTTTCTTTACTTAGCTGCTTTTTTCTTGCCATAATACAAAATCTAACAGTCTGTTCAGTAGGACTATCATCTGTGTATCCACCTGATTTCTGCACAACACAACTGATGGTCTCAACCCCATTTATAAGGCAAGAAATCCCACTTATTAAACCTGACAGGGCACATCTGTGAAGTGAAAACCATTTCCGGTGACTACCTCTTGAAGCTCATCAAGAGAATGCCAAGAGTGTGCAAAGCTGTCATTAAAGCAAAAGGTGGCTACTTTGAAGAACCTAGAATATAAGACATACAGTACAGACCAAAAGTTTGGACACACCTTCTCATTTAAAGATTTTTCTGTATTTTCATGACTATGAAAACTGTACATTCACACTGAAGGCATCAAAACTATGAATTAACACATGGGAATTATATACTTAACAAAAAAGTTTGAAACAACTGAAAATATGTCTTATATTCTAGGTTCTTCAAAGTAGCCACCTTTTGCTTTGATGACTGCTTTGCAAACTCTCTCCATTCTCTTGATGAGCTTCAAGAGGTAGTCACCGGAAATGTTCTTCCAACAATCTTGAAGGAGTTCCCAGAGATGCTTAGCACTTGTTGGCCCTTTTGCCTTCACTCTGCGGTCCAGCTCACCCCAAACCATCTTGATTGGGTTCTGGTCTGGTTACTGTGGAGTCCAGGTCATCTGGCGTAGCACCCCATCACTCTCATTCTTGGTCAAATAGCCCTTACACAGCCTGGAGGTGTGTTTGGGGTCATTGTCCTGTTGAAAAATAAAAGATGGTCCAACTAAACGCAAACCAGATGGAATAGCATGCCGATGCAAGATGCTGTGGTAGCCATGCTGGCTCAGTATGCCTTCAATTTTGAATAAATCCCCAACAGTGTCACAAGCAAAGCACCCCCACACCATCACACCTTCTCCTCCATGCTTCACGGTGGGAACCAGGCATGTAGAGTCCATCCGTTCACCTTTTCTGCATCGTACAAAGACACTGTAGTTGGAGCCAAAGATCTCAAATTTGGACCCATCAGACCAAAGCACAGATTTTCACTGGTCTAATGACCATTCCTCGTGTTCTTTAGCCCAAACAAGTCTCTTCTGCTTGTTGACTATCCTTAGCAATGGTTTCCTAGCAGCTATTTTACCATGAAGGCCTGCTGCACAAAGTCTCCTCTTAACAGTATTTGTAGAGATGTGTCTGCTGCTAGAACTGTGTGTGGCATTGAGCTGATCTCTAATCTGAGCTGCTGTTAACCTGCGATTTCTGAGGCTGGTGACTCGGATAAACTTATCCTCAGAAGCAGAGGTGACTCTTGGTCTTCCTTTCCTGGCGCTGTCCTCATGTGAGCCAGTTTCTTTTTAGCACTTGATGGTTTTTGCAACTGCACTTGGGGACACTTTCAAAGTTTGCCCAATTTTTCGGACTGACTGACCTTCGTTTCTTAAAGTAATGATGCTACTCGTTTTTCTTTACATAGAATTTGTGTTATGGCAAGAAAGAGGCAGCGAACAGTCAGTCCTACTGAATAATCACCTGTGTATCCACCTGACTACTGCACAACACAACTGATGGTCCCAACCCCATTTATAAGGCAAGAAATCCTACTTATTAAACCTGACAGGGCACACCTGTGAAGTGAAAACCATTTCCGGTGACTACCTCTTGAAGCTCATCAAGAGAATGCCAAGAGTGTGCAAAGCAGTCATCAAAGCAAAAGGTGGCTACTTTGAAGAACCAAAAATATAAGACATATTTTCAGTTGTTTCACACTTTTTTGTTAAGTATATAATTCCACATGTGTTAATTCATAGTTTCGATGCCTTCAGTGTGAATGTGCAGTTTTCATAGTCATGAAAATACAGAAAAATCTTTAAATGAGAAGGTGTGTCCAAACTTTTGGTCTGTACTGTACATTGGTGGGTTTGGCCAATAATAGGACATTTGAGGAGCTGGTCGATCAGAAATGGGGTCGCACCAATGTGTCATGTGTAACGCCAGCACTCCAAAGCTGAGAAACATATTGCGGATCATTTGGTGAGGTAGCTGCTTCCAACAATATGAGAATTGCTGCATGTGTGCATAGCTTTAAATTTTCGGGGGCCTTACGTAGATATCACCCAAACTGGATTCAAAGGTCTCCTCCATATTTTTCTCTGCATTGCAGCTGAGATATTTTAACTCATGTGTGTCAATATAAATGGCTGTACTCCCTTTCTTTCTCCATTTTTTCTGGGTTGCTGCTGGTGGTGATTGTGATGGGGTGTTGACTGGTACTTGGGCCATCTATTGCACATTCTTGTGTAAACACGGGGGATTCTCAATAGTCACAGGGTTTGCGGACTGGTCGGAAACTTCGGCTTAAGATGTTTCGTCCTGTGCGTGATTTGCCTCTGTCCTAAAAAGAAAACTTTAAAAAATTATGGTAGAAAAACAAATGTGCAACATTAGCTAGATGGGATATTTTGTGGTTTCAAAAAGGCAGCATCCAAAGTCCAAGGGCAATATCATAGCATGCAATAGCACACATCGTTTTATCCAGTAAACCTATTGTCTTTTGAATATTATCCAGACACATAATATAGCAAATGTATATTGGACTAGTATCGAGGTGCCGACACAATATGCTTATGACATCAATTTTCAGCTTAGAAAAATGTAAATTTGTCAAAAAGAAAGCCAAAATAAAAAAAAAGGAACCACAGTGAAGATACAAAGAAGTTGGTGCTACCAAACTAAGAAATTACCACGCATTTCCATCACAGGCAAAAGGAAACTCAGCTGATGTATATACATTTGTAACCTTCTTTTCGGTGGCAAGGAGCCACGTTTGGTGTGTTGATGCCTCTCATTGCAGTACTGATCGCAGCAGTTTTGCCAATATTTGGTAATGCGATCCTCTGAGTTTAAAAAGAAAAGTAATTTTAAAAACACATGTAAAAATACAGCAAATTTAATAATGGAGATAAGAACACAACATCTATTTTGACTAAGACAAGCTGACCAAAAAAAGGCGCCCATTACAACATTTATTGCCATAGGTAGGCACCGTTCAGTAACTTACATATTGTTGATTTATGATCTGAATTGCTACTGCCCTATTCTGAGTAGAGGTCCTAACAAATTTGTGACCAAACAACTTCTTTTTTATGCTTGTCACAATAGAAGCGGTCATTTATATTCCAAACCACTCCTGGATCAAAATAATCAAACGCTCCACATCCAGTGTCTCTGGCGCGGCTGTAGAAGTGCACCAAACTTTTCTATTCCCCTAACTATTTCCTTAATTTTTTTGGGCTCATCATCATAGGCGGATTATAATGAGGGCAATCCGGGCTACCGCCCGGGGCCTCGGGTCTCCAGGGGGCCCGGGGCTCCGGGGGGGGCTATGGCCGGATTGCCCTCATTATATGTGTGTCCTCGCGGCACATACCGGCAGACAGTGGCAGGGGGGGCCCCCGGACCACTCCCCCAGCAGCGGTGCACGGCCGCTGCTTCTTCTTCGGCCGGGCCAGCACTGCAGCAGTTTACTTCCCTGTGTGCTGGCCCGGCCGCGTCACTGCTAGGAGACACGGCCCTTTGCGCGGCCGTGTCTCCTAGCTGTGACGTCACGCAGTGCGCGTCCGGCCTGCACTGCTACTTACCACCGGAGAGGAGCAGGTGCCAGGAGGACTGGAGCCGAGCCGGGGGATGGTGAGTGTGTGTGTGTGTGTGAGAGAGTGTGTATGTGTGAGAGTGAGTGTGTATGTGTATGTATGTATGTGTGTGCAGGCAGATATCATTGTGCGTGACTGCGTGCATGACTGCGTGCGGCCTCCTGCTGACTATAGATGGTGCCGTGTGGCCCCCTGCTGTCTCTGGAGGGGGGCCGTGCGGCCTCCCGCTGTGTATAGATGGCACCGGGCGGCTCCCTGCTGTGTATAGATGGCACAGTGCAGCCTCCCGCTGTGTATAGATGGCTCCGTGCGGCCTCCCGCTGTGTCTAGATGGCTCCGTGCGGCCTCTCGCTGTGTATAGATGGCTCCGTGCGGCCTCCCGCTGTGTAAAGATGGCTCCGTGCGGCCTCCCGCTGTGTATAGATGGCACCGTGCGGCTCCCTGCTGTGTATAGATGGCTACGTGCGGCCTCCTGCTGAGTATAGATGGTGCCGTGTGGCCTCATGCTGTCTCTGGAGGGGGGCCATGCGGCCTCCCGCTGTGTATAGATGGCACCGTGCGGCTCCCTGCTGTGCATAGATGGCACAGTGCAGCCTCCCGCTGTGTCTAGATGGCTCCGTGCGGCATCCCGCTGTGTATAGATGGCACCGTGCGGCTCCATGCTGTGTATAGATGGCTCCGTGCGGCTCCCGGCTGTGTATAGATGGCTCCGTACGGCTCCCTGCTGTGTGTAGATGGCTCCGTGCGGCTCCCTGCTGAGTATAGATGGCGCTGTGTGGCCTCCTGCTGTCTCTGGAGGGGGGGCCGCGCGGCCTTCCGCTGTGTATAGATGGCACCGTGCGGCTCCCTGCTGTGTATAGATGGCACAGTGCGGCCTCCCGCTGTGTCTAGATGGCTCCGTGCGGGCTCCTGCTGTGTATATATGGCCCCGTGCGGCCTCCCGCTGTGTATAGATGGCTCCGTGCGGCCTCCCGCTGTGTATAGATGGCTCCGTGCGGCCTCCCGCTGTGTATAGATGGCTCCGTGCGGCCTCCCGCTGTGTATAGAGGGCACCGTGCGGCTTCCTGCTGTGTATAGATGGCTCCATGCGGCTCCCTGCTGTGTATAGATGGCTCCGTGGGGCTCCCTGCTGAGTACAGATGGCGCTGTGCGGCCTCCTGCTGTCTCTGGAGGGGGGCCGTGCGGCCTCCCGCTGTGTATAGATGGCACCGTGCGGCTCCCTGCTGTGTATAGATGGCACAGTGCTGCCTCCTACTGTGTCTAGATGGCTCCGTGCGGGCTCCCGCTGTGTCTAGATGGCTCAGTGCGGCCTCCCGCTGTGTATAGATGGCTCCGTACGGCCTCCCGCTGTGTATAGATGGCTCCGTGCGGCCTCCCGCTGTGTATAGATGGCTCCGTGCGGCCTCCCGCTGTGTATAGATGGCTCCGTGCGGCCTCCCGCTGTGTACAGATGGCTACTTGCGGCCTCCCGCTGTGTACAGATGGCTACTTGCGGCCTCCCGCTGTTTATAGATGGCACCGTGCAGCCTCCCGCTGTGTATAGATGGCTACGTGCGGCCTCCCGCTGTGTCTAGATGGCTACGTGCGGCCTCCCGCTGTGTATAAATGGCTCCGTGGGCCTCCTGCTGTGTATAGATGGCTCCGTGCGGCCTCCCGCTGTGTATAGATGGCTCCGTACGGCCTCCCGCTGTGTATAGATGGCTCCGTGCGGCCTCCCGCTGTGTATAGATGGCTCCGTGCGGCCTCCCGCTGTGTATAGATGGCTCCGTGCGGCCTCCCGCTGTGTACAGATGGCTACTTGCGGCCTCCCGCTGTGTACAGATGGCTACTTGCGGCCTCCCGCTGTGTACAGATGGCTACTTGCGGCCTCCCGCTGTTTATAGATGGCACCGTGCGGCCTCCCGCTGTGTATAGATGGCTACGTGCGGCCTCCCGCTGTGTATAAATGGCTCCGTGGGCCTCCTGCTGTGTATAGATGGCTCCGTGCAGCCTCCCGCTGTGTATAGATGGCTCCGTACCGCCTCCCGCTGTGTATAGATGGCTCCGTGCGGCCTCCCGCTGTGTATAGATGGCTCCGTGCGGCCTCCCGCTGTGTATAGATGGCTCCGTGCGGCCTCCCGCTGTGTACAGATGGCTACTTGCGGCCTCCCGCTGTGTACAGATGGCTACTTGCGGCCTCCCGCTGTTTATAGATGGCACCGTGCGGCCTCCCTGCTGTGTATAGATGGCACAGTGCAGCCTCCCGCTGTGTATAGATGGCTCCGTGCGGCCTCCCGCTGTGTCTAGATGGCTCCGTGCGGCCTCTCGCTGTGTATAGATGGCTCCGTGCGGCCTCCCGCTGTGTAAAGATGGCTCCGTGCGGCCTCCCGCTGTGTATAGATGGCACCGTGCGGCTCCCTGCTGTGTATAGATGGCTACGTGCGGCCTCCTGCTGAGTATAGATGGTGCCGTGTGGCCTCATGCTGTCTCTGGAGGGGGGCCATGCGGCCTCCCGCTGTGTATAGATGGCACCGTGCGGCTCCCTGCTGTGCATAGATGGCACAGTGCAGCCTCCCGCTGTGTCTAGATGGCTCCGTGCGGCATCCCGCTGTGTATAGATGGCACCGTGCTGCTCCATGCTGTGTATAGATGGCTCCGTGCGGCTCCCGGCTGTGTATAGATGGCTCCGTACGGCTCCCTGCTGTGTGTAGATGGCTCCGTGCGGCTCCCTGCTGAGTATAGATGGCGCTGTGTGGCCTCCTGCTGTCTCTGGAGGGGGGGCCGTGCGGCCTTCCGCTGTGTATAGATGGCACCGTGCGGCTCCCTGCTGTGTATAGATGGCACAGTGCGGCCTCCCGCTGTGTCTAGATGGCTCCGTGCGGGCTCCTGCTGTGTATATATGGCCCCGTGCGGCCTCCTGCTGTGTATAGATGGCTCCGTGCGGCCTCCCGCTGTGTATAGATGGCTCCGTGCGGAATCCCGCTGTGTATAGATGGCTCCGTGCGGCCTCCCGCTGTGTATAGAGGGCACCGTGCGGCTTCCTGCTGTGTATAGATGGCTCCATGCGGCTCCCTGCTGTGTATAGATGGCTCCGTGGGGCTCCCTGCTGAGTACAGATGGCGCCGTGCGGCCTCCTGCTGTCTCTGGAGGGGGGCCGTGCGGCCTCCCGCTGTGTATAGATGGCACCGTGCGGCTCCCTGCTGTGTATAGATGGCACAGTGCTGCCTCCTACTGTGTCTAGATGGCTCCGTGCGGGCTCCCGCTGTGTCTAGATGGCTCAGTGCGGCCTCCCGCTGTGTATAGATGGCTCCGTACGGCCTCCCGCTGTGTATAGATGGCTCCGTGCGGCCTCCCGCTGTGTATAGATGGCTCCGTGCGGCCTCCCGCTGTGTATAGATGGCTCCGTGCGGCCTCCCGCTGTGTATAGATGGCTCCGTGCGGCCTCCCGCTGTGTACAGATGGCTACTTGCGGCCTCCCGCTGTGTACAGATGGCTACTTGCGGCCTCCCGCTGTTTATAGATGGCACCGTGCAGCCTCCCGCTGTGTATAGATGGCTACGTGCGGCCTCCCGCTGTGTCTAGATGGCTACGTGCGGCCTCCCGCTGTGTATAAATGGCTCCGTGGGCCTCCTGCTGTGTATAGATGGCTCCGTGCGGCCTCCCGCTGTGTATAGATGGCTCCGTACGGCCTCC
This sequence comes from Phyllobates terribilis, assembly GCF_046119375.1. Classification (NCBI taxonomy): domain Eukaryota; kingdom Metazoa; phylum Chordata; class Amphibia; order Anura; family Dendrobatidae; genus Phyllobates; species Phyllobates terribilis. The sequence goes on along the minus strand of NW_027362771.1, from coordinate 54,747,313 downwards.
CGCTGTGTATAGATGGCTCCGTGCGGCCTCCCGCTGTGTATAGATGGCTCCGTGCGGCCTCCCGCTGTGTATAGATGGCTCCGTGCGGCCTCCCGCTGTGTACGGATGGCTACTTGCGGCCTCCCGCTGTGTACAGATGGCTACTTGCGGCCTCCCGCTGTTTATAGATGGCACCGTGCGGCCTCCCGCTGTGTATAGATGGCTATGTGCGGCCTCCCGCTGTGTCTAGATGGCTACGTGCGGCCTCCAGCTGTGTATAGATGGCTCTGTGCGGCCTCCCGCCGTGTATAGATGGCTCCGTGCGGCCTCCCACCGTGTATAGATGGCTCCGTGCGGCCTCCCGCCGTGTATAGATGGCTCCGTGCGGCCTCCCGCTGTGTATAGATGGCTCCGTGCTGCCTCCCGCCGTGTATAGATGGCTACGTGCGGCCTCCCGCCGTGTATAGATGGTTACGTGCGGCCTCCTGCCGTGTATAGATGGCTACGTGCGGCCTCCTGCCGTGTATAGATGGCTACGTGCGGCCTCCTGCTGTGTATAGATGGCTACGTGTGCTCAATATTGAGTCATACAATTAATGTAAGGCTATGTGCCCACGATGCAGAAATGCTCCGGATTTTTTTTGAGCGTTTCTGCATCTCCCTGGCAGAAAAAACGCATGCGGATTGTACATGCGTTTTTCCTGCCAGGGACATGCGGATGTGAAGCGTTCTTCACATGCATTTCCGCATGCGGGTTGACAAGCGCTTTCCAAGCGATTTTAGCATCACTTGGAAAGTGCTTGACAACTTGGTCACACTATATAAATCCATGCAACCGGCATGGATTTATATAGTGTGACCGTAAAAGAATGGTAAAAAATAAATATATACTTACCTTCTGATGGACTGCCGACGTCAGCGGTCGCGTGACCCGTCACATGACTAAATTACGTCACGGCAGGTCCTTTTCAGACCATCGCGAGCTGCCGGCAAGCCAGGACGCATCGGATAAAGACACCGGGGGCCATCAGAAGGTAAGTATAATATTTATTTTTCATTTTATTCTTTTTTTTACAGGTTCTATGGTACCCGGGTCCGGAGGAGAGTCTCCTCTTCTCCAAACCCGGGTACCATCCGCACATTGAAACACATGGATTCTGCATGTGCAGATGCAGTGATGCGGATTCCATGCGTTCCAATGCAAGTCAATGCAAGTCAATGGCGGCGAAAGCGCCGCGCTTCCGCAAAATAATTGCTAGTGCTGTGGATTTTTCTGCAATGATAATCCGCAGCGGAAATTTCCGCAGCATGTGCACAGCACATGCGGATTATCATTGGGGAACATGGCAGACCTTCTACCAAGCGTTTTTTAAGCGTTTCTGCAGCGGAATTGCCGTTGCGGAAACGCTTAAAAAACGCGTAGAGGGCACATAGCCTAAAAAAAATTATTATAATTAATATTGTGCCAAATTAATTTCACGTGAACTATCACATGATCTATCACAGGGGATCATGTGACATGTCACGTGATACATCAGGTGTGTGTGTGTGTGTGTGTGTGTGTGGGGTGGGGGGTGGGGGGCCCGCGCCTTCTAAACTGTCCAGGGCCCTTGCTACTCTTAATCCACCCCTGCTCATCATATATAACTCACTGCCCAAGAGACGAACAGGAAGAAGTTTTGCCAGAGAAAACTGGCAAATGAAGACTAAAGTTTTGTACGCCAGTCTTGATAAAGAGTGAGTTGGAGCCAAATTCATTAGACTTTCTTGACACATCACACATCAGTATTTTTAATCAGTATTTTTATGCCAAAACCAGGAATGTCTCCAAAACACAAAACGTGTGTCAGTCTTTCAGTTATAATTTTTTTCACAAGATCCACTTGTGAATAAGCCCTTAAAAGACGTATCACTCTTTGGCTATGTTCACACACGTAGTGTTTTTTTTCTCTGGCAGGAAAACAGCTGCGTCAAAAATGCGTTTTGTGATGCGTTTTTGCAATGTTTTTCATAGAATCATAGAATCATAGAATGGAAGAGTTGGAAGGGACCTCCTGGGTCATCTGGTCCAACCCCCTGCTCAAAGCAGGATTCACTAGATCATCTCAGACAGATGTCTGTCCAGCCTCTGTTTGAAGACGTCCATTGAAGGGGAACTCACCACCTCTCGGCAGCCTGTTCCACTCATTAATCACCCTAACTGTCAAAAAGTTTTTTCTAATATCTAATCTGTGTCTCCTCCCATTTAGTTTCATCCCATTGCTTCTAGTCTTTCCCTGTGCAAATGAGAATAAAGATGATCCTTCTACAATGTGACAGCCCTTGACATATTTGTAGACAGCTATTAAGTCTCCTCTCAGTCTTCTTTTTTGCAAGCTAAACATTCCCAAATCCTGCAACCGTTCCTCATAGGGCATGGTTTGCATGGTTTTTCATTGTCCTTCTGTCTCTATTTAGGCATGTACATAAAGTTCTGTAAAAAAAAAAATCCCATTCTATTTTGCCATCAAAAACGCTGAAAAAACGCAGGTGTGTTTTTTGCAGCGTTTTTGCAGCGTTTTTTTTCACCACCCATTACTTCCTATGGGTGAAAAAAAAATGCTGAAAAAACGCTGAAAGAAGTGACATGCTCTTGTGGCGCCCCTGAGGGTTCGACCGCCACAGGGATGCTGCACTTCTTTAATGGAGTGTGGTGTTCCTCCTCTGAGGTAAGGCCAGTGTGATAGTCGTGACCTAACCTTTTGCATCCAACACCACACTTCTCCACCAGAGGGAGCTCGTATGCACTAGGTGCTGCTCCCCTGGTTACAGGGAGACTGGGGAACACAAAGTGGTAGGAACCAGTTAGTGGGTGAGGGTGGAGGACTTACAAGTTAGTGACACTTCAGATTTGATATTTAATAAAAAGCCATCTTTGATCTTGGTCCTTCTGCTAGTTCTCACTAGTTAATTAGTTGGTCCAGAGTTCGTTCGTTCTTTTGGCGCAACCTGGCTAGTCGGCCTTGGTCGTACTGTGCTGTCAAAATACTGTGTGTAATGTGACTTCCCTCTAGGAGCGCAGATCCTGTGTGGGCCTGCGCCGGCAAGTGACACAGCCCTCGTACCCTGGTCTTGGGACGAGAGGTAGGTTGTAGACACGGAATGTCTCAACCTGGCCAAGGACCAAGATCAAGAAGGCCCGGAGCTTAAGAGTGTGGCTCCATAGCAAATGGATCCCAGGCAGGATGCAGACGGAGCGGTGTACGCCACCTGTCCTCGCCATGCTGATATATTCAGAGGGACTCCGGCTGCAAAAAGGGGTACCGGCCCCCGACACCCGACCTTGCTACTCTACGTCCTGGACGGGAAAGCCCGGTTAGGCCCAGAGGATCCCACCGGGTATCGGATGGAGAGGAATTGCCACCCGTACCCTTGTTCTGAGGGGAGCCCAGAGGGAGATCCAGCCTATCTACGCACACACAGACAGGAAAGGATTCGGTCTGTAGTTCTGGAACACTCTGGTGTAAGGTCGCGACAGAATGCTGGACTTACTCGGAAGTTGTCGGACCCCCGTCCCTGGTGACCGCAGGACTCCGCGAGGAGCAGGGAGTCGCCTTCCTTCTGCCATCTCTAAAGTGAGTAAAGCTTTGGAAGTTCACCCCTATGGCCTCCGGACTGTTTATTCTGCGCTGCACCGCACGACGCGGCCCCTGTCTTCCTCTACTGCCACCCCCATCCTCCTGTCCCCTCTGCCCTGAGGCCTTGCTCCGCCTGTGGGGAGCAGCGAGAACTTTGGCCGCCATAACACCAGGCCTCGGCGGACTGTAGCGGCGCTGGTGGCCCTTCACCAGGCACCACAGGTGGCGTAGTCGTTAATCAGCCACTCAACCCGGACAAGCCCATACCATCTCTTTCTAATGTGATGGCTCTGAGCACGGGTCGGGCCCGGGCCACGGCTGCATCCCACCTCTCCATCACGGGGCCCGACACCGAGTCCCCCAACACCCAGGGTAAAACACGGGTTTTACGAGTAGAGGCGTCACAACCTGGCGTAGTCGGCAGGATCGCGTGCCCGCAGCAAAGGAAGAAGTACCCATTGCTACCGAGTACTGTGTGCCTTACACCTTGAACTGTTGTTTTACACTTAAAATGGCGCCCGCCCAAGAAGAACAGGTGCCATAATGCTGTGAAAAGACTGTCTTTGAACACCTCCCATCGTGGGCTGGGCTCCCGCTTGGCGCCAAAATGTGGACTGCCCCTTCCATCAGAGACTGTCCGCGGGGTAATGCCCGTCAAACTGGATGGGCTGAACGAAGGCGGGCCTGTCAGAATTCCGCCCAGGAACCGCCCCGAAAGAAGAGGAAGAAGAAAAGCAACAAGGTGCGGCCATTGCAGTCGGAGCTTGGCAGTCAACAGAGGCGGACATGGATGCCTCTGGGGAGCAAGTCCACGCATCTACTGAACCCGGTTCAGGCCCTTCGCCCGGCAGAGAGCAAGGCGGCAGCGTATTAACCTCGGGAGATTTTGAGTTTCTCCGGCAGGAAGCTCCGGGACTCTTAAGAAGGCAGAAAGAGGCCCAGTAGGCGGAGACGGCTGCGTGGCGGGAGGAGATGCTGCTGCGTATCCGGGACCGCCGCCAAGGAGTAGAGGTCCCAGGACAAGTTGACTCGGTGACAGAGGTCGAGGGCGGCACAGCGACGGGTGCGTGTGCAACCCCTGCCCCGGCTGCAGAGCCTACCGTGACTATTCTGGACCTCATGTCGGAGTACCTAATTCCCCACGCGGTCACCTGGGAGCAAGCGTTGGCTCTAGAGCTGCAATCAACAGCTATGGGTGGGGACCTGCGGTGCCGCCCAAACCCTGATTCGGAGGTGCCTGAAGCTGCGGAGGAAGCTATCGGCTCAAACCCGGACTGGTCTGCACCTGCAGAGGACCCGAAGCAACCCGTTCTTACCCCGCTACCCGCACCAGCAGTGACCTGGCCCGAGGCTGAGGAGTGGGCCTGGGAAAACCAGGGGGGCGACCTGATGGGCTTCCCCCGGGAATCCCGGGCTTAAGCGCGGAGGAGGAGCCAGTGGTTCAGCGATCAAATATTCCAGCTCGCAAGGGAGCAACGTCAGCGGGAGCAGCGCTGCGAGAGCCTCGAGGTGCGGGCCAAAGCTGCTAAATCTCGGGCGCGTCAGGAGGAGGCCACCCGTCCCAGTCCTCGATGTGAAGGCCAAGTCATCCGTTTCCACCATGAGGCGGGGTGGGGATTCATCCGGTGTCCCCAGTTCCAGGACGATGTCGTCGTCAGCCTGCGGGACGTTGAGCCGCGCCTCAAGAAGGGACACCCTGGTCGGAACCTCTTCCCGGGCGACGCAGTGACTTTCTCTCGCCACCAGGGGGAGCATGGGTGGTACGCCCTGGACGTACACAAAGTGTCCGGGAGCGACGCCACCCCGCGCTCAGCCTCAGGGGACCGGCTAGCCTCTGTCGGGAGGAATGAGCCCTTTCCAAGGAGAGAGCCCGAGATTTAAAGCAGCCCCCGGCTGTTTCTGTTTTTTTGTTTATAAGTTTGAAAAGTTGACTTTTTTCTATTATACCTAATTTCTTACCCGGTTTTCTAGAGACACGTGTCCCTGCGGACTGGCAGCAGACAGACTCTTTACATTGTACATAGTTTGCATCTCTTTAGGTGCTCCATATTGGTTTCATACAAAGCCGCAGATATTTTCTACCTCAAGACCTCAGAAGAAAAACCTGTCAGGGTGGCTCTCCGGGAGGTCCAACTCGGGATCTTCATGTCCTGCAGCCATCCCAGGGCCCACGTTGGGGGTTTAGGGCAGGTCCCTCGCACTTCTGAACTGACTCTGCGTCCTTGCACTTTACCTGTCTGTTTGCACAGAAGGTCTCTGGAGAAATGCTAGCACTTTTATAATTTTGTAATTTTATACTTTCATACTTTTATACTATATACCTTGTTATGCAACGTTTAAGAAATGTGCCTTCCATAAAGGGAAGATAGTTGTGTTATTATAAAAAGAAACTTTCCTGGGTGTTACTTCTTTTGCAGCCCGCGGACGTGCTGTGTTTTACCAGGGGGGAATGTGGCGCCCCTGAGGGTTCGACCGCCACAGGGATGCTGCACTTCTTTAATGGAGTGTGGTGTTCCTCCTCTGAGGTAAGGCCAGTGTGATAGTCGTGACCTAACCTTTTGCGTCCAACACCACACTTCTCCACCAGAGGGAGCTCGTATGCACTAGGTGCTGCTCCCCTGGTTACAGGGAGACTGGGGAACACAAAGTGGTAGGAACCAGTTAGTGGGTGAGGGTGGAGGACTTACAAGTTAGTGACACTTCAGATTTGATATTTAATAAAAAGCCATCTTTGATCTTGGTCCTTCTGCTAGTTTTCACTAGTTAATTAGTTGGTCCAGAGTTCGTTCGTTCTTTTGGCGCAACCTGGCTAGTCGGCCTTGGTCGTACTGTGCTGTCAAAATACTGTGTGTAATGTGACTTCCCTCCGGGAGCACAGATCCTGTGTGGGCCTGCGCTGACAAGGGATACAGTCCTCGTACCCTGGTCTTGGGACGAGAGGTAGGTTGTAGACATGGAATGTCTCAACCCGGCCAAGGACCAAGATCAAGGAGGCCCGGAGCTTAAGAGTGTGGCTCCATAGCAAATGGATCCCAGGCAGGATGCAGACGGAGCGGTGTACGCCACCTGTCCTCGCCATGCTGATATATTCAGAGGGACTCCGGCTGCAAAAAGGGGTACCGGCCCCCGACACCCGACCTTGCTACTCTACATCCTGGATGGGAAAGCCTGATTAGGCCTAGAGAATCCCACCGGGTATCGGATGGAGAGGAATTGCCACCCGTACCCTTGTTCTGAGGGGAGCCCAGAGGGAGATCCGGCCTATCTACGCACACACGGACAGGAAAGGATTCGGTCTGTAGTTCAGGAACACTCTGGTGTAAGGTCGCAACTGAATGCTGGACTTACTCGGAGGTTGTCGGTACCCCGTCCCTGGTGACCACAAGACTCCGCGAGGAGCAGGGAGTCGCCTTCCTTCTGCCATCTCTAAAGTGAGTAAAGCCTTGGAAGTTCACCCCTATGGCCTCCGGACTGTTTATTCTGCGCTACACCGCACGAAGCGGCGCCCGTCTTCCTCTACTGCCACCCCCATCCTCCTGTCCCTCTGCCCTGAGGCCTTGCTCCGCCTGTGGGGAGCAGCGAGAACTTTGGCCGCCATAACACCAGGCCTCGGCGGACTGTAGCGGCGCTGGTGGCCGTTCACCAGGCACCACAGGTGGCGTAGTCGTTAATCAGCCACTCAACCCGGACAAGCCCATACCATCTCTTTCTAATGTGACGGCCCTGAGCACGGGTCGGGCCCGGGCCACGGCTGCATCCCACCTCTCCATCACGGGGCCCGATACCGAGTCCCCCAACACCCAGGGTAAAACACGGGCTTTACGAGTAGAGGCGTCACACTCTATTTTCCAAAAACACAACCAAGGCAGAAAGTACGCAGCAAACAAAAAACAACATGTGTGAACAGAAAATTCTGGTTTCTCATAGACTTTGCTGGTACTGCTAGACGCAGATGAAAATTTGCATAAAAATCTGCAGCAAAATACGCAGCAAAACACAACGTGTGTGAACTTAGCCTAAATGCGAACAGAGAAAATAAATCAAATCACCGGCAATGCTGCATATAATCCGTAACCAGATCTAGAAATCATTATTTCTAATTATCTTCAAGGGTGGGGAATTTAAAGAAGCCCTGTCACCAAGTCAAAAGTGTCCAGTTTTTGCTCTGATTATATTTCCATTGCTCTCCTAAATATTGCTTTTTTTTAAATCCATGGTTCTAAGTATATGGGCTTTTTAACTATGTGCTAATTATTATGGCCCTTACCTTTGGGGATTGGCACAAAGGGTTCTTGGAGGCGTTTCTTTGGGCTGCTCTGCAATATTACCCCGTGAAAAAAAAAATAGGAATGAAATAAGAGTAAAAACTTTTAATCTAGTGACAGGTCCTTTTTAATACAACAAGGTTGTGTTCAGGGCAGGCATGGGATACAACTAATATCACCAACAAGAATATTACGAGAATAAAAACGCACTGCACTTACCATCAAACGAGGTAGATGGTGCCCACAAGCAAGGAAATGGCTGTATACATTTTTTAGAATTTTTTTATGTGCCTTGCTTGTGGGAAACAGCTCTATCCCCTACATGAGTCACTAGCTATGGCTATGTTTGCTGTATATGCATGAATAAAGGATAAAGTACCTAGATGGTGACTGTCAGTTTGTTCTGCATCTCACAATATATGCATCTGACTCGCCCCCTGGGCCGTGGGGCACTCGGATCCGGGCAGTAGGGGAACGATGGGAGTAGTAGTGGCAACCCGATTCCGTGGCTCAGGGTGGTCAGGCCAGTGGTAGTCCGTTATGCGCTGATGATTATGTCCGACTACGCCACCCGTGGATTGCGGTTATTAGGAACCGCCGCTGCATGCAGACCGCTGGGGCTGATGAGGTGTGCAGCTAGGGTAGTGTGACTCCCCACGGGAAGAGTGCAGCCCCAGGGCAGTATAATGGATGGTGGGAGTGATGGTGGTGAGAGTCCCAGTACCGGTAGTGCTGGAGGCACGAAGGAGCACACAAACAACAGGTTGCAGTCCAGGGTCTTTACTAAAACAGGTAAACTGACCCATAAACAGTCCCGGCTAGGAGGGGACCTGGATGTCTGAGAGCAATGGGGAAATTGGCCCTGGTCAGGGTGAGGGTGTAGGCCTACCGTGCTTTCTGTGCTCCTTCTGGCTATTTCCTCGTTATAGGGTAACAGCCCACGTTTCCGAGCTTTCCGTGTACTCTCGCCTGTATGGCCTGCGACGTGGGTTCCTTTCTGCTCCCAGCCTGGTACGGCTTTGCTGGTCCCTTCTGTTGTGGCAGAGCCTCCAGGCTTCTTAGGCCAAGGAATATACAGTCCCCTGCGGACTGGTTATCTGCTGTAGGATGTGGAATCCTCCCTGCCTCAGACACCAAAGTCTGGTAAATTAAGTCCTTTATCTGCCAAGACAGGCTCACTTCGCCTCTTGTCTCTGGCTTGTGGCTCTCCTCCTGCCACACTTCCTCTTAGGTGCAATACAACTTTCTGTCCCTACTCTGCTCTGGGACACGTCTCAGTGCTGAGACAGGCCATCCAGTTCTCTCTAACCCTGCCCCCAGCACCAGCTTTTATAGGGGCAGCCTGCTCCCCCTACTGGCCTGAGACAGGAGGTACTGCATGCTAATGTTCCCCTGACTAGAGAACCTCCCCCTTGCTCTCAGACACAGCTTTATTACATTTTGCAGCATCCAGGCCAGGGTGACACATTCCCCCCTAGTAAAATTTAGTACTCCGGGACTAAACAGTAAATAAAGAATAACATGCATATCCATAAAACATTATCAGGAAAGTGATGCACAAATTGAGTTCTTAAGGTCACAGGGTGGCCTGTGACCGGGTGTCCATATCACCAATACAACGGGGAGCCTTAACCAGGTGGGGGGTCTGTCCTACCCCAAGTCCTTTACAGTCTTAGTTCTTTCCTGAGTTAGGCTCCAAACGAAGTCCATACAAGGTCCCGGTTATAAAAAGTCCATAACCTTTGAGTCCTTACGGTAGCTGCAAGAAACTGAAACACAGAATTACCAAACATGCATGTAACTTGGCAAACAATTCAACATTTAGCAACAGGGTTATTTACAATCTTAGTGCATCCTATATTTTCCAGCGAGCGGGTATCTGCCCCTTTGTGCTCCTGGTTGACCTCCTTAACCCACTGTCTGGTGGTGGACCGACCTGGCTTTCCCCACTAGCGTTAGGGGTACAGCTACCAGCTGGGTGTACAGGTAGGGCAGGCAGCTGTCTGCGGGTCCTTTGGCTTACCGCAGGCATGGCAGGCTCACTGTCAGCAGAGGGTTGACTCTCCTGGGCTGCTGGTACAGGCTCTTCTGCCTCTGGAACCGCTTGCTCCTCTTCACCTTCCGGCTCTGGTGTTGGTTGTTGCTGTGCCGGTTGCAGGAAATGCAGGACAGGTACCACTATGGCATCATTAATGCGAGTCCAGGACTGAGGGAACTCTCCGACAACGGTGCTGATCATTTTTTCCTTGTCCTCTGCGGGTTCAAGGTCACTCTGATCCTCTTCTGCACTGCGGAGTTGCTCGGGGCACCTTTTGAGGTGGTCTCTGGAGACGGTACTAGTGGTTTCTCCTCCACCCTTGGTGATCACGCACACCTTCGGGTTGTCGTGATCAGACTGCAGTATGGTGTAGGGTTCCCTTTCCCACTGGTCGTCCAACTTGTGAAGCCTTCTCTTTCGCTTCAGGACCTGCTCACCAGGTTATAGGGGACCAGCAGGGGCGTGTTGGTTGAAGAGCCTTTCTTGCTTCTCTCTCACCTGGGCCAGGCTCTTCTCCACACTCTCCTGTACCTTCTTGTACTGCAGTTGCCTTTCCGTATCCCAGTCTGCATCCGGGGAGGTGTCCTCAGGTGTTAGGACTCCCATCTCCAGGTCTACGGGCGGCTTACCTGGTCTGGTTCGCATCAGGTAAGCCGGGGTGCATTTGGTAGCATTCACCGGGATATGATTGTATAAGTCTATCAGGTCCGGCAGTTTTTCTGGCCACAGGCTGCGTTCCTCCAGGGGCAACGTCTTCAGGAGATCAATGACTATGTTGTTCATTTTCTCACACATCCCATTGGTTTGTGGGTGGTAAGGCGTTGTCCGAATTTTCTTACAGCCATAGAGGTTGCAGAACTCCTAGAAGATTTCAGCTTCGAACGCTGGACCCTGGTCCGTCAGGACCTGTTCCGGATACCCGTGTGGACGGCAGAAGTATTGCTGGAAGGCTCTGGCCGCCGTTTGGGCTGTCAAATCTTTCACCGGGAATAGTGGTCCATGATTGTCAGGGCATAGATGTATCCTGACTGGCTGGGAGCCAATTTGACGTGGTCCAGAGCTACCAGCTCAAGAGGCTGCGTGGTGACGATGGGCCTCAAGGGTGTCTTCTGGCTGGCACGGTCCTTCCTCCTTAGGTGACAAGGGCCACAGTCTCTGCACCATTTTTCTACAGCTCCTCTCATGCCGACCCAAAAGAACCTTCCTCTTAGCAGGAACTCCAGTTTCTTCCAACCGAAGTGCCCTGCTCTGTCATGGTAAGCCCCCAGGACCATAGCTGCATCCCGCCTTGGAACCACGACTTGCCAGGTCAGCTTGTGCGTCCGGTGGTTGACAATCATTCTGCACAGCTTGCCTTCGTAGAGGAACAGCTTGCTCTTCTCTTTCCATAGCTGCTTGGCTTCCTCTGGAGCATCCGGATCCATGCGGGCGTCTTCCTGGGTCAGCAGATCTTTCACTAGGCGGATGGCAGGGTCACTATCTTGGGTGTCGGCCCAGCTGTGGTGAGGTAGGGGATTGATCATAACGGTGGTTAGATCTTCCTCCTTCACGCGGTGGGAGTATTGAGGGGCTCCGTACCGGTGAAACGCAGGGAGTTCTACCTCCTCCAGCTCTTCTGGGTCTTCGTCACCTTCAGGTAAGTGAGGCATTCTTGATAGGGCATCAGCGTTAGCATTGGTTTTGCCTGCCCGGTACTTGATCACGAAGTCATAATTGGAGAGACGGGCCATCCACCGCTGTTCCAGGGCACCAAGTCTTGCATTGTCTAGGTGTGTTAACGGGTTGTTGTCCATGTACACCGTGAACTTTGCGGAGGCCAGGTAATGCTTGAAGCGTTCCGTCACGGCCCACACCACCGCCAAGAATTCTAGCTTGAAGGAGCTGTAATTCTCCGGGTTCCTCTCGGTGGGTCTCAGCTTCCGGCTGGCGTACGCGATCACCCTTTCTCTGCCCTGTTGGTTATGAGACAGTACGGCTCCCAGTCCCACATTACTGGCGTCTGTGTGGAGAATAAAAGGCTGGCCATAGTCAGGGTAGGCCAGGATCTCATCCCCCGTGAGGGCCATCTTCAATTGGCGGAAGGACTCCTCTTCCGGTTGATCCCACTTGAAGGGTGGCTTTTGGCTTCTGGACTTAGACTGTCCTATCAGGAGGTCCTGCATAGGAGCTGCCATCTTAGTGAACCCAGGGATGAACCTTCGGTAGTAACCTACCAACCCGAGGAATTGCCTCACCTCTTTGATGTTCGAGGGGCTTGGCCAGCTCTTGATTGCCGTGACCTTGTCAGGGTCGGGGGCCACTCCTTCCGCGCTTACCACGTGCCCTAGGTACTGGACCTTTGGTTTCAACAGGTGACACTTTGATGGTTTCACCTTCAGGCCATAGCCTGCCAGGGCTTTGAACACCTCGGCCAGGTGCTTTAGATGGTCCTCGTAGGTCTTTGAATAGACGATCACGTCATCGTCCAGGTAAAGGAGGACCGTCTCGAAGTTTCGGTGCCCTAGACAGCATTCCATCAGCCTCTGGAAGGTCCCTGGTGCGTTGCAGAGCCCGAAGGGCATACAGTTGAACTCACTCAGTCCCATCGGGGTGTTGAAGGCGGTCTTCTCCTTGTCAGCCTCTGCCTCAGGAACCTGCCAGTACCCGCTAGTAAGATCCAAAGTAGAAAAGAAGTTAGCTGATTTTAGTGCGGCTAAAGACTCCTCTATTCTAGGCAGCGGGTATGCGTCTTTGTGGGTGATACGGTTGATTTGTCTATAGTCCATTCTCATAGTGCCGTCTTTCTTTTTGACCAGAACCAAGGGGGCTGCCCAGGGGCTACAGCTGTCTCTAATGACCCCAGCTTCTTTCATCTCTCTTAGCATGCCCTTTGCGTTCTGATAATGTGCAGGGGGTACAGGTCTGTGCCTCTCTTTTATTGGTGGGTGGCTCCCTGTGTGGATGTGGTGTTCTATCCCTTTTACTCTGCCGAAGTCTAGCGGGTGCTTACTAAAGACTCTCTCGTACTCCTGTACCACCCGGTAGACTCCTTGTTTTTGGTGCAGGGGAGTGGAGTCAGCACCCACATGGAGTTTCTGGCACCAGTCCTCCTTTTGTTTCTGGGAGCCATTACCCTCCGCCTGAGGAGATGGAGGCAAGGGTTCCACGGCCCTGATAGCTTTGTGTTCGACAACAAACAGTTTGGCGAGTGTAGCATACCTCGGTAAGTGTACTTCCCTCTCCCCAATGTTGAGGATGCGGACGGGCACCCTCCCATGACGGACATCAACCACCCCCCGGGCTGTCAAAATGGTGGGCCTGCTGTCTGAGTACACGGGTTCTACCATGGCTTGGTAGTCTCTACCTCTCAACCCGATTGCAGTCCGACACCAGATCATCATTTCACTTTTAGGAGGCATGGAAATGGGGAATGGGTCACTCAGTCTTACGCTACCGATCTCACCACCAGACAGTTCTACCTGCTGCCGTCTCATCAGGGCTTTTATCTCCTTGTTGAGGACTCTCTGTTGGCTGGAACTAGCATTCACCGCCACCTGTTGCAGAATTACAATTACTTCTGAAAGACAATTTTCGATCACGTTAGTACCCACAGTTATTTTAGGGTGACTTTCACGACGGTCAATGTCCACAATAATTACTCCCTGTGCCGGCAGTTCAACTTTACCAATTTTAATGGTCATCTCCTTGAACCCCATCTGCGGCACGGGCAAGCCATTACTGGCGATGATGCTCAAGTTACTGTCTGGATACCGTGTGATATCAGCATCAGTCCAATACTGCTTAAAAAGTACATAAGGGATAGTGGTTACTTGCGACCCAGTATCCAGCAAGGCGCTCATGGGGATACCGTCCAGCACCATGGGTAAAACCGGGCGCCCCCCAACGTACTTATTACGCCAATTGTAAGGGCCTGGTGATCTTATGCCTGGGGGTTGGCCCTCTGCCCCAGGTTGGACCCGTTTAAATTACAGTACCTGGAAATGTGTCCGGGCTGGTTGCATCGGTGGCAAATGGGCTGTCCATCCTCTGCGTAGCGGTCTGTGGGCCTCCCTCGGAACGACGGGATCCTCCTCTGTCGACGCCACGGGACATCCTCCGGACTTGAAGCCAGCTCGATGGGTCTTGACGGGTCCACTTGTAACGCCTGGACGGTCCTGGTCAACGCCGCGACGCTCCTGGTCAGCTCCTAGACTTGGTGGTGCAGGTCTTTCGACGGGGCTTGGTTCAGGGCCTGTGCATCAGCCCCCACGGGGTCCATAGAGGAGGGCGCCGCCTCCTGGTGGTAGGTGAGAGCAGGGCGCCGGGGGTTTATAGCGCCACTGGTTGCAGGTTCACGGAGCACCCTTATGGCCCTGTCCTTAAATTGGGCAAAGGTCAGATCAGGGTTCTGAAAGAACATGAGGCGCAGTTGGGCCCTGTGGGCGCTGGACAGCAGACCTTCTATGAATTGTTCTGTTAGTAGTTTATCCGTTTCCTGCACACTGCCAGGGTCAGTTTGTTGGATAGCCCTTAGGGCTTCCTGCAAATTTAGGGCATAGTCTCTGATGCTGTCCTGTGCCCGCTGCTTACATCCATAGAACCTCATTTTAATCTCAGCGGAGGTACGTGTGTCAAAGGTACCCCGCAGCCGGGCCAGAATACCCTTCACAGTCCTTTTCTCCTCAGTGGGCCATGATTTTACCTCCCTTTGGGCTGCACCAGTTAACTGCCCTGTTAGTATGCTGACCTTCTGTTCCTCTGTCAGGGGGTAGACTTGGAACAAACTGTACAGCCTTTCCTTAAAATCAGTTAGGGCATGGGGCTCCCCTGAGTACTTGGGCAGCCAGGCCGCTCCAGGGATGTAGGGCAGGGAAAATGGCATCACCGCTGCTGCAGCTGCGTTGGTGGTAGTGGGCGCCTCTGTATCCGACATCTTTCTACCCCCCCTAGTGGACCGTGGCCTACCTTGCGATGCTCTTCTTCCGTAGGCCGCGGCTCCGCAGTCAATTATCGGGGTAGAGGACCTGGCGTCGCACTCCGATGACGTCAGCGTCGCGCTTCCTCCCTTCCAGGACCTTGCGCAGCGTCAGTGCGTGGGGCGGAGCTTCGGATCTCGCGCGCTTTCGACGTCCACGCCCCTCTTCTTCCCGTGCGGCATCCCGAAGATGGCGTCCGATGGCGGGAAGCGGCTGCGGATGGCGGGAAACTTCGCCACAGGTAAGTAAAAGTCTTTTTCAGGCACGCAGTACCCGGTGGTTGCGGGCACGAAATCCTGCCGACTACGCCAAAGCTGACTCGCCCCCTGGGCCGTGGGGCACTCGGATCCGGGCAGTAGGGGAACGATGGGAGTAGTAGTGGCAACCCGGTTCCGTGGCTCAGGGTGGTCAGGCCAGTGGTAGTCCGTTATGCGCTGATGATTATGTTCGACTACGCCACCCGTGGATTGCGGTTATTAGGAACCGCCGCTGCATGCAGACCGCTGGGGCTGATGAGGTGTGCAGCTAGGGTAGTGTGACTCCCCACGGGAAGAGTGCGGCCCCAGGGCAGTATAATGGATGGTGGGAGTGATGGTGGTGAGAGTCCCAGTACCGGTAGTGCTGGAGGCGCGAAGGAGCACACAGACAACAGGTTGCAGTCCAGGGTCTTTACTAAAACAGGTAAACTGACCCATAAACAGTCCCGGCTAGGAGGGGACCTGGATGTCTGAGAGCAATGGGGAAATTGGCCTGGTCAGGGTGAGGGTGTAGGCCTACCGTGCTTTCTGCGCTCCTTCTGGCTATCTCCTCCTTATAGGGTAACAGCCCACGTTTCCGAGCTTTCCGTGTACTCTCGCCTGTATGGCCTGCGACGTGGGTTCCTTTCTGCTCCCAGCCTGGTACAGCTTTGCTGGTCCCTTCTGTTGTGGCAGAGCCTCCAGGCCTCTTAGGCCAAGGAATATACAGTCCCCTGCGGACTGGTTATCTGCTGTAGGATGTGGAATCCTCCCAGCCTCAGACACCAAAGTCTGGTAAATTAAGTCCTTTATCTGCCAAGACAGGCTCACTTCGCCTCTTGTCTCTGGCTTGTGGCTCTCCTCCTGCCACACTTCCTCTTAGGTGCAATACAACTTTCTGTCCCTGCTCTGCTCTGGGACACGTCTCAGTGCTGAGGCAGGCCATCCAGTTCTCTCTAACCCTGCCCCCAGCACCAGCTTTTATAGGGGCAGCCTGCTCCCCCTACTGGCCTGAGACAGGAGGTACTGCATGCTAATGTTCCCCTGACTAGAGAACCTCCCCCTTGCTCTCAGACACAGCTTTATTACATTTTGTGGCATCCAGGCCAGGGTGACACACATCCTTCTTAATGAATTTGGTGCAGCTATCAGCTGCCATGCTCTATACTGCAAGAAATGTATTCCAGTTATTGATTGATGACATTTCTGTTGTAATTTAAATGGAATCTGCCAGCAGTATTTTACCTGCTAAACTATTTATATGTGTATGTAACTCTTTCAAACACAAGTCCAGCAATACCTTTACATGGCCAGTCCATTCCTCCATTACTGAGAAATAGCGTTTGAATTGATATGCAAATGAGACTTTAGAACTGATGCCTCTGTCACTCTGGCTCTATTCCCCGCACAACTCCACCTCCTTCTGCTTAATGGGAATGTGTTAGTAGGTTGATCCCTCGTAAGCCATCTATATGGGTATGTAGGTCATAGAAAGTTGAATAAAATGATACTTTTATATCTGCGATCCGATGACTTATTCCATACAATACATACATTTCCTAACAGTGTATCACATCAACAGTTTAGAGAAATGAAAAGAACCAATACATCTACAGATGTTGTGTCTTTACAGTACAAGATTAGGCAACCAACTTTCTATTCACTGATGACGCGCCCCCTGGGCCAGTGTTGTTGGGGATACCCGGAGCCGGATCAGATGGGGGTTGTAGTCTCCGAGTGGCTGTGACCCGGTCCGTGCCCAGGGTGTCAAGCTCAGTGTGTGGCAGTCCTTATGATGTTACTAGATGTTCTTTTGTGTCGACTACGCCACCCGTTGAATTGCGGTCAATACGGCCGCCGCTGCAGCAGGGTCCGCTGAGGCTGGTGATGTATGTGCAGCTTAGGTAGTATAACCCCCAACGGGAGGGGTATAGCCTCAGGGGGTCAGTTGCAGAGGATGGGGGTTGTGGTGGTGCAGCGGGGATGGAAATGAGACTCAGAGTCGGGCTGTGCAGTTCAGGGTTTGTTTACTTACTGCAGTTGTTCTGGTCACTCCGGCCTTAAGTGACCACCCGAGCCGTGCTGCGTCCACCAGGTCCTGGACTCGGCCAACCCCCAGGTGATTCTGGAGCGTGGTCCTGAGCTCCCTTTCTGTCCTGTCCTCTTCTCTGGCCTTCCCCACCAGGGATCCACCTATGTCCGGCTCCCTCGGGCCTCTTGGTGGTAAACCCTTGTCTCTGGGTTCCCTGACCCTATTCCTGGTCTGCCTTCCGGTGGATTTAGTGGGTGATCGTGGCAGATCGATCCTGCCCACGACCTCCGGTTCCTGGCTAAGGTGTGCTGTAGCCTCTGCCAGCTTGGGATCCGGTACCCTGTTGCCAACTCTTCACCCTCTGGTCTAATTTGGGCTCTTGGAGTTCCTTCTTTCTCCCCCTCTGGGTCTTTCTTTCTCCTCTCTCTCTCTCTTGGCCTTGGAGCTGCTCTTCTCCTCTGCTCTCTTCCTCTACAAAGACTGACTGACCCTGATCTAAGATGGTGCCCACCTTATATACTCCCTCTATGTGTGAGCTCAGGTGACCAGCACCCAATGAGCTCCTAACTTTACCCAGGCTGCTCCCCCTATCTGCCCCTACACTACTGGGATGTTCCACCCCCCTCCCACTCCAGCCAGGAACAGACTCTGTTGTACCTGCACATTTCTCTAGTGGGAGTACCATCGGTCTGCTCCTCGGAAATGGGATGTGTGTAGTGCATGCAGCTAACTGAGCTCAGTTCCACACTCCATCCTTACCCGGGAGTGGAATACCACACCTCTGGGTTGAGGTGCAATACCCCTGTAGCAGCCGAATCCTCAGGGTGCTACACTGACATGTGAGTTTTGTCCCATCTGTCCTGAAATACTAACTAAGGAAGAACTTCACTTTACTCTCCAAATAACATCTCACCACCTGTGAATTTGACCAAATCCCGCCCTCTTCATTCCAAACCTTACCACAGTTGGGTGAACCCAAACCCTAACCCACCTCTTCAACCTGTTACTAACAACTGGTGTCTTCCTCTCATGCTTCAAACAAGCCCTCCCTTGACCCATCCTCTGTGTCTTGCTATCGCCCCATATCACTCCCCTAAGCCTCAAAACTACTGGAACAACACATCCATTTTGAACTGTCCTCCCACCTCTTGTCCTGCTCCCTCTTTGACAGCTTACAATCTGGCTTCCGAATGCACCACTCCATTGAAACTGCCCTGACTAAAGTCACCAATGACCTATTAACCGCCAAATCCAAGCAACACTACTCTGTCCTCCTCCTCCTGGACCTGTCATCTACCCTCGACACAGTGGACCATTCCCTGTTACTACAGACTTTCTCATCTCTTGGCACCACAGACTTGGACGTATCTTGGAGTTCTTCATTACTATCAGACCAGACATTCAGTGTTTCCCACTCACACGCCACCTCCTCATCTCACCCCCTATCTTTCGGTGTCCTGCAACGTTCAGTTCTAGGGCTCCTGCTCTTCTCCATCTATACCTTCGGCCTGGGACAGCTCATAGAGTCTCATGGCTTTCAGTATCACCTCTATGCTAGTGACACACAGATCTACCTCTCTGGACCTGATGTCACCTACTTACTAAGGAATCCCACAATGCCTGTCTGCTATTTCATTCTTCTTCTCTGCTAGATTTCTAAAACTTAACACGAATAAAACTGAATTCATCATCTTTCCACCATCTCATTCTACAGCACCAACTAACGTATCCATGAAAGTCAATGGCTGCCCACTCTCCCCAGTCCCGCAAGCTTGCTGCCTCGGGGTAACCCTGGACTCTGATCTCTCTTTCAAACCTCATATCCAAGCCTTTTCCACTTCCTGCCGGCTCCAACTCAAAAATATCTTGAGGATCCGCACATTCCTCAACCATGAATCTACAAAAACACTAGTGCCTGTCCTCATCATCTCCCACCTCGACTATTGCAACCTCCTGCTCTGTTGCCTCCCTTCTAACACTCTCACACATCTTAAATCTATCCTAAACTCTGCTGCCCAACTAATTTACCTGTCACCCCACTATTCCCTGGCCTCTCCCCTCTGTCAATCCCTGCACTGGCTCTCCATTGCCCAGAGACTCAAGTTCAAAAACCTAACTTTGGCATACAAAGCCATCGAAAACCTGTCTCCTCCATACATCTGTGACCTAGTTTCCCAGCACTTACCTGCATGCAACCTCAAATCCTCACAAGATCTTTTTCTCCACTCCCCTCTTATCTCGTCTTCCCACAATCGCATACAAGATTTCTCCCGTGCATCCCCCTACTCTGGAACTCTCTACCCTAACATATCAGACTCTCGCCTACCATGGAAACCTTCAAAAGGAATCTGAAGACCTATCTCTTCTGACAAGCCTACAACCTGCAGTAACCATCGCTCCACCACACCACTGCATGACCACCTCTATCCTCACCCATCCCTTGTAGATTGTGAGCCCTCGTGGGCAGGGTCCTCTCTCCTCCTGTACCAGTCGGTGGTACCTGTCGGTGGCTCGTTTTTGTTCAAATTATTGTACTTGTTTTTTGCTATGTACACCCCTTTTCACATGTAAAGCGCCATGTAATTAATGGCGCTATAATAATAATTAATAGTAATAATAATAATAATAAAGGGATAGTTACATGAAATAAATATATTTTAATCAATAGATCTTGGAATAAAATTAAGTTCCACAATTGGATATGTTAAAAAAATGTTCCTGAGCTGAGATAATCTTATAAATGTGCCCCTGCTATGTGCTGTATAATGGCTGTGTTTGACCATGCAGGAACATGGTCTGCACATACCACAGCTCCTGGGCAGGATGCAAAAGAATATACAGATAGAACAGCATGGGATTACAGCTGATTTTTTCTTCAAGGTACAATATGCTTTCAAACAAGCAGGGAAATGTTTTACCTCACAGAAAGCATCAGCTGCAATCCCATGTTGTTCTGTTTGTATTCTCTCTTTTGCATCTTTCCCTGGCCAGGAGCTATGGTATGTGCAGACCATGTTCCTGCACGGTCACTCACAGCCATTACACAGTATGTAATGTGTTGTGCGGCGGTAGTCTTAGGGTGAGGTATTTGTGTTTAATGCCCCAGAACGCTACATGAAAATGGGGGTCCTGGCTAGGTGTGTGCTCTTGTGTTAGATGGGCGATATTCCTCTGCAAACTGCATGGTGTGCTGTTGTACCAGGCAGGCCAGGGCCTCAAGTTACAAGGATGTGTGAGGGAGACCAAAGTCCAACAATAAACTTGTTTTTACTGAACATAACTTGCTAAAAACTATGTACATCAGATAATAGGCACAATTTTTCACAAATGTTTCTCTTGCATTAAGCAGACATAGGCCCTTCTTGGTTATGACTCGCCCCCTGGGCCGTGGGGCACTCGGATCCGGGCAGTAGGGGAACAATGGGAGTAGTAGTGGCAACCCGGTTCCGTGGCTCAGGGTGGTCAGGCCAGTGGTAGTCCGTTATGTGCTGTTGATTATGTCCGACTACGCCACCCGTGGATTTGTGGTCATTAGGAACCGCCGCTGCAAGGCAGACCGCTGGGGCTGATGATGTATGCAGCTGGGATGGTGTGACTCCCCACGGGAAGAGTGCGGCCCCAGGGCAGTGTAGTGGATGGTGGGAGTGATGGTGGTGAGAGTCCCAGTGCTGATAGTGCTGGAGGAGCAAGGAGCACACAGATGACAGGTTGCAGTCCAGGGTCTTTACTAGAACAGGTAACCTGACCCACAAACAGTCCCGGCTAGGAGGGGACCTGGATGTCTGAGAGCAATGGGGAAATTGGCCCTGGTCAGGGTGAGGGTGTAGGCCTACCGTGCTTTCTGCGCTCCTTCTGGCTATCTCCTCCTTATAGGGTAACAGCCCACGATTCTGAGCTCTCCGTGTATTCTCGCATGTATGGCCTGCAACGGGGGTTCCTTTCTGCTCCCGGCCTGGTACAGCTTTGCTGGTCCCTTCTGTTGTGGCAGAGCCTCCAGGCCTCTTAGGCCAAGGAATATACAGTCCCCTGCGGACTGGTTATCTGCTGTAGGATGTGGAATCCTCCCAGCCTCAGACACCAAAGTCTGGTAAATTAAGTCCTTTATCTGCCAAGACAGGCTCACTTCGCCTCTTGTCTCTGGCTTGTGGCTCTCCTCCTGCCACACTTCCTCTTAGGTGCAATACAACTTTCTGTCCCTGCTCTGGGACAAGTCTCAGTCCTGAGACAGGTCATTCAGTTCTCCCTAACCCTGCCCCCAGTTCCAGCTTTTATAGGGGCAGCCTGCTCCCCCTACTGGCCTGAGACAGGAGGTACTGCATGCTAATGTTCCCCTGACTAGAGAACCTCCCCCTTGCTCTCAGACACAGCTTTATTATACTTGTGGCATCCAGGCCAGGGTGACACAGTTACATCTAATGACACTTCATTTTCCTTGCACTTTATACACTTGCATCTCATGACAATCCAGCAAACGCTTATAGGAGACTTTCCCCGTGAAGGCCGCATGGGTCGCGGTGTAACACTACGGCCGCTCACAGCTACTCTCAGTTCCCTACTGACTAATAAGGACCCCACTGCTTGAGGTACATAGGTACGACTTATCACTAGAACCATGAAAGTCCATTGCACTCCGTAGGAGAATTTAAATCCCAATATGGCGACCATAGCTTCTTTTCAATACATATATGACGTGCCCACTGGGGCCGTGGGGTACTCGGTAGCCGGGCCAGTCCTTTTCTATTGGGGTTGTCACGATGGCAGTGACCTGGTCCGTGGCCCCGAGTGGTCAAATGAAGGAAAAGTAAAAGTCAATTTTGGGGAATGTATTCGTGTCACCACCCGTGGTATGCGGCTATATGGGGCCGCCGCTGCGGTGCAGATCCACTGGAGCTGATGGTGACGCAGCAGAGTTGGTTCAGCTCTCCACAGGCAGAGCTAAGCTCCAGGGCAATATATGATGAATTGTGAAGGTAGATGTTGTTGGTGCGGTGTAATGCAGGGCTGAAGGCGCAGATAATGACCAGACAATGACCAGATAATGACCAGACAACAAATTAATGGCGGTTTCCTCTATCTTTACTTGCGGTTTGTCAGAGCATACTGGGGCACTGGTACTAGCTGGTGGTGGAGGTCCGGGCGGCCTAGTAGCAGTTTGGGAATCCACCGAGCCAGGTGGAGTTGTAGGCCTTCCCTCTGCGCTATTCTCTTTGGCCCTGCTGCTTAATGCTATGCTCCGGCCCTCGTTCCTGAGCAAAACGTCTATTCCTCACCCGCATGGCAGGCAGCTCGAGCCTTCTTCAAGTGTCGCTCCTTCGTGGCGGCACTGGGCCCTAGGATGCTAATGAGCCACCGGGCATCTGGTGGGGCCAGGAGACCTGCAGTCTCCTGCCCTCCGGATTTAGCGGCTGGCCTTCAGTGCCCGCACAACCATGGACTCCGGTGTCCGATTCCCTTGCACTTCTCTCTGGGGCGAGCTTGTTCTCAGCTACCTTTCTCCATGTCCTTCCTCTCCTGTCTCCAACTCTCCTTCAACTCACTTTTTCCAACCCCGCCTCCAGGTTTCAATTTAAAGGGGAGGAGCTCCCCTTTCTGGTCTGGAGCCAGGAAAGAGTTGGATACTGGTATACCGGATCAGGGGACCCCTCCTTGCTTCTAGGCATGGCATCTCACCCTGTGAGAGAGGCAATGCCACTGTGGCAACCGGACCCCTGGCATGCCACATATACAATCGAGCTTCCTTTCACTAACGCCCTGCTGATACAACTCATTATCTGCTTTCAATCCCCTTTAGGTGGGCCTTCTGCTTCTCCCTGGGCAAAGTTCCATAATGTGTAGATGGCCTCACTGCCCCGGGTTCCAATCTGTCAAATGTCTGATTACGTTTCCTTGGTTCGTAGGACGTGTTATCTGATGTGTAGTGGTCCTCCCTCTCCTTCGCAAACAACACACAGTAGCATGTCAGTCTGCTAAATGTCAGACCTTAGGTCTTACAATACTCATTGCTAGGCCCTATCTGACTCACTACCAGGAAGATGATTTCTGTATCCCCACATAGCCCATCTAATTATGGGCTAGTCCCAACTGTTAACTCTATCTGTATCCAACTAGGTGCATGCAAATTGTCAACCAGCTAAAATCACATTAAAAGTGCAATGCATTATATAACAACATAATTTCTTCAAGGAGGGGTATGGGCAGCAACTCCACTTCCTTACACAGTCTATAGCAGGGGCACATTTATAAGATTAGCTCAACACATCTAATTGTGGAACTTATTATTATTCTAAGATCTATTGATTAAAATGTACTTTGTTCGTGGGACAACCCCTTTAAGCCATCTCAAAAAACATAGACTATGTGGATGCTTATTAGTATGTCAGGTAGTTGTGTGCTCTATACAACTATACATAGAAGGCTGAAGTAATATTGTTATATCACATACAGCAAGTTTTAAAAGCTTTATCAGTCTAAGATTGTAGCTCTAAACCGATTATGTGAAGGAGCAGTACTGACTGACTACTAGAGTTGATAATTTTAGTACTAAATTATAGTAATCTGAACATATAGAAAAAGCCTCAGTTTATGGTTTCTAAAGTGTCTGGGCAGAAGCCAACTCTTTATACAGTTAAAAAGCCACATGTAATGTAATATATCACTTATCTGGCAGTGTTGTCAATTTTTCATCAGTGTAAGGCCTCATTCAGACGTCCATTTTTCATGTATGTGTTCTATATATACAGTATATGCATTATAGTCTATTGCTCTTCTGTTCACACATCCGTGTTTTCTTGTAGATACAGTATGTCTGTATTTTATCTAAGTTATGGATCAAAATCACCCATTCAAGTCTTTTAGTCTGAAAATAACAAAAAAATGGATACCATCACTGTGTTACCTGTTTTTAACATTGTAATGGGTAGAAGCTTTGAATTTTTTTTTTGTATATGAGAAAATTACTGATGAAAAACTGGTATTAAAAATTGACACACTGGCAAAACACAGATAAAACTCGGATCCAAAACACTGATCAAAATTGGTAAATTTTTTTACGCGTGTGAAAAAAATTACTTTTTAATGAGGCATAAAAGCACATGACTACAAGGGGTTATGACCTCTAAATCTTGTTAGGCTGGCTTACTTGAAGAATACATCAGGGAGAAAATGAAGTTATATCCTCCCTGCAGCTGCTTGCTTTCAGACATCAGAGCAGTGCAGCGAGCTGTAACAATCACTGCCCACTACATAGTAAACACGCTGTAATCACTCCCCAACATATTGATTGACATCACGCTCTGCAGCATCTGTGTGCAGAATAAGCACTGCAACGTATCATTGAGCACAGCGGCCCATCACCTCTACATCAGCAGAGCACCTGAGCTCAGAGATAGGTTGTAGCGCTGTCAATGTGACGCCATACCTGAAGCCTATATACGGCAAAAAATTAAGAGACCACTGAACAGTTTTCTATTGGAAAGCATGGAAAAACTGGTGGAAAGCATGCCAAGACGAATGAAAGCTGTGATTAAAAAGCATGGTTAGTCCACCAAATATTTCCAAATATTGATTTCACAGTTAAAACATGAGTAATTTGAGGTCTGAAAGCACTGTTTTTTTTAGTATTTTGACGCTTTATCATTTGCTGCAAATAAATACAAAATTTTTAGCTTTGTATTTCGGATACATATTGTCATTCGTTTATAGACTAAAACAACAATGTACATTTTACTCAAAAATATACCTATAATTTTAGCCAGAGCTGTATAATCACTAGAACAGCGGCAGAAACACAGCGCTGAACCTGGGGATGGTAAGAACAAGCTGATTTTTCTATATATAAATATCTATATGTATATATATTTTTTACAAAATATGTGCAGTGAAGAATACAAAAGCAATCAAATTTAGGGAGGAGAGGAATTAAAAGGTGGAAGGGAAGTTGGAGAGGGCAGGAGAGTAATTTTTTTTATATTTATCACAGCAAACTCAAATGTTTACAAAGAGAAATCCCCTTTAAATACGCTTGAAATAACAAATTACAAAAAGTATTATATTAATGATACATTTATTGGCTAAAAATAAAAATTACTTTTGCAAACATTCGGAGCAAAGAGTTCTCTTATTCAGGCAAGTTTATAAATGAATGTATTCCAACAAACTGTAGGATGCAAACGTGCCATCCATATGAAGACTTTAGCTGGATTCCACTGTAAGATGTCTCACATATACTGATGGATAGACGTCTGCATACAAGGGCCTACTATGTGATCCAATTTTCGATCTCATATATGCCTTAATAACATCACAGAGATGTTTTTCAACAAGTAAAGTGTTTCAGAGGAAGAACATCCTTTACCCAGATGTGTTCATTGCCCCCAACACCAGAACAGACCATTATATAATGACAGAATAGGGTCATATAGCCTAAGAATATCTTCAAATTATCTGCAAGAATTCTTATTGTCTATTCTAGATTGCAGCATTACCAAGGAAATCTCAGCAGATTAGAATGTCCTTATCACTGCTAATTAAATTAAGCCTAGATGTACAATAGCAATTTATTCTGCACTTTCCTCAGTGGAAAAATACTGACCTCAGCTTGCTTACTTCAGATGAAAACCAAAGTCTTAAAGTACACTAACGGCTCCTTTACATTGCACAACCTTCCTGCTGAAAATGACTGTTGATCGACTACATGATTGCGATTGTTTAATAGCCTATTTAGACAACTAGATTGCGCTTTCATTGCGCACAGAGCTAACGTAGTACATCGTTCTATGCACACAGACAGGGTGTTGGGGTTCATGCTGACCTAGTTCATTTAAATGGTCACACCCCCAATAGTAAGTCAGACTAAGGCCAGGGTTACATTAGCATATAGCTTCTGATGCAAAAGCATTGAATGTGATGCGCCCCAAGGGCCGTGGGGTACTCGGCAGCCGGGCCTATGGATGCCGGTATGGGGGATATCACGGTGGCTGGCCCGGTCCGTGACCCAGGGCGGTCAATAAAAAGGGGGATTATTTATAGGGGATTTGTGAAGTTCTCGTGACGCACCTGTGGAATGCATCCAAAGGGAGCCGCCGCTGCAGAGCAGTCCTCTGGAGCTGGTGTTACGGCAGCAGGTATGGTGTGGCTCTCCACAGGTAGAGCTAGCTCCAGGGCAGTGTAGGGGTAGATGGTGGATGCTGGTGAGAGACGGCAGGACAGTCCCGGAGGAAAGACAGACACTCAAATGGGGGTAAACTTCAGTACCTTTACTGGTGATGATGCAGGCACGGTCCAGGGTACTCCGGACGAAGGGAGCACTTTTGGACTCTCCCCAGTGAGCGGGTATAGGGCCTCCTGATCCGAGCCTTTATTCGCTAAGCTTCTGACCTGCCTGGAGCTAGGCCTAGCTTGGTTACTGTCTCTCTCTACCTTGCACCTGCTGACCTGGTGGTAGGGCCTCCTCTTGGAGATCACTCTCCCTGGTCGCTGAGGCCTCCATGACTCCTAGCCCTGGTACTGTAGTCAGCGTTTGGTAAACCTGGGAGCTGTAGTCCTTCAGGGGTTCCGGTGGTCCCTACTGGGTATAAAGGGACCCCGTAGGCGTGGACCCGGTGTCCGGTATATATCTCGGGGTGAGCCTGGTATGCTCCTCTGCCCCCTCGCTACTTCTTCCTCCTCCTCTCACCTTCGGCCACACTCAGGGCCCTCACTAGGCCTTCACTCGTGCTGTAGGCCTTGGCTCGCCTAAGCACAGCAGCCAGCGTGCTGCCTTTTCGCTGCTCTGAGCGTCAGCACGCTCTCTGCTCAACTCTCAGCTCTGTCCCTCTCTGCGTCTGAGTGGGAACTCTCTGTCAGACTCTAAACACTAAAACAAACTGAGCTGCCTGGCTCCACCCTCCATATATATATCCCTAACGGGCTCCCTCTGCTGGTCTGAGGTGGTAGGGTGGAGGTGTGTGAATGTGTGAGGGCCTCTTGTGGAGAAGTCCATCCATGCACCCTTCTGGGTTCTGTGGCACGAGTGCGCAGCAGGGCGCCACAGATGCAATATGCTAATGACACTTGGCTCAAACTCTGCTGTGAGCGTGAGCCGAGTGTCATGCTACTGTGGCACCCCTGAGGGTTCAGTCGCCACAGAGGTACTGCACCTCACCCAGAGGTGTGGTATCTCCTTCTCTCAGGTAAGGATGGAGTGCTGCCCAGAACCCCAACACCTGCATCCAACACTACACTGCTCCAGGCCGGCTGGAAGGGCAAGATGCATGTGCGCAGCTGCTAAGCCCTGTCCCTGGCTGGAGTGGGGGGAACCCAAAGAGGGGAACCCAAAGGTAGGGGGAACCAGTAGTGGGTGTGGGTGGAGAAAGCAGTTTAGGGGAGAACCATAGTAGGAGACATATAAAAAGGGAAGCCATCTTAGGGTGGCAGAACAGAATGGTTAGTCAGTGAGAGGAGAGAGTGAAGTCAGTCAGGGAGTAGAGTCTCTTTAGTCCTAGAGGCCCAGGAGGGGAGCAGAGGAGTAGGCTCCGTTCTAGTAAAAGGGATCCTAGGGGGTACGGCGAGTGCAGGACGGCACCCGTACGCCCCGAATATGTCAGAAGACAGAAGGATCGTAGGCCGCAAGAAGGGGACCGGCCCTTGGATCAGTCGTATAACTCCAAGTCTCGGCTGGAAAAATCAGAGGCTTCTGGCTTTCATAGTCCAGTTGCCAAAGCCTCATTCTAATCCCCATGAGGGTCAAGCTGGTCCGGGAACTCCAGTAAGACAGGAGGGACTTCAGAGAACCCGATCAGGATTGAGAGTGGGGAAGCGCAGGGCAGGAGGGAGAAGACCCAGCGTGAAGACGGTCTAGAAAGGCACACAAGAAAGCGGGGTTCCGTCAGGTGCTCCTAAACTATCTGAGGAAAAGCTGAACCCCCGTTCTGGTGAACGCAGCGTGACGTGGGAGGCTGTGAGCTGGACAGTGCAACCTGAGGAACTTGACAACTGTGAATAAAGACTCGGATGACTGCACCGCACTGCCTCCATCCATTATTTCAGCTGCGCCATCTTTCCCCCTGCACTACAACGCCCAGCACAACCCACACTATCTACACTGCCCTGAAGCTAGCTCTTCCTGTGGAGAGCCACACCATCGCTGCTGCAGTAACATCAGCTTCAGAGGACTGCTCCGCAGCGGCGGCTCCCTTTGGCCGCACTCCACAGGTGGCGTCACAAACACTTTCTAAAACTACAAAACCCCATATAAATAATATTCCCCTTTTTGTTGACCACCTTGGGCCACGGACCGGGCCAGCCACCGTGATATCCCCCACCAGCATACACAGGCCCGGCTGCCGAGTACCCCACGGCTCTGGGGGCGCGTCAACTTCTGGCGTCACGAACAGGATACGTGACCGACCCGTTATCGGCGGGTATTGTGTGCCTAAAGAACTGTGTTATGTTACTGAATGTGGTGCTCGCCCCAGAAGAACGGGCGCCATTATGTGCGTGATCAAAAACAACAATATGGAAGCTCCCATCGTGGGCCGGGTCCCAGAATGGCGCCAAAAGCACACCCTGCCCCTTGCAACAGTGTCTGTCCGTATAGATGTGTCCGTCAAGGCAGGGAGGACTCTGCAAGGAGTGACCAACAGCAGACTGCCATGGGACCGCCCCCGAAAGGGGAGAGGAGGGGGAGAGAAAGAGTGGAGACAGGGTGTGGTCTTAACCAGCCTAGACAGACCGCACCAGGCAGCCAGCATGGATGGAAGCCAGGATCCAGCCTTCACCTCTGGCCTGCTACAACAAGCGACCCCCCTCACCCTGGAGGGGGAATCCAGCAAATTGTCCCCGGAGGATACGGAATTCCTCCAAAGTGAGATTCTGGAGCTGAGCCGGCAAGTAGAACGGGCCCAGCAAGCAGCGGTCACCAGGTGGAGGAGCGAGCTGCTAGAGAAATTTGCAGCACGGCGGAGAACAGCACCGGATGCCAGCAGCAGCACCCCAGCCCCGGCGGAGCCCACTGAATACCAGGAGGCCGTGTGCAGCACAGGAGCAGGTAGGAAGAAATCCCCTGTCCTGGGCGCTGCAAGCGCCGACCTGCTCCTGGGCCTCCTACACCAGCACTCCCCGTACCCAGCCATGCCCTCCCTGGAGCAGCTGCTCAGCGCGGAACCTCCAACCCCGGGCGCTGATCCTGAGGACCTTCTGCTTGGTGCCCTCCAGGAACTTCCACTACCGGGCGCTGAAGCGCCGACCTGCTCCTGGGCCTCCTACACCATGCCCTCCCTGGAGCAGCTGCTCAGCCCGGAACCTCCAACCCCGGGCGCTGATCCTGAGGACCTTCTGCTTGGTGCCCTCCCGTAACCTCCACTCCCGGGCGCTGAAGCCAGGAACCTCCTGCTCGGCTCCCTTCTGGAGCCTCCACCTCCCGGCACCCGAGTGGGTGTACAGCGCACCGGCATTTGATTGGTCCGCCCGGTTCAAGGACCAGTAGCCGTGCCCACTACTCCCGACACCAGCGCCCCCGGTTGCCTGCACAAGCGGAGAAGAGTTTAGCTGGGACAACCGGGGAAGGGGGGGACGACCTGATGGGGTTCCCGCAGGAGACCCAAGCCGAAGCCCTGCAGAGGAAGGAGTTCTGCAGGCGGGAGCTCCAGAAGCTGGAAAAGGAGCGGCGTGCTCGGCGGGCGCGTTGTGAGCGATTAGAGGCCCGGAACAAGGCCTCAAAAGCTCAGGCCCGGCAGGTGAAGTCTGCCCACCCCAGCTCCCGTGAAGAAGGACTCATGGTGAAGTTCGACCTGAAGGATGGGTGGGGCTTCATTCGAGATCCCAACTTCGCAAGGGACATTTTTGTGAACCGGCGGGATGTTGAGCCCGAGCTGGAACAGGGCCATCCCGACCGGAACCTGTACCCCGGTGACCGTGTCACTTACACTCGGCACCACGGGGAACGTGGGTGGTACGCCCTCCAAGTGTACCGTGTGATCGAGGACCCGCCTGGGTCCAGCAAGAACCAGAAATACCCCAGGCGGGGACACCACTACTAAGTGATAGTGAGTGGACAAACTGTAAATAGTCACCCGTAAGGGTACAGTAATTTAAAGTTGAAGGAATGTTTTTCTAATAGTGTTTGCCGTCTCGGCATGAGAAAATAAAAGCTAGTCGGCATTGCTCCATAGTATAACATTGGAGAAAGTGTTATCCAATGAAACATCGGATAGCACTCGTCCGAGTTAAACGCTAACTATACGCCAGTCTGAGCAAGCCCTAAAAGTGTCCATATCCTTTAGATAATAGTTAAGGCATTTTTAACATTAGACTAACGTCGGTTGAGCCGGCCAATATCGACAGGTTCAACCGAAAGTCTAATATGTATGGGGGCCTCTGACAAATGATTGTCGATGGAGACAAGAATCCGACATGTCTGATTTCAGACTGCAGATCCTTTTGTTCTCTTAAAGATAAGCCAGCGCCAAAGATGTCTGGCAGCTGCTCTCTCACTGAGAACATAGGAGCGCTTGACAGAGTGAGCACTCCTGTGTATGGGAGAGTTGGGCAAGATAGGCTGGCAGCTAACAATCAGCAAAACTATCGTTTGACTGACAGCTATGTAAAGTGTATGGGGTCATTAGTTAAACTATTGTTAGACCAACATGTTTTGCCTCATGCAGACATATAGTCAGTGTTTGTGTTGTCTACGTGTGTAACTAACAACACACTGACCCTATATTGATCTATTGTCAAATTTGAGAAATGAAGGATTACTACATCTACATTAATACAGGATTAAAACCCCCATTGATATTTATGGATTATGCTCACATATACAGCAACATCATATTCCACAGCATTTTACAGATATTGTCATTGCTGTCTCTATTGGAGCTCATGATCTAAATTTTATATCAGTATTAGTGTTGAGCGAGCACTAAAATGCTCGGGTGCTCAAAGCTCGGGCCGAGCTCACCGTGATACTCGGCTGCTCAACCCGAGCAACGAGCCCAATGTTAGTCTATGGGAAACCCGAGCATTTTTGCGGGGGCACCCCCGGCAGTCTGTAGAAAGCCTAAAAAGTGCCCAAAACGATAGTGACAGTGCTCAAATGACATGGGGACAGCATGGGGATCGCCCCAGGAAGCATTTCTGACCCCCAGGTCACTGCTGTCAACAACGTGGTCAGAGGTATTAAGCCACTTTTACGGGCTCACAATAAAACGTTCAAAAACGAAACTGAAACGGTTTTCCTGTGAAATATGTTAAGGAACTTCCTTTCCAGGGTAAAGACTTGTGTATAAGGTAAAATAAATAACCAAAAACAAAAATACTCCTCCACACCTTGGGCTATGTTCACAAGTAGCATTTTTTATGTGTTTTTGCACTTTTGTATTGCTTTCAACCGTGACAAATGCATTCACCAGGAAATGTCATTTTAACATTTTACAACCTTATCTGGCCATGTGCTGTGTGACACATGCATACAGTGCTGAAAAGACATGGGAACAGCATGGGGAAGACCCCTGGAAGCATCTCTGACACCAAGGTCACTGCCTAAAAGTGTGCCCATCAGAAGTGATCCTTTCCGCATCAGAAGATGCAGACTTGCAACTATCCCCGTGCAAGTCCTTGTCCCAGGGCAGTGTTCAATTGTACCTCCCCCATTCCTTGCAATGCAAGCGCAAGTATGCAGCCTGCCACCCACCCACCCCCAGGCTGCAATACCATACTGCTAGCTTGCTTGCACTTTAAATGGGGCCTTTTAGTTTGGAGGAGGCCGAAGCTAGCCACTACCTCATGGCTGCTTCGGCAGCGAGGTATCCATACTCAGTCCCCAGCTGCCCGGCGGCCGGGTGTCCACGCTCGGTCCCCAGCCACCAGGGGGTGGCCGGGTGTCCAAACTCGGTCCCCAGCCACCCCGCGGCCGGGTGTCCACACACGGTCCCCACTCGCCTGGAGGCGGCCGGGTGTCCATAAACGGTACCCAGCCGCCCCTATTTCTCCTTGAAACTTCCCCCACACTTTTCTTAGCCTGGCCTGCTTTAGGGCAGCATTGGACGAGCCCACCAGAGAACCAGACTCCTCCGGTGGGCCCTGGCTTCTCCATCAGGGGAGTTGAGAGTGCCAAGATGAGGAGCATGATGATGATGATAGAAGTTAGCGTCTGCTTTGTTTTCTTGGAATGCAAGCGCATGTATGTAGTAGCGGCTAGGCCTGAGGTGGTCAGCATTTTGACGCATATCCTACCTCCTCCGAGGATTGCTGGATGTTTTCCTGCTACTATACCAGTTCTATGACTCCCGTTAAAACAAAGCTTCAGGTGATGAATGATGGATGAGGTGGTGGCAAAGGAGAAAGAGCAGGAGGAGCAGGGACCATTCACATCAATATCAGTCCAGTCAACCACACATGTCTTGTAGGATATGTTTCTGTACCAAAAGGAGCTGTTCGGCTACACAGTTAAAGGGCATGCAGTGAGAACAATGCCTAACAAAAATTTCAAGGCACTCCAATGCCCCTTGAAAGTGACATGGAGGTCAGAGGGCCTTAACTAAACCGTTTTTTCCATTTATAGCAACTGGGTCTCCTGTGCACTGTTGGCCTAAGCAGTGAATGGAAGGCTTTCCAAAAATTATGAGGAACTGCAATGCCCCTTGAAACAGACGTGGATTACAGCGTACTAAAAACCTTCTACCCATTATTGGGGAGTGGGTCTCCCTTAGTGTTCGCCTATGCATTGAAAAGCAAAAGCTGACTAAAATTAGGAGGAAATGCAATGCCCGTTGGAAGAATGGTGGAGGTTGCAGTGGAATAAAAAGACAATATCAATGCCCCTTGGAAAAGTGGTGGAGGTTGCAGTAGCTTAACAAGACGGTTTTAATGCCCCTGGGAAGAGACATAGAGGTTGCAGTAGCTTAACAAGACGGTTTTAATGCCCCTTGGAAGAGACGTGGAGGTTGCAGTAGCTTAACAAGACAGTTTTAATGCCCCTTGGAAGAGACGTGGAGGTTGCAGTAGCTTAACAAGACAGTTATAATGCCCCTTGAAGAATGGTGGAGGTCGCAGTAGCTTAACAAGACTGTTTTAATGCCCCTGGGGAAAGTGGTGGAGGTTGCAGTAGCTTAACAAGACGGTTTTAATGCCCCTTGGAAGAGATGTGGAGGTTGCAGTAGCTTAACAAGATGGTTTAAATGCCCCTTGGAAGAGCCATACAGTACAGCATCTTAAAAACATTATTCCCATTATTGGGGAGTGGGTCTCCCATAGTCTTTGCTTATGCCTTCCAAGCAAAAGCTGCCAAAAATTAGGACGGAGGAACTTGCAATGCTAACAAACAAGAGCCATGCTGTACAGCATCTTAAAAACATTATTCCCATTATTGGGGAGTGGGTCTCCCATAGTCTTTGCTTATGCCTTCCAAGCAAAAGCTGCCAAAAATTAGGACGGAGGAACTTGCAATGCTGGCAAACAAGAGCCATGCAGTACAACATCTTAAAAACATTATTCCCATTATTGGGGAGTGGGTCTCCCATAGTCTTTGCCTATGCCTTCCAAGCAAAAGCTGCCAAAAATTAGGATGGAGGAACTTGCAATGCTGGCAACACGGACCAAGGTCACCCTGGTGGTATAGTGATGGTGGAGGCTGAGGATAAGGAGAAGAACATAAAACAGCCGAAATGAGGAAGCATATACCTATGTGTGGGTGTGAAGCGATGCATGTGAATACACCTCCCGAAATAACACAGTGGATTTGACTTTATGTTACTCCGCTGTCATTTGGTGGTGATGAGAAGTCTGGCCCAATCCAGCCCTTGTTCATTTTGATAAGGGTCAGCTTGTCAGCATTGTCAGTTGACAGGCGAGTGCGCTTATCTGTTATAATTCCCCCAGCGGCACTAAAAACACGCTCCGATAACACGCTAGCGGCAGGGCAGGCCAGGACCTCCAAGGCGTACAGAGCGAGTTCATTCCAAGTGTCCAGCTTGGATACCAATAATTATTAGGCACAGAGGAATCACGGAGGATGCTGGTACGGTCGGCAAGGTACTCCCTCACCATCTTTTGAAATTTTCCACTCCTTGTGAGAGTACCCTGCGCCTTAGTGCCTGTAAGCTGGGCGGGTCTCAGAAAACTGTCCCAGAACGTTGACAGTGTTCCCCTGCCTCTGCTGGATTGGAGTTGCGTCTCTCTCGCCTGTACGCCTTGGTTAGGCAACGAACTGTGACCTCTGCCGCTAGCGTGTTCAGATGGGAATTTTTTTAACAGTTCTGCAGCAAGGGCCTTCTGGTACTGCCCCATTTTTGTAGACCTCTCCACCTCAGGAATAAGAGAGTGAAAGTTCTCCTTGTAGCGGGGGTCTAAAAGTGCCACCAACCAGTAATGACTGTCACCCAACATTTTGACAGCGCGAGGGTCACGGTTAAGGCAGCGTAACATAAAGTCAGCCATGCGTGCCAGACTGGTAACAGGCAAGACTTCCGTGTCCTTACCAAGATGACGACTGACCATGCTCTCCTCCTCCTCCTCCTCCCCCTGTCCTCAGGCCACCCACGCTGAACCGATGGTATGACACTTGTACAGGTACTACCGTCTACAGCGCATGATAGCAGCTCCTGTTCTTCCTCCTCCTCCTCCTCTCCCTCATTGTCCCCTAATGCACATTGGGATGAGATGAGGCTGGGCTGTGTGTAATCGCCCACTACGGCTTCTTGATCCATCTCATCATACTCTGGCTGCAATGCCTCCTCTTTAATTCTCTGCAGAGAGCGTTGCAAAAGACAGACAAGTGGGATGCTGATGCTAATGATGGCGTCATCGCCACTCACCATCTTGGTGGACTCCTCAAAGTTTGTCAGGATGGTACATATGTCAGACATCCAGGTCCACTCCTGAGGTCTTATGTGTGGAGTCTGACCTGAATATCGACGGCCTTGTTGCAGCTGGTACTCCACAACTGCTCTCTTCTGCTCACAAATCCTTTGCAACATGTGGAGGGTAGAGTTCCAACGTGTGGGGATATCACACACCGGTGTACCGGAGACAGCAAACGCTGCTGCAACACAGCAAGGGCGGCGGAAGCTGTAGCCGATTTAAAAAAATTATCTGACAGGCGGCGTACTTTGACGAGCAGATCTGGCAACTCGGGGTACGATTTAAGAAACCGCTTAACCACGAGGTTAAGCACATGAGCCAGGCATGGTACGTGTGTGATCTCACCTCGCCTCAGAGCCGCCACCAGGTTACGGCCATTGTCACACACAACCATGCCTGGATGTAGGTTCAGCGGTCTCAGCCACAGATCTGCCTGCTCTTTCACAGCTGTCCACAACTCACAAGCAGTGTGAGGTTTATCACCTAAGCTTATGAGTTTCAGCACAGCCTGTTGCCGCTTGGCTGAGGCAGTACTGCAGTGCTTCCAGCTTGTAACTGATGTGGTGATATCTGAGATGGAAGCTGAACATGAGGAGGAGGATGATGCGCAGGAGCTGTACACTGTGGGGGCAACTCAGACTGACATAGGACCCGCAATCCTCGGTGTGGGGAGGATGTGTTCTGTCCCAAGGTCCGACTGGATCCTGGCTTCCACTATGTTTACCCAGTGTGCCGTCAGGGAGATGTACCGTCCCTGGCCACAAGCACTTGTGCACGTGTCCGTTGTCAGGTGGACTCTCCCAGTAACTGCGTTGTTGAGGGCACGGCAGATGTTTTGGGACACGTGCTTGTGTAGTGCGGGGATGGCACACCGGGCAAAATAGTGTTGGCTGGGGACCGAGTACTGAGGGACGGCCACCGGCATAATGTTGCGGTCAGCCTAATAGGCAGCATTTCCAACACAAGCAGTCGTGAAATGTGCGAATTTAGGACTGTGGCCTGTGGGGCATTGGCTGCGAATTTGCACTTTCGTTCAAAGCTCTGGGATATGGACAATTGAACGCTGCGGTGGGAAGTGGACGTTGATGCTGTTTCTTGAGAAACTGCCATAACAAGTTAAGACTGAGAGGAGGGGGCATCTTTGTATGCAGTATGGACAGGGGATTGCCTTGCACGCACAACAGGGGGTTCTTTCACACGCTCAACAGAGGAAGAAGCAGTGGTGACACCCGCTGACACTGGTCGTGGACCCTGGGGTTCGCCCCACAAAGTCGGGTGCTTTGCTGCCATGTGCCTGATCAGGCTGGTAGTTTTGTCACCCCTGCTGATGCTGGCATGGCAGGTGGTACAAATGGCCTTTTTGGGGTTATCAGCAGAGTCTTTAAAAAAATTCCAGACTCTGGAAGACCTACCGGTTGTACTGGCAACATCCCTCGTGTTGGTGTTACGGGGAACTATTGCCCGCCTTCAGTGTGCGGCCACCACACTGCTTCTTCCTGCCTGTTGGGGTACTCTGCCTCCCTCCCCCTGTGTGCTGCTGGCCTCGCTCTGCGTGTCCTCCTGCCACGTTGGGTCAGTTACTAGATCATCCACCACCTCCTCCTCTTCCACTTGCACACCACGATCCTCCTCCTCACTGCCTGGCAATTGTGTCTCGTCATCGTCCACCTCTTGTGACAAATTGACAGCGTCAACTTCCTGTGGCCGTGGCTGTTCAAATATTTGGGCATCGCTACATGGGATCTCCTCTTCCACCACTTCAAGCGGAGCAGGCAAGGGGCACAAATCTGGAAATGGACCAGTGAACAGCTCTTCAGAGTGTCCAAGTGTAGGATCAGTTGCTGTCTGACGACACTCGGCATGGTGGGAGGAAGGAGCATCAGGGTGAGGAGGAGTATGCGGTCGAGACTCATGGCTACTAAAACTTGACCGTGTGGAAGACAGACCGGAGTTGATGTTGCCAAGGTAACTGGAAGTATTATCTGCTATCCAATTAATAACCTGTTCACACTGATCAGTTCGCAATACTGGTGTTGTAGTGTGCTTCCCTAGTAATTCAGTCAAGAAGTGGGAGCGAGAAGATGTGGCTGTTGGTTGTGGCACATTTTCACCTTGGCCACAGCCCCGTCCTCTACACGCACCATCACCAGAACGTCCAGTTCCACGTCCCTTGCCACGCGCCATGCCCTTTGTAAATGAAGTAAAATAGCTTACACTCGCACTATCAATGGAAAAAGGGTAATAAAAAGGAGATTAGAACCGTGGAAGAGGAAAACCACAGTTCTATTTGTCTGGCCTACATCAGAATCTTTTAAAGAGATATATTTGTGACTGAACAGACAGGGAGACACTATTACTGTTTTTTTTTTTTACGTAAAAGAGGCCAAAAGCTGGATAATAATAATAAGAGATTTGAACCGTGGAACTGCAAAACCACAGTTCTAATTTACTGGCATATACCAGACTTTTTTAAATAGATATATTTGGGGTTGAACAGTCTGCGACACACTCAAACTGTTTTTTTTATGTAAAAAAGACCCAAAAGTGGATAATACAGAGATTTGACCCGTGGAACTGCAAAACCACAGTTATAGTTTTCTGGCCTACACCAGACTCTTTTAAACAGATATATTGGTGTCTGACCAGTCAGGGAGACACTATTACAGGGTTTTTTTTACGGCAAAAATGCCAAAAGCAGGATAATACAGAGATTTGACCCGTGGAACTGCAAAACCAGAGTTATAGTTATGTGGCGTACACCAGAATCTTTTAAACAGATATATTGGTGTCTGACCAGTCAGGGAGACACTATTACAGTTTTTTTTTACGGCAAAAAATGCCAAAAGCAGGATAATACAGAGATTTGACCCGTGGAACTGCAAAACCACAATTATAGTTATGTGGCGTTCACCAGAATCTTTTAAACAGATATATTGGTGTCTGACCAGTCAGGGAGACACTATTGCTGTTTTTTTTTACGGCAAAAAATGCAAAAAGCATGATAATACAGAGATTTGACCGGTGGAACTGCAAAACCACAGTTTTAGTTATGTGGCGTAAACCAGACTCTTTTAAACAGATATATTGGTGTCTGACCAGTCAGGGAGACACTATCACAGTTTTTTTTTTTTACGGCAAAAAATGCCAAAAACAGGATAATACAGAGATTTGACCCGTGTAACTGCAAAAACCACAGTTCTATTTTTCTGGTCTACACCAGACTCTTTTAAACAGATATATTGGTGTCTGAACAGTCACAGACACACTCAATTTTTTTTTGGGGGGGGGGGCGGGGAAATACCAAAAGGTTAATAAGACGCGTATTTGGACAGTCTGACTGAGGAAAAAAATATAGGATTTGATGAAAAAAAAGAAAACTTTTCATGGCCCCTGAGACCGGGGTGATAAGCCTAGCAATTTGACCAACAGGAGCACACAGGACTGTAATGCAGCATTTGCTGGTATAACCACTGCATCTCCTACATAGCCTGCCTGCCTGCCTGATATCTGGGATGGATATTAGTCCTGAGAAGGACTGTTTGTTTGATTTGGCAGGCTTTAGAGACCCTACACTACCTATTTCGCACTATATATATCTCTCCCTGACTCAGCAGCACTGACCCTACACTGGCTGATCCGGAGCGACTGTGTCCAAGATGGCGGCGCCCGGTTTTAAATACTCGAGGTGACGCTGTGAGGCCAGCCAATCACTGTAATGCCCACAAACAACATGGCTGCGGCATTACAGTGACTGGCTGGCAATCCCTGCATGTTCATTGGCTCTGTAAAGAGCGCCAAACGTGCAGGGCGGAGACCCGAGCTCCTGTCCGAGTAACCCGGAAATGCTTGGTGCTCGCCGAACATCCCGAGTAGCGTGATGCTCGGGCGAGTAACGAGCAGTGTCGAGCATGCTCGCTCAACACTAATCAGTATGTTTTCGCAGTTTAAGAGGAAACAGGAGTACCTGAAGGAAACCCACACAAACACCCTTTACCCTCCCCACTCTACTGGACAGGTATCTCTGTGGGGAAGGGGGCGCAGGATTGTAAGTTTTGGCATACACTTGCATTCACACAATGCAAATAGAAAAGAAGAGGTGAATGTCAGCACTTTCTGGATCATCTCTTGGCACGGACGTGAAGCATGATAAGGTCACTTCTTCATACTGCAGATGTAGCTACAGTGCTGCAGAGTATGGGGAGAGATGGGACCTGCAGCCAGCATAAAGTAAGAGCTTGAAGAGCCAAAGATACAGGAGACTGTATGGAGATGAAGCAGTATAGAGAGATAGGACAGTTAACGGTCTCTGTAAGGAGTTGGGGTAATATAGGGGGCTCTGTATGGAGATGGAGCAGTATGGGGGGCTCTGTATGGAGATGGGGCAGTATAGGAGGCTCTGTATGGAGAAAGGGCTGTTGGGGAGGCTGTGTATAGAGAAGGGGCAGTATTGGGGGACAATGTATGGAAAGGGGCAGTATAAGGGAACTCATTATGGAGAAGTGTCCATCATGGAGGTGAAGGTGTGAAGAAGAGGCTCAGTATAGAGTGGAGAACAGTGTGAAAAGGGGACTCAGTATTGAGTGGGGGACAGTGTAAAGAGGGGGATTGGTATGGAGTGGAGAGATAATGTGAAGAGGGGGCTCAGTATAGAGTGTGATGATGGGGCTTAGTATGGAGAAGGCATGGCATGAAGGGGTCACATCTGTCATTGGCCACAGGCAAAAAAAGGCTACCTTGTACAGACATGGTACAAACCACTCTGTCTAGTAGACTCCATAGGAATCCCGATCTTCACCCCTTAACCCATGTACAGGGATCTAGTCTTACAATGGGGTTCAGTGGATTGCTTCCACAGAAAGGCTGCCACCAAGAAAATCGGACCAGAGGCAAGAAGGATTGTCAAGCAGGGTCAACGCCAAGAGATCACATCTGAAATAGTATCATAAACCAAGAGAATAGTCAAAATTCACCCCAAGGAAAAAGCAGGAGGAATCAGGAAACCAACACAAGAATTGACTAGCATAAACAAGGTAGCAAAACTAATTGACAGTGAAAGTCATAGACCCAGGGTTTTAAATAGCAGGCAGCTCTTCCCAGAGCTCTCAGAAAGGAGCTATTAATACTAGACAATTAAATCTATTGTCCCTGATCTCATGGCACCAAAATTCCCAGGAATAAAACTGGATTGATGCTGTCAAGCATCACCTGCAACAAAGTCACCGTGTTACCTAGTGGCCTAATCAGTAACCGACACAGATGTTACAGAGGGGACAATGTGAAGAGGGGGCTCAGTATGGAATGGGGGGCAGTGTGAATAGTGGGCTCAATATGGAGATGGGATGGCATGGGGGAACAGTGTGAAAAGGGGGCTAAGTATGGAGTAGAGGTAGAGTGGGGTGGTTGCATGGGGGGAACAAAGTGGAGGCCTTAGTTCATAAAGGCAAAAGGTTTTTTGGGTTTAACTCATAAGGTAGGACAGTGTGGCAGTTGTAGCTCATAAGAACAGACAGTTTGGTGGTTGTAGTATATAAGGGAGACAGTGTGATGGGAATATTTCATAGAAGACAACTGTGGGGACCATGTTTCATAAGAGATACAAAGTAGGGGTCATTTTATGTGCAGGGAGCACAGTGAAGGTTATTATTTATTTAGGGACACAGCAAAGATCTTATTTAGGGAATAGCATGGGTGTTAATTTTTATTCAGGCAGCATTATAATGACACAGTATTTTTAAGGGCATGGTTTCAGCATGTTCTACAGAAGTCAAGAACAAAAAGGAAGTCTGTAGAGGCAAGTTCTGGCTGTGAAAAGTAAACATGGTGTCAAGACCAGATGAAGGAAGAATGAGAAGAACTGCAATCAGAAAAGATGTTACACATAAGGTACCTTGGGAGTAGAGGCCATTAGATTTCGCTGTTAGTAGATCGTTAGAGTCTTTAGTGAGGGCAGTTTCAGTAGAGTATAAAGAGCGGAAACCAAATTGTAAAGGGCCAAGAAGAGAGTGATCTGAGAGAAAGTGGATTAGACGAGAGTGGACCAAGTGTTCCAGGAGTTTTGAAATGAAGGGAGGATTAGAGACCGTCCTGTAGTTAGCAGTGCAGTTCTGGTCGAGGGATGTTTTTTTAAGTAAAGGGGCTTAATGCATTTTTGAATGAAGTAAGAATATACTGAAGGAAAGAGTGAGGTTAATTATTTTAGTAAGGAGGTAGTGTCAAGTAGGGAGATGATGTGAAGGAATAAGGTTAGAGATGAGCGAACCCCAACTGTGAAGTTCGGGGTTCGTACCGGATGCCTAGAGTCCGATGTTGAACTCCGAATACAGACTACTCCTGGAAATTGGTTTCACAGTTCAGGAGTCCAGGGAGTAGAGTGTGAGAGAGAGAATTTTTCAAAGTTCGGGTCCCCATTGACTTCAATGGGGTTAGGGTTCAGGTTGAAGTTCGGACACAGTTCTGGTACCCAAATCAAACTTTGGACTAAAGTTCGGTCGTGTACCAGAACCCGAACTTTCACGGGTCCACTCATCCCTGAATAGGGTCACTGGTGCAGGTTGTAGATCGAGAAGAAGAAGGAGTCTGGTAACTTTTTCTACTGTGACAGGCCCGAAGGTGAAAAGTGAACTTGAGGTGCAGAAAGGAAGGGGATACAGGCCCTGAGGGGATTGTGCAAATACAAGTGCTTCTCACTAAATTAGAATATCATCAAAAAGTTATTTTATTTCAGTTCTTCAATACAAAAAGTGAAACTCATATATTATATAGAGTCATTACAAACAGAGTGATCTATTTCAAGTGTTTATTTCTGTTAATGTTGATGATTATGCCTTACAGCCAATGAAAACACAAAAGCATTATCTCAGTAAATTAGAATAATTAACAAAAAAACACCTGCAAAGGCTTCCTAAGCTTTTAAAAAGGTCCCTTAGTCTGTTTCAGTAGGCTCCACAACCATGGGGAAGACTGCTGACTTGACAGATGTCCAGAAGGTAATCATTGACACACTCCACAAGTAGGGTAAGCCACAAAAGCTCATTGCTGAAGAATCTGGATGTTCATGTAGCGCCCCGAGGGTTCGGTCACTACAGAGGTATTGCATCTCACCCAGAGGTGTGATATCTCACTTCCAGGTAAGGATGGAGTGTGGCTCAGGACCCTAACACCCACATGCACTACACCACATTTCCGGGGGACAGGGCGACAATGCTCCCAAGAGTGAGCACAACTGCCCCTGTCCCTGGCTGGAGTGGGGGGAGGGAACACCTAGAAAGGGGGAACCCGGTAGTGTGTGGGTGGGGAGAGTAGATCCCGGGTGCACTGTATAGGGGAGTACATATGGTGTGCACCATCTTAAAGTCAGTGGTAGAAAGTGGGAGAGAGCAGAGAGAGAAGGAGGCTGGGAGCAGAGGCTCTGCATGGGCTCTGCTCCACAGGCAGGCCAAGTCTTAAGGCCTGGGCCCGGAGGAGAAGGAAGGAAGGAGAGGAACGGAGGAGGCTCCAGGAGTGGAGTGAAGGGACCCCAGGGGTGCGGACCGGCCAGCCGCCCTCGCACGCCCGCCGCTACCAGAGTAGGGGGGTCAGGCCAAGAAAGGGAACCGGATCCCTCATCTAGTGGAGGAGAGCAACTACCCTCAGCTAGTAACCGGAGGCCGTGGCATTGTACGTGCACGGCCCCTCACTACACCCGTTAGGAAGGCACCATATAGGACCCAGGGAAAAGGAACATACGTTTGCCCGCCAAGGCCCGAGGCAGCTGGACAGAAACGTGGTCAATTTTGGGGTACGACAGGCCAGAGAAAGGACACACGAAGGGGGTCCAGAAAGGCATTCCAGAGGTACCTGGGAGTTGGCCGAGCCCCTCACCTGGTGAGCACAGCACAACGTGGGCAGCCATTACCTGCAGAAGTGGCTTGGAGTGTAAAACTGAGTAAAGACCGTGGACTGCATCACTGGACTCAGAGTCATTACTGTTGCTCCCGCGCACCATCACCCCCACCATCTGCACTCACTGCCCTGAGGCTATACTCCTCCCGTGGGGAGTTATAATACCCCCTGCTGCGCACACAACATC
Source organism: Phyllobates terribilis (assembly GCF_046119375.1). Taxonomy (NCBI): domain Eukaryota; kingdom Metazoa; phylum Chordata; class Amphibia; order Anura; family Dendrobatidae; genus Phyllobates; species Phyllobates terribilis. The sequence goes on along the minus strand of NW_027362771.1, from coordinate 54,704,288 downwards.
AGCCTCAGCAGTCTGCCCCGCAGCTGAGGTTCTCAGTGACCGCAATCCACGGGTGGCGTAGTCGGACACTTAAACATTACAAACCCAAAGAAACAGATCCGCCACTGGTTTGACCACCCCTAGCGTTACACAGAGGCCTGGCTCCGGGTATCCCCCTACACACACGGCCAAGGGGGCGCGTCAACTTTGGCGTAGTCGGCAGGATTGAAACCAACCCGTTATCATCGGGTATTGTGTGCCTAGAGACTGTTTCACTGTATTGAATGTGGCGCCCGCCCCAGAAGAACGGACGCCTTTATGTGCGCGCCAAAAGACAACAAGAAGCCACCTCCCATCGTGGGCCAGGTCCCAGAATGGCGCCAAAGACGGAGCCCACCACCAACAGCCATGAGTGCGGCTGTAGAGATGTCCATCTATGTGGGGGGGCTGCCCCTGAGAGTGATTGTCAGCAGATTGCCCCGGGACCACCCCCAACAGGGGCGGAAGGGAAAGAAAACCGAGGAGCAGGGTGTGGTTTGGATTAGTCTTGGCAGACCACTCCCGGAGATGGCGGGGAGCGCCAGTCACAGTACCCTGACCAGTGGCCTACTGCAGGCCGAAGCGGCTCCGTGCAGCCTCACGGAGCTGATGGCCCAGCTCCCCGGGGAGGACCCTGAATTCCTCCGGGCTGGACTGGAGGATTTGGACCGGAGGATGGTCCAGGCGCAGTGGGAGGCCATCGCGGGGTGGAAAGAAGAGATGGGCCGGCGGGTCGTGGCCCTGCAGCAAGTGGGGCTGCAAGCACCCGACAGCGTGCCTGCCCCTGAGGACAGAGGAGGACCACCGGAGGCTGAGAGCAGCGCTGCAAAGGGAGCAGGTAAGGAGGACGCCCCTTATACCAGCCAGGACGCCACTAACCTGCCCCTGGACCCCGTCACGGAGCCGATCGCCCCGGAAGTCGCTGCACCTCCTCCGCTCCCGCCGCCTGCACCTAGGCCCCAAGCCCCAAGCGCAGCCGCCGGACCACGTCCCACGCCGTGCCCCTTGATCCCGGGTGCGGCCGGAAGCTGCCCGCTCCAGGCCCTGTCGCAAGGCCTGATGCCACCAGGCGCCTTCCAACAATGTGCGCCCCCGGTCCCAATACTACCACACCTGGGGACCGACTTATATAGCCAACTTGCCGGCCCTGAGGGAGAGCCGATCCCCCTGCCACGCAGATGGGTTCACCCTTGCCATCGGAGGGACCTGTCCGCAGGGACCAAAGCCCCACTTCCTCCGCTCCTGCCCGCTCCGCAGCCAGTCACCATCCGCCAGCTCCCGGATGAGGAGGTCCAGATAGAGTGGGACCAGACCGGGGAAGACCTGATGGGGTTCTCGCAGGAGACGCGGGCGGACGTAGCTCGCAGGTGGGAATTCTGCCGCCGGGAAATAGAGCAGCTGGAGGAGGAGAAGAGGGCACGGCGCCAGAGGCAGGAACAGCTACAGGCCCGGAGCGCGGAAGAAAAGACCTGGACCCGCCGAGACCCCCAGTCTGCACACGGTCCCAAAGTCATCGGGATCGTGGTCAGGTTCCAACAGGAGAAGGGGTGGGGGTTCATTCGGGACCCGACAACCGACACAGACCACTTTGTCAATCGGAGGGATGTGGAGAGTCGCCTGCCCGAGGGTCACCCGAAACGGGATCTGTTCCCAGGGGATCAGGTGTCATACACCCGACACCGAGGCCTGCGGGGGTGGTACGCCCTAAACGTTCATCGGGTAGAGGAACAGCACTACCCTGAACCCTGCTACACAGAGGACCCGGAGGGGTCTGAAGAGTACGAGGAGCAGGAACGTCCATGAGGGGGACACCGCCACTAGAGGGAGACCGCTACTGAAGAACAACAGCAGGAACTGTACATAGTTACCCGTCAGGGTGAAAGAGTAAGAGACACGCCGTTTGCGGATTACAAAAAAAAAGTTCACCCGGTTCGGGGTTGTTGGCAGTTTTGTTAAAAGTAACCCGAAAAGGGTCTGTGAATTATCCGGCTGAGGACTGGGAGCAGCCAACCCTTTTCTATCCGGCTGAGGACTGGGAGCAGCCAAATTTTGTAAATAGTTGCACTTCTTAAGGTGCCCCCTATTGGTTTTATACACACCTACCTCAAAAGATACCTGAAGGTGTTTGTTGCACTTAGAAGAATTGCACCTTTTTGGGTGACATGGACACCTGGTCGCGGCAAGGACTTTGACCTGCTAAAGAGACTTCGTCGCAAGAATGCTGCTGAGAATAGTTTGTGTTTTCTACTTGAAGAAATGTTTATATACATATATATGCCAAGAGTTATATATTTGAAAGAAAATTTTATATCTATTAAAAAGTAAAGTTTAATAATGCTGAAAGTAACAGGAAAAGTTGTCTCCCATAAAGGGAAAAAGAAAATGTTAAATTGCTTTTATATAGTTGCATTTAAAATGTTTTTTACATGTCTTAAAATCAATTGTCTTTTGCTCTGTTCCAGCCCGCGGACGTGCTGTGATTTTCCAAGGAGGAATGTAGCGCCCCGAGGGTTCGGTCGCTACAGAAGTATTGCATCTCACCCAGAGGTGTGATATCTCACTTCCAGGTAAGGATGGAGTGTGGCTCAGGACCCTAACACCCACATGCACTACACCACATTTCCGGGGGACAGGGCGACGATGCTCCCAAGAGTGAGCACAACTGCCCCTGTCCCTGGCTGGAGTGGGGGGAGGGAACACCTAGAAAGGGGGAACCCGGTAGTGTGTGGGTGGGGAGAGTAGATCCCGGGTGCACTGTATAGGGGAGTATATATGGTGGGCACCATCTTAGAGTCAGTGGTAGAAAGTGGGAGAGAGAAGGAGGCTGGGAGCAGAGGCTCTGCATGGGCTCTGCTCCGCAGGCAGGCCAAGTCTTAAGGCCTGGGCCTGGAGGAGAAGGAAGGAAGGAGAGGAACGGAGGAGGCTCCAGGAGTGGAGTGAAGGGACCCCAGGGGTGCGGACCGGCCAGCCGCCACCGCACGCTCGCCGCTACCAGAGTAGGGGGGTCAGGCCAAGAAAGGGAACCGGATCCCTCATCTAGTGGAGGAGAGCAACTACCCTCAGCTAGTAACCGGAGGCCGTGGCATTGTACGTGCACGGCCCTTCACTACACCCGTTAGGAAGGCACCATATAGGACCCAGGGAAACGGAACATACGTTTGCCCGCCAAGGCCCAAGGCAGCTGGACAGAAACGTGGTCAATTGTGGGTACGACAGGCCAGAGAACGGACACATGAAGGGGGTCCTGAAAAGCATTCCAAAGGTACCTGGGAGTTGGCCGAGCCCCTCACCTGGTGAGCACAGCACGACGTGGGCAGCCATTACCTGCAGAAGTGGCTTGGAGTGTAAAACTGAGTAAAGACCGTGGACTGCATCACTGGACTCTGAGTCATTACTGTTGCTCCCGCGTACCATCACCCCCACCATCTGCACTCACTGCCCTGAGGCTATACTCCTCCCGTGGGGAGTTATACTACCCCCTGCTGCGCACACAACATCAGCCTCAGCGGTCTGCCCCTCAGCTGCGGTTCTCAGTGACCGCAATCCACGGGTGGCGTAGTCGGACACTTAAACATTACAAACCCAAAGAAACAGATCCACCACTGGTTTGACCACCCTGAGCCACGGGACCGGGTCGCCGCCACGGAGACTACAACCCCTAGCGTTACACAGAGGCCCGGCTCCGGGTATCCCCCTACACACATGGCCCAGGGGGTGCGTCATTCACAGAGTGCTGTATCCAAGCATATTAATGGTAAGTTGAGTGGAAGGAAAAAGTGTGGTAGAAAAAGGTGCACAAGCAACCGGGAGAACCGCAGCCTTGAAAGGATTGTTAAGAGAAGGCCATTCAAAAATTTGGGGGAGATTCACAAGGAGTAGACTGCTTCTGGAGTCAGTGCTTCAGGAGCCACAAAACACAGATATATCCAGGACATTTGCTACAAGTGTAGCATTCCTTGTGTCAAGCCACTCGTTACCAATAGACAATGCCAGAAGCGTCTTACCTGGGCCAAGGAGAAAAAGACCTGGACTGTTGCTCAGTGTTGTTTTCCGATGAAAGTAAATTTTGCATTTCATTTGGAAATCAAGGTCCCAGAGTCTGGAGGAAGAGTGGAGAGGCACACAATCCAAGCTGCTTGAGGTCTAGTGTGAGCCATGTCATCTGCTGGTGTAGGTCCACTGTGTTTTATCAAGACCGAAGTCAGCACAGCCGTGTACCAGGAAATATTAGTGCACTTCATGTTTCCCTCTGCCGACAAGCTTTTTGGAGATGGAAATTTCATTCTCCAGCAGGACTTGGCACCTGTCCACACTGCCCAAAGTACCAATACCTAGTTTGTAAACAACAGTATCACTGTGCTTGATTGGCCAGCAAACTCGCCTGACATTAACCCCCTAGAGAATCTATGGAGTATTGTCAAGAGGAAGATGAGAGACACCAGACCCAACAATGTAGACGAGATGAAGGCTGCTATCAAAGCAACCTGGGCTTCCATAACACCTCAGCAGTGCCACAGGCTGATCGCCTCTATGCCATGCTGCATTGATGCAGTAATTGATGCAAAAGGAGCCCCGACCAAGTATTGAGTGCATTTACTGAACATACATTTCAGTAGGCCAACATTTCGGATTTTAAAAACATTTTTCAAGCTGTTGTTATAAAGTATTCTAATTTACTGAGATAATGACTTTTGTGTTTTCATTGGCTGTAAGCCATAATCATCAACATTAACAGAAATAAACACTTGAAATAGATCACTCTGTAATGACGCTATATAATATATGAGTTTCACTTTTTGTATTGAAGAACTGAAATAAATTAACTTTTTGATGATATTCTAATTTGGGTGAGAAGCACTTGTATGTCCTGCAGCTATGGTTGATTTTTTTTCTATGAAATAAGTGGGCAGATTGTCAACGCTGAGGTTTGTGACTGGGGTCTGTAATCTAGGGCACAGGAGGGAGTGGAAAGTTTCAAAGAGTCGTCTTGGATTGTCGGCTAGTGAGGTGATGAGGATGGTGAAGTACACTTGCTTGGCCAGATGGAGAGCAGAGCATGGGCGTACCTAGGATCAAAACTAGTGGGGGGGGGCAAGCCATGGTCACAGATACCGAAGAGAAATATATATATAGTACAATGCAAAGATTTCACTTCTTACATTACATGAGTGATATCTGTTGTAAATTCCACAATAGCTCAGAAACCAGCAAATCGCTCCGCACAGTATACTGGCCCCCATAAAATGCCCCATACAGGATACTGGTCCCCATATAACGCTCCATACAGGATACTGGCCCCCATATAACGCTCCATACGGAATACTGGCTCCCATATAACGCTCCATACAGAATACTGGCTCCCATATAACGCTCCATACAGGATACTGGCCCCCATATAACTCTCCATACGGAATACTGGCCCCCATATAACGCTCCATGCAGGATACTGGCCCCCATATAACGCTCCATGCAGGATACTGGCCCCCATATAACGCTCCATACAGAATACTGGCCCCCATATAATGCTCCATACAGAATACTGGCTCCCATATAACGCTCCATACAGGATATTGGCCCCCATATAACTCTCCATGCAGGATACTGGCCCCCATATAACGCTCCATGCAGGATACTGGCCCCCATATAACGCTCCATGCAGGATACTGGCCCCCATATAACGCTCCATACAGAATACTGGCCCCCATATAATGCTCCATACAGAATACTGGCCCCCATAAAACGCTCCATACGGAATACTGGCCCCCATATATCACTCCATACAGGATACTGGCCCCCATATAACATTCCATACAGAATACTGGCCCCCATATAATTCTCCATACAGGATACTGGCCCCCATATAATGCTCCATACAGAATACTGGCCCCCATATAACGCTCCATACAGAATACTGGCCCCCATATAACGCTCCATACAGGATACTGGCCCCCATATAACGCTCCATACAGGATACTGGCCCCCATATAATGCTCCATACAGGATACTGGCCCCCATATAATGCTCCATACAGAATACTGGCCCCCATAAAATGCTCCATACAGAATACTGGCCCCCATATAACGCTCCATACGGAATACTGGCCCCTATATAACGCTCCATAAGGAATACTGGCCCCCATATATCACTCCATACAGGATACTGGCCCCCATATAACGCTCCATACGGAATACTGGCCCCAATATAACGCTCCATACAGGATACTGGCCCCCATATAACGCTCCATACAGAATACTGGCCCCCATATAACACTCCATGCAGGATGCTGGCCCCCATATAACGCTCCATGCAGGATACTGGCCCCCATATAACGCTCCATACAGAATACTGGCCCCCATATAACGCTCCATGCAGGCTGTTCCCCCCCACATAATGCCCCACACAGGCTGTTCCCCCCACATAATGCCCCACGCAGACTGTTCCCCATATAATGTCCCATGTAGGATGTCACCCCCCACTTATAATGCCCCATGCAGGATGACACCCCCCTTCCTTATAATGCCCCATGCAGGATGTCACCCCCCCTCCCTTATAATGCCCCATGCAGGATGTCACACACCCCCTTCCCTTATAATGCCCCATGCAGGATGTCACACACCCCCCTCCCTTATAATGCCCCATGCAGGATGTCACCCCCCCTCCCTTATAATGTCCCATGCAGGATGTCACCCCCCCTTATAATGCCCCATGCAGGATGTCACCCCCCCCTTATAATGCCCCATGCAGGATGTCACCCCCCCTATAATGCCCCATGTAGGATGTCACACACACCCACCTCACCCCCCTCCCTTATATTGCCACAGGCCTCCATACAATAAAAAAAAAATCAAATACTCATCTCACGTCTCACCTGCTGCCACTGCTCCGAACTCCAGCGTCGCCGGCCTCATCCCGCTCTGCGCTGTGACTGCTCAGGAGAGAGCACGGTGTACAGATGTCACCGCGCCCTCTGACCTGAGACGTCACAGTGCAGCAGCCGCGGAGGATGCAGGAGCTGCTGCGCGGAGGAACGGGGAGGGGTAAGTATTGTGCTGGGTGCCGGGGCCCTGAGCAAGCAGGGGGGAGCGGCATTTTCCCGGGTGCGCCGGGTGCTGATGCCGGCCCTGGTGTGCGGCGTGCATCCCTGCTTCTAGGGGGGGGCAGCTGCCCCCCCCTGCCCCACGGTGGGTACGCCCATGGAGCAGAGTTATACGTTTTGAGCATAAACTTATTGTGACATGACAAGAATCTGCATAATTAGTCATATGCAAAATAGTTGCAAGTCAAATTTATGTATGAGATAGCAAAAATGATTGTCTATAAAATGATGGTAGTCTCACATTCGAAGCAGTAGTGTATGATGAGCTATGGAGCCTGAAAGTCAAAAGTTCAAAACATTGTTACCCTTTTGCTCATCAGTGTACTTATCTTGTTTGTCATTCTGTCTTTGATAGGACCACCCTGGAAATGGCCAAAATCTATTGCGATTGCCCCATTTTGGGACATGATGGAATTTTCCTGCATTATTTTAAAAAATTTGGGACAGCCCAAGCAAATTCAGGACTGATGACAACAATACATTATCTAGGTAATGGATGATAATTCAGGATGTTCAGCCGTTAACTGATGGTTTTGCTAGAATACCAATGTTTTAATGAAAGCATTTATTTCATACCATTGCTGATATTTTTGCAGTTCCGCACACTTTCCAATCCGTTTGGTCATATCACGATTAGACCATAAAGGGTTTGTCCACTTCCGGAGACATTTTTTTTACTTAAAGAGAATCTGTTAACAATACCCAAGTGCAAAAATTATTTTCAGCCCAAAATGTATTCATTTAAGCAAAAAAGAGTTCCCCAATGTGGATAGCCCCTTTCACCCCTTTACCCCCGAGGGTGGTTTACACATTAATGACCGGGCCAATTCTGACCACTGTCACTTTATGAGGTAATAACTCTGGAACGCTTCAACGGATCCCACTGATTCTGAGATTGTTTTCTCGTGACATATTGTACTTCATGATAGTAATAAAATTTCTTTGATATGTCTTGCATTTATTTGTGAAAAAATTGAAAATTTGGAGAAAATTTTGAAAATTTTGCAATTTTCAAAATTTTAATTTTCATGCCCTTAAATCAGAGAGATATGTCACACAAAATAGTTAATAAATAACATTTCCCACATGTCTACTTTACATCAGCACAATTTTGGAATCAAAATTTTTTTTTGTGAAAAATGTTACTTTAGACCCCAATTTTTTTATTTTCGCAAGGGTATCAGGAAAAAATGGACCCGAAAATTTGTTGTGCAATTCCTCCTGAGCACACCATTACCCCATATGTGGGGGAAAACCACTGTTAGGGCAACACGGCAGGATTTGGAAGAGAAGGAGCGCTATTTGACTTTTTGAATGTAAAATTGGCTTGAATAATTAGCGGACGCCATGCTGTGTTTGGGGAGCCCCTGATGTGCCTATACAGTGGAAACCTCCCACAAGTGACCCTATTTTGGAAAAACACACTCCTCAAGGATTTTATCAAGGGGTATAGTGAACATTTTGAACCCAGAGGTACGACACAGAATTTGATAACATTAGGTCATCATATTGAATAAGTTGTCATAAGTCTTTACCACTAGTGATCGCTACTTGAGCTTGCATCGGATACTCGGGTATGCACCATGTATCGCGGGTGCTCGAGTGACATGCTTGAGTCTCTGCCACGTATGTTTCACGGTTATTAGACACTCAAAAAAAAACATGCGGGGATCGCTCGTGTATGGCAGGCAATCCCCGCAAGGTTTTTTTGGCTGTAAAACAGCTGCAAAACATATGGGGTGGAGACTCAAGCATGTCACTTGAGCACCTGCTATACTCTGTGCATACACTTGAGCACCCGTTGCAAACTCAAGTAGTGAGCACTTGTGCTCAACACTACTCGCCATATTGTCATCATTTTTTTTCTTTACTTTTGAAAAAATCCCAACCCAAACACAACCCCCAACCCTAGCACAACCCTAACCCAAACCCTAACCCTAGCACAACCCTAACCCTAGCACAACCCTGAACCTAGCACAACCCTGAACCTAGCACAACCCTGAACCTAGCACAACCCTAACCCTAGAATAACCCTAACCCTAACACAACCCTAACCCTAACACAACCCTAACACTTGCCCAACCCTAACCCTAGCCCAACCTTTACCCTAGCCCAACCCTAGCCCTAGCACAACCTTAACCCTAGCACAACTCTGTCAAGACGACATCGGGTCACCATGACAACCACCGGGACCCCGCACAGACAGCGTGGGATGCCAGAGAGGAGGTAAGTATGCAGCGCTTACCTCCACTTCGATTGCAGCATTTCCGGGGTTAATGTGCTGGGAGCGGTGCGGGACTCCTCCTGGCACACAGTACCGGGTGTCAGCTGTGACAATCAGCTAACACCCGGTGGCGATCACCCCACACCGCTTGTGTGTGGACGCGATCACATTCTGCGTAATAGTACGTCCCTGGCCCAATAGGCCCAGGGCACAAGGACGTACTATTACCACAAATGTCAGAAAGGGGTTAAACAAAGGAAATAAGTATTCTTTATTTTTATGTCCACTCCTTGTATGAGCTTGGCCTAGGTGCCCAGCTCTGTAGAAACTAATGAAGATGATCAATGAGTGATTAGCCCTGTGTCTTTTCCCCAGTCTATGTCCTGATTTTACTTAAACTTCTTGTGCTGTGGATATTTTAAAATGAAGCTTGTCTCCTGGAACCTAGACAGGTTGAGTTACAGAACAGCTGAAATATTTAGTTCCGGTTTCTGCTTATTATTTTTTCCCATGTAACGCAGGAAGATGATTCATTTGTTGAATGTAATTTTATTAGCACAAAAAATGAATAAAGTTGTTCTGTGCTCAGCTTGTTTGGTTGCTATTGCTTATTAATCAATGGCTTGAGCATAGAATTTTGATAGTTATGAGCTATTCCCACACAATAGGGGCTAATACACGCTGCTTAGACGTATATAGAACCTGTGCATGAAGGTACAGGCACTGCTATATGCTATATAAGTACAGAAGTATTCCCACCTTCTAAGCAATGCCTCTAGGGAGAATAATATTGTGCATACAGTCCAGTTTTGCCTGTTAGTAGAGGTCCTGTCAGCTCTACTGACATATCTCTTTTGGAAAAAAATTGGCTGAAATGACAATTGTAAAGAACTCTGATCTCTGTGTTGTGGAGCTCCTCGATTATTCCTGCTGGTCATACATGAATAAATTGACAACTGGGTGTTACCATTCTTCTTATCATGTCATATTGTGTAGAGACATACTTGATCACGGTGCCTCAATCAAAACCAAAAGGGATGTCCTCTACTCTAATATTAGGATGTCAGCAATATCAGAATGCTGGGGTGAACACCCACCAATCCGTTCTTATGAGCTGCAGGGTACAGGGCGGAATAGCAAAGCTCCCTATATTGTTTATATATGAATAACAACACATATCTGTATAACATAACCATTATGTGGAATTGTGTAGAAGCTTTCTGTTTTTTGAGACTGCAGCATTTTTACAATTGGCAGGAAAAAAAATTCTAAGAATGGCACAGGTACTGTAGCTACACCATTAGGGCGTTCATCATTTTGAGTTGTCATAGTTGGTTTAAAGGGAATCTGACATATCCCCAAATGCTATTAACCTGCATATATATGGTTAATCTGCAGGCTAATAGCATGCCAATGTTTACCTCTTGGGACCTGCCAACTTTCAGTCATAGAGGCGAGCACTATACTCTGAATGGCAGCTGTAAGCACACCCCAGCCCTTTCATTGACAGCTCGATCTTAATCCGCGTAATGTATCTGTTCAGGGCGAGCTGTCAGTCAAAGTGCGAGGGAGGGCTTACACTACACACGCCACCCACATTACTATGTGTGGTGACTGTAGATCTGTGCTCACCTGTATGACTGATAGCCAACGGCTCTCTGGAGGCATAAATTTCATTTCCTCTTGGCATCCTTTCAATAAGGTGGGCAGACAACATTGGAACGACATGATAGCTAACACTGATCACTACTACTCCATTTGCTTTATTATTGCATATTAGGCATTTTCCATTACTTTTAGGCACGATGATAATAAGTCACTTACAGTTTCAATACCACAGAATTGACACCACAACCCCCCCGATTTATGATTCATGCTTCTGCTGAAACTATAACTTAGGAATTATATGCATAATGCTGCATGATGACATTTTGGAATTCTTCCTCTCCCTCTCACATGTTAGCTCTCCTTGTATTTGATGGTCTGTCTACTGAAAATATAGGCGTCTCACCAGGAAACAGGCAAACAAGTGTCTCTGTATTCCCGCTGTTTGACATGTTGACCCTCTTTAGAGGAAATTACATGGCCCCCTTGTTGCGGATAAGATGTTAGATAAAAATTCTTTGGAGGTTTAGGCAATGAAGTAACCTCTACAAAGACAGTAATAAATTATTTTTTTTATTTCTTTCAGGCTTTGGGATAGAAACATTAGTGTTGATAAAACAAAAAAGCTAAAGAACACAAGAGCTAATTAATGACTGTAACTTAGAACTTGACTCTCAGATTTTAATGACTCTCAATCTAGTTGATTTATGATGTTTAATAAATCAACCCGAAATTTACAGAGACAATGTTCCTTGTCTACCTCCGCATACAGCTCAGCAAACTGATTTACCAGATTTACCACAGGTGGTGTTAATATTGCGTGCAACACTCCCAGCGAACACGTGTGACTGTTACAAGAGGTGCTGCATGTCCTGGGTAAAGTCTGCCAGCAAGTGACGCCGGACAAAATGGAGGATCTCATTAAGCATCTGGTGCAGGTTCTGCAGTCACAGCACCTGCAGCAGCTACAGCAGCACAGGGAGCAGCAGCAGCAACAGCAGATGGCGCAACAGGAGACCACTAGGCTGCTTATGCAGCTGCTCCAGCTACAGCAGTAGGCCCAACAGGACCAGCGCCACAAACAGCAGCAGCAGAGCGATTTGCTCGCAGAGGCGATCCATGGCACGGCAACAGCTCCAGCCCTAAGGTCAGTGGATGACTTTTCTGTCCGAAAGGTGGTAAGGGGGCCTTTGCAGAAAATGACGACATAGAAGCCTTTCTGACGGTATTTGAGAAGGTCGCCGAGAGGGAGAAGCTTCTGCCAGAGCAATGGGCAGAAATGTTGGCGCCATACTTGACGGGGGAGCCTCAGAAGGCTTACTGTGTCTTGGCTTTGCAGGACGCAAAGGAATATGGGAAGCGAAAAATGGAAATTTTGGCGCGCCTGGGGGTGACAATGACTGTCAGGGAGCACGGGGCTTATCACCATGAGAAACTCCCTCGCTCTGAAATGTTTGACTTACTGCACCTGGTCCAAAAATGGTTGCAGCCTGAGTCCTCTAACCCTGCTCAGATGGTAGAGCGAGTGGTTATGGCCCAGTTCGTACATTACCTGCTAAGGCCGATACAGACTTGGGTTGCCCAGGGTGATCCCTGGGACGCTGATGAACTGGTTGGTTTGGTCGAGAGGTATCAGGGGACTGAGGGTTCCTTGGGAAAGCAGCCCACTCCATATTAGGGAACTCACCACGGGGCAGAGGCCCAAAAAGGGGCGGGGTATCCAAGGTCCAAAGGGTTAGGGGAGGCAATGCCCAAGGTCCCTGCGGGTGATATTATATGCTGGAGGTGTCAAGACCTAGGCCATATAGCCGCCTGCTGCCCCCTGACCACAGAGCAGATGGACTGTAGCCTGGGATGGCGGTGCTCTTACTATGCTTACCCTGCCTGGAGTGTGGACTATCAGCCCAGTGAGGGAGCACAGTCATGTCCCGTGACCGTAAATGGGGTACTGGGGGCAGGACTCTTGGACTCAGGGAGTTTGGTGTCTCTGATAAGGGCTACACTCCCTCACCAGTTGATCCCCGGGAAAAACGTAAGTGTCCGATGCATTCACGGGGATGCCAAGGATTACCCGGTTGCCAAAGTGACTTTACAAACTGACTGTGGGGCTGAGTCCCATGAGGTTGGGGTGGTTAAGGTTCTGCTCCACCCGATAATAATAGGGCGGGACTTCAGCCTGTTCTGGGACTTGTGGCAGAAAGCGGGGGTAAAATGTGTCTCAAACAGGAGCCAGTTACGCCATGGTGCATCACAGTCGCAGTCAGAGGCAGATGAGTTCCCCCTGTGTGTCCTTGCTCGTGACGAGGATGAGACGGTGAACCCGGAGGCCGAGATTCTGTAATTGGGAGATCTGGGGAGAACTTTGGTACTACACAGATGCAAGATCTTAGCTTGAAGTATGCCTTTGATAAAGCATCTGTAATCAATGGGGTTGCTCAAGAGCCGGGGGCTGACACCAGGTTCCCATATTTTACACTCAATGGGGAACTTCTTTATCGGGTCACTAAAGCAAAAGGGGAAGTGATAAAGCAGTTGGTGGTGCCGGGTCTCTATAGGCATAGGGTATTGGACCTGGCCCATTCTCATATCTTGGGTGGGCATCTAGGGGTGGACAAAACTCGGGAGCGGGTCCTGCAGAGGTTCTACTGACCTGGATATCACAGTGAAATTGTGAATTACTGCCGATCCTGCCCCACCTCTCAGCTGACGGCTCCCAAATCTCATTTCCACAGCACCCTAGTACCATTACCTGTTATAGAGGTTCCATTTGACCGGATTGCCATGGACCTTGTCGGGCCCATGGTCAAATCTGCCAGGGTGCACCAATACATCCTGGTAGTATTAGATTATGCTACTCGGTATCCAGAGGCGGTACCATTGAGAAACTCCTCCGCTAGAATTATCGCCATGGAGCTGGTGCATATTTTCTCCTGGACAGGCCTGCCAAAAGGAGATCCTGAGGGACCAGGTAACTCCTTTTATGTCAAAAGTGATGAGAGAGTTATGCAAGGCTCTTCAGATTACACAACTCCGGATGTCTGTATACCATCCGCAAACGGACGGCCTGGTGGAGAGATTCAACAAAACCTTGAAGTCGATATGGAAGAAGGTCGTAGAGAAGGATGGGCGAGACTGGGATTGCCTGTTGCCATACCTGCTTTTCTCCATTAGGGAAGTTCCCCAGGGCTCTACGGGGTTTTCACCGTTTGAGCTGCTATATGGACGGTATCTTTGGGGACTTCTGGACATAGCAAAGGAGACCTGGGAAGTGGAGATTACACCCCACCGGAGCGTCATCAAGCATGTGGCCCAGATGCAGGACCGGATCGAGAGGGTGATGCCAATTGTGAAGGAGAGACTTCTACAGGCACAAGAAGCCCAGGCGAGGGTCTACAATCAGGCCACAAGGCTCAGACAATTTAGCCCTGGAGACCGGGTGTTCGTGTTAGTACCCACGGTCTAAAGTAAATTTCAGGCCAAATGGCAAGGGCCGAGCAAGGGGGTCGAGCATCTGAGTGAAGTCAATTACAAAATCCACCAGCCAGGCAGAAAAGAAAGCCATACTAGATCTACCATATCAACTTGCTTAAGCCGTGGCGGGAAAGGGAACTGGCGGAAGCTACGTGTCTGGGGGTCAATCCTGAAGCCAGGGTCAAGGACGTCACAGTGGCAGAGGCACTATCATCGGTCCAAAAACAACAGTGCCGAGAACTGCTGCAGAGAAAACGAGACCTGTTCTCAGCGTTGCCCGGATGTACGCAAGTTGTGGAGCATGAGATCATGGCGAAACCGCATGTACGGGTGAACCAGAAGCCGTATCGAATTCCTGAAGCCCACAGTAATGTGATCTTCAAGGAGGTGCAGAAAATGTTGAGCCTGGGCGTCATTGAGGAGTCTAAGAGCGGCTGGTCCAGCCCCATTGTTGTTGTACCTAAGCCGAACGGAGAATGGCGCTTCTATAACGATTACAGGAAACTAAACGAAGTGTCCAAGTTTGACGCCTATCCGATTCCCGCGTCGATGAACTGATTGAGAGGCTGGGGCCTGCCAGGTACATTACTACCCTGGACCTAACCAAGGAGTACTGGAAAATTCTTCTGTCCCCAGGTGCCAAGGAGAAAACTTCTTTCTCCACACCCGACGGGTGTTTTCAATAGATCAGGATGCCGTTCGGTCTACAGGGAGCCCCAGCTACCTTCCAGAGAGCCATGGATCGGATCCTAGTCTGGCACAAGAGGTATGCTGCCGCTTTCCTGGATGACAGTGATTTTCAGCCCAGAATGGGGAACCCACCTGCAGAAGGTCCAGGCAGTACTGGTTGCACTGAGAAATGCCGAGTTTACCTTAAACCCCCAAAAATGCACCATAGGAAGAGAAGAGGCGAAGTATTTAGGCTACGTTGTTGGAAGGGGCGAAATAAAACCGCAAGTGAACAAAGTGGAAGCAATTCAGAATTGCCCGCAACCAGCCCCCAAGAAATAGGTATTGGCCTTTCTGGGAATCATGGGATACTATCGGCGATTTATCCCAAATTTTGCCACAATAGCGGCACCACTGATCGACCTGCTTAGGGATACGAAGACGGCGATGGCCAAGTGGTCCTCTGAGGCGGAGGTGGCGCGCCAAGAACTGAAGCTCTTCTTGTGTAAGCAGCTGGTCTTGATAGTGCCTGACTTCAATAAAGAGTTTGCGCTCCAGACGTACGCCTCAGAAGTCGGCATAGGAGCCGTCTCATCCCAGGAGGTAAATGGGGAGGAACATCTAATTTTTTATCTGAGCAGAAAACTCTCAGCCTGTGAAAATAACTGTGCTATTGCGGAAAAGGAGTGCCTGGCCGTCAAGTGGGCTGTTGACACCCTTAGATACTACCTATTAGGCTGCAAATTCAGACTAGTGTCAGACCATGATTCCCTAAGATGGATGAGGGAAAGGATGGGAAAAAATGCCCGGGTGACAAGGTGGTTCCTGGCACTCCAGGACTTTAGTTTTTCAGTGGAGCATAGGCCTGGGAAGCTACATACTAATGTAGATACCCTGTCCAGACTTCTCTGTCTTGCTTGTGAAGGTGCCAAAACCCCCAGCTTTGGGCAGAGGGGGGGGGATATGTGACAAAGTCACTGGCAGAGTGTCAGAGGAAGATGTTTCACTGAGGCAATTTGCTTCAGTGATATGAAACATGGAGGTTTCTCCTGCATATTAGGTGCAGAGAAGGTTAATGAGCCAGGTTTGCAAGGGCATGTTTTCACATGACTGGCTAAGTGCAGGACACGAAGCCATCCACCATATCTCCACTCCAGGGAGTGGCCTTGGCTTTAAATAGCCATCCTTTACACTCAGGTGTGTTCAGTGTCTGGAGAAACCTGCTCCAGAGAGGAGCTTGCATGTGTTGTGCTGAACCGTGGGTGCCTAACCCTGAGTGGCCAGAACCTGGCCGATATACAAACTGTGCTGCTTCTTTGTATTTTGTTTTTCCGTTATACCAAATGGGCTGTGTTCACTTTATGGACTCCAGGTTGATTTATGATGTTTAATAAATCAACCCGAAATTTACAGAGACAGTGTTCCTTGTCTACCTCTGCATACTGCCGAGCAAGCCACTTTACCACACCACCTAGCCTTCATGTGTCATCACATGTGGTCACTGTAGTGGCTACATTGCTACATAACACTAGCAAAAAACAAACAAACAAACAGGTGATGGCGCTTCCACCATAGAAAGTCAAATAAAATAAAAATAGTAAAAGCAATGCAATTTGTCTCCAAAAGGATTTTTCACAAAATGCATTGTTTTTATATTATTTTTTAATGCTAAGAAAACAATTAGTTGGAACTCCATTGGAGGAACTTCCTACAGCCCACCAGGTTGGCTGCTGCCCAATGGACAGGGAACAAACCATTCCTAGTGTTGTGCGTCAGTTAGTACAACCAAATCAGGTGAGCATTGCCAATTACTCTCACCTGTTTTACTAATCTCTACCTACTATGCTTTGTAAGGCGGCGGTGTACACACCGTGCAGTAACTGAGGCAGTGACCCAAGCAAGTCCAACATAAACAGCTTTTATTCAGCAACTCACGGTTAAACAGAAAGTCCTCCGGTTCGCAGCCGGGTTAACATGAGTCCATAAACAACGGTTGCCGGGGACAACGGCCACGCCGGGCCTCTCAGAGCCTGACAGGTGCAGAGCCTTCCTAGGCGGTGGTTCAGCCACACTCAGTCCTGCTGAGCTAACCTGCTGTGCTCCTAGCAGGTTGCAACATAGAACAACACTAAACCTTAGTGAAGGAGTTTTAAAGGACCTGTGGCAAGAGCCACTGGAAAATCCTGGTTGGAGGGAGGAGGCCGCCCCACTGCCTTCCTGTGACCTCCTCCAAGAAATGAAGGCCCTGCCGGGTTTTACTTAATCTGCCTTAGCCAGGTAGTCTGACCAGGTCATTGCTCACCTTCATTCCTGCATTGCAGCCGCAGCTGTGTCTGTGACTGCAATGCACTCCAATGGATTTAATAGGTCTCTGTACACATTCTGGTGGATATATAACGTCCCTCGTATACGATTCCGGTCACTGCCTCACAGCTTAGATAGCGCTACACTTTTTTCTCCTTTCCCAAGGGAAATCCATTTTCTATACATTTTCTACATGACAAGTCATGATTGTATGAGACAAAGACTAGTGGGGAACCAGAGGAGCATTGCCACAAAACTTCTGGATTAGGACCTTTTTTGCAAAGCGAAGGCAAAATCGGCAGAAGTTGTTTGATTTTGTGGATTCAAACTTTCCTAATGAATTGGGGAAAATCCACAATAAATCCATGATCAACACATGGTATGAATTGACATTGCAGCTTAATTTTTTCATGGAATTTCTGTAGCATGTGGATGAAATTTGCTTGTCTCAACCACTTTTGTACTACTTTCACTGTGGAATTTCCACCTTAAAATGCAGACAAAAATCCAAAGGATTTTCATCCTGTGGGCACCTGCCAGAATAGTTGTCAGTTGTTACACTTTTTTATATTTGAGTGTTGGCATCTAGATACCTAGTGTATATCCACTCCGGTGATAAATCTACTATAGAATTAACTTCAGATATTGTGTAGAATATTGCTCTGTTGATCTAGTCAATATGTAAGGTGCCCACGGATGTAGCCATGGGCGAGCAACTGCTTCTCCATGCCCTGGCACCCCACAAACACACAGCGTCCCAGTCCATATGTAGTGTGCTGTGAATGTTGCATTGCACTCACTTTTAGGCTGGAGGCCTCCACTGCATCCATGTCCTCAGTAGAGATGAGCGTTGTTCTACTCGAACTGTTCGCCAATCTCAAATTCGAGCTGTTTTGGGCGGTGTTCGAGCCGTTCGGCGAACACGAACGATTTGAGAAAAATTCCGCTGTTCGAGGTTATGTTCGATAACTGTTCGTGCACCAAAACCATAACTGGATTTTTTCTCAGTAATGATGAAAATTAATGTTAATACGCAGTTTGAGTGTACAGCGGGGTGGGGGGAGGGGCAGGGGATGGATCTCTGCAGGAATAATGAAGATCTCCATTTTTTTTTCTCTTTCCCGCATTTGCAGTGGGGAGGTGCAGTCTGTCAGCCTATCAGCAGCGCACACACGGAGAGAACTGCTGTTTTTCACACAAGCAAGGGCATGTGTCATTGGCAGTGTATGTCACATGTCCTTGCCCTATAAGACCAAGCCATTTTCCCCGTCGCCACCATTTTCTCACTGCTGCAGCTGCGTGTTAGACGGCACAGCTGTTGCTGTGTGCGCTATACCTTGTTAATTTCAAGCCAATTTTCGCACAAATCTACAGATAGCTTGGGAGTAGGGAATAGTTGTGATTGCAGTCCTTTTAAGGACTAGGTTACAGCATTTCCTACGACTTTTATCAGGCAGGTCTGTGCTCTTAAATAGATAGATTGTGGGAGTAAAGACTAATTGTAATTGCAGTCCTTTTCAGGACTAGGTTACATCAGTTCCTATCAGTTTTTGCCAGGCAGGTCTGTGCCAGTGCTGTGCAAGTTTTTTTCACAGCATTTGGCTGAATCTAGCAAAGATAATCCTTTTTGGCCTATTGCAGAGTGTGTTAGTCAGTGGAGTAGCCTATCTGTATTGCAAGATATACCACCTGTGTATAGAATACCAATTTTTTTACTGCACCTAGTGAAGTAAAATCTTTTGGGCATAGCATCATTCTATTAGTCCATCTATACTGACCTCCATCAGGTTGCAAATTGAATATAATTTTTTTCTGCATCTAGCTCTGAAAAAATATTTGGCCTTCTAGCAGTGTGTGGGACTTTCTCTATTAGTCCATCTATACTGACCTCCATCAGGTTGCAAATTAAAAATAATTTTTATCTGCATCTACCTCTGAAAAAATATTTGGGCTTCTAGCTGTGTGTGGGACTTGTTCTATTAGTCCATCTATACTGACCTCCATCAGGTTGCAAACTGAATATAATTTTTTTCTGCATCTAGCTCTGAAAAAAAATTTGGCCTTCTAGCAGTGTGTGGGACTTTCTCTATTAGTCCATCTATACTGACCTCCATCAGGTTGCAAATTAAAAATAATTTTAATCTGCATTTAGCTCTGAAAAAATATTTGGCCTTCTAGCAGTGTGTGGGACTTTCTCTATTAGTCCATCTATACTGACCTCCATCAGGTTGCAAATTAAAAATAATTTTTATCTGCATCTACCTCTGAAAAAATATTTGGGCTTCTAGCTGTGTGTGGGACTTGTTCTATTAGTCCATCTATACTGACCTCCATCAGGTTGCAAACTGAATATAATTTTTTTCTGCATCTAGCTCTGAAAAAATATTTGGCCTTCTAGCAGTGTGTGGGACTTTCTCTATTAGTCCATCTATACTGACCTCCATCAGGTTGCAAATTAAAAATAATTTTTTTTCTGCATCTACCTCTGAAAAAATATTGGGCTTCTAGCTGTGTGTGGGACTTGTTCTATTAATCCATCTATACAGACCTCCATCAGGTTGCAAACTGAATATAATTTTTTTCTGCATCTACCTCTGAAAAAATATTTGGGCTTCTAGCTGTGTGTGGGACTTGTTCTATTAGTCCATCTATACTGACCTCAATCAGGTTGCAAACTGAATATAATTTTTTTCTGCATCTAGCTCTGAAAAAATATTTGGCCTTCTAGCAGTGTGTGGGACTTTCTATATTAGTCCATCTATACTGACCTCCATCAGGTTGCAAATTAAAAATAATTTTTATCTGCATCTAGCTCTGAAAAAATATTTGGCCTTCTAGCAGTGTGTGGGACTTTCTCTATTAGTCCATCAATACTGACCTCCATCAGGTTGCAAATTAAAAATAATTTTTATCTGCATCTACCTCTGAAAAAATATTTGGGCTTCTAGCTGTGTGTGGGACTTGTTCTATTAGTCCATCTATACTGACCTCCATCAGGTTGCAAACTGAATATAATTTTTTTCTGCATCTAGCTCTGAAAAAATATTTGGCCTTCTAGCAGTGTGTGGGACTTTCTCTATTAGTCCATCTATACTGACCTCCATCAGGTTGCAAACTGAATATATTTTTTTTCTGCATCTACCTCTGAAAAAATATTGGGCTTCTAGCTGTGTGTGGGACTTGTTCTATTAATCCATCTATACAGACCTCCATCAGGTTGCAAATTGAATATATTTTTTTTCTGCATCTACCTCTGAAAAAATATTGGGCTTCTAGCTGTGTGTGGGACTTGTTCTATTAATCCATCTATACAGACCTCCATCAGGTTGCAAACTGAATATAATTTTTTTCTGCATCTAGCTCTGAAAAAATATTTGGCCTTCTAGCAGTGTGTGGGACTTTCTCTATTAGTCCATCTATACTGACCTCCATCAGGTTGCAAATTGAAAATAATTTTTATCTGCATCTACCTCTGAAAAAATATTTGGGCTTCTAGCTGTGTGTGGGACTTGTTCTATTAGTCCATCTATACTGACCTCCATCAGGTTGCAAACTGAATATAATTTTTTTCTGCATCTAGCTCTGAAAAAATATTTGGCCTTCTAGCAGTGTGTGGGACTTTCTCTATTAGTCCATCTATACTGACCTCCATCAGGTTGCAAATTAAAAATAATTTTTATCTGCATCTAGCTCTGAAAAAATATTTGGCCTTCTAGCAGTGTGTGGGACTTTCTCAATTAGTCCATCTATACTGACCTCCATCAGGTTGCAAATTAAAAATAATTTTTATCTGCATCTACCTCTGAAAAAATATTTGGGCTTCTAGCTGTGTGTGGGACTTGTTCTATTAATCCATCTATAGTGACCTCCATCAGGTTGCAAACTGAATATAATTTTTTTCTGCATCTAGCTCTGAAAAAAATATTTGGCCTTCTAGCAGTGTGTGGGACTTTCTCTATTAGTCCATCTATACTGACCTCCATCTGGTTGCAAATTAAAAATAATTTTTTTTCTGCATCTACCTCTGAAAAAATATTGGGCTTCTAGCTGTGTGTGGGACTTGTTCTATTAATCCATCTATACAGACCTCCATCAGGTTGCAAACTGAATATAATTTTTTTCTGCATCTAGCTCTGAAAAAATATTTGGCCTTCTAGCAGTGTGTTGGACTTTCTCTATTAGTCCATCTATACTGACCTCCATCAGGTTGCAAATTAAAAATAATTTTTATCTGCATCTACCTCTGAAAAAATATTTGGGCTTCTAGCTGTGTGTGGGACTTGTTCTATTAGTCCATCTATACTGACCTCCATCAGGTTGCAAACTGAATATAATTTTTTTCTGCATCTAGCTATGAAAAAATATTTGGCCTTCTAGCAGTGTGTGGGACTTGTTCTATTAGTCCACCTATACTGACCTCCATTAGGTTGCAAATTAAAAATAATTTTTTATCTGCATCTAGCTCTGAAAAAATATTTGGCCTTCTAGCAGTGTGTGGGACTTTCTCTATTAGTCCATCTATACTGACCTCCATCAGGTTGCAAACTGAATATATTTTTTTTCTGCATCTACCTCTGAAAAAATATTTGGGCTTCTAGCTGTGTGTGGGACTTGTTCTATTAGTCCATCTATACTGACCTCCATCAGGTTGCAAATCAAATATAATTTTTTTCTGCATCTAACCCAGCCAATAGTTTTGGCCTAATACCACAGTTTGGCCACTCAGCTCTGCTCAGTTCCCATCCATTGTTTTTTTGTGCAAACAACTCCAGAGTTGTGAATTAGTTAACCACCAAAATGAGTGGAAAAAGGCCTGCTGCTGATGGAAAGGGGAATAGGCGTGTTGGGAAGGGGAAAAAAGGTTGTGTCCGTGGGGTAGGTGTTAAAGCAACAGTAACATCTGCAGAAGAAAGACCATCTTCCAGCCAAACTAAAATGTCTCCTTCTTTTAGCGGACAATGTGATAAGATCCCTTTCTTACGGCCACGCCAATCGCTACAAATTCCAGATGAGGCACAAAAACAGCAGGTGCTTCAACGGATATCAAGTGCTCCTTTAAGTGGGCTCTCCTCCACATCAACTTCAACATCACAAATACTCCAGTCCTCAAAGGTGTTACCCGAATCGCACTTGCTTCCTCACAGCTCCCAAATCTCCAGCTGCCCGTCTGAGTATGAGGTAGAACAGATGGTTGAGTCTGCAGAGCTGTTTACTCATACTATAGCCTGGGAATCAGAGGTCGACTCCAGCGCTTCTGTGAATCCAGACGAGGAAATGATCTGCACTGATGCCCAGAATCTTTATGAGTCGGATCCAGGACCAGACGCAGAAGGTTCTGACCATAATGTAGACCCTCATTCCCAAACTGTAACTCCTGTTGGTGGAGACAATGAGGAAGACGATGATGAGACTCAAATACCTGATTGGAGCGACAACTTTAGTTTTTTGTCAGGGCAGGAACAGGTTGGCTCTGAGGACGACGGGTGTGATAACGCACAGGGTGATGATGATGAGGTTGGAGATCCCACTTACTGTCAACCCACAGTCAGCCAAGAGATGAGGTCAGCAGAGGAGGTGGAGGAAGATGCTAGTGACGACGAGGTCAGGTTGCGCCTTCCTGGACAGAGACGTAGTACTGGAAGCACGTCAACAACTGCATCCTCAAACACAACTCTGCCTCTCACCACAAGTCGTGGTGGCTCTTCAGGTCGCATGGGTGCTAAGCCTTGCATAGCCTGGGCATTTTTTCAGATCGATAAAGATGACCTAACTCGTGTTATCTGTAACATTTGTCAGCAAAAGCTAAGTAGAGGCCAAAAAATACATAGTTTGAGTACTTCATGCATGAACCGGCACATGGACATGAAGCATAAGTTGCAGTGGGAAGCTCAGTGTGCTACAATGCGGCCTAGCCGGCCGGGCCAACCACCGTCTGCCATATCTTGTGCATCCGCGGCCTCTTCATCCTCTGTGAATGGGGGGACAGCAGTCACACCTGTTTTGGGGCGCAGACCTGCCACCTCTTTACCCGCAACAGCCAGCGTGATTGGCAGGTCATCATTTTCTTTGGAGGTGGTAACACCAGCTGGTGTTGAGCGCTGTCCGACATCGATAGCACCACCTTTGGATCAAGGCAACCTAACATGTCCGCCTGCATCTTCCTCACAGACCGGCAGTTTGCCGGGGACACCCTTATCAACCCCGTCTAAGCACAATAGCCAGCCCTCGGTCCCTCAGATGTGGACAAGTAAAAGACCATTTCCTCCTAGCCATGAGAAAGCTAAGAGGTTGAATTTCACCATCTGCAAGCTCTTGGCTACAGAAATGCTGCCTTTCCGCCTGGTGGACACAGAGGATTTTCGAGACCTTATGTCCGTCGCAGTGCCCCAGTACCAGATGCCCAGTCGGCACTACTTCTCAAAGAAAGGTGTGCCTGTGCTCCACCAGCATGTCGCACACAACATCACCGCTTCTTTGAGAAACTCTGTGTGTGACAGGGTGCATTTCACCACAGACACTTGGACGAGTAGGCATGGACAGGGGCGTTACATGTCGCTGACTGGGCACTGGGTAACTATGGTGACAGCAGGACAAGGGGCTGCTGTCCAAGTCTTGCCGTCCCCACGAGTTGTGCGTCAATCCTCTTTATGTCAAAGTTCCTCCACTGCTTCTGCCTCCTCAACCTCCTCTCGGTCTTCCACCTGCACCCAAAGCCAGTCTGGTCATGCCACAAGCTTTCTAACTGCGTAGAAGGGATCCTGCACACCTCCTTACTATGCTGGCAGTAGGGCTCAACGTCATCAGGCGGTTTTTACTTTGAAATGTCTGGGAAATGTGAGTCACACAGCTGAGGAGTTGTGGTCAGCTCTGGAGAACCAATTTCATGAATGGTTGTCTCCACTGGACCTGAAACCAGGGAAGGCCGTGTGCGACAATGCTGCAAACCTGGGTGCGGCCCTTCGCCGGGGCAATGTTACACATGTGCCTTGTATAGCTCACGTGTTGAACCTGGTTGTCCAGCAATTTTTAGCCCACTATCCCAGACTAGATGGCCTTCTGCAGAGGGCACGGTCGCTGTGTGCTCACTTCCGCCGTTCGCATCCCGCAGCTCAGCGATTTACATCTCTACAGAAGTCGTTGGGCCTGCCACTTCACCGGCTAAAATGCGATGTGCCTACCCGGTGGAATTCAACTCTGCACATGTTGCAGCGACTGTGGCAGCACCGAGAAACCCTGGTGCAATACGTTCTGACGTATAGCCTGGGCCAACGAGATCCAGAGGTGGGGCAAATCACGCTGGAGGAGTGGTCTCAGATCAGGGACCTATGCACCCTTCTGCACAGTTTTGAAATGGCGACGAAGATGTTTATTGCTGACGATGCCATTATCAGCATGACTATTCCGGTGATTTACATGCTGGAGCACATGATAAACAGAATTCGGAGTCAGGTGGTGGCACAAGAGGAGGTGGAGGAAGTAGAGGAGGAGGAGTTGTATGCGGAAGGGCTAACATCTGCAAGGTCCAGACGGTCGGCAGCACCAAGGCGGCAGGCATGTGAGGGTGGGGGAGATGGTTTTACCAGGGCGCATGGTAGCAGCCAAACTAGTGAGGAAGGTGCAGGAGCCCAGGAAGAAGTGGAGGACGAACTGATGGAAGACTCATCAGATGAGGGAGACCTTGATCACATTTCTGTTGTGCGAGGTTGGGGGGAGAGGACAGAGGAAGGAAGCATGATTGTTACCTCACCACCAACACAACAGGGACTTGGTGCTCCTGGATGCGCAACACACATGAGTGCCTTCTTGCTGCACTACCTGCAACATGACCCTCGAATTGTGAGAATTAGAAATAACCCTGACTACTGGGTTGCCACACTGTTAGATCCCCGGTACAAAAGTAAATTTGCCGAAATTATTCCTGCCATAGAAAGGGATGCACGCATGCAGGAGTATCAGCAGAGACTGTTGCAGAATCTTACATGTGCTTTTCCACAAAACACCAGTGGTGCACGTAGTGAATCTCACAGTTCCAACTTGCCAACCGTGGGACCGTCAAGTGTTCAGCACTCAAACCGTAACAGAACCACAGTATCTGCTGGTAACATCAATTTTGCGGAATCATTTCACCACTTTTTTAGCCCATCCTTTGCAAGGCCACAGGAGACAAGAAGTCTGACACATAGTCAACGCCTAGAGACGATGGTACAGGAGTATCTCCAAGTAAACATTGAAGCCATGACTGTGTCACTGGACCCTTGCTCTTTTTGGGCTTCCAATCTGGATAAATGGCCGGAGCTAGCCACTTACGCCTTGGAGATCTTGTCATGCCCCGCAGTCAGCGTTCTGTCTGAACGTGTGTTCAGCGCTGCTGGTGGTGTGCTGACAGATAAGCGCACGCGGCTCTCCACTGATAATGTAGACAGACTCACGTTCATAAAGATGAACAAATCATGGATCCGAAACGACTTTTCTACCCCTGTGTCATCCTGGGGAGAGTAAAAGCTTGATGATTGGTTAAAATCACCCTACCAACCGTTTTAAGCTTTCAAATTACTAATCATGTTTATCTGTATCTTGGCTGGAAAATAATTTGGGCTTTGTAGCAGTGTGCAGTACTGATTCTATTAGGCCATCTACAATAAGCTCCACCAGATTTAAAATTACTAATCATGTTTATCTGTATCTTGGCTGGAAAATAATTTGGGCTTTGTAGCAGTGTGCAGCACTGATCCTATTAGGCCATCTATACTAAGCTCCACCAGATTTAAAATTAATAATAATTTTTAGCTGCATCTAGCCCGGAAAATAATTTTGGGGCTCCGAGATGCGCAAGACACATAAGTGCCTTCTTGCTGCACTACCTGCAACATGACCCTCATATTGTCAGAATTTCGAAGTAATAATGACTACTGGGTTGCCACACTCTTAGATCCCCCAAACTTTTCGATCAACCTTTTCATTTTAATAAAGACCAAAAAAATTGTCATTTTTGAAATTATAAGCATTAGCAGGTTATTACAAACTGAAATCAAACAGTTTTCAACTCAAAACTTTATTCTAGGTGATGTTACATTTTCACATAGGACCCCTTGTTCGAAAGGAGCTTCTGAACTCTCTCGTCCATTGAATTTGTCAGGTTTTGGATGGTTTCTGCTTCAATTGTTTTGCATGAGGACAGAATACCCTCCCAGAGCTGTTGCTTAGATGTGAACTGCCTCCCGCCATCATAGACACTCCTTTTGATGATGCTCCAGAGGTTCTGAATGGGGTAGAGGTCAGGGGAGCATGGGGGTCACAACATAAGTTTGTCCCCTTTTATGCCATTATCAGCCAGAGATGCAGATGTTTTATGTGCAGCATGAGATGGTGCATTATCATGCAAAAAAATGATCTTGCTGTGAAATACACGGTTCTTCTTCTTGAACCATGGCAGGAAGTGCTGTTTGAGAAAATCCACATACATTATGGAGTTCATCTTTAGCGCCTTCAGGGATCCTAAAGGGGCCGACAATCTCTCTCCCCATGATTCCAGCCCAAAACATTACTCCACCTCCTCCTTGTTGGCGCTGTAGCCATGTTTGCGTGGGGTGTCCATCAACCAGCCATCCTCCACTCCATCCATCTGGACCATCGAGCGCTGCACGGCACTCATCCGTGAACAAAACAGTTTTGAAATCAGTCTTCATGTAATGTTTAGCCCACTGGAGCCGTTTCTGCTTGTGTGAAGTGGATAGAGGAGGTCGACAGGATGGCGTATGCACAGCTGCAAACCTCTGAAGGACCCTGCATCTTGTTGTTCGGGGGACGTTGGAGGCACCAGCAGCTTCAAAAACTTGTCTGCTGCTATGACAAGGCTTTTTTGCCGCTGTTCTTTTAACCTGACGTAATTGCCTGTAGGAAAGAGTCCTCAATTTGCCCTTATCAGCACGCACACGTGTGTACTGTGAATCAGCTACATACTTCTTGATTGCCAAGACACTTCATCCTGATCATCGCACAATGTTGATTGTAGTCATGCCTTGACCTAAACACTCCACAATTTGTTGCTTCTCAGCAGCCGACACATCCTTTTTCTTTCCCATTTTGG
Organism: Phyllobates terribilis; assembly: GCF_046119375.1. NCBI lineage: Eukaryota > Metazoa > Chordata > Amphibia > Anura > Dendrobatidae > Phyllobates > Phyllobates terribilis. The sequence continues at coordinate 54,676,814 of NW_027362771.1, read as the reverse complement.
CAGAAAATGTAGGCTGCTTAATAATGTGAGACAGCCTTCTTAAGTAGTCTTGCCTTTCATTGGACACACCTGCCAAACTAATTAGCACAGGTGTCTGCAATTGCTTACAGTGATATAAAGAGCCCTGACACACATCACCATCAATGAGTTTAACTGACAAACAAACAAATTCTTCCCTTATCACTCCTAAACACTTTTTGCATAATAATTTGGAACACAGTGTACATGTGCTTTTCCACAAAACACCAGTGGTTCACGTAGTGAATCTTGCAGTTCTAACTTGCCAACCGTGGTCTGTATGGAGTTGTTCAATAAAGGGCCCAAAATTAAGATAACATAGATGGGAGAGGTCTCTATGAATAGGAATTCCTAAGTATTTGATACCCTGTGAGGGCCAGGCAAAGGGAAAGTTGGACTGGATGGAATCCTATATGGATTTGGGGAGGGAGACATCGAGGGCCTCAGGCTTCGCTGCATTGATTTTAAAATTTGACCATGTAACAAAGTGATCTATTTCAGCCATAACAGCATGGATGGATATATGTGATTGAGTGATATATACTAGGACATCATCAGCAAATAGAGAGCACTTGTACTCAGTGCCTCCCACCTCAATCCACCTAATATTGGGGTTATGGCGAATTGATGAGAGCAGGTGCTCCGTCACTAGGATGTATAAGAGAGGGGACAGAGGACATCCCTGTCTTGTCCCATTGGTGATTGTGAAAGGTGATGAAAATGTTCTGATGCACCCCCTGGGCCTTGGGACACCCAGAGCCGGACCCTTTTTGGTGGATGCTGGTGGTTGTAGTCTTCGTGGCTGCGACCCGGTTCCGTGGCTCAGGGTGGTCAAACCAGTGGCGGAACTATTTATGTGGTTTTGATGTTTAAATGTCCGACTACGCCACCCGTGGATTGCGGTCAGAGTGAACCGCCGCTGCAGGGCAGACCGCTGAGGCTGGTGTTGTGGGTGCAGCAGAGCGTAGCATAACTCCCCACGGGAGGAGTATAGCCTCAGGGCAGTGTATGCGGAGGATGGGGGTGATGGTGCAGGGCAGCAGCAGTAACGACACGGAGTCAGTGATGCAGTCCAGGGCCTTTACTCACAGTTCTTATTATCCAGACCACGTCTGCAGGTAACGGCTGCCCACGTCGTACTGTGCTCACCAGGTGAGGGGCTCAGACAACTCCCAGATAACTTTGGAGCGCTTCACAGGACCCCCTTTGTGTGTCCTTTGTCTGGCCTTTCTTACCAACCCTTCTGTCCGGCTGCCTCGGGCCTCCTCTTGGTAAACTTGGCGCCAGTTTCCTTGACCCTATGTGGTGCCTTCCTAGCGGGTGTAGCGAGGGGCTGCGCCACATAAAATGTCACAGCCTCCGGTTTCTAGCTGAGGGTCATTTCCTGCCTCCACTAGTTTCGGGGACCGGTCTCCCCCTTTGGCCTGACCCCTCCACGCAGGTGGATTCGGGCGTGCGGTGGCGACTCGCCCGTCCGCACCCCTGGGATCCCTTCATTCCTCGTTCCTGGAGCCTTCTCCGCTCCTCTTCCTTCCTTCTCCCTCTTCCAGGGCTGGGCCTCTGTTACTAGGCCCGCCTCCGGAGCAGAGCTCATGCAGAGCCCCTGCTCCCTGCCACTTCTGCTCAGACTTCTCTGCACTGAACTAAGATGGTGCCCACCTTTTATACTCCCTTCTCAATGCACCCAGGAACTGCTTCCTCCCTGCTCCTGCACTACAGGGTTCCCCTTCCTCAGTGTTCCCTCCCCCCACTCCAGCCAGGGACAGGGACTGTCGTGCCCATCTCAGAGGCATATTGGTCGCTCTGCCCCACGGCAATGTGGTGTAATGCATGCAGGTGTCGGGTCCTGATCCACACTCCATCCTTACCTGAGAGTGAGATATCACACCTCTGGGTGAGGTGCAATACCTCTGTAGCAACCGAGCCCTCAGGGTGCTACAGTTCCATTTATCTTCAGCCTAGGTGACGTATTGTGATACAGGGCCGTGATTTTGGCTATAAAAGGGTCCCCTAGACCCCTACCCCAAGCTTTTTAAGAGAATCATATATGGCGTGCCAGGAGACTCTATGGAATGCTTTCTCAGCATCGAACGAGAGTATCTAATTACAAATTTTTAACTGCATCTAGCCCAGGAAATACTTTGTGCCTAGTAGCAGTGTCTGCTAGTCAGCGGATTATCCCGGCTGTTAAGCAAGCTACACCACCTGTAGTTTGGACACTTAATTTTTTCAAAGGAAATGCTTCGGGACCACGGGATACTCAGTGAAGAGCATCAGGAGGCACCCCAAGGCATAGGGGCTGGGACTGGCAGTAGGATGCCTTGCGGTGGACAGCCGAGCTCGATCCTTATAAAAGCTTTTTAACTGCAGCAGCTTTAGTGGACGCTACTGGAGCTGGAATTACGCGGCTGCTGGCATGAGACTTGCCCTCCAATAGATCCTTGTAAATGGATTTAAAGTGTATTCATTCAAATTAGAGAGACAATTTAAATTAAAAAGCTTAGAGCTGCCTCCACCACAGGGGGGCTCGCTCGACCCACCAGCGGACAGGCACCAGTATTGGGAGAGGGGGGCTGGCCGTCAGGGTTCACCGCGGCTCTGGCACAAACCCGGCGACACGGAGGTGGCACGGGCAGGAGCGGACTGAACGTGTCGGCTTCTCACTTTTTGGATTTTAGAAGGGCATGACATGCCTATATCTGTGTCTCCCCCTCCTTTTACTCCTCCACCTCTTTTCTTTTCGCATGACTATATGTACTTGTCACTTTCCCATGTGTTATTTGTGTCTTCTGAGCAGTTTGTCAGCTTTTGGACACCTTTGAAGGTGTTTTCTATGTGTTTCTATGTGTTTTTGTTTGCCTGCCATTGGTTTTAACGGTGTTCGAAGGTGTTCGACGAACAGTTCGACGAACAGTTCGGCGAACACACGGGTGTTCGACGAACCGAACCGAACTCGAACACTACGGGGGTGGCTCAACACTAGTCCTCAGTTCCAAGATCAGCCGCACAAACATCAGGGGACACCCGGTTCATTATAAAAAGTTAAACTTCACTGGAGAGTTCAAGTATAACAGTCTTTAACATGCAGTTTCGGGCACAGCACCCTCCATTTTCAGTTTCTCAACACAGTACATTTCAAGCCTTTGCTTACGTTCAGTTTGGACTATCCCTTCACTTGTTCTTCTCGTCAGCCCCAGGGATTTTCTGTCCGGCACCACAAAAATCCCGAAGTCCGCTACATTTCCCTCACGCGTTTCCCCGTCCGGCATCCTCTATATGGAAGGGAATAAGGCAAACTCACAAGTGCTTAGTTTCGGCATAGGCCCCGGATGTTACAGGAATTTCTGCAAGAAATCGGGTACGACCTCATGGTGCCAGAACGATATGTACTTCACGTGCCTCCTGCCCACTGCAGCTTGAACCTGAACTACTCACGAACCTCAAACTAACTCAGACAGACTAAACCAGGAAAAGCTTCCCCTTTTTGATTGACCTAACCCCTCCCATGCTGGGCTGGTCCCAAACATTTAACTGTATCCTATACTGTACACTAATAAGGCCCACCATTGCCTATCTGCCCTAATGTTTCTATCACTAACTAAACACTAAATCATATTCTATACTGTGCCTACCCCTGAGCGGTGTGTATCAGGTTACCTTACGCATTACCAATACAGGACCCACACAGCAGCATCAATACTTATAACACTCTATGCATTTTACATTATACGATAAAAACACAATACAACCGCATATCAGTATTCACACTACAATTGTTGTCTTCAGGGGAAGGTATATGACAGTCCTTGTCACACCCTTACAAATACTCTCTGTTACAGGCTTTAGACTGCCCTTTGTCTCATCCTTTATTTCTAAAAACTCTAGAAGATTTTTACAGTAGTTGTCCACTCCATACTTTTATATTGCTGAACTGTCCATAGGATAGGTCTTCAATATAAGATAGGTGGGGGACTTCCAACTCAGCACGTTATCACATCTGGAGGTGGGTGGACGTAAAAAGTAAATAAATCAGATCTGTATACCATCAGTACAAAATGACTGCTCAAATCAGACACCTGCGCTTGTTGTACCTTTGACCTGGCCAAGCAGTTCAGTGTACCTTGTCACCTACGTGTTTTGCATTAATCTCTGCCCTTCTCTTCCTTGATTGACAGCTCTGGCTTTAGAGGTGACAGAAAAGGGCAGAGATATACTGGATGGCAAGAAAGTAGGTGGGAAGGTGCAGTGTATTACTTGGCCACACAAAAGGCGCACTGAGCGCCAATGCTTGGTTTGAATAGTCATATTGTATTAACCTACCCCCCTTAACTTCTGCAGCTGTTATTACCAGTTTTCTGCTATATTTCTGCTAAATTCTATCCTAAAGTGAGTGGGTTACAGAGAATAAATCAAGTCTTCAAGGACATGTGAATGTGTCTGTGTGACTCATATTCATAATCTGTAAGAGTTAATGAAGCATATATCTGAAGTACTTGAATTGATGAACCAATAGAATAAATACACAGTGGCCATCTCTCCACTCGCACACTGCAATTTAGTAGTGACTAATCTCTCTAAACACCACTTTAGTGACTCACAAAGGAGAGAGACTCAGAGTCTATATATATATATATATATATATATATATATATATATATATATACACTGCTCAAAAAAATAAAGGGAACACTTAAACAACAGAATATAACTCCAAGTAAATCAAACTTCTGTGAAATCAAACTGTCCACTTAGGAAGCAACACTGATTGACAATCAATTTCACATGTTGTTGTGCAAATGGAATAGGCAATAGATGGAAATTATTGGCAATCATCAAGACACACTCAATTAAGGAGTGTTTTTGCAGGTGGGGACCACAGACCACATCTCAGTACCTATGCTTTCTGGCTGATATTTTGGTCACTTTTGAATGTTGGTTGTGCTTTTACACTCGTGATAGCATGAGGCGGACTCTACAACCCACAGAAGTTGCTCAGGTAGTACAGCTCATCCAGGATGGCACATCAATGCGAGCTATGGCAAGAAGGTTTGCTGTATCTGTCAGCGTAGTGTCCAGAGGCTGGAGGCGCTACCAGGAGACAGGCCAATACACCAGGAGACGTGGAGGGGGCCGTAGGAGGGCAACAACCCAGCAACAGGACCACTACCTCCGACTTTGTGCAAGGAGGAACAGGAGGAGCACTGCCAGAGCCCTGCAAAATGACCTCCAGCAGGCCACAAATGTGCATGTGTCTGCACAAACGATTAGAAACCGACTCCATGAGGGTGGTATGAGGGCCCGACGTCCACAGATGGGGGTTGTGCTCACAGCCCAACACCATGCAGGACGCTTGGCATTTTCCACAGAACACCAGGATTGGCAAAGTTGCCACTGGCGCCCTGTACGCTTCACAGATGAAAGCAGGTTCACACTGAGCACGTGACAGACGTGACAGAGTCTGGAGACACTGTGGAGAGCGATCTGCTGCCTGCAACATCCTTCAGAATGACCAGTTTGGCAGTGGGTCAGTAATGGTGTGGGGTGGCACTTCTTTGGAGGGCCACACAGCTCTCCATGTGCTCACCAGAGGTAGCCTGACTGCCATTAGGTGCCGAGATGATATACTCAGACCCCTTGTGAGACCATATGCTACTGCGGTTGGCCTTGGGTTCCTCCTAATGCAGGACAGTGCCAGATCTCATGTGGCTGGAGTGTGTCAGCAGTTCCTGCAAGATGAAGGCATTGAAGCTATGGACTGGCCCTCCCGTTCCCCAGACCTAAATCCGATTGAGCACATCTGGGACATCATCCACCATCCACCAACGTCACGTTGCACCACAGACTATCCAGGAGTTGGCGGATGCTTTAGTCCAGGTCTGGGAGGAGATCCCACAGGAGACCATCCGCAACCTCATCAGGAGCATGCCCAGGCATTGTAGGGAGGTCATACAGGCACGTGGAGGCCACACACAATACTGAGCCTCATTTTGATTTGTTTTAAGGACATTACATCAAAGTTGGATCAGCCTGCAGTGTATTTTTTCACTTTAATTTTGGCGGTGACTCCAAATCCAGGCCTCCATTGGTTAATAAATTTGATTTCCATTGATGATTTTTGTGTGATTTTGTTGTCAGCACATTCAACTTTGTACAGAACAAAGTATTCAATGAGAATATTTCATTCATTCAGATCTAGGATGTGTTATTTGAGCGTCCCCTTTATTTTTTTGAGCAGTGTACAGTACAGACCAAAAGTTTGGACACACCTTTTCATTTAAAGATTTTTCTGCATTTTCATGACTATGAAAATTGTACATTCACACTGAAGGCATCAAAACTATGAATTAACACATGCCTTCACTCCGCGGTCCAGCTCACCCCAAACCATCTCGATTGGGTTCAGGTCTGGTGACTGTGGAGGCCAGGTCATCTGGCGTAGCACCCCATCACTTCCCTTCTTTGTCAAATAGCCCTTACACAGCCTGGAGGTGTGTTTGGGGTCATTGTCCTGTTGAAAAATAAATGATGGTCCAACTAAACGCAAACCTGATGGAATAGCATGCTGCTGCAAGATGCTGTGGTAGCCATGCTGGTTCAGTATGCCTTCAGTTTTGAATAATTCCCCAACAGTGTCACCAGCAAAGCACCCCCACATCATCACACTTCCTCCTCCATGCTTCACGGTGGGAACCAGGCATGTAGAGTCCATCCGTTCACTTTTTCTGCGTCGCGCAAAGACACGGTGGTTGGAACCAAAGATCTCAAATTTGGACTCATCAGACCAAAGCACAGATTTCCACTGGTCTAATGTCCATTCATTGTGTTCTTTATCCCAAACAAGTCTCTTCTGCTTGTTGCCTATCCTTAGCAGTGGTTTCCTAGCAGCTATTTTACCATGAAGGCCTGCTGCACAAAGTCTCCTCTTAACAGTTGTTGTAGAGATGTGTCTGCTGCTAGAACTCTGTGTGGCATTGACCTGGTCTCTAATCTGAGCTGCTGTTAACCTGAGATTTCTGAGGCTGGTGACTTGGATAAACTTATCCTCAGAAGCAGAGGTGACTCTTGGTCTTCTTTTCCTGGGGCGGTCCTCATGTGAGCCAGTTTCTTTGTAGCACTTGATGGTTTTTGCAACTGCACTTGGGGACACTTTCAAAGTTTGCCCAATTTTTCGGACTGACTGACCTTCATTTCTTAAAGTAATGATGGCCACTCGTTTTTCTTTACTTAGCTGCTTTTCTCTTGTATAATACAAATTATAACAGTCTATTCAGTAGGACTATCAGCTGTGTATCCACCAGACTTCTGCACAACACAACTGATGGTCCCAACCCCATTTATAAGGCAAGAAATCCCACTTATTAAATCTGACAGGGCACACCTGTGAAGTGAAAAACATTTCCGGTGACTACCTCTTGAAGCTCATCAAGAGAATGCCAAGAGTGTGCAAAGCAGTCATCAAAGCAAAAGGTGGCTACTTTGAAGAACCTAGAATATAAGACATATTTTCAGTTGTTTCACACTTTTTTGTTAAGTATATAATTCCACATGTGTTAATTCATAGTTTTGATGCCTTCAGTGTGAATGTACAATTTTCATAGTCATGAAAATACAGAAAAATCTTTAAATGAGAAGGTGTGTCCAAACTTTTGGTCTGTACTGTATATATATATATATATATATATACACACATGTATTTATTGTGACAAAGTCACTGGCAAAGTACTGGAGGGGAGATATGTCCCATGAGATTGCAAGTTCCAGTAATTAAACATAGGGAAAAGGTTCCAGCACACGAAGGAACAAAGGGTTAACCAGCCATTGTTAGTGCTAGGATGATTGAACACCTTGTGACAGTGTCACTGGTTTTATATGTGAGGGGAGGTATGTGTCACTCAGGATGCTCTCCTGTGTGAACTAAGACCTACTTTATTTTTCTGTCAGCGTGTTATATGCTCGTAGGCTTACTCTGTTAAAGGGTGTGCGGTTTTATGGGAATGGCAAAGAGGGCGGGACGCCATTCCCCCTACCTCCCCTCAGGGTGTGGCTGAGCAATGTGTAAAAGCTCAGTCCCTTTTTTTGTTGTCTGGAGTGTGGTCTGGAGAGGGAAGTCTCCAGACAGTATTGTGGAAGCTGCAGAGCTTTTCACATGGACTTTAGCAGTGCAGTTTATGCTACCGAGAGCGGGCGGAACCCGCTCATCTATGGACTGAGTTATACTTTGTTTTTTTTTTTTTCCCGTTTAACCCAGAGGGGTCATGTTTGTTTTTCCTGTGAAACCTGCATGAGTTTATGGCTGATAATCAACCAGCAGAAAGGAAACCTAAGAACGTGTGTCCTGAGTCTGCCTCCAGGAGAGCCGAGCGAGTCGTCTTGCCACAGTTGGTGGAGAATGCGGGCAGGATTCCAGGAACACGTGTACCTGCTACAAAGACCGGTGGATGTCCTGGATGAAGGCCGCCAGCCAGCCAGGGAAGTCCAGCAGCATGGAGGAGCTCGTTAAGCACCTGGTCCAGGCCCAGCAGAGCATGCAGCAGCAGGACCAGGAGACGACCAAACTGTTGCTTCAGCAAATCCAGTTGTAGCAAAAGTCACAGCAGCAGCACCAGCAGGAGGCGCAACAGCAGATACAGCTTTTGGCGGATGCCATCCAGAGCAGGGCAGCCACCCCACCCCCAGGTCCGACTGATGATTCTCACTTCAGGAAGGCGGTAAGGCGGGCCATGCAGAAGATGACCCCTGGGGATGATGTAGAATCATTTCTGACTGTTTTTGACAGGGTGGCTGATCGTGAGAGACTTCCTCCAGCACAGTGGGCAGAGGTTCTGGCGCCATATTTATTGGGTGAACCCCAGAAGGCGTATTTTGACTTGGCGCTGCAAGATGCTAAGGAATATGCCAAACTAAAGACAGAGATCTTAGCACGTCTAGGAGTAAATATGGCAGTAAGAGCCCAGCGAGTTCATCACTGGGCGTATGCTAGCAACAAACCCCCTCGTTCGCAGATGTTTGACCTCCTGCATCTTGTTCAGAAGTGGCTACAACCGGAGTCCTCCACTCCGGCCCAGATGGTTGAGCAGGTGGTGATTGACAGGTTCATGCATTCCCTTCCCAAACCAGTACAGACCTGGGTTGCCCAGGGTGATCCCCAGAACGCAGATGACTTCATCGGCCTGGTAGAGAGGTACCAGGTAGTCGAGAAATCTCTTGGGAAACCGGATGCAGTCACTTCTCTCTACTGGGATACCCCAAAGGGGGCGGGTTCACCACGGAAGGGGTCTAGAGCCACCACGGGGGGACGTCCCACTCCTACTGAAGGTGCCTTTAGAACAGTTGGTAAAGATATAGTTTGCTGGCGGTTTCACAACCCTGGACATGTAGCCGCCAGGTGTCAAATATCCCCTGAGCCCATGGACTGCAGCCTAGGCAGAAGGGTCTCCTATTATGCCTATCCAGCCTGTAGCGTGGACTGTCAACCCGGCGAGGGGCCGCAGGCGTGTGCAGTGTCCATTAATGGAGTAAAAGTGCTTGGGCTTTGGACTCCGGGAGTCTGGTGACCTTGATCAGAGCATCCCTTCCCTACCAGTTGATCCCTTCCAAAACCCTGGGCGTTCGGTGCATCCATGGTGATGCCAAGGACTATCCCGTGGCCACAGTAACAGTGGGGACAGACTGTGGTGCCCAGTCCCATGAAGTCAGGGTAGTAAAGGACCTGATACATCCCGTCATATTGGGCCGTGATTTTTCCTTATTCTGGGACTTGTGGGGGAAGGGAACTGGACTAAGTAGTATGGGGAAAAGCCAGGTCCTTGAAGAAGAACCCCCGACGAAGTCTCAGATGGAGGAGTTCCCACTGTGCGTCCTTGTCGGTGATGAGGGCGAGACGGTGACCGAGGAGGCCGACCTCCCTGCGTTAGATATGTCCAAAGAGAACTTTGGGACTGCTCAAGTTCGAGACCTGACCTTAAAAGGGGCGTTCGACCAGGTTACTGTATGCAATGAGGTTGCCCAAGAGCCGGGGGCCGACACCAGATTCCCCCACTTTGCAGTGCAGGGGGAGTTGCTCTATCGGGTGGCCAAACTGAGGGGCGGTGAGATAGTGGAACAGCTGTTAGTGCCGGGGCCATACAGACGGCGGGTGCTAGATATGGCCCATTCACATGTTCTGGGGGGACACCTAGGGGTCGAGAAAACTCAGGAGAGGATATTGAGAAAGTTTTATTGGCCAAGGTGTTATCGAGAAGTTCAAAACTATTGTAGGTCCTGCCCCACCTGCCAAATAACCGCTCCCTCCTCCCACTTCCGTAGCCCCTTAGTCCCACTACCTGTGATAGAGGTTCCCTTTGAGAGGATTGCCATGGACCTCGTGGGCCCCTTAGTTAAATCAGCTCGGGGCCACCAATATATCCTGGTCATCATGGACTATGCGACTCGGTATCCGGAAGCGGTTCCCCTAAGGAACATGTCCAGTAAAAGTATAGCCCGAGAGCTGGTCCATATTTTTGCTCGGACAGGTCTACCAAAAGAGATTCTGACAGACCAAGGAACCCCCTTCATGAGCAAGGTGATGAAGGAGCTTTGCAGAGTCCTTCAGATAACTCAGCTTCGGACCTTTATCATCCACAGACGGACGGCCTAGTGGAACGCTTCAACAAGACCTTAAAGGCGATGCTCAAGAAGGTTGTTGAAAAGAATAGGAGAGACTGGGACTACCTGCTCCCATTTCTGCTTTTCTCGGTCAGAGAAGTTCCTCAAGCCTCCACTGGCTTCTCTCCATTTGAGCTCCTATATGGGCGTCATCCAAGAGGTCTCCTAGACATCGCCAAGGAAACTTGGGAGGCTGAAGTCACACCACACCGGAGTATCATCGAACATGTCGCCCAGTTACAGGAGAGAATGTCAAAGGTGATGCCCATCGTGAAGGAACATCTCCTCCAGGCGCAGGAAGCCCAGGCGAGGGTCTATAACCGGTCGGCGAGACTAAGACAGTTCCAGCCCGGGGACCGTGTTTTGGTGCTGATCCCTACCATCGAGAGCAAGTTCCTCGCCAAGTGGCAAGGTCCATACGAGGTGGTGGAGAAAGTCAGCGAGGTTAATTATAAAGTCCACCAGCCTGGCCGAAGAAAGCCGCATCAAATATATCATATAAATTTGCTCAAGCCGTGGCGGGACCGTGAACCTGTGGAAACTCCTTGCCTGGGAGCCGCACAAGAAGGTAAGGTGGAGGAGGTCACTATTGCAGAGACTCTATCATCGGCCCAGAAGCAACAGTGTCGAGAATTACTACAGCAGAATCGGGAGCTGTTCTCAGAGTTGCCGTGGCATACTCAAGTGGTAGAGCATGATGTGCTGACAGAGCCGCACGTACGAGTGAATCTGAAGCCGTATCGGATTCCGGAAGCACGCCGGGAGGTGATCTCGGCCGAGGTGAAGAGGATGTTAGACCTCGGAGTAATAGAGGAGTCAAAGAGTGGGTGGTTGAGCCCAATCGTCCTCGTACCGAAACCCAATGGAGAGTGGAGGTTTTGTAATGACTACCGCCGGCTGAATGAGGTATCCAAGTGTGACGCGTACCCGATGCCCCGCGTCGACGAACTCATCGAGAGGCTTGGACCGGCAAGGTACATCACCACTCTCGACCTGACGAAGGGCTACTGGCAGATCCCCATGTCCCAGATGGCTAAGGAGAAGACGGCTTTCTCAACACCTGATGGGTGTTTTCAATACACGCTGATGCCGTTTGGACTACAGGGGGCCCCAGCCACTTTCCAGAGGGCTATGGATCGGATCCTAGCCCCACATAAGAAGTATGCCGCAGCCTACCTCGACGACATTGTGGTCTTTAGCCCAGACTGGGCTAGTCACCTACCTAAACTACAGGCCGTTCTGGACGCGCTAAGGAAGGCAGGATTTACCATAAATCTGAGAAAGTGTGCCATCGGGAAGGAGGAGGCCAAGTACCTGGGCTATGTTGTTGGGAGAGGCGAAATAAAGACGCAAATCAAGAAAGTGGAGGCAATTCAAACCTGGCCGCAACCACTCTCGAAGAAGCAGGTGAGAGCATTCCTAGGAATGATGGGATACTACCGGCGGTTTATCCCGAATTTCGCCATGATTGCCGCGCCACTAACGGATCTTCTAAAAGACACCAAATCAACCATGGTGAAATGGACGGAAGAAACGGAGACCGCGTTTCAACAATTGAAGCTAACATTGTGCGAGCAGCCGGTCCTGGTCGCGCCAGACTTCAAGAAAGAATTTGTGGTCCAGACGGACGCTTCAGAGGTTGGTCTAGGGGCTGTACTCTCCCAAGAGATAAATGGGGAAGAACATCCCATTCTCTATCTAAGCCGAAAGCTGTCCTCCTGCGAGATGAACTACGCCATTTTTAGAGAAAGAGTGTTTAGCCATAAAATGGGCCGTGGATACACTGAAATATTACCTACTAGGCCGGAAGTTTAGATTAGTATCAGACCATGCCCCGTTGAGATGGTTGAGAGAGAAGAGGGGTAAAAATGCCAGGGTAACTAGATGGTTCCTAGGGCTTCAAGAGTTTAACTTTCACGTGGAGCATAGGCCCGGGAAGTTACATGGGAATGCAGATGCCCTCTCTAGGATTCCCTGCCTGGTGTCAGAAGGTGCCCAAACCCCCGGCTTTGGGCAGAGGGGGGGAATATGTGACAGTGTCACTGGTTTTATATGTGAGGGGAGGTATGTGTCACTCAGGATGCTCTCCTGTGTGAACTAAGACCTACTTTATTTTTCTGCCAGCGTGTTATATGCTCGTAGGCTTACTCTGTTAAAGGGTGTGCGGTTTTATGGGAATGGCAAAGAGGGTGGGACGCCATTCCCCCTACCTCCCCTCAGGGTGTGGCTGAGCAATGTGTAAAAGCTCAGTCCCTTTTTTTTTCTCTGGAGTGTGGTCTGGAGAGGGAAGTCTCCAGACAGTATTGTGGAAGCTGCAGAGCTTTTCACATTGACTTTAGCAGTGCAGTTTATGCTACCGAGAGCGGGCAGAACCCGCTCATCTATGGACTGAGTTATACTTTGTTTTTTTCCGTTTAACCCAGAGGGGTCATGTTTGTTTTTCCTGTAAAACCTGCATGAGTTTATAGCTGATAATGAACCAGCAGAAAGGAAACCTGAGAATGTGTGTCCTGAGTCTGCCTCCAGGAGAGCCGAGCGAGTCGTCTTGCCACAACCTGTAGAGAAAGAGGAGGTCAGAGGATAAAATTCACAGCGTTCAGAGCATTTGGTCTAGCGTGGGCCTGGAGGTAACAGCTCTGGAGCTGTTTGTTTCACACATGCTGGATGTATTGAGATTGCAAATCTCCTGGATTGAATGCCTTTGTTAAAGGACATGGAAGCTAGACTCTAAGCCAGGTGAGCTAACCAGCACTATTGTATGGACTTGTTATTTTTTGTTTTACTTTCTGCCGGACAAAGGCTGTATTTACGTTTTCTGGTGACGTGGTTTATGAGGATTGCAATAAACCAGCCGCACTTTAAATATAAACAGTTCCTGTGTCTGCCTCTTTAAGAAGCCGAATGAGTCGATCTACCACTACCAATATATATACTGTATATATATACAGTGGGGGAAAAAAGTATTTAGTCAGCCACCAATTGTGCAAGTTCTGCAACTTAAAAAGATGAGAGAGGCCTGTAATTGACATCATAGGTAAACCTCAACTATGAGAGACAAAATGAAAAAACAAATCCTGAAAATCACATTGTCTGATTTGGCAAGAATTTTTTTTTCAAATTTTGGTGGAAAATAAGTATTTGGTCAATTACAAAAGTTCATCTCAATACTTTGTTATATATCTTTTATTGGCAATGACAGAGGTCAAACGTTTTCTGTAAGTCTTCACAAGGTTGGCACACACTATTGCTGGTATGTTGGCCCATTCCTCCATGCAGATCTCCTCTAGAGCAGTGATGTTTTGGGGCTGTCGCTGGGCAACACGGACTTTCAACTCCCTCCAAAGGTTTTCTATAGGGTTTAGATCTGGAGACTGGCTAGGCCACTCCAGGACATTGAAATGCTTCTTAAAAAGCCACTCCTTCGTTGCCCTGGTGGTGTGATTGGGATCACTGTCATGCTGAAAGACCCAGCCACGTTTCATCTTCAATGCCCTTGCTGATGGAAGGAAGTTTGCACTCAGAATCTCAAGATAAATGGCCCCATTCATTCTTTCATGTACATGGATCAGTCGTCCTGGTCGCTTGGCTGAGAAACAGCCCCAAAGCATGATGTTGTCACCCCCATGCTTCACAGTATGTATAGTGTTCTTTGGATGCAACTCAGCATTCTTTCTCCTCCAAACATGGCAAGTTGTGTTTCTACTAAACAGTTCTACTTTGGTTTCATCTGACCATATGACATTCTCCCAATACTCTTCTGGATCATCCAAATGCTCTCTAGCAAACTTCGGACGGGCCCGGACATGTAATGGCTTAAGCAGGGGGACACATCTGGCATTGCAGGATCTGAGTCCCTGGCGACGTAGTGTGTTACTGATGGTAACCTGTGTAACGTTGGTCCCAGCTCTCTGCAGGGCATTCACTAGGTCCCCCCGTGTGGTTCTGGGATTTTTGCTCACTGTTCTTGAGATAATTTTGACCCCATGGGGTGAGATCTTGTGGGGAGCCCCAGATCGAGGGAGATTATCAGTGGTCTTGTATGTCTGCCATTTTCTAATTATTGCTCCCACAGATGATTTCTTCACACCAAGCTGCTTGCCTATTGCAGATTCAGTCTTCCCAGCCAGGTGCAGGGCTACAATTTTGTTTCTGGTGTCCTTCGACAGCTCTTTGGTCTTTGCCATAGTGGAGTTTGGAGTGTGACTGTTTGAGGCTGCGGACAGGTGTCTTTTATACTGATAACAAGTTCAAACAGGTGCCAGTACTACAAGTAATGAGTGGAGGACAGAGGAGCCTCTTAAAGAAGAAGTTACAGGTCTGTGAGAGCCAGAAATCTTGCTTGTTTGTAATTGACCAAATACTTTTTTTCCACCAAAATTTGAAAAAAATTTCTTTCCAAATCACGTGTATATATATATATATATATATATATATATACACATATATTCATATATAGATATATAAAAATACACACACTGCACATATATATACACTTGCACTGCACACATATATACACATGCTGCATATATATACACACACACATATATATATATATATATATATATACACACACACACGCACACATATAGATACATACATACACACTGCATACTCGTATGTTTACATACAGTTCTCAAATGCACCATACACTCATGCATGCACTTTTCACATATATGCAGACATTTCACACATGTATACACACAATTATACATACACTGACCATATGAAATAAATAACACCACTCTTTTCCAGCACATATCTTCTTTCAGCGTTTACTTTCTGTTGTGTCAACATTTTTCTCCTCTCAAGTTGCTTGTGGTGACAGTTGGGGAGGGGTACAATCACTACTCCAGCAGGATTCAGTGCTGGATAGTGTGAGCAAGGGAAACACAAGAGCACTCCAGCTCACTGCCTGGTGAGTTATGGAGCACATACCCAGAGCTGCACACTGGACTGAGCACATCCAGCTCAGTCACAGTGCCTGGGCTCAGATCAGCAGATTGCCCTTCACTTTCCTTGATGCACTGCATCATGAGAGAATGACGTCAGCACAGCAGAGGAGTTGGGGAATTCTCCTCCTTGGCCTGGAGGCGACTTTAGCTGAAGTCGGCTGAGTTGAGTTGAGGCTGGTGCCAAGAAAAGGAGTTTTTCTCCCACTTGGTATATACCTTGTTTATAATGTTTTTGTCAAATTCTAAATGTTATTACATCTCCATTTAATTAAAATAATAAAAAAAATTAGTGATAGGTTCCCTTTAACTATAATTAATATGTTAATATTATTATTGAGCAGAGTTTATTGGTTCAGCCCTCCACAACAGTCACAGTCTTTCCTCTCGGGAAAATTAATTGCCCACCCCTGGTCTAGAGGACCAACTGTGTGCATGCCACAGTTCCTGGTGGCGCGCTCTCCCCCTCTTAAAGGGCCAGCGCTCGTGACCAGCCCAGGGGATGGGGATGACTCGGGTACCCGGGCCTTTAGCCTGGCCTTGGGGATGTTGCGGTGGTCGGCTCCTGGGCCCGTACCCTGGGGTCTCTCTTTAAAAGGGTGGATAATAGATTTCTTAATTTTTATGAAAGTTCGTGACGCCACCTGTGGCTTCTGGTGAGAATGTGAGAATCACGAGCGCTGCGCAGTCCACTGAGGATGGTGATAAGGCAGCTCGATGGTATAGCTCCCCACAGGTGGAGCTAGGCCTCAGGGCAGCGTATGAAGAGGGAATGCAGGACAGACGAGACCCAGCCGGATCAGAGCAAGAACAGGGACAGACACGATAGTCACTTCAGTACCTTTTACTGATGGAAATTCAGGCACGTCCCGGAGCACTGTAGGGTGAAGGGTGCATATCAGGATCCTCCCCAATGAGCGGGTTTAGGGCCTCCTGTTTCTTGCCTCTGCGTAGTAAGTTTCTGACCTGCTTGGAGCTAAGCCTAACTTTGTCTCTGCCCTGCGCTGGCTGACTTTGTGGTAGGGCCTTTCCTTGGAGTACACGCTCCTCAGCTTGCGGGGCCTATGTGTCTCCTGGCTCTGTTACGTATCAGCACTTTAGCGATCCTGGGACTTATAGTTCTCCAGGGATTCCGGTTATGCCTTACTGGGTCACAGAGATCCCGGTAAACTTCGGACCCGGTGTCCGGTAAATTCGGGGTGAGCTAGTTAAGCTCCTCTGCCCCCTATGTACAAGCTCTCCACTCGCCTTCGGCCTTCTCAGGCCCTCACTAGGCTACTCACACTAACGGCAGCTTGCCGCGCTTCACCGATCTTATGGCGCCGGTGAAGGAACAATAGGAAACATAAGCAATACAAGAACAATCTTCCCTTTATGGAAGGCACCAAGCTTAAACGTTGCATAACAATAACTAATACGAAGTGTCCTCAGAACTCAAGCCTCTTGTGGTGAGGTTCCCAGACAGGATGTCCATCTCACAGGGTAGAGTACTTGGTGGTTTTGAGGGACCTGTCCCAAACCCTCAACGTAGGCCCTGGGGTGGCTGCAGGGCATGAAGATCCCGAGTTGGACCTCCAATAGAGCCACTACCGACAGGTTTTCCTTCTGAGGTCACCTAAAAGGAGCACTCCAGGGAGTGCAATTATATACAAAAGCAGTTTTTGGGCTGCACACAGTCCTCAGCCACGAAGTTCTTTATGCCAACAATAAAGGAGTTAATAAGGTAAAGCACAAATTAATGAAGGCAGACATATGCATTGAAAATACACAATTATACAATACATTTCAATTTAAATACACAATACCCCAGGGGTAACTATCTACACTTTCAGAAATTTTGACCATCTACTGCGTGTACCTAGCAGGGGGTTTACCTCTCGTGCTACGTGCTGATCTGCGTAGTGCAGTGGTCTGTGGGGTATCAAAGTCTGCATTCTCAGTTACCCTACCAGTTCTATGTGTGACCATATTGTAAAACTGCCTTAACCTCTCTCTTGGACTGGCAAGTCTACCATTGGCTGGGCCCTCTTGCTCTGCTCCTATACGGGGATCCTTCATCCGGGGATACTTCTTGAGCTGGCTCTTCTGCAGCACTTACAGGTTCAACTTGCTGTGGAGGGTTGTCTGGCTGTTCGTAGAATTGGAGTACTGGGATGATTACTGCACCTCCTATTTGAGGCCAATCTGCTGGGAAGTCTCCTAGGTCAGTGTGGATCACTGTTTCTTTAGGTTCTTCCGGGATTGTGAGAGGCACTTCTTCCTGGGGTTTCAGTAAGTCTGGACACAACTTTAGGTGGTCCCTGGACACTGTAGCAGATGTTTTTCCTCCATCTCGACTGATTATGCAAGTCTTCTTATTGTCAAATCTTGACGGTAACACAGTGTAGGGTTCTTTTTCCCACTGGTCATCAAGTTTGTGGTTGCGTCTTTTCCTTTTTAATACTGTTTCACCAGGTGTGAAGGGTTCTGCGGGTGCGTTTTTGTTGTAGTGCGCCTCCTGCTTTTCTCTCACCCGAGTGAGACTGTCCTCGACACAGGCTTTTACTCTTCTGTACTTCTCTTGTCTGGTCGTGTCCCAGTCTTCAGTGGTCATATCAGCTTCAGGCTCAACAACACCAAGCTCCAGATCCATGAGCAACTTTCCTGGCCTTGCCCGCATGAGGTATGCCGGAGTGCAATTGGTGGAACTTACTGGTATATGATTGTACAGATCCACTAGGTCAGGTAGTAGGTCTGGCCACTGATTTCTCTCCTCAAGTGGTATGGTCTTTAGCAGGTCGATGATGATGTTGTTCATCTTTTCGCAGAGACCGTTGGTTTGTGGATGGTACGGTGTAGTTCTTATCTTTTTACAACCGTATAAATGGCATAACTCATTGAACAACTCAGCCTCAAAGGCCGGGCCTTGGTCCATCAGCACCTGCTCAGGATAACCATGGGGTCTACAGAAATACGCTTGGAACGTCTTTGCTGCTGTCTCTGCCGTCAGGTCTTTGACAGGGGCGACCACCAGGAAACGTGAGTAGTGATCCACCATGGTCAGAGCATAGGAGTACCCTGACCTGCTGGGGGACAGCTTGACATGGTCCAGGGCCACGATCTCCAAGGGCCGAGTCGTCTTGATAGGTTGCAGGGGTGCCTTCTGGCTACTGTAGTCTTTTCTTCTAAGGCCACAGGGTCCACAGTCCCGGCACCACCTCTCAATGGAGCTGCGCATTCCAACCCAGTAGAATCGACACTTCAGCAGGGTCTCTAGCTTTTTCCAGCCAAAGTGCCCCGCCTGATCATAGAATCATAGAATGGTAGAGTTGGAAGGGACCTCCTGGGTCATTTGGTCCAACCCCCTGCTCAAAGCAGGATTCACTAGATCATCTCAGACAGATGTCTGTCCAGCCTCTGTTTGAAGACGTCCATTGAAGGGGAACTCACCACCTCTTGTGGCAGCCTGTTCCACTCATTAATAGAGATGAGCGTTGTTCTACTCGAACTGTTCGCCAATCTCAAATTCGAGCTGTTTTGGGCGGTGTTCGAGCCGGTCGGCGAACACGAACAATTTGAGAAAAATTTGGCTGTTCGAGGTTATGTTCGATAACTGTTCGTGCACCAAAATCATAACTGGATTTTTTCTCAGTAATGATGAAAATTAATGCTAATACGCAGTTTGAGTGTACAGCGGGGCGGGGGGAGGGGCAGGGGATGGATCTCTGCAGGAACAATGAAGATCTCCATTTTTTTTTCTCTTTCCCGCATTTGCAGTGGGGAGGTGCAATCTGTCAGCCTATCAGCAGCGCACACACGGAGCGAAGTGCTTTTTTTCACACAAGCAAGGGCATGTGTGATTGGCAGTGTATGTCACATGTCCTTGCCCTATAAGACCAAGCCATTTTCCCCGTCGCCACCATTTTCTCACTGCTGCAGCTGCGTGTTAGACGGCACCGCTGTTGCTGTGTGCGCTATACCTTGTTAATTTCAAGCCAATTTTCGCACAAATATACAGATAGCTTGGGAGTAGGGAATAGTTGTGATTGCAGTCCTTTTAAGGACTAGGTTACAGCATTTCCTACGACTTTTATCAGGCAGGTCTGTGCTCTTAAATAGATAGATTGTGGGAGTAAAGACTAATTGTAATTGGAGTCCTTTTCAGGACTAGGTTACATCAGTTCCTATCAGTTTTTGCCAGGCAGGTCTGTGCCAGTGCTGTGCAAGTTTTTTTCACAGCATTTGGCTGAATCTAGCAAAGCTAATCCTTTTTGGCCTATTGCAGAGTGTGTTAGTCAGTGGAGTAGCCTATCTGTGTTGCAAGATATACCACCTGTGTATAGAATACCAATTTTTTTACTGCACCTAGTGAAGTAAAATCTTTTGGGCATAGCATCATTCTATTAGTCCATCTATACTGACCTCCATCAGGTTGCAAACTGAATATAATTTTTTTCTGCATCTAGCTCTGAAAAAATATTTGGGCTTCTAGCAGTGTGTGGGACTTGGTCTATTAGTCCATCTATACTGACCTCCATCAGGTTGCAAATTAAAAATAATTTTTTTCTTCATTTAGCTCTGAAAAAATATTTGGGCTTCTAGCAGTGTGTGGGACTTGTTCTATTAGTCCTTCTATACTGACCTCCAGCAGGTTGCAAATTGAATATAATTTTTTTCTGCATCTAGCTCTGAAAAAATATTTGGGCTTCTAGCGGTGTGTGGGACTTGGTCTATTAGTCCATCTATACTGACCTCCATCAGGTTGCAAATTAAAAATAATTTTTTTCTGCATCTAGCTCTGAAAAAATATTTGGGCTTCTAGCAGTGTGTGGGACTTGGTCTATTAGTCCATCTATACTGACCTCCATCAGGTTGCAAATTAAAAATAATTTTTTTCTTCATTTATCTCTGAAAAAATATTTGGGCTTCTAGCAGCGTGTGGGACTTGTTCTATTAGTCCATCTATACTGACCTCCATCAGGTTGCAAATTAAAAATAATTTTTTTCTGCATCTAGCTCTGAAAAAATATTTGGGCTTCTAGCAGTGTGTGGGACTTGGTCTATTAGTCCATCTATACTGACCTCCATCAGGTTGCAAATTAAAAATAATTTTTTTCTGCATCTAGCTCTGAAAAAATATTTGGGCTTCTAGCAGTGTGTGGGACTTGGTCTATTTGTCCATCTATACTGACCTCCATCAGGTTGCAAATTGAATAAAAAAATTTTCTGCATCTAGCTCTGAAAAAATATTTGGGCTTCTAGCGGTGTGTGGGACTTGGTCTATTAGTCCATCTATACTGACCTCCATCAGGTTGCAAATTAAAAATAATTTTTTTCTGCATCTAGCTCTGAAAAAATATTTGGGCTTCTAGCAGTGTGTGGGACTTGGTCTATTAGTCCATATATACTGACCTCCATCAGGTTGCAAATTAAAAATAATTTTTTTCTTCATTTAGCTCTGAAAAAATATTTGGGCTTCTAGCAGTGTGTGGGACTTGTTCTATTTGTCCTTCTATACTGACGTCCAGCAGGTTGCAATTTGAATATAATTTTTTTCTGCATCTAGCTCTGAAAAAATATTTGGGCTTCTAGCGGTGTGTGGGACTTGGTCTATTAGTCCATCTATACTGACCTCCATCAGGTTGCAAATTAAAAATAATTTTTTTCTGCATCTAGCTCTGAAAAAATATTTGGGCTTCTAGCAGTGTGTGGGACTTGGTCTATTAGTCCATCTTTACTGACCTCCATAAGGTTGCAAATTAAAAATAATTTTTTTCTGCATCTAGCTCTGAAAAAATATTTGGGCTTCTAGCAGTGTGTGGGACTTGGTCTATTAGTCCATCTATACTGACCTCCATCAGGTTGCAAATTAAAAATAATTTTTTTCTTCATTTAGCTCTGAAAAAATATTTGGGCTTCTAGCAGTGTGTGGGACTTGTTCTATTAGTCCTTCTATACTGACCTCCAGCAGGTTGCAAATTGAATATAATTTTTTTCTGCATCTAGCTCTGAAAAAATATTTGGGCTTCTAGCGGTGTGTGGGACTTGGTCTATTAGTCCATCTATACTGACCTCCATCAGGTTGCAAATTAAAAATAATTTTTTTCTGCATCTAGCTCTGAAAAAATATTTGGGCTTCTAGCGGTGTGTGGGACTTGGTCTATTAGTCCATCTATACTGACCTCCATCAGGTTGCAAATTAAAAATAATTTTTTTCTGCATCTAGCTCTGAAAAAATATTTGGGCTTCTAGCAGTGTGTGGGACTTGGTCTATTAGTCCATCTATACTGACCTCCATCAGGTTGCAAATTGAATAAAAAAATTTTCTGCATCTAGCTCTGAAAAAATATTTGGGCTTCTAGCGGTGTGTGGGACTTGGTCTATTAGTCCATCTATACTGACCTCCATCAGGTTGCAAATTAAAAATAATTTTTTTCTGCATCTAACCCAGCCAATAGTTTTGGCCTAATACCACAGTTTGGCCACTCAGCTCTGCTCGGTTACCATCCATTGTTTTTTTGTGCAAACAACTCCAGAGTTGTGAATTAGTTAACCACCAAAATGAGTGGAAAAAGGCCTGCTGCTGGTGGAAAGGGGAATAGGCGTGTTGGGAAGGGGAAAAAAGGTTGTGTCCGTGGGGTAGGTGCAGAAGAAAGACCATCTTCCAGCCAAACTAAAATGTCTACTTCTTTTAGCGGACAATGTGATAAGATCCCTTTCTTACGGCCACGCCAATCGCTACAAATTCCAGATGAGGCACAAAAACAGCAGGTGCTTCAACGGATATCAAGTGCTCCTTTAAGTGGGCTCTCCTCCACATCAACTTCAACATCACAAATACTCCAGTCCTCAAAGGTGTCACCCAAATCGCACTTGCTTCCTCACAGCTCCCAAATCTCCAGCTGCCCGTCTGAGTATGAGGTAGAACAGATGGTTGAGTCTGCAGAGCTGTTTACTCATACTATAGCCTGGGAATCAGAGGTCGACTCCAGCGCTTCTGTGAATCCAGACGAGGAAATGATCTGCACTGATGCCCAGAATCTTTATGAGTCGGATCCAGGACCAGACGCAGAAGGTTCTGACCATAATGTAGACCCTCATTCCCAAACTGTAACTCCTGTTGGTGGAGACAATGAGGAAGACGATGATAAGACTCAAATACCTGATTGGAGCGACAACTTTAGTTTTTTGTCAGGGCAGGAACAGGTTGGCTCTGAGGACGACGGGTGTGATAACGCACAGGGTGATGATGATGAGGTCGGAGATCCCACTTACTGTCAACCCACAGTCAGCCAAGAGATGAGGTCAGCAGAGGAGGTGGAGGAAGTAGAGGAGGAGGAGTTGTATGCGGAAGGGCTAACATCTGCAAGGTCCAGACGGTCGGCAGCACCAGGGCGGCAGGCATGTGAGGGTGGGGGAGATGATTTTACCAGGGCGCATGGTAGCAGCCAAACTAGTGAGGAAGGTGCAGGAGCCCAGGAAGAAGTGGAGGACGAACTGATGGAAGACTCATCAGATGAGGGAGACCTTGATCACATTTCTGTTGTGCGAGGTTGGGGGGAGAGGACAGAGGAAGGAAGCATGATTGTTACCTCGCCACCAACACAACAGGGACTTGGTGCTCCTGGATGCGCAACACACATGAGTGCCTTCTTGCTGCACTACCTGCAACATGACCCTCGAATTGTGAGAATTAGAAATAATCCTGACTACTGGGTTGCCACACTGTTAGATCCCCGGTACAAAAGTAAATTTGCAGAAATTATTCCTGCCATAGAAAGGGATGCACGCATGCAGGAGTATCAGCAGAGACTGTTGCAGAATCTTACATGTGCTTTTCCACAAAATACCAGTGGTGCACGTAGTGAATCTCACAGTTCCAACTTGCCAACCGTGGGACCGTCAAGTGTTCAGCACTCAAACCGTAACAGAACCACAGTATCTGCTGGTAACATCAATTTTGCGGAATCATTTCACCACTTTTTTAGCCCATCCTTTGCAAGGCCACAGGAGACAAGAAGTCTGACACATAGTCAACGCCTAGAGACGATGGTACAGGAGTATCTCCAAGTAAACATTGAAGCCACGACTGTGTCACTGGACCCTTGCTCTTTTTGGGCTTCCAATCTGGATAAATGGCCGGAGCTAGCCACTTACGCCTTGGAGATCTTGTCATGCCCCGCAGCCAGCGTTCTGTCTGAACGTGTGTTCAGCGCTGCTGGTGGTGTGCTGACAGATAAGCGCACGCGGCTCTCCACTGATAATGTAGACAGACTCACGTTCATAAAGATGAACAAATCATGGATCCGAAACGACTTTTCTACCCCTGTGTCATCCTGGGGAGAGTAAAAGCTTGATGATTGGTTAAAATCACCCTACCAACCGTTTTAAGCTTTCAAATTACTAATCATGTTTATCTGTATCTTGACTGGAAAATAATTTGGGCTTTGTAGCAGTGTGCAGCACTGATCCTATTAGGCCATCTATAATAAGCTTCACCAGATTTAAAATTAAAAATAATTTTTAGCTGCATCTAGCCCGGAAAATAATTTTGGGGCTCCGAGATGCGCAAGACACATAAGTGCCTTCTTGCTGCACTACCTGCAGCATGACCCTCATATTGTCAGAATTCGAAGTAATCATGACTACTGGGTTGCCACACTCTTAGATCCCCCAAACTTTTCGATCAACCTTTTCATTTTAATAAAGACCAAAAAATGGTCATTTTTGAAATTATAAGCATTAGCAGGTTGTTAGAAACTGAAATCAAACAGTTTTCAACTCAAAACTTTATTCTAGGTGATGTTACATTTTCACATAGGACCCCTTGTTCGAAAGGAGCTTCTGAACTCTCTCGTCCATTGAATTTGTCAGGTTTTGGATGGTTTCTGCTTCAATTGTTTTGCATGAGGACAGAATACCCTCCCAGAGCTGTTGCTTAGATGTGAACTGCCTCCCGCCATCATAGACACTCCTTTTAATGATGCTCCAAAGGTTCTGAATGGGGTAGAGGTCAGGGGAGCATGGGGGTCACACCATAAGTTTGTCCCCTTTTATGCCCATATCAGCCAGAGATGCAGATGTTTTATGTGCAGCATGAGATGGTGCATTATCATGCAGAAAAATGATCTTGCTGTGAAATACACGGTTCTTCTTATTGAACCATGGCAGGAAGTGCTGTTTGAGAAAATCCACATACATTATGGAGTTCATCTTTAGCGCCTTCAGGGATCCTAAAGGGGCCGA
Organism: Phyllobates terribilis; assembly: GCF_046119375.1. Taxonomy (NCBI): domain Eukaryota; kingdom Metazoa; phylum Chordata; class Amphibia; order Anura; family Dendrobatidae; genus Phyllobates; species Phyllobates terribilis. The sequence continues at coordinate 54,651,978 of NW_027362771.1, read as the reverse complement.
CAATCTCTCTCCCCATGATTCCAGCCCAAAACATTACTCCACCTCCTCCTTGTTGGCGCTGTAGCCGTGTTTGCGTGGGGTGTCCATCAACCAGCCATCCTCCACTCCATTCATCTGGACCATCGAGCGCTGCACGGCACTCATCCGTGAACAAAACAGTTTTGAAATCAGTCTTCATGTAATGTTTGGCCCACTGGAGCCGTTTCTGCTTGTGTGAAGTGGATAGAGGAGGTCGACAGGATGGCGTATGCACAGCTGCAAACCTCTGAAGGACCCTGCATCTTGTTGTTCGGGGGACGTTGGAGGCACAAGCAGCTTCAAAAACTTGTCTGCTGCTATGACAAGGCTTTTTTGCCGCTGCTCTTTCAACCTGACGTAATTGCCTGTAGGAAAGAGTCCTCAATTTGCCCTTATCAACACGCACACATGTGTACTGTGAATCAGCTACATACTTCTTGATTGCCAAGACACTTCATCCTGATCATCGCACAATGTTGATTGTAGTCATGCCTTGACCTAAACACTCCACAATTTGTTGCTTCTCAGCAGCCGACACATCCTTTTTCTTTCCCATTTTGGCAGAAAATGTAGGCTGCTTAATAATGTGAGAGAGCCTTCTTAAGTAGTCTTGCCTTTCATTGGACACACCTGCCAAACTAATTAGCACAGGTGTCTGCAATTGCTTACAGTGATATAAAGAGCCCTGACACACATCACCATCAATGAGTTTAACTGACAAACAAACAAATTCTTCCCTTATCACTCCTAAACACTTTTTGCATAATAATTTGGAACGCGGTGTACATGTGCTTTTCCACAAAACACCAGTGGTTCACGTAGTGAATCTTACAGTTCTAACTTGCCAACCGTGGTCTGTATGGAATTGTTCAATAAAGGGCCCAAAATTAAGATAACATAGATGGGAGAGGTCTCTATGAATAGGAATTCCTAAGTATTTGATACCCTGTGAGGGCCAGGCAAAGGGAAAGTTGGACTGGATGGAATCCTATATGGATTTAGGGAGGGAGACATCGAGGGCCTCAGACTTCGCTGCATTGATTTTAAAATTTTACCATGTAACAAAGTGATCTATTTCAGCCATAACAGCAGGGATGGATATATGTGATTGAGTGATATATACTAGGACATCATCAGCAAATAGAGAGCACTTGTACTCGGTGCCTCCCACCTCAATCCACCTAATATTGGGGTTATGGCGAATTGATGAGAGCAGGTGCTCCGTCACTAGGATGTATAAGAGAGGGGACAGAGGACATCCCTGCCTTGTCCCATTGGTGATTGTGAAAGGTGATGAAAATGTTCTGACGCACCCCCTGGGCCTTGGGACACCCGGAGCCGGACCCTTTTTGGTGGATGCTGGTGGTTGTAGTCTTCGTGGCGGCGATCCGGTTCCGTGGCTCAGGGCGGTCAAACCAGTGGCGGAACTATTTATGTGTTTTTGATGTTTAAATGTCCGACTACGCCACCCGTGGATTGCGGTCAGAGTGAACCGCCGCTACAGGGCAGACCGCTAAGGCTGGTGTTGTGGGTGCAGCAGAGCGTAGCATAACTCCCCACGGGAGGAGTATAGCCTCAGGGCAGTGTATGCGGAGGATGGGGGTGATGGTGCAGGGCAGCAGCAGTAACGACACGGAGTCAGTGATGCAGTTCAGGGCCTTTACTCACAGTTCTTATTATCCAGACCACGTCTGCAGGTAACGGCTGCCCACGTCGTACTGTGCTCACCAGGTGAGGGGCTCAGACAACTCCCAGATAACTTTGGAGCGCTTCACAGGACCCCCTTTGTGTGTCCTTTGTCTGGCCTTTCTTACCAACACTTCTGTCCGGCTGCCTCGGGCCTCCTCTTGGTAAACTTGGCGCCAGTTTCCCTGACCCTATGTGGTGCCTTCCTAGCGGGTGGAGCAAGGGGCTGCGCCACATAAAATGTCAGAGCCTCCGGTTTCTAGCTGAGGGTCGTTTCCTGCCTCCACTAGTTCGGGGACCGGTCTCCCCCTTTGGCCTGACCCCTCCACGCAGGTGGATTCGGGCGTGCGGTGGCGACTCGCCCGTCCGCACCCCTGGGATCCCTTCATTCCTCGTTCCTGGAGCCTTCTCCGCTCCTCTTCCTTCCTTCTCCCTCTTGCAGGCCTGGGCCTCTGTTACTAGGCCCGCCTCCGGAGCAGAGCTCATGCAGAGCCCCTGCTCCCTGCCACTTCTGCTCAGACTTCTCTGCACTGAAGTAAGATGGTGCCCACCTTTTATACTCCCTTCTCAATGCACCCAGGAACTGCTTCCTCCCTGCTCCTGCACTGCAGGGTTCCCCTTCCTCAGTGTTCCCTCCCCCCACTCCAGCCAGGGACAGGGACTGTCGTGCCCATCTCAGGGGCATATTGGTCGCCCTGCCCCACGGCAATGTGGTGTAATGCATGCAGGTGTCGGGTCCTGATCCACACTCCATCCTTATCTGAGAGTGAGATATCACACCTCTGGGTGAGGTGCAATACGTCTGTAGCAACCGAGCCCTCGGTGCTACAGTTCCATTTATCTTCAGCCTAGGTGACGTATTGTGATACAGGGCCGTGATTGTGGCTATAAAAGGGTCCCCTAGACCCCTACCCCAAGCTTTTTAAGAGAATCATATATGGCGTGCCAGGAGACTCTATGGAATGCTTTCTCAGCATCCAACGAGAGTATCTACTTACAAATTTTTAACTGCATCTAGCCCAGGAAATAATTTGTGCCTAGCAGCAGTGTCTGCTAGTCAGCGGATTATCCCGGCTGTTAAGCAAGCTACACCACCTGTAGTTTGGACACTTAATTTTTTCAAAGGAAATGCTTCGGGACCACGGGATACTTAGTGAAGAGCATCAGGAGGCACCCCAAGGCATAGGGGCTGGGACTGGCACTAGGATGCCTTGCGGTGGACAGCCGAGCTCGATCCTTATAAAAGCTTTTTAACTGCAGCAGCTTTAGTGGACGCTACTGGAGCTGGAATTACGCGGCTGCTGGCATGAGACTTGCCCTCCAATAGATCCTTGTAAATGGATTTAAAGTGTATTCATTCAAATTAGAGGGACAATTTAAATTAAAAAGCTTAGAGCTGCCTCCACCACAGGGGGGCTCTCTCGACCCACCAGCGGACAGGCACCAGTATTGGGAGAGGGGGGCTGGCCGTCAGGGTTCACCGCGGCTCTGGCACAAACCCGGCGACACGGAGGTGGCACGGGCAGGAGCGGACTGGCCGTCTCGGCTTCTCACTTTTTGGATTTTAGAAGGGCATGACATGCCTATATCTGTGTCTCCCCCTCCTTTTACTCCTCCACCTCTTTTCTTTTCGCATGACTATATGTACTTGTCACTTTTCCATGTGTTAGTTGTGTCTTCTGAGCAGTTTGTCAGCTTTTGGACACCTTTGAAGGTGTTTTCTATGTGTTTCTATGTGTTTTTGTTTGCCTGCCATTGGTTTTAACGGTGTTCGAAGGTGTTCGACGAACAGTTCGACGAACAGTTCGGCGAACACACGGGTGTTCGACGAACCGAACCGAACTCGAACACTACGGGGGTGGCTCAACACTACTCATTAATCACCCTAACTGTCAAAAAGTTTTTTTTAATATCTAATCTGTGTCTCCTCCCATTTAGTTTCATCCCATTGCTTCTAGTCTTTCCTTGTGCAAATGAGAATAAAGATGATCCTTCTACAATGTGACAGCCCTTGACATATTTGTAGACAGCTATTAAGTCTCCTCTCAGTCTTCTTTTTTGCAAGCTAAACATTCCCAAATCCTGCAACCGTTCCTCATAGGACATGGTTTGCAGACCAGTCACCATTCTGGTCGCTCTTCTCTGAACTTGCTCCAGTTTGTCTATGTCTTTTTTAAAATGTGGTGCCCAAAACTGTACACAGTATTCCAGATGAGGTCTGACCAAAGAGGAGTAAAGACCGATAATGACTTCACGTGATCTAGACTGTATGCTTCTGTTAATACATCCCAGAATTGAATTTGCCTTTTTTGCTGCTGCATCACACTGTTGACTCATGTTCAGTCTATGATCTATTAGTATACCTAAGTCTTTTTCACATGTACTGTTGCTTAGCTCTTTTCCTCCCATTCTGTATATGCTTTTTTCATTTTTATTGCCCAGATGTAGTACTTTGCATTTTTCCCTGTTAAAAACCATTCTGTTGGTTGCTGCCCACTGCTCCAGTTTATTTAGGTCTTTTTGAATCCTCTCTCTCTCTTCTCTAGTATTAGCTATCCCTCCTAGCTTTGTGTCATCAGCAAATTTAATCAGTTTACCCTCAATTCCTTCATCTAAATCATTGATAAAGATGTTGAACAATACAGGTCCCAGGACGGAGCCCTGTGGTACCCCACTTGAGACATTCATCCAGCTGGATGTGAAGCCATTTACAACCACCCTTTGAGTCCGATCACTAAGCCAGTTATGAATCCACCTAACAGTTGCCTGGTCCATTGCATACTTGGTCATTTTTTCAATAAGGATGGTGTGAGATACTTTGTCAAATGCTTTGCTGAAGTCAAGATATACTATATCTACAGCATTTCCCTGATCCACCCAGTCAGTGATTCTGTCATAGAAGGAAATTAAGTTAGTCTGACATGACTTGTTAGTTACAAACCCATGCTGACTCTGGTTAATCACTTCATTCTTATCCATGTACTTACATACTTGTTGTTTAATAATTTTTTCAAAGATCTTTCCTGGTATAGAAGTCAGACTCACCGGCCTATAGTTCCCTGGGTCCACCTTCTTCCCCTTTTTGAAGATAGGAACAACATTTGCTCTTCTCCAGTCTTCTGGGACTTCTCCTGTTCTCCAAGAATTTTCAAAGATTATGGAGAGTGGTTCTAAAATTTCTTCTACGATCTCCTTCAGTACTCTGGGGTGTAATTCATCTGGACCTGGAGACTTGAACTCATTTATGTTAGCTAAATATTCCCTCACAATCTTTCTGTTTACAGATAACTTGGATTCCTCTATTCCTTTAAAAGGACAGTGAAGATCAGCTGATGTTACATTTTCTTTCTGAGAGAAAACAGATGCAAAATAGGATCGTGGTAAGCTTCTAATACCATCTGGATGTCTGGCTTGGGGACCACTATCTGCCATACCATCTCATGGGTTTTTGGGTTAACGTACCTCCGTCACAGCTTCTCACGGTAGATAAACAGCCGGCTTCTCTCGTTCCACAGCTGCTTTGCTTGCAGAGACGCATCTTTCTCCAGGGAGGCACCTTCTTGGGTTAACAGCTCCTTGATGCGGCTGCCAACCGGGTTGCTGTCCTGGGTTTCTTTCCAGCTGTGGAGAGGCAGGGGGTTTAACGTCTTTTCACGCTGCTTCCTGGAGGCTCGTTGCTCGTGGATCATCCCACTCCGGTGAAAGGCAGGTAGCTCTATCTCTTCCAGGTCATCCACTTCTTCTTCTGTGTCTGACTGGTGAGGCATCCTAGACAGGGCATTTCTTGAGGCCCGCCCGGTATTTAATTGTAAATTGGTAGTTTGACAGCCGAGCCATCCATCGTTGTTCCAGTGCTCCCAACTTAGCTGTTTCAAGATGGGTCAAGGGGTTGTTATCAGTAAAGGCAGTGAACTTGCTGGAGGCCAGGTAGTGCTTGAACCTTTCAGTGATGGCCCAGACCAAGGCCAGGAACTCCAACTTGAAGCTGCTATAGCTCTCTGGGTTCCTCTCGGTCGGGCGGAGCTTCCTGCTTGCGTATGCGATCACTTTCTCTTGGCCATTCTGCTTCTGACTTAGAACAGCTCCCAGCCCTTCGTTGCTTGCATCTGTATACAGCAGGAACGGTTGGCTGTAGTCAGGGTAGGCTAGGATCTCATCACCTGTCAGGATCTCCTTCATCTCCTGAAATGACTCGGCTTGCTCCTTACCCCAGTGGAATGGGGGATTTCTGCCTTTGGGGGACTGCCCTACCAGGAGGTCTTGCAGAGGAGCTGCTTTCTTGGTGTAGTCTTTTACGAACCTCCGGTAGTATCCTACTAGTCCCAAGAACTGACGCATCTCCTTGAGGTTCTTCGGCTCCGGCCACTTCTGGATGGCTGTGACTTTCTCCGGGTCTGGTGCTACCCCTTCCGGACTGACAATGTGCCCCAGGTACTGTACCTTTCTCTTGAGCAGGTGGCACTTTGAGGGTTTCAACTTCATCCCGTACCGGGACAGTGACTCAAATACCTCTGCCAGGTGTTTCAAGTGGTCCTCGTACGTTCTGGAGTACACTATTTCATCGTCCAGGTAAAGTAACACAGTCTTGAAGTTGCGGTGTCCCAGGCAGCACTCCATCAATCTCTGGAACGTTCCGGGGGCATTGCAGAGTCCGACTGGCATACTGTTGAACTCGCAGAGTCCCATTGGGGTGGTGAAGGCCGTCTTCTCCCGATCCTCCTCAGCCACAGCTACTTGCCAGTACCCACTAGTGAGGTCAAGGGTGGAAAAGTAATTTGCAGACTTTAAGGCAGCTAGGGACTCCTCTATGCGTGGTAAAGGGTATGCATCTTTATGTGTAATGCGATTTACTTGGCGGTAATCTACACACATTCTCATGCTCCCGTCCTTTTTCCTAACTAGCACTAGGGGAGCTGCCCAGGGACTACAACTATCCCTTATTACTCCCACCTTCCTCATGTCATGCAGCATTTCTTTTGCCTTCTAGTAGTGAGCTGGGGGTATAGGCCTATAACATTCTTTGATTGGGGAATGGTTGCCTGTGGGGATATGATGTTGAACCCCCTTAACCCTCCCGAAGTCAAGTGGATGTTTACTGAACACCTGAGAGTATTCTTGAACCACCCGGTGTACACCCTGTTTTTGATGGGCAGGAGTGGTGTCTGTCCCAACATGGAGCTGTTGACACCAATCCTCCACCTGGGTTGCAGGGTCATTATCCTCCACTTCGTCTGGTGAAGTTAAGGACTCCGCCTCTTGAATGCAGTTGTTATTGACAGCATGTAATTTGGTAACAGTTGCATAACGTGGCAGTCTGACCTCATCTTCCCCTAAATTGAGAAGACGGACGGGCACCCTCCCATTACGTACATCTACCACTCTCCTGGCGGTTAAGAGCGTGGATCTATGCTCGGAGCAAAGGGGTTCTACTACCGCCTGGTAGCCCTGTCTTCTAAGACCTATAGCAGCTCTACACCAGATGAGCATTTCACTCACTGGGGGATGACAATGGGTATGGGGTCTGTTACCCGCACGTTACCGATTTCACCGTCTGTTAACCTTACTTGCTGTTGGTACATCAGGACTCGGATCTCCCTCTGCAATTCCCTCCTCTGTCTTCATCTGGCAGTGTCGGCTATCTGTTGGAGCAAGAACACAACTTCTCCCAAACAGTTACCAACAATGTTAGTGCCTAGTACCATATGCGGGTTGGTGTCATCAGGATTAGTCTCTACTACAATTAGCCCCTGGTCCTTCAGCTCCACTCTCCCCACCTTTACAGTCACATTCTTAACCCCGAGTAGGTTAAGGGGGAGTCCATTTGAGGCATATACAGAAAGATTTGGAGCTGGCGGACGTAGGTCGTCCATGGACCAGAACCTCTTGTAGAGGACGTCAGGCATGATGGTTACCTGAGATCCTGTGTCCAGCAGGGCGTGCGTCGGATCCCATCCAGCACAATGGACAGGAAAGGTCTTCCTCCGACGAACCTGTTGTACATGTCTGATGGGCCTGGTGAGTTTACTCCTGGGTGTCGGTGCTCGGACCCAGGGTTTTCTCGTTTAAAGGACAATTCTGGGCGATGTGTCCGGTCTTGCGGCAGCGGTAGCAGGCAGGGTCCTTCTGTGGACGGCGCTGGTCACTGGTCCTCGGCGAGGGCGGTGTTGGCTTCCTCCTCCTCCTCATCCAGGGGACATCCTCAGGGCTATCGGCTAACAGGATCTTCCCTCCTTCCTCGGGCTCCGTTCGCAGCTGCAGAGAACTCAGCGCAGTGGTCAGGGTTTTGCTCAACTGACGCACTTCAGAGCGCAGACTGTCCAGCTCTCTGGGGGACGTTGCTGGAACCTTGGCTTCAGCGGCCACTGGGGAAAAGGTGGGTGTAGCAGGCACTGGGGTAGCCCCACCCTGGTAACATTGGATGGCATTTGTTTCCAGGGGCTGCAGTCCTTTTATAGCCATGTCCTTAAGATTGTCAAAGGGGGCATCTCGATGATCCAGGGACCACCAACGCATAGTCCTGCTCTCCTCTGGAGACCTCAGTCCCCGGACAAACTGGTCTTTCAGCATCTTGTTCTCATTTTCAATGCTGGTTGGACTGACCTGTTTAAGAGCCCGCAGGGCCCCCTGTAGATGCCAGGCGTAGTCCCGAACATTATCCTCCGGTTGTTGGGAACAGCTGTAGAACCTCATCCGGAGGTCCGCCTCAGTAAGGTCCTCAAAGACAGTCTGAAGTTTTTGGAATATTGCGGACACTGACTCCTGGTCTGCGGCCGACCATGTTTCCACTTCCCGTTCTGCAGCACCGGTCAGTTGTCCTAATACAACGGCGGCTCTTTGTTTGCCGGTCATAGAGTACATGTCTAAGATACCACATATCTTCCGTTTGAATCCAGACAGGGTATCTGGTTTGCCGTTGTACTGGGGGAGCCACTTTGCTCCTGGAATGTACGGTAAAGTCATAGGAATGACAGGTGTTACAGGCACTGCTGGTGGAGCGGCTGCTTCGGCCTGCTCATCATCGGGCGCGGGTTGAACTTCAGGGACGTTGACCGGCATGTCGGCGTTCTGCTGTTCGTCGGACATCTTGGCGCCCCCCTAGTTAATCGTGGCCTACCTTCTAGTTTTTCTTCTGGTAGGCAGCAGCTCCGCAGGTGACGGTCGTCTTCAGGACCTTGCGTCGCTTGCGTCCTACGTCAGCGCGTTCAGCGACGCTCCTTACAGGACGTGGCGCTTCTTGGTTTGACGTCGAAGCGTGGGGCGTGTCCGGGGCTTCGCGCTCTTTTGCAGGTACGCCCCTAATTTTCCCGCGGTTACGCCCTTCTTCTCGCTCAGCGGCCCAACAATGGCTGCAACCTTCACCACAACTTTACGTACACAGTTCAGAATAAAGTCGCACAGTCCCCGGTGGCAACGGGCATAACACTTCGTCGCTGCCGCGGGCCCGTGATCCTGTTTGTGACGCCAGAAACAGATGACCAGCCCAGGGGATGGGGATGACTCGGGTACCCGGGCCTTTAGCCTGGCCTTGGGGATGTCGCGGTGGTCGGCTCCCGGGCCCGTACCCTGGGGTCTCTCTTTAAAAGGGTGGATAATAGATTTCTTAATTTTTATGAAAGTTCGTGATGCCACCTGTGGCTTCTGGTGAGAATCACCAGCGCTGCGCAGTCCACTGAGGCCGATGATAAGGCAGCTCGATGGTATAGCTCCCCACAGGTGGAGCTAGGCCTCAGGGCAGCGTATGAAGAGGGAATGCAGGACAGGCGAGACCCAGCCGGGTCAGAGCAAGAACAGGGACAGACACGATAGTCACTTCAGTACCTTTTACTGATGGAAATTCAGGCACGTCCCGGAGCACTGTAGGGTGAAGGGTGCATATCAGGATCCTCCCCAATGAGCGGATTTAGGGCCTCCTGTTTCTTGCCTCTGCGTAGTAAGTTTCTGACCTGCTTGGAGCTAGGCCTAACTTTGTCTCTGTCCTGCGCTGGCTGACTTTGTGGTAGGGCCTTTCCTTGGAGTACACGCTCCTCAGCTTGCGGGGCCTATGTGTCTCCTGGCTCTGTTACGTATCAGCACTTTAGCGATCCTGGGACTTATAGTTCTCCAGGGATTCTGGTTATGCCTTACTGGGTCAAAGAGATCCTGGTAAACTTCGGACCCGGTGTCCGGTAAAGCTTTGGGGTGAGCTAGTTAAGCTCCTCTGCCCCCTATGTACTAACTCTCCACTCGCCTTCGGCCTACTCGGGCCCTCACTAGGCTACTCACACTAACGGCAGCTTGCCGCGCTTCACCGATCTTATGGCGCCTGCACACCTAAAGCTCACCACTCTGAGCTACACTGAGTCTTGATCTGGATAAGCTCCACTGCAGGATAGCAATTGCAGGAGCTGGAACAGGCTTTTGTCCTCTGAGGTAACTCTTCTCAGACTGTACTGGACTCACTGCTAAACCAGACTGAACTAGACTCTGACTGACTGCTGCCTGGCTCCACCTTCCCTATTTATCTATCCCTAACGGGCTCCCTCTGCTGGTCTGAGGTGGAAGGTGGAGATGTGTGAATGTTTATGGGGGCCTCTTGTGGAGGAATCCATCAATGCACTCTTCCAGGATCTGTGATACCAAGCGCAGCTGGGCGTCACACTCGCACATAGCAAAATGTACCCAGCCAGTGGCCGGAAGGCATTTAGTAACAAAGTACAACTGCAAGTCCTAAACCCAAAGTCTCTGGTCCTTGTGCGGCCAGTCCTGAACCCGAAGTCCCTGGTCCTAGTGCAGTCAGTGCCTGAACCTGATACTATCCAAGTATCCTGCATATCCAGACTGCTACAACCAGTCTCCGAATCAGCCCTGTCTGAAACTCCTTGTCAGTAACCATTCTGCAGAGGATTCTGAACCTAGTAGTATGAACGGAGCCCAAGTCCGTGTCAGTAATTGTTCTGCAGAGGATTCTGAACCTAGTAGTCTGAACAGAGCTAAAGTCTGTGTCTTTATCAGGAACCATTTTACAGAGGATCCATAACCTAGTAGTCTGAATGGAGCCTTAGTCCTATCCGTGTCTGTGGTCCTGAAAAGAAGTCATAGTACGTGAAGAAGTGTTGGCCTCAAACTTCTCTGCAGAGAGCCCTCGCAGGCATGAAGAGGAAGGGACATAAGGGTGGGGGTACTGTATTGCTATTTGCTGGCACCCATGAATGATTCCCCTTCCCGCTCCATGCAGGGGCGCTGGCATACTCACCACCCCGGCCGCACATCGTGGTCCCCGACGTGCTCACTGTCTCCAGTTGTGTGCACACCAAGTGGCTGGATGGCATTTAGTAACAGTACACCTGCACGATGGTTCCCAGTCAATAACTGGGCGGCATGTTGTATATAAGGCACCCTCCCCTATAGGGAGGTGCCAAGCAACACAGTAAATCACTAGGTAGTGCGGTAGTCTACTAATGAGTTATGCGGTCCCCTAGTTCTGGTGTAGCCAGAGTCTTGAACCCCAAGTCACTGGTCCTTGTGCCGCAAGTCCTGAATCTGAAGTCCCTGGTCCTTGTGCGGCCAGTCCAGAATCCGAAGTCGCTGGTCCTAGAGGGGCCAAGTGCCTGAACCTCATGCCTTGGTCCATGCGCGACCAGACCCTGAATCAGTATCCGACACCCTGTGTGTCTGAATATGTAGATTAGAGTATCCTGTACATTAGAGTATCCTGTATATCTGGACTGCTACAACCAGTATCTGAATCAGTCATGTCTGAGACTCTGTGTCAGTAACAGTTCTGCAGAGAATCCTGAACCTAGTTGTCTGAATGAAGCCCGAGTCTGTGTCCTTGTTAGTAACTGTTGTACATGGGATCCAAAACCTAGTAGTCTGAACGAAGCCCTAATTCTATCCATGTCTGTGTACTTGACCCCTGGGATCGGCAGCTACAGTACTGGGAACTGCCTAGGAGTGGTACCTGGCAGCTTCCTACAGCCAAGTCAGACTCTACCATCAGGAGCTCTAGTGAATACTTGGTAGCCGCTTAGCTACGCCCCTCCTAGGTAAGCCCGGTCCCATGGCATAGTGGATCCACGAACCACGTGCACCACCTGTGTGCGTAACACATAACAAGACAAGTTAAAACAATAAAAAACACAAAGTATTGAAGAATACAAATAAAATCTATTAATACTCCTTTCCTTTGGAAAGCCTTCACCAATAGTGATAAAGGTAGATCAAAAGTTGTTTAACCCCTTCACCCCCAGCCTGTTTTCACCTTCATGACCAGGCTAAATTTTACAATTCTGACCAGTGTAATTTTATGTGGTAATAACTCTGGAATGCTTCAAAGGATTCCAGTCATTCTGAGATTTTTTTGCGAGATATATTGTACTTCATGATAGTAGTAAAATTTGTATGATATGACTTGCGTTTATTTGTGAAAATATTGGAAATTTGGCGAAAATGTTGAAAATTTTGCAATTTTCAAAATTTAAATTCTTATGCCCTTAAACCAGAGAGTTATGTCACACAAAATAGTTAATAAATAACATTTCCCATATGTCTACTTTACATCTGCATCATTTTTGGAAACATAATTTTTTTTGTTAGTAAGTTAGAAGTGTTAAAAGTTAATCATCAATTTCTAATTTTTCCAACAAGATTTACAAAACCATTTTTTTAGGGACCGCATCACATTTAAAGTGACTTTGGGGTGCCTATATGACAGAAAATACCCAAAAGTGACACCATGCTAAAAACTGCACCCCTCAAAGTGCTCAAAACCACATTTAAGACGTTTATTAACCCTTCATGCGCTTCACAGGAATTAAAGCAATGTGGAAGGAAAAAATTAACATTTTACTTTTTTTCACAAAAATGTTACTTTAGCCCAAATTTTTTTTTATTTTTAAGGGTAACAGCAGAAAATAGACCTCAAAATTAGTTGTGCTATTTCTTCTGAGTATGCCGATACCCCATATGTGGAGGAAAACTACTGTTTGTGAAACCGGCAGGGCTCGGAAGGGAAGGAGCACCATTTGACTTTTTGAACGCAAAATTGACTGGAATCGAGAGCGGATGCCAAGTTGCGTTTGGAGAGCCCCTGATGTGACTAAACAGTAGAAGCCCCCAAAAGTGACCTCATTTGGAAACTAGACACCTCAAGAAATTGATCTAGATGTATGGTGATCACCTTGAACCCCCAGGTGCTTCAAAGAAGTTTTTCCCACAAAAATGTTTTTTTAGTTAGATTTTACATTTTCACATGGGGAAAGGGGTGAAAATGGCAATAAAATTTGTCACACAATTTCTACTGAATGTAGAAATACCCCATGTGCAGCAGTACAGTATTGCTTAGCCACACGGCGAGACTCGTGAGGGATGGAGTGCTATTTACCTTCTGGAGCACAAATTTTCCTAGAATAGTCTGCGGACTCCACATACAGAGCCCCTAAGTGCTAGAAGAGAAGTATACCCCCCTTAAGTGACCCCATTTTGGAAATTATACCCCTTTGGGAATTTATCTACAGATGTAGTGATGATTTGATGCCATGGGTGTTTTCCAGAAACAAGCAGCAGTGGATGTTGCTGAGAAAAAATTGCAAATCTGCCATTGTAGTGCCCAGTACATTGTAGTGCCTGTACATTGTAGTGCCCGTACATTGTAGTGCCCAGTACATTATGCCCAGCTTGTGCTTCTGAAGACATGCACCCGTAAATTAGGCGAGTTCTCACCGCTACAGAAATGCCAAACATATGGCACACTGTGAGGCTCAGAAGGGAGAGGGCATTGGGAACATTTTACATAACAGTTTGGGCCACATTTATCTTCTGCTCTATGCTGAGCACTTACATTGGGGTTTTCATCTAAATCTCCAAGTGACGTGATTCAGATAAAATCCCTGAGGGATCCATTCACTATAATAAGGCAACAGAGTTACTCTGGACTCCATCTGGCCTCTGTTCAGTGTTGTCCTTATTTTCAGAAGTGCACAAAACTGTGGTCAATCGTACTTTTATGCACGCTTCAAAAGACGGACACCGCTGGATCATTGGCCAGACGGCGTCCACAGTGCCTTCATCTGCCTTATTATAGGGAATCTACCGCTGGGGGTTCCGTCTGAATCACGTATTTCAGAGAGTTACACGGAAAACCCAGTGTAAGTGCTCAGCATAGAGCGCAGGATAAATGTGAGCCGAGCCTTAATTTTCTTTGGGAGGCAGAATGAACAAATCAACAGCAGGTGAAGAATTGATTTTATTAATTTTTTACGCCGTTCCTCATGCGGTATAAGTGATTAGACAACTTTATTCTTCAGGTCAGTGCGATTAAAGTGATACCAGATTTATATAATTTTTTTTATGTTTGGCTGCTCTCTAACAGACGCTTTTTTTTAAAAAAACAAAACAAGTTGTTGCATCACTATATTTGAGAGCTATAATTTTTCCATATTTTGGCCGACAGAGTCATGTGAGGGCTTATTTTTTGGGGGATGAGTTGACGTTTTTATTGGTGCCATTTTCTTTTTTGATCGTTTTATATTTCAATTTTTGGGAGGCAAAAGGAACCAAACCCAGCAATACAGGAATTGTTTTTTATATGTCATTTCGCATCTGTTAAAATTGACAAGGCAGCTTTATTCTTCAGGTCAGTACGATTACAGTGATACCACATATATAAAAATTTTCGTGTTTTGGCGCTTTTACACAAGAAAAACAATTTTCTAGTAAAAAGAACTCTTTTTGCATCACTTTAATTTGAGAGCTATAACTATTTATTATTCCGCTGATGGAGCTGTTTGGTGGCTTGTTTTTTGCGGGAAAAAATTATGTTTTCAGTGATACTATTTTTATTTACATTTGTCTTTTTTGTGTGTGTTTTATTCCACTTTTTGTTCGCCGTTGTGATGAATGTTTGCCTTTTCTTTTTTTATGGTATTCAGTGAAGGGGTTAATTAGTGTGACAGTTTTACAGGTTGGGTCCTTCCGGACGTGGCGATAACAAACGACGTGCACTTTTTTGATTATTTATTTATTTGTTTTTCCTTTTTTTACATAGTTTCTCTATGGGACTTCAACTTTTACAAGTCTGATCACTGGTATAATGCATTGCAATGCAATAGCATTGATATTGATTGCAGCATTTAAGGGGTTATATAGCGGGGAAGGGGAGGGGGCCAACACCCGGCAGCGATCACTCTGGCACAGCCCCTGTGTCTGCGCGATCACCAGGACACATGGATACATCTAAGGTCATGAAAGGGTTAAATGCAATTCACGCAGTATTGCAATTTTTTGCTAACATTCTTGCTAACCAACCATGTTCACAAAGCTTTTTCATATCTATGTTTGACGTTGTAACTTCATTATGTACAATAAAAAATTATATTGTGGTGCCGTGTCAGCCGGGAAAATCAAAGTAAATACTTTTTATGGCCAAAGATGACAAAAGTGTTCTCAGAGTGATACCTTTATTGGCTAATAGCCTGAATGAGCCTCTGTGCTCTGAAAGCATGCAAATATATATTTTGTTCTGGTTAGCCAATAAAGGCATCACTCCGAGAATACTTTTGTCATCTTTGGGCATAAAAAGTATTTACAACGTCTCAACTTCAAAACAGTTCCTGAATAGTTTTTGCAAATGAAGAGAGCTCCCTCATGTGGCAACTCTTAATAACTGTTAAAAAATAACATTTTTCTCCTAACATAATTTTTATAAAGACATGATGTGAACAGCAGAGGCGTACATAGAAATCATGGGGCCCATTAGCAGAAGTTCTAATTGAGCCCACCCAACAAAAAAAATAAATTAATATTCGGCAGAGTCACAGAAAAGCATATCTCACAACTATGCAGGCTTTACGAAGTAATTTTCCTTCTATTGCAGCCCTAGATTCTCCTTTCATTGCACCCATAAAGCATGATACCAACAAAAGTGCCCCACAATCACTGTATGATACCCACACAGTGAATTCCTCCATGGTACCTTCCACTTGCACAGTATAATGACCCTACTATACCCCACCTCAACTCCCCAGGCAAAGTATGGTGACCCCAACACAGTATGATCCCCCAACTATGACCCCCAGACAGTCCTCCATGCAGTATAAAGGGCCTACAGACAGTATAATGGCTTGCATACAGTATAATGACCCACACATAGGCATCCATAATGTATAAAGGCTCCCACATAGCCTCCTAAATTTTATAATGCCATGCCCCAAACATAGCCCTGCAAATATTATAATAGCCCCTTACATAGACCCCTATATATTATAATAGCCCCCACATAGCCCTCCATATAGTATAATGGGCCCCATAGTCCTCCATATAGTATACTGCACCCCATAATCCTCCTTACCACAGCACCTTCCTTCATACATTTGGGGAGTCTCCCACGTGTCTTTTGGCAAACTCAAAATGAGCCTAACAATTTTTGTGTGTAAGTAAAGTTTTTTTTTCTGCCCACTCTTCCATAAAGGCCACCCCTTTGGAGTTTACAGAGTACTGTGGTTGTATGAACTGATACTCCAGTCTCTGTTTGGGAACTCTGCAACCCCTCCAGAGTTACCTTTGGTCTCTGTGCTGCCCCTCTAATTAATGCCCTTCTTGCCTGGGAGGAGAGTTTTGGTGGGCGGTCCTCTGTTGGCAGGTTTGTTTTTGTACCATGTCCTTTTCTTTTGATGATAATGGATTTGATGGTGCTCTGGGGGAACATCAGAGATTGGGATATTTTTTTTATAACCCAACCCTGACTTGTACTTCTCAAGAACTTTGCCCCTGACTTGTTTGGAGATCTCTTTGATCTTCTTGGTGTTGTTTGATTAGTGTTGCTTCTTGCTTAATGGTGTTGCAGCCTCTTTGACCTTTCAAAAAAGGTGTATATATACTAACAGACCACGTGACACTTAGATTGCACACAGGTCCTTTCACTAAGCATGTGACTTATGAAGGTAATTGCTTGCACCTGAAACTTTTAGGGGCTTCATAGAAAAAGGGGTGAATACATATGCACATGTCAATTTTTAGTTATTTGATTCCATAAATTTTATTTATGCCTATATTTTTCTCACTTCACTTCACTAACTTAGACTATTCAGTGCTGATGCATCACACACGAATTGGATTACAAAAATATTTAAACACAAGTTGTAATGTAACAAAATAAGTAAAAAGCCAAGGGGGTGAATACTTTCTCAAGCCAATGTGGTATACTCTCCTCATAATCCTTCATACATTATAATGCACACCCTATAGTCCTCCATACAGTATAATGCACTCCTTGTAAGTCCACATAGTATAACGCACCCTATAGTCCTCCATAGTATAATGCACTCCCCATAGTCCTACATATAGTATAATGCACTCCCCATTGTACATACAGTATAATGCACTCCCCATAGTCCTTCATACAGTATAATGCACTCCCCATAATTTTCCACACAGTATAATGTGCTCCCCATAGTCCTCTATAGTCCATACAGTATAATGCACTCCCCATAGTCCTCCACACAGTATAATACACTCCCCATAGTCTTTCATACAGTATAATCTGCTCCCAATAATCCTCCATATAGTATAATGCACTCACCATAGTCCTCCATATAGTGTAATGCGCTCCCCATAGTCCTCCATATAGTATAATGCACTCCCAATAGTCTTCCATACTGTAGTGTCGGCGTCTCTGCCCCCTGACAGGCAGAGACGCCGCCCCTCTTACCGCCACGCTCCCCGCCCAGCGTCCCCTGGCGCTCCTGCTGCTGCCGGCGCGCAGCTTCCCGGGCACTGTGCTTAGGGCTCGCGCGAGTGCTCCCCCACTCTTAGAGGGGTCGCGCGCGCCGTCCTAAGGAGTCCCCGGCCAATGGCCGAAGGACCTCTCATATAAAAGGCACCTCCTCCAAAATGGAGGTGCCCATGCAAGGTTGTAACTTTGTGTCCTAAACTCTGCTTCAGCCCTCAGGTCCCGCTGCTAGCCTGACTATCAGTCCAGTCCGCCAGCTTGACTACCAGTCCAGTCCGCCTGTCTGACTACCAGTCCAGTCTGCCAGCCTAACTACCAGTCCAGTCCGCCAGCCTGACTACCAGTCCAGTCCGCCAGCCTGACTACCAGTCCAGCCCGCCAGCCTGACTTCCTGTCTCCAAGTGTACTCTCCAGCCCGATGGTCTGCCTACGATCCAAATCCGCCAGTCTGTCTATGGGCCTGGCTTGCCTGCCTTACCGGAGAACTTACCAGTAACCTGCCGTGCCTGTCAGCCTACCTGGAGGCTCCTACCAGTTACCTGCCATGCCTATCTGTCAGCCTACCTGGAGGCTCCTACCAGTTGCCTGCCATGCTCATCTGCTGTACCGGTCAGTCTCTGCCTTCTGACCCGTGTGAGTCATCTGCTGTCATACAAGGTCTGGCCCAGAGTAGCACCTGGTCCCTCTGCTCGGTCCTTCCCTGGTCACGGAGTCGATTGAGCCGCCGTACGACCTTGGTCAGTCCGAGTTGATACCTAGTTACGCCCTTCTGGTCCCTCCTTGCACCGCAGCTCAGAGGTTCCACCACCCGGATCTGTAACACATACATTCTAATGCACTCCCCACAGTCCTCCATACAGTTTAAAGAAGTTGGCCGCAACTTTTTATTAAGCCCCCAATGTATCCCCCTGAGGCCTATAAGGCTTTTTGTAAATACCTTCTGTTGCAGTTACTGCCTGTGCACGGTGCTCTCTGTGGCCGCTCACAGGCATCCCATGGTGAATACTGGGTTGTGGGCGGGGTTTCCCCATGCATCACACCCAGCATCCACTGCGTGCTTTTCCAATGAATGAGGAGAGGGAAAGCGTGCGGTGGATACCTGGTGTGACGCGTGAGGTAACCCCGTCCACAGCTCAGCATCCACCGTGGGACGCAGAAAACAGAGACCCCCAGCTGCATCCGGAACCATGAAGTGACATCAGCGGATATCAGAGCCAGCTGCAGCCAGGGGTCACACGCCTTATGAGCCCCAGGGGGATACATTGGGGGCATAATAAAAAGTAGTGGACAACTCCTTTAATGCACTCTCCATAGTCCTCCATATAGTATAATGCACTCTCCATAGTCCTCTATAGTCCATACAGTATAATGCACTCCCCATAGTCTTCTATACAGTATTATGGCCACCACAATGTACTAGCGGATTAAAAAAAAATACAATACTCACATCTCCTCTTCATTCCCCTGCAGCTCCTGTCTCTGCAGCCTGTATAATGAAGCTCCCGCACATCTCAGGGCAGCAGGCGCCATACAGTGATGTCATCGCGCCCTCAGCTATGAAACATCAGACACCGAGGAAGAATGATGGAGGAGAAAGCGTCAGCTGATGATCCTTCTTTTTCATTGCTTTCACCTGTATTGGCATCCAGGATAGAGTTGAGCCACCCCCGTAGTGTTCGAGTTCGGTTCGGTTCGTCGAACACCCGTATGTTCGCCGAACTGTTCGTCGAACACCTTCGAACACCGTTAAAACCAATGGCAGGCAAACAAAAACACATAGAAACACATAGAAAACACATAGAAAACACTTCAAATGTGTCCAAAAGCTGACAAACTGCTGAGAAGACACAACTAACACATGGAAAAGTGACAAGTACATATAGTCATGTGAAAAGAAAAGAGGTGGAGGAGTAAAAGGAGGGGGAGACACAGATATAGGCATGTCATGCCCTTCTAAAACCAAAAAAGTGCGAAGCCAACGCGGCCAGTCCGTTCCTGGCCGTGCGACCTCCGTGTCGCCGGGTTTGTGCCAGAGCCGCAGTGGACCCTGATGGCCAGCCCCATCTCCCAATACTGGTGCCTGTCCGCTGGTGGGTCGAGCGAGCCCCCCTGCGGTGGAGGCAGGTCTAATCTTTTTCATTTAAATTGTCTCTCTAATTTGAATGAGTACACTTTAAATCCTTTTACAAGGATCTATTGAAGGGCAAGTCTCATGCCAGCAGCCGGGGTAATTCCAGCTCCAGTAGCGTCCACTAAAGCTGCTGCAGTTAAAAAGCTTTTATAAGGATCGAGCTTGGCGGTCCACCGCAAGGCGTCCTACCGCCAGTCCCAGCCCCTGTGCCTTGGGGTGCCTCCCCGATGCTCTTCACTGAGTGTCCCGGGGGCCCGAACCATTTCCTTTGAAAAAATTAAGTGTCCAAACTACAGGTGGTGTAGCTTGCTTAACAGCTGGGATAATCCGCTGACTAGCAGACACTGCTACTAGGCACAAAGTATTTCCTGGGCTAGATGCAGTTAAAAATTTGTAATTAGATACTCTCATTGGATGCTGAGAAAGCATTCCATAGAGTCTCCTGGCACGCCATATATTATTCTCTTAAAAAGCTTGGGGTAGGGGTCTAGGGGACCCTTTTATAGGCAAAATCACGGCCCTGTATCGCAATACGTCACCTAGGCTGAAGATAAATGGAACATTTTCATCACCTTTCATAATCACCAATGGGACAAGGCAGGGATGTCCTCTGTCCCCTCTCTTATACATCCTAGTGACGGAGCACCTGCTCTCATCAATTCGCCATAACCCCAATATTAGGTGGATTGAGGTGGGAGGCACCGAGTACAAGTGCTCTGCATTTGCTGATGATGTCCTAGTATATATCACTCAATCACATATATCCATCCCTGCTGTTATGGCTGAAATAGATCACTTTGTTACATGGTCAAATTTTAAAATCAATGCAGCCAAGTCTGAGGCCCTCGATGTCTCCCTCCCCAAATCCATACAGGATTCCATCCAGTCCAACTTTCCCTTTGCCTGGCCCTCACAGGGTATCAAACACTTAGGAATTCGTATTCATAGAGACCTCTCCCGTCTATGTTATCTTAATTTTGGGCCCTTTATTGAACAACTCCATACAGACCACGGTTGGCAAGTAAGAACTGTAAGATTCACTACGTGAACCACTGGTGTTTTGTGGAAAAGCACATGTACACTGTGTTCCAAATTATTATGCAAAAAGTGTTTAGGAGTGATAAGGTAATAATTTTTTTGTTTGTCAGTTAAACTCATTGATGGTGATGTGTGTCAGGGCTCTTTATATCACTGTAAGCAATTGCGGACACCTGTGCTAATTAGTTTGGCAGGTGTGTCCAATGAAAGGCAAGACTACTTAAGAAGGTTGTCCCACATTATTAAGCGCCTACATTTTCTGCCAAAATGGGAAAGAAAAAGGATGTGTCGGCTGCTGAGAAGCAACAAATTGTGGAGTGTTTAGGTCAAGGCATGACTACAATCAACATTGCCAAGACACTTCATCTTGATCATCGCACAATCAAGAAGTATGTAGCTGATTCACAGTACACACGTGTGCGTGCTGATAAGGGAAAATTGAGGACTCTTTCCTACAGGCAATTACGTCAGGTTAAAATAGCAGCGGCAAAAAAGCCTTGTCATAGCAGCAGACAAGTTTTTGAAGCTGCTGGTGCCTCCAACGTCCCCCGAACAACAAGATGCAGGGTCCTTCAGAGGTTTGCAGCTGTGCGTAAGCCATCCTGTCGACCTCCTCTATCCACTGTACACAAGCAGAAACAGCTCCAGTGGGCCAAACAATACATGAAGACTGACTTCAAAACTGTTTTGTTCACCGATGAGTGCCGTGCAACGCTTGATGGTCCAGATGGATGGAGTGGAGGATGGCTGGTTGATGGACGCCCCATGCAAACACGGCTACGGCGCCAACAACGAGGAGGTGGAGTAATGTTTTGGGCTGGAATCATGGGGAGAGAGATTTTCAGCCCCTTTAGGATCCCCGAAGGGGTAAAGATGAACTCCATAATGTATGTGGAGTTTCTCAAACAGCACTTCCTGCCATGGTTCAAGAAGAAGAACCGTGTATTCCGCAGCAAGATCATTTTCATGCATGATAATGCACCATCTCATGCTGCAGATAACACATCTGCATCTCTGGATGATATGGGCATAAAAGGGGACAAACTTATGGTGTGACCCCCATGCTCCCCTGACCTCAACCCCATTGAGAACCTCTGGAGCATCATCAAAAGGAGTGTCTATGATGGCGGGAGGCAGTTCACATCTAAGCAACATCTCTGGGAGGGTATTCTGTCCTCATGCAAAACAATTGAAGCAGAAACCATCCAAAACCTGACAAATTCAATGGACGAGAGAGTTCAGAAGCTCCTTTCGAAAAAGGGGTCCTATGTGCAAATGTAACATCACCTAGAATAAAATTTTGAGTTGAAAACTGTTTGATTTCAGTTTCTAATAACCTGCTAATGCTTATAATTTCAAAAATGACCATTTTTTTGTTCTTTATTAAAATGAAAAGGTTGATCGAAGAGTGTGGGGGATCTAAGAGTGTGGCAACCCAGTAGTCAGGATTATTTCGAATTCTGACAATCTGAGGGTCATGTTGCAGGTAGTGCAGCAAGAAGGCACTCATGTGTCTTGCGCATCTAGGAGCCCCAAAATTATTTTCCGGGCTAGATGCAGCTAAAAATTATTATTAATTTGAAAGCTGGTGGAGCTTAGTATAGATGGCCTAATAGAATCAGTACTACAACTGCTACAAGGCCCAAATTATTTTCCAGCCAAGATACAGATAAACATGATTAGTAATTTTAAATCTGGTGGAGTTTAGTATAGATGGCCTAATAGAATCAGTACTGCACACTGCTACAAGGCCCAAATTATTTTCCAGCCAAGATACAGATAAACATGATTAGTAATTTTAAATCTGGTGGAGTTTAGTATAGATGGCCTAATAGAATCATTACTGCACACTGCTACAAGGCCCAAATTATTTTCCAGCCAAGATACAGATAAACATGATTAGTAATTTTAAATCTGGTGGAGTTTAGTATAGATGGCCTAATAGAATCAGTACTGCACACTGCTACAAGGCCCAAATAATTTTCCAGCCAAGATACAGATAAACATGATTAGTAATTTGAAAGCTTAAAACGGTTGGTGAGGTGATTTTAACAAATCATCAAGCTTTTACACTCCCCAGGATGACACAGGGGTAGAAAAGTCCTTTCGGATCCATGATTTGTTCATCTTTATGAACGTGAGTCTGTCTACATTATCAGTGGAGAGCCGCGTGCGCTTATTTGTCAGCACACCACCAGCAGCGCTGAACACACGTTCAGACAGAACGCTGGCTGCGGGGCATGACAAGATCTCCAAGGCATAAGTGGCGAGCTCCGGCCATTTATCCAGATTGGAAGCCCAAAAAGAGCAAGGGTCCAGTGACACAGTCATGGCTTCAATGTTTACTTGGAGATACTCCTGTACCATCGTCTCTAGGCGTTGACTATGTGTCAGACTTCTTGTCTCCTGTGGCCTTGCAAAGGATGGGCTAAAAAAGTAGTGAAATGATTCCGCAAAATTGATGTTACCTGCAGATACTCTGTTTCTGTTATGTTTTGAGTGCTGAACACTCGACGGTCCCACGGTTGGCAAGTTGGAACTGTGAGATTCACTACGTGCACCACTGGTGTTTTGTGGAAAAGCACATGTAAGATTCTGCAACAGTCTCTGCTGACACTCCTGCATTCGTGCATCCCTTTCTATGGCAGGAATAATTTCTGCAAATTTACTTTTGTACCGGGGATCTAACAGTGTGGCAACCCAGTAGTCAGGATTATTTCTAATTCTCACAATTCGAGGGTCATGTTGCAGGTAGTGCAGCAAGAAGGCACTCATGTGTCTTGCGCATCCAGGAGCACCAAGTCCCTGTTGTGTTGGTGGCGAGGTAACAATCATGCTTCCTTCCTCTGCTCTCTCCCCCCAACATCGCACAACAGAAATGTGATCAAGGTCTCCCTCATCTGATGAGTTTTCCATCAGTTCATCCTCCACTTCTTCCTGGGCTCCTGCACCTTCCTCACTAGTTTGGCTGCTACCATGCGCCCTGGTAAAACCATCTCCCCCACCATCCCATGCTTGCCGCCTTGGTGCTGCCGACCGTCTGGACCTTGCAGATGTTAGCCCTTCCGCATACAACTCCTCCTCCTCTACTTCCTCCACCTCATCTTGTGCCACCACCTGACTCCAAATTCTGTTTAACATGTGCTCCAGCATGTAAATCACTGGAATAGTCATGCTGATAATGGCATCGTCAGCACTAAACATCTTCGTCGCCATTTCAAAACTGTGCAGAAGGGTGCATAGGTCCCTGATCTGAGACCACTCCTCCAGCGTCATTTTCCCCACCTCTGGATCTCGTTGGACCAGGCTATACGTCAGAACATATTGCACCAGGGCTTGTCGGTGCTGCCACAGTCGCTGCAACACGGGCAGAGTTGAATTCCACCGGGTAGGCACATCGCATTTTAGCCGGTGAAGTGGCAGGCCCAACGACTTCTGTAGAGATGTAAGTCGCTGAGCTGCGGGATGCGAACGGCGGAAGTGAGCACACAGCGACCGTGCCCTCTGCAGAAGGCCATCTAGTCCGGGATAGTGGGCTAAAAATTGCTGGACAACCAGGTTCAACACGTGAGCCATACAAGGCACGTGTGTGACATTGCCCTGGCGAAGGGCCGCACCCAGGTTTGCAGCATTGTCGCACACGGCCTTCCCTGGTTTCAGGTCCAGTGGAGACAACCATTCATGAAACTGGTTCTCCGGAGCTGACCACAACTCCTCAGCTATGTGACTCACATTTCCCTGACATTTCAAAGTAAAAACCGCCTGATGACTTTGAGCCCTGCTGCCAGCATAGTAAGGAGGTGTGCAGGATCCCTTCTGCGCAGTTAGAAAGCTTGTGGCATGACCACACAGGCTTTGGGTGCAGGTGGAGAACCGAGAGGAGGTTGAGGAGGCAGAAGCAGTGGAGGAACTTCGAGATAAAGAGGATTGACGCACAACTCGTGGGGACGGCAAGACTTGAAGAGCAGCCCCTTGTCCTGCTGTCACCATAGTTACCCAGTGCCCAGTCAGCGACATGTAACGCCCCTGTCCATGCCTACTCGTCCAAGTGTCTGTGGTGAAATGCACCCTTACACACACAGAGTTTCTCAAAGAAGCGGTGATGTTGTGTGCAACATGCTGGTGGAGCGCAGGCACACCTTTCTTTGAGAAGTAGTGCCGACTGGGCATCTGGTACTGGGGCACTGCGACGGACATAAGGTCTCGTAAATCCTCTGTGTCCACCAGGCGGAAAGGCAGCATTTCTGTAGCCAAGAGCTTGCAGATGGTGAAATTCAACCTCTTAGCTTTCTTATGGCTAGGAGGAAATGGTCTTTTACTTGTCCACATCTGAGGGACCGAGGGCTGGCTGTTGTGCTTAGACGGGGTTGAGAAGGGTGTCCCCGGCAAACTGCCGGTCTGTGAGGAAGATGCAGGCGGACATGTTAGGTTGCCTTGATCCAAAGGTGGTGCTATCGATGTCGGACAGCGCTGAACACCAGCTGGTGTTTCCACCTCCAAAGAAAATGAGGACCTGCCAATCACGCTGGCTGTTGCGGGTAAAGAGGTGGCAGGTCTGCGTCCCAAAACAGGTGTGACTGCTGTCCCCCCAGCCACAGAGGATGAAGAGGCCGCGGATGCGCATGATGTGGCAGACGGTGGTTGGCCCGGCCGGCTAGGCCGAATTGTAGCACAGTGAGCTTCCCACTGCAACTTATGCTTCATATCCATGTGCCGGTTCATGCATGAAGTACTCAAACTATGTATTTTTTGGCCTCTACTTAGCTTTTGCTGACAAATGTTACAGATAACACGAGTTGGGTCATCCTTATTGATCTGAAAAAATGCCCAGGCTATGCAAGGCTTAGCACCCATGCAACCTGAAGAGCCACCACGACTTGTGGTCAGAGGCAGAGTTGTGTTTGAGGATGCTGTTGTTGACGTGCTTCCAGTACTACGTCTCTCTCCAGGAAGGCGCAACCTGACCTCGTCGTCACTAGCATCCTCCTCCACCTCCTCTGCTGACCTCATCGACTGGCTGACTGTGGGTTGACAGTAAGTGGGATCTCCAACCTCGTCATCATCACCCTGTGTGTTATCACACCCGTCGTCCTCAGAGCCAACCTCTTCCTGCCCTGACAAAATACTCAAGTTGTCGCTCCAATCAGGTATTTGAGTCTCATCATCGTCTTCCTCATTGTCTCCACCAACAGGAGTTACAGTTTGGGAACGAGGGTCTACATTATGGTCAGAACCTTCTGCGTCTGTTCCTGGATCCGACTCATAAAGATTCTGGGCATCAGTGCAGATCATTTTCTCGTCTGGATTCACAGAAGCTCTGGAGCCGACCTCTGATTCCCAGGCTATAGTATGAGTAAACAGCTCTGCAGACTCAAACATCTGTTCTACCCCATACTCAGATGGGCAGCTGGAGACTTGGGAGCTGTGAGGAAGCAAGTGCGATTGGGGTGACACCTCTGAGGACTGGAGTATTTGTGATGTTGAAGTTGAGGTGGAGGAGAGCCCACTTAAAGGAGCACTTGATATCCGTTGAAGCACCTGCTGTTTTTGTGCCTCATCTGGAATTTGTAGCGATTGGCGTGGCCGTAAGAAAGGGATCTTATCACATTGTCCGCTAAAAGAAGTAGACATCTTAGTTTGGCTGGAAGATGGTCTTTCTTCTGCAGATGTTACTGTTGCTTTAACACCTACCCCACGGACACAACCTTTTTTTCCCTTCCCAACACGCCTATTCCCCTTTCCACCAGCAGCAGGCCTTTTTCCACTCATTTCGGTGGTTAACTAATTGACTACTCTGGAGTTGTTTGCACAAAAAACAAAGGATGGGAACCGAGCAGAGCTGAGTGGCCAAACTGTGGTATTTACCCAAAAGTATTGGCTGGGTTAGATGCAGTAAAACAATTTTATTACACACACAGGTGGTGGAGGTTAGTATAGATGGACTAATAGAACAAGTCCCACACACTGCTACAAGCCCAAATATTTTTTCAGAGCTAGATGCAGATAAAAATTATTTTGAATTTGCAACCTGGTGGAGGTTAGTTTAGATGGACTAATAGAACAAGTCCCACACACTGCTACAAGCCCAAATATTTTTTCAGAGCTAGATGCAGATAAAAATTATTTTGAATTTGCAACCTGGTGGAGGTTAATATAGATGGACTAATAGAACAAGTCCCACACACTGCTACAAGCCCAAATATTTTTTCAGAGCTAGATGCAGATAAAAATTATTTTGAATTTGCAACCTGGTGGAGGTTAGTATAGATGGACTAATAGAACAAGTCCTACACACTGCTACAAGCCCAAATATTTTTTCAGAGCTAGATGCTGATAAAAATTATTTTGGATTTGCAACCTGGTGGAGGTTAGTATAGATGGACTAATAGAACAAGTCCCACACACTGCTACAAGCCCAAATATTTTTTCAGAGCTAGATGCAGATAAAAATTATTTTGAATTTGCAACCTGGTGGAGGTTAGTATAGATGGACTAATAGAACAAGTCCCACACACTGCTACAAGCCCAAATATTTTTTCAGAGCTAGATGCAGATAAAAATTATTTTGAATTTGCAACCTGGTGGAGGTTAGTATAGATGGACTAATAGAACAAGTCCCACACACTGCTACAAGCCCAAATATTTTTTCAGGGCTAGATGCAGATAAAAATTATTTTGAATTTGCAACCTGGTGGAGGCTAGTATAGATGGACTAATAGAACAAGTCCCACACACTGCTACAAGCCAAAATATTTTTTCAGAGCTAGATGCAGATAAAAATGATTTTGAATTTGCAACCTGGTGGAGGTTAGTATAGATGGACTAATAGAACAAGTCCCACACACTGCTACAAGCCCAAATATTTTTTCAGAGCTAGATGCAGATAAAAATTATTTTGAATTTGAAACCTGGTGGAGGTTAGTATAGATGGACTAATAGAATGATGCTATGCCCCAAAGGTTTTACTTGGCTAGGTGAAGTAAAAAAATTTGAATTCTTTACACAGGTGGTGTAGCTTGCAGCACAGATAGGCTACTCCACTGACTAACACACACTGCAAGAGGCCAAACAGGATTTGCTTAGCTAGATTTAGCCAAATGCTGTGAAAAAAAACTTGCACAGCACTGTCACAGACCTGCCTGGCAAAAAGTGATAGGAACTGATGTAACCTAGCCCTCAAAAGGACTGCAATTACAATTAGTCTTTACTCCCAACCTATCTATTTAAGAGCACAGACCTGCCTGATAAAAGTCTTAGGAAATGATGTAACCTAGTCCTCAAAAGGACTGCAATCACAACTATTCCCTACTCCCAAGCTATCTGTAGATTTGTGCGAAAATTGGCTTGAAATTAACACTTAAAGTATAGCGCACACAGCAACAGCGGTGCCGTCCAACACGCAGCTGCAGCAGTGAGAAAATGGTGGCTACGTGGAAAATGGCTGGGTCTTATAGGGCAAGGACATGTGACATACACTGCCAATGACACATGCCCTTGCTTGTGTGAAAAAAAGCAGTTAGCTCCGTGTGTGCGCTGCTGATAGGCTGACAGATTACACCTCCCCACTGTAAATGCGGGAAAGAGAAAAAAAAATGGAGATCTTCATTATTTATGCAGAGATCCATCCCCTGCCCCTCCCCCCACCCCGCTGTACACTCAAACTGCGTATTAACATTAATTTTCAGCATTACTGAGAAAAAATCCAGTTATGATTTTGGTGCACGAACAGTTATCGAACATAACCTCGAACAGCGCCCAAAACAGCTCGAATTTGAGATTGGCTAACAGTTCGAGTCGAACACCGCTCATCTCTAATCCAAGATACTGATACGGTTGAACTTGCGGTGACGTGCAGGGGGGGTCATGTCACCAGGGATGCTGGCACCAGGCCCCCTGGCTCATGGCCTCATATCAGCCCCGTGGCTTGCCGCCATTGACGGTACGCCACGTGTGAGCAGGTTTGGGTGAGTGTTAAGTTTTAATAAACATAGTTGTGCTGTGTATTTGGATCTTCAAGACAAGGTGGCTAGTGAATCCTGCATTGAGCAGTGAATCCTGCATTGAGCAAGGGGTTGGCCACGATGAACTTGGAGGTCCCTTTCAACTCTATTCTATTTTGGTGCTCTAAGTACATGAGGCCAATGACACCCTCCATCTCTTCTCCCTTTCCCAACCATCAAAGTAATGGGTCAGAGATTAAGGTAATTAGAAACAGACAGGTAACAAGCTTTGATGACTAAGTATGTAAGATTGTCAAATTTTAGCAGGAAAAAATACCAGGCAAAGTAATAAAAGGTGTACTTTGCAGATGCACTTAAAAGGGGGCGCGATTTCACAGTTAGACATGAGAATTATGCATTGTTTGCCAACCATTTATAGTCACTTCGGTTTCAATTAAGATGTCCAGGATTTGACATATACTTTAACAGAAACCAAAGAGACCCCAGTATAGTTAGATCTGTCTAACAGTGTTTGTGTCTATCATGGGACAAATACTGCTTGTGACAAAGCTTCCTTATTGAGGCTTAAGTGCACATACAGTGTGAATTTTACCTGAACCTGCTATATGTGATATATGTGATATTAATTAATACCCAGCTTTACATAGACTCTGAATGTATTTAAATCACGGAAACCATCATCAGTACATGAATGCAGCACCAGAACAATCATTTGTACTTTAATACATCGCCAGAACCATTATTGGTGAATGATTAGAGAACCAGAACTAACAGCAGTACATAAACACAGCACCAGAACCACCATCAGTACATACATAAAGCACTAGAACCATCTTTAGTACATGAATACAACAGTAGAACAATCATCAGTATATGAATACATCACAAGAATCATCATTGGTACATGAATAAAGAACATTTTCTCTTATAAGCCATGGTAAAAAAAATTTTTTTTTGTGCTAAATCTACTTATTGTAGCAAATGTAATTTTTCATTTTCAGTCAGCTATAAGGTAAAGAAATCAGTGAAACATATGTGGAGTAAATATGCTCATTACACCTCTAGATGAACTTCATAAGGAGTGTAGCTTTCAAAAAGGGGTCAATTTGTTTTTTTTGCTGTTCTGAAACCTAGAGGGCTCTACAAGTGGCGCCCACAAACTATTACTGCCAAATTTGTGCTTCAAAAGCAAAATAGCAATTCTTCCCTTTCAAGACATGAAACCTCATGTTCAGTGTCGTAAATTTTTCTTAGCCGCAATAGATCAATGTATAAGTTTTGGATGTGCTGTCCATGTATTTTTCTACAGCAATGATAAATTGCTTGGTCTCTTCCCCATACCTCTAAACTTTTGAAGAACAGAAAGAGGGACAACTCATGCGGTGCACTTAGCCAACCGTGACAGACTTTGAACACGCCCCTATACACACCCCAAGCCACACCCATTTACAGAAGGGATGTCAGAGGGGAGGTGGCAGTGAGGGACATTCAGCAGATGCCCAAGACTGCAGGACACAGACCCAAATCTGGGACTGTCCTGCTTTATCCGGGAAGGTTGGGACTAGAAATGAGCTGAATAATTCACGTGAATCTGGTCCAGTGTCCAGGCCAGTGGTACCTGGCACCTGGAAGCCTGCGAATCTCTTTCCTTCTGGCGTTCCTATCCCTGCTTTTGATTAGCGATGGCGGGTGCAATGTCATGTGTACGTCATGCTCATCTAGTTGGGACCTATGGATTTATTTTTTTTTCATTCTTTCATATTCGTAGAAACCATAACTTTCTCATTTTTATGTAAGCTTCACTATATGACATCTGGCTTTTTGAGTCTGTACGGCTATGTTCACACGTTGCATAAATACTGTTTTTTTATTTTCTGCAGGTGTCCCCACCAAAATACACAATAACAATCTTCTCTGGTTATTGCATTTTTTCTGTTTTTTTTTATGCCCTTTCCCCGTCATGTGATGCGTGTTTAGTGAAGATGTAAGCTGCCTTTTTTAAGTGTATTTTACAGAAAAGCTTGGATTCTACAGTTTTAAAAAAAACTGCAGATTTTTACATGCGTGTTTTTTTAGGCTCCACATATCCTCTAGAGAAAAAAAGCACCAAAACTGCACATTTCAGCAGTGATTTTAGGCACACAGTATTCATGAAATCACATAGACTTTGTGTGGACAGTTAAACACTGCAGAAATTATGTGTAAAAAAAGGAGTTAAAAGAAAAATGCAGCATTTACGCTACATGTGAACATGGCGTAAATATCCAAGCAAACTGGATGTGATTTCAAGAAAACTCAGCCCTTGGTGCATCTAAAAATGCTGTTGTGCCGTGCAGTTTTGGTGCATTTTTTCTCTATAGGCTTCTATGTGGAGTTAGAAAAAATGCAAAAAAAAAAACGTTTTTGAGTGCAGAATCTTTTCTGTACTATTAAAAACGCGTCTTCACATCTGCACCAAAAATGCATGGAATAGGAAGTAGAATAAAAGAAATGCAGCAAAAACACAATAATCAGAGGAGATTGTTATTGTATCATGGGGTGCGGACACCTACAGAAAACAGTCAGAAAAAAAGCAGTAGGAAAAATGCAGCATTCACGCTACGTGTGAACATGGCCTCAGCGTTACGTTTTTATTCCATTTTTATAGGTTTAGTAGAGAAAAAAATCAATCACCCCATTTTTTACGCCATTTACCAATCATAATAAATTATCTGATCACTGTTGTGCGGGTTGTTACGATTACATGGACACCAAATATGTCCATGTTATTTGCTGATTTGTTTAGTATTTTTTAAAAAAAGCACATTGAAAATTATTGTAATTGTTTTTCATTATTTTTTAGTAACTTTATAGGAAGAAAAAAATGTTTGTTTTATTTTCCCTCTAGAGTACTGAGACATAGAAATACACTGATATATACAGATGTATCGCTATGTACCAGTATAGTCTGCCTGTAGTTTGGCGACTACAATGTAAAGTATACAAAATCCTCCTGTACTCGTCAGTACATACTGTGGCTCATAGCTTTAGCTACTGCTTGCAATGATATAGGTTGTGGGTTCAATTCCTAGGGAGACCAGATCACATGGAGAAAAATGACATGCTTTTAGTAGTTTTTACTAAAAAAAATCTGACTTTTTTTCACCTCTAGAATACAGGGACATAGAAATATACTGCTAAATACAGATGTATCACTATGTATCAGTATAATCTGCCTGTGGGTTCACAGAAGAAAATAATTGTTTATTGAATTAATTGTATGTGTATGTAGAGATGCCAGCTCGGCCCCTGATGAGGAGGTGCCACGCAGAGATGAAGAGAGAAGAGAGTGAATGGAAGTCGAGACAAATTCCCTGACATGTCAGGACAGCAGAACTGCCCCCTCAAATTGGGACAGTCCCACTGAATCCGGGACGGTTGGGAGCTATATCTTCCCTCGTTTTTTGTTTTACTTGGACCAGCACTCTTCCCTTTTGATTCAGTTGTTTCTTAATTAACAGGAGACTGCAGGGTTATGCTATTTTTTGCTATCATCTCACAGTCTGAGAACATGTGGAAGGTGAATTTTTTAGCTCCTTTCACTTGGTATTGGTGTTGTGTGGTAATCATTGTTACTGTGGTTCTTTGCCTGCGGGGTGGTGTGGCTTGGAGTCATGGAGGCTCAGTCTTCCAGTATGGGTGCTGTTTTGCTTGACCTGCTGATGCACTCTCCCTGTGGTAGTGGTTGGTGCATGGCGCTACAACTTTAACCCCTTCCTGACATGTGTCACATATATACTGCACTGCGGGAGCTGCGTTCCCCCAAAGAGCAGTATATATACGGCGCAGTGATCACACAGGCTCACACTGAGAGCCGCCATGATCACATGCGGGTGTCAGCTCTATGGGAGAGCTGACACCTCACAACAATGCCCACGATAAGTGCTAGTACCGATTGCGGGCGCTTAACCCCTGTGATACTGCTGTCAATAGTGACAGCAACATCGCGGGGCATCGCAGAGGGAGTGAGTTCCCTATGTGCTCCCGATCATATCGCGTTGTGCTGATAGATTCCATGGTGACCCCGGGTTCCAAGATGACAACGGGGTCCTTCAGAGTCCTTCAGGCAAAGTGGCCTGCCTCCTGCCTGTCAGACGCTGATCTGATGCTCTGCAGTGTAGAAGCATTGCAGGGTATCAGATCGCTGATCTGACATTGTAAAGATGATGTTCTATCCTGGGACAATGTGAAAAAGTAAAAAAAAAGTTAATAATTGTAAAAATATTTCAAAAAATTCAAAAATAAAGAACAAAAAAAAGAAAAAATATTGATTCGATAAATATATTTATTTATGTAAAAAAAAAATGCACATATTTGGTATCACCGTGTCTGTAACGACCCGTCCTATAAATGCTGTCTTACCATTTAACCCCTTCAGTAAACACGGTAAAAAAAACGAGGCAAAAAACTATGCTTTATCATCATACCCCAAACAAAAAGTGCAATAAAACGCGATTAAAAAGACAAATGTAAATAAAAATGGTACCTCTGAAAACGTCATCTTGTACTGCAAAAAGCAAGCTGCCGTACAGCTACAGAATAAAATAGTTTTTACTATGTAAAGGGGCCAAGACATAAAAATATTATATAAATGTGGTATTGCTGTAATCCTACTAACTCGAACAATAAAGCTGCTTTATCAATTTTACCAAAACGCGGAATGGCATAAAAAAAAAACCAAAAACAATTCTTGAATTGCTGGTGTTTGTTCATTCTGCCTCCCAAAAATCGGAATAGAAAGTGATCAAAAAATGTCATGTGCTCGAAAATGGTACCAATTAAAACGTCAACTCGTCCCGTAAAATACAAGCCCCCACATGACTCTGTCGGCCAAAATATGGAAAAATTATAGCTATCAAATTATGGCGATGCAAAAACTACTTTTTGCAAAAAAAGCGTCTTTTAGTGTGTGACAGCTGCCAAACATGAAAACGTGCTATAAATCTGCCATCACTGTAATCACACTGACCCGAAGAATCATCATCATATCACTTATACTGCATGAGGAATGGCATAAAAAATAAATAAAACCAATTCTTCACTGCTGTTGATTTGTTCATTCTCCCTCCCAAAGATCGCAATAAGGCTCGGCGCATATTTATCCTGCGCTGTACGCTGAGCGCTTACATCGGTGTTTCCATGTAAATCTCTGAAATACATGATTCAGACGGAACCCCTGGGTGGAAAATTACCTATAAGGAGGCAGATAGAAGCACTGTGGATGCCATCTGCACTGTGATCCAGCGGTGTCCATCTTTTTAGGCATGCATAAAAGTGCAGTCAGCCACAGTTTTGTGCACTTCTGAAAAGGACAAAGCTGAACAGAGGCCAGTCGGAGTCCAGAGTAACTCTGCTGCCTCATTATAGTGAATGGATCCCTCAGGGCTTTCATCTGAATCTAGTCACTCGAAGATTTACATGGAAACCTCAAAGTAAGTGCTTAGCGTAGAGCACCAGATAAATGTGATCCAAAATGTTATGTATAATGTTCCCAATAAAAGCTTCAACTCAATTGACATAAAAAGCAAGTCCTCACTCAGATCTGTCATCTGTTATCGGAAATATAGGGGGCTTCCACGTTACTGGTAGTACAAAGGCTCTGGACAAGTGCTATGGCTCCTCACCCCCAAAAGAAATTCAACAAATTCTGTGCTCCCAAATCCAAATGCCCCCCTCCCTTCTGAGCCCCAGTGTGTCTATACCACATTTAGCATCCACATGTTTGGCATTTCTGTAGCGATGAGAGCCTGGCTAATTTACTGGTGCATGTATCCAGAAGCATGAACTGAGCACAATGTACTAGCCCTACAACGTACTGGTTACTACAACATACTGGTCACTACAACGGCAGTTTGCAATTTTCACTCAGCAACATCCATTACTACTTGTTTCTGGAAAACACCCATGGAGTCAAAATCTTCATTACACCTGTTGATAAGTTCCCAAAGTGGTATAATTTCCAAATTGGGTCACTTGAGGGGTGATTCTCCTCTCCTAGCCCTTAGGGGCTCTTTATATGGAGTCTGCAAACTATTCTAGGCAAATAATGCTCATACCCTCCTGAGTCTAGCCGTGTGACTAAGCAGTACTGTACAGCCACATATGGGGTAGTGCTACATTCAGTAGAAATTGGGGGGCAAATTTTGGTGCCATTTTTACCCATTTCCCAGTGTGAAAATGTAAAATCTGGGGTTCAAACAAAATTTTTGGTGGTAAAAATGTAATTATTTTTTCTTCACTGCCAAATGGTATAAAATGCTATGACACACCTGTGGTGTCAATATGATCACTGCATCTCTAGATGAATTCATAGAGAGGTGTAGTTTGTAAAATGCGGTCATTTATGGGGGGTTTGGCTGTTCTGGCACCTTAAGGACTCTACCAATGTGACATGGCACCCTCAAACCAGTCCATCAAAATCTGAATTATAATATGGAGCTTCTTCCCTTCTGAGCTTAATACTGTGCCTCAAGAGTAGTTTTCAGCCACATATTGGATATCAGCGTGCTCGTGAGAAATTGCACAACAAATTTTGAGGCCCATTTTCTCCTGCTATCCTTGTGAAAATGAAAAGATTTAGGGCTAATACAACATTTTTGTGGGAAAATTTTTTTTTTCATTTTCACAGATCAATGTTATAAAATTCTGTGACGCACCTGTGGGTTCAAGGTGCTCACCATGTCTAGATACATTTCTTGAGGGGTCTAGTTCACAAAATGGTGTCACTTGTGGGAGTTTTCCACTGTTTAGGCACATCAGGGTCTATCCAAAAGCGACATGACACTTACAGACCATTCCATCAAAATCTGCATTCCAAGACGTCACTCCTTCCTTTGTGAGCCCTGCTGTGCGCCCAAACAGTAGTTTTCACCCACATATGAGCTATCTGCGTACTCAGGAGAAATTGCATAACAAATTTTGGGGTCCATTTTCTCCTGTTACGCTTGTAAACATGCAAAATTTGGGGCGGCTCAACCTGGGGTTTAAGATGTTCACCACACATCTAGATAAGTTCCCTGAGGGGTCTAGTTTCCAAAATTGTGTCACTTGTGGGGAGTTTCCACTGTTTTGGCACATCAGGGCCTCTCTAAATGCAACATAGCGTACGCTAATTATTCCAGCAAATTTTGTATTCAAAAAGTCAAATGGCGATCCTTCCCTTCCAAGCCCTTCCGGGTGTCCAATCAGTAGTTTTCCTGCACATATCGGGTATCTGCGTACTCAGGAGAAATTGCACAACAAACGGTATGGTGCAATTTCTCCTGCTACCCTAGGAAAAATGCAAAATTTGGGGCAAAAAAATATTTTTTTTGTGGAAAAATGTGATTTATTTATTTTCACGGCTCAACGTTTTAAACTTCTGTGAAGCACCTAGGGGTTCAAGGTGTTCACCACACATCTACACAAGTTCCCTGAAAGGTTTGGTTTCCCAAACGGTGTCACTTGTGTGCAGTTTCCACTGTTTAGGCACATCAGGGGCTTTCCAAATGCAAGATGGCATGTGCTAATTATTCCAGCAAATTTTCAATTCAAAAAGTCAAATGGCGCTCCTTCCCTTCTGAGCCCAGCTGTGCACCCAACAGTAGTTATCCCCCACATATGGGGTGTCAGTCTACTCAGGATAAATTGCACAACAAATTGTATGGTGAAATTTCTCCTGTTACCTTTGTAAAAATGCTACATTTGGGGCTAAAAACATTTTTGTGGGAAACATGTGATTTTTTTTTTCATGGCTCAACATTAAAAACTTCTGTGAACACCTGGGGGTTTGATGTGCTCACCACACATCTATACAAGTTCCCTGAGAGGTCTAGTTTCCAGAATGATGTCACTTGTGGGGGGTTTCCACAGTTTAGGCTCAATTATGCCAGCAAATTTTACATTAAAAAAATCAAATGGCGCTCCTTCCCTTCAGAGCCCTGCCGTGCGCCCAAACAGTGGTTTTCCCCCACATATAGGCTATTGTTGTGCTCAGTAGAAATTGCACAACAAATTTTGAGGTCCATTTTCTCCTGTTACCCTTGTGAAAGTAAAAATAATGGGTGTAAATGAATTTTTTTGTGAAAAAAGTTAAATGTTACATTTTTTTCTTCCACACTCCATTCATTTCTGTGAAGCAGTGGAAGGGTTAATAAACTTCTTGAATGTGGTTTTGAGCACCTTGAGGGGTGCAGTTTCTAGAATGGTGTCAATTTGGGGTATTTTCTGTAATATAGACCCCTCAAAGTCACTTCAAATGTGATGTGGTCCCTAAAAAAATGGTTTACTAACAAAAAAAAATATGCTTTCAAAAATGATGCAGATGTAAAGTAGACATATGGGAAATGTTATTAACTATTTTGTGTGACATAACTCTAATTTAAGGGCATAAAAATTAAAAGTTTGAAAATTGCAAAATTGTAAAAATTTCCACCAAATTTCCAATTTTTTCATAAATAAATGCAAGTCATATCAAACAAATGTTACCACTATCATAGAGTACAATATGTCATGAAAACACAGTCTCAGAATCAGTGGGATCCGTTGAAGCATTCCAAAGTTATTAACTCAAAAAGTGACACTGGTCAGAATTCTAAAAAATTGCCCTGGTCAGAAAAGTGAAAATAGGCTTCGGGGGTGAAGGAGTTAAGGTCAGGGACCCTCTTAAGGTTTACTGTGATATGGTATTGGACTTCATGCAGTCTGATCACAATGTTAATATTATGTTTTGGATGTGCGGACCATGTCTTTTTCTACAGTCAAGATATGATGCATAAAAGAATTGATGCCGTTTTGATTTAGATTTCTCTTTTGTAAATTCACTTTGCATTTTTTAATGGATAAAAATAAACCATTAACACTTCTATATTTGAAAACATTCCTACTTTGCAGCATTATTCCACACCTGCCTAAAACTTATGTAACATTTGTACAATTGTGTTGGCTATTGTGCATAGTTGGGTCTGCATAAATTTTGAGCATCTAAATATTGTTCTGTAATGTTTTATACACCTATAAATATGTACCTTACTAGCTTATTATATATTTATGCCTCATTAGGAGTTTTTATTGTATATCTACTAAAAGTTAAAGGGGTATTCCCATCTCCAAGATCCTATCCCAATATGTAGTAGGTGTAGTAATAATAATATTAGCAAATAACTACAATTCTAAATGTAGCATAGTATTTTTGATTTGCTATGTCACTTCTCATGTGCAGGCATTACAGGACCTTAGGTATCCATGGTTATGTCCACTGATAGTGACAGTTAGTTAACTAGTTGCTAGTGGTCGTAACCGTGGATACCTAAGGTCCTGCAATGCCTGCACATGAGGTAAGTGGCATAGCGAATCAAAAATACTATACTACATTTCTAATTGGAGGTATTTGGTAATATTACTACACCTACTACATATTGGGATAGGATCTTGGAGATGGGAATACCCCTTTAATTCCCACTGCTCCCCTGATTATTTATTTTTTTAAATCCGCCGTGCAGTTTCAGAGATGTGGGCCAATTTATCCAGTACAACTCTTATGGTTTGACTCTTTGCCATATGGCGTTGCTCATAGGTTATTAGAAAATCCTGTGATTAATGCCCCCTTGATAAAGATCATAAAAATTAGCACGGAATGAAAAGGCCCATATCTCTGGAACCATATAGTGGATTTAAAAAAAATTAAAACTCAGGGAAGCAAATAAAATAGAAGAACAAGATGGCCAATAGTGACCTGGTGGCAGGTCCTCTTTAAAGGGAATTTGTCTCTGGGTTTTTGCTACGTCATCAGAGATCAGTTTAATGTAGAGGCAGAGACCATGTACCTTTTACCAAGCTACTTGCTGTCATTTTGATAAAATCACTCTTATAATAATAATAATAATTTTTATTTATATAGCGCCAACATATTTTGCAGCACTTTACAAATAAGTAGGGACATGTACAGACAATATAAACAACACAGTGTATCACATTTCAACAGTTACAGGAGGATTGAGGGCCCTGCTTGCAAGCTTACTATCTATATGGAAATGGGGGGGACACAACTCTTATCTGCTGTAGATCTACCAGGTCCCTGAATGCTGAGCTCTGTATAACCCCGCTTCCACCACACATTTGCAGCTTTCCGACCATGTACTGTGTACACAGAAAACAGCCAACCAGTGGTGGGAGCGGGGTTATACGGAGCTCATGAATATGGAGGTCTTTGTCTCTACATCATGATGCTCTCAGATTAGATGGCAAAAACCTGGTGACACAATCCCTTTAAAAAAAAGTTCCAAATAAAAAATACTACTGATTCTCCCACTGATCCTCCACAGCACGGCCTTGATATCACGCTGGTCTCCTTGTTTCCTCATCCAGGGAAAATGGCACTTAACCACTGCAGCCATCCAGTGGCAATGGTGGTGATGTGTTTCTAAATAAATGGTTAGCCTGTTATCAGTCATTTCAAAATTGGTAGCAAGGTTCAGCTAGAACACTAGGGGGCTAGGCTGCTTCCTATTTCTGATTTTTTTACTCAAGACTTATCATAATATACTGTTAAGCTGCTTCAACTTCAACAAAGTATATGTACAAATGAATAAATAATAAATAGATATTAAATATTAAATATCATAAATAGTTATTTTAAATAAATATATATATATATATTAGAACCGCACCACTCAAATGTAAATAACTAACGTTCGGACTTAATGAGTATGTAAGCTTTAAATCCTTTATGGCTTAGGATATCGGCAGGTGGTTTTGTCGATCTTTTTTTTTAATTATGTCAAATGGTTTTATTAGTTTTTAATTGTCATATTTGTCTTCTAGATATCTTTTCGCATTTTCACTAAGTTGGTGTCCATTGTGGGAGAGTGTTGAGTGCATCCGTTCACCGATCATCTTCAAAATCTATGAACTTACTGCATCTGTAATTAAAAGATGAAAAGGGGACCCATATATACATCATTATTTTCCCTTTTTTTAATTTTTTTATGTGTTTTTGTAATGTGTATAAGTGACCACTAGTTATTTATATTTGAGTGGTGCGGTTCTAATATATATATATTTATTTAAAATAACTATTTATGATATTTAATATCTATTTATTATTTATTCATTTTATATATATATATATATATTGAAGTCATATACTCTCTTAATATATGTACTTGCTTGCATGCATTAATTGTCATTCTGATCTATGTATTGTCTTTAGTTATTGTTATTTTCTTTTTTTATTTATTATTATTTTTTTATTATTTCTGTTATTTTATTTATTTATTTATTTCTGTTTTGTTATATGGATTTTATATGCTGGCCTTATTCATTACTGTTCCCTTCTTCATATCTTCTACTGTATTATTCATATTTACTGATGTACTTTGATTTTATCATGCATGCGGGTCTGAACGACTCTCAGGCGGCTTGTGGACTGGCCACCCACTCACAGATCGATGACAAGTTCATGACCGCGCTAATCGACTTATGCCCCCTGGTCTGCCTCCGACTTCTGCTGTCCTCCGCTCATGTGCTGCAGCCTGAGCGTCGGGGGCGTGCCCACGGTCACCAGGGTGATGGGGAGGTGACGTTGTTCCTCTTCCTGTCTTGCCGGGCGGCGGTGGGCTCGCCCGGACGCCTGAGGGGGTGGACCGCTGCCGCTGGAGGCACACCCATTGGACGGCATTTATTGCCATTTCATATAAATACATTCACCTGCCCTGTCTGGCCACGTCTCCTGATGAAGCCATTCAGGTGAAACGCGCGTCGAGGTGCGCTGTTCTTTACCCGTACTACAGACTTTGCATCTCCTTCATCTGCCATGTCCCAAGGTAATGTGTGGCCATGCTGAATATCTATTTATATGCTATTTAATTATATATATTGTTGTACTTATCGGCTAGTCCACCTACCCTCTATCTATATTTATTTCTTAGACCCCCATTGCCTCCTACCTTATTGGATACAGGCTGGGGCTCTAGGATTTATTCTTAGGCATTTTATATGGAGTGCTTTCTGTAGTAGGATATGAGCCTTCTTTTTCTCTTTGTTGGGGTTTTTTCCATCTTACCCCTCACCGTACATCTCACCTTAGCCATCCTTGATCATGCTTTTTTGGTATTGCACTTATTATAAACTGTTGGAATATCGTGTACAATAAAAATAAATATAATTTGCACTTTAAGTGGTATTCCTGTTCTTTATCAGTGTGAGCGGTGCCTTCCACACACTATTCAGTGGATATCGGCTTTACTTCTCCACTTCTCTTTCCTTTTCTTGGATATATATATTTCTGGTTGTCAGTTCCTTTTATAGGTTTATAAAGTATATGTACAAGTGTATGACAACACTTAGGCTATGTGCCCACGATGCAGAAATGCTGCATATTTTTTATGCTTCTCCCTGGCAGGAAAAACGCATGCGGATTTCACATGCGGTTTTCCCACCAGGTAGAAGCGTTTGTGAAGCGTCTTTGCATGCATTTCCGCATGCGGGTTATCAAGCGCTTTTCCAACCGATTTTAGCATCACTTGGAAAAGTGCTTGACAACTTGTTCACACTATATAAATCCATGCAACCGGCATGGATTTATAGTAGTGTGACCAAGTTAGTTAAAAAAAAGAGTAAGAATGGTGAAAAATAAAAAAAAATAAAGTTTATACTCACCTTCCGATGTCTTCCCGGTGTTTTGTCTGCTCCGTCCGGTGTCTTGCACTGCTTGCGGTAGTGTGAAGGACCTGCGGTGATGCCATTGAGCCATGTGATGGGTCACATGACTCAGTGACGTCATGGCAGGTCCTTCACATCAACGCGAACATTGCAAGACACCGTCCCGGAGCAGACAAAACACCGGGAAGACATCGGAAGGTGAGTATAAACTTTATTTTTTATTTTAAATTCTTTTTTTACAGTTTTCTATGGTACCCAGGTCTGGATGAGAGTCTTCTCTCCTCCAGACTTGGGTACCATCCGCACATAGAAACGCATATAATCCGTGAGTACAAATGTACTGACATGGATTATATGCGTCTCAATGCAAGTCAATGGCGGCGATTACGCTGCTCGTCCGCAAAATTAATGAACATGCTGCGGATTTTTGAGCGCAGCATAAACGCTGCGGAAAAATCCGCAACATGGGCATTGAAAGTGCGGCTTGTCATTGGGGACCATGGGGCGCGGATTACCAAGCGCTTCCCAGCGTTTATGCTGCTTGTAAAACGCTACGTGGGCACACAGCCTTACATTTCAACTATTTTTCCAGGCAAATGAGAAAGCAAGTTGATTTTGTTAGTTTTACAGAAAAAGTAACTGGAATGAATATATATGTTTACTGCAATTTCACCATAAATAATTGTAAAACAGATGGGTAAGCTAAGTCTTTGTGAGTCAAATGTTTTGATATCATAGTAATACTGTCTCCTCTATACTAGTTATTCATCTACCCCCACACACTTCCTTCACCATTCTTATGTTACTCCGTTCATAGATTTACTCACTTATGACTAAACTCTGGTCAGACCAAGCTATCTGTATGACATGTCTAGTGAAATTCTGCATTATGCACAAACTATTATGGGTTATGAAGAGTAGACTAAATACCCTGAATCCAGTCTCGGAAACATGGTGAAAAACATCTTAAAGCTATTGCAGAAAAACCTGTAATCAAACCCTTTGCTTGTGGCTTCAGTACTATATAAAACTATCGTTAAAGATTTCACTTTGAAAGCGAGCCACAATATGGATATCTGAGAACTATTGGCAAATGTGTTAGCTGTTGCTTAAATGGTTTTCTACTTTTGTTTTTTAGGCAATCCTTGCATGTGTCACAGCTGTCTAACAGCCGCGACACATGCAGCCGCGGCGGATCAAACAGAGAAGTCGAGCTCGCCGAAACTACTCGGCGAGTACCCGAGCGTGCTTGTTTAAAGGGTTAAAAGAGCACGCTCGCTCATCACTAGTAAAGAGCTGAGAAATAGAAAAAGCTTTACATATTCATTTGCCCAATGCGCTCTTTATTTTGACCAATAACCTATTAGGCAACACAAATAAATGCTAATTTGGTTTGGTCACTTCTACAGCTAGCCATATACACAAGAGTTATTTATCGGCCGAGACCTAAATCCCTCAGTGAGCACATAAACATGTACTTTCTACATAGCTGAGAGTGTAAGTTTAATAGAACAGGAAGAAGGAGATAAGGTAATATTGGCTTTCTACATACTCTATCTTCCTTACCTCCCAACCAGTGACAAATTGCTAATAACGGCAGACCACACAGCTGCTATGGTACTCACGAGTCAGGGATTTCCAGTGCTGATGCTGGCATCGGACCCTCCCTGCCTAGTGTCACATTTTCAATGGTATCTGCATCCTGAATACAGATACAGTTGAAGATGATGATGGAACAGGGAGACAACAGCTCCTTGTTCCATCATTTGTGTCATGTCTGAGCTCTGGCGACTCAACACAGTGGGCGGAATGATGTCACTGCATCGTCCCTGCGCTGCACAGGTTCAGAGCACATGATGCAGGGACCAGAGTAGCGGGAAAAGAGAGAGAAGTGAGTAATTTATTTTTAATATCAATGAGTGTATTGTACAGGCATACACTGTGAGGTTGGGATATAATGTGTTGGGGATATACTATGTGTGGGGAATATACTATGGGGCCATCACACTGTGCATAGTTGGATGTGGAACCATCAAAGTGTGAGGAGCTTTGGGGGCCATCAACTACAGTCATGACCGGAAGTGTTGAAATTGTTCCAGAAAAAGCATTTCTCACAGAAAATTATTGCAATTACACATATTTTGTTATACACATGTTTATTTCCTTTGCATGTATTTGAACAACACAACAAAAAAAACAGAGAAAAAAAGGCAAACAGGACATCATTTCACACAAAACCCCAAAACAGGGCCGGACAAAATTGTTGGCACCTTTCCAAAATTGTGTGCAAACAATTTTGTTTCAAGCTTGTGATGCTCGTTCAAACTTACCTATGGCAAGTGGAGATGTTGACTAAATCTTTGCAATATGTATCTGTGTATACCACACTAAGCATGGAGAATAGAAAGAGAAGTGTACAGTATGGTTTGGTAAATAGGCATATGGGGCAGGTGCCCGGATGGTGCACCATTTGGACACCGGGTTCCCCTGCCAGTACTC
Organism: Phyllobates terribilis; assembly: GCF_046119375.1. Lineage (NCBI taxonomy): Eukaryota > Metazoa > Chordata > Amphibia > Anura > Dendrobatidae > Phyllobates > Phyllobates terribilis. The sequence goes on along the minus strand of NW_027362771.1, from coordinate 54,608,261 downwards.
TCATTTTGCCTCCACTACTGCTAAGCTACCGCACCATTCGGGCACCTGCCCCATATGCCTATTTACCAAACCATACTGTACAACGATGAAGGTCCAATTGGACCGAAACATTTGGTTTTGTACTTCACTTGCTTTTCCTTGAGTGCCAAGTTATTTTTTACATAGTTACAAGTTTGGACCCTACTAGAGCACTTCTATACCCCAGGAGTGTGGTAGTTTTTCCATGTTGACTGTGTGCAAGGCATCATGAAATCTGAATTTTACAAACGGATTTTGGGTCACAATGTAATGCCCAGTGTCAGAAAGCTGGTTTTGTGTCCTAGGTCATGAGTTTTCCAGCAGGATAATGACCCCAAACATATTTCAAGAAGCATCCACAAATAGATGGAAACAAAGTGTTGGAGAGCTCTGAAGTGGCCAGCAATGAGTCTGGCACTAAATTCCATTGCACACCTGTGGAGAAATCTTAAAATTGCTGTTGGGAGAAGGCAGAGGCGTATCTAGGAAAGTGGGCAGCCGGGACATGTGCCCTGGGTGTAGCCAGCAGGGGGGGGGGGGCTCTGTCGGGCTGCCTAATGCGGTGGTCTTAAGTGTCTTCCCTGGTGGCCGCATTCCGGGTTTCGGCTGTTCTCTGAGCCGGCTGTCAAGCTGATAGCCGGCTCACAGAACTTGCAGCGCACCAGCCCAGTGGACAATTGCATTCCCTGCTTTCAGACATCTTTCTGCCTGCTGTGTCAGAGCAACATACGCAGCGTGATCAGGTTATGTGATCACGCTGCTGACGTCACTCCCTGGTGCTGCAGAGGCGCCAATTGGTCGTAAGTGCTTTGTGCTCCAGAGCTGAAGACACCGAAGATATATTGTAATGGAGGGGAGATTTAGCATGGGGGGAGATTTATTGTATAGCTGGAGGGTGATTTTTTGTATGGCTGGGGGGATATTTAGTGTGGGGGGAGATTTATTGTATGGCTGGAGGGAGATTTAGTGTGGGGGGAGATTTATTGTATGGCTGGGGGAAGATTTAGTGCGGGGGTAGATCTATTATATGGCTGTTCGGAGATTTAGTGTGGGGGTAGATTTACTGTATGGCTGGGGAAGATTTAATGTGGGGGGAGATTTATTGTATGTCTGGGAGGAGATTTAGTGTGGGGAGATTGTGTGGGGGGGATGGGGGCGGATACAGTATGAGGAGTGGGTGATTGGTGAGGACACAGAATGGAGAGAATGGGTGCATACACAGTATGGTGAGAGAAGGAGGAAAATATACACTGTGTTCCAAATTATTATGCAAATAATATTTTCTCAGATTTTCCCAAATTACCTATATGAATTGCAGTCATTGTAATTTTCCAGTCAAATAACTATTAGAGTACAATTGAAAGGTTTTTGTACAAACTGCCTATGATAACAGTATATTTTTTAAAAAATAAAAAACTCAAACTGCACTCAAAATGCTTGTTCCAAATTATTATGCACAGCAGAGTTTTCAACCTTTTCATTTTAATAAAGAACAAAAAAATGGTCATTTTTGAAATTATAAGCATTAGCAGGTTATTACAAACTGAAATCAAACAGTTTTCAACTCAAAACTTTATTCTAGGTGATGTTACATTTGCACATAGGACCCCTTGTTCGAAAGGAGCTTCTGAACTCTCTCGTCCATTGAATTTATCAGGTTTTGGATGGTTTCTGCTTTAATTGTTTTGCATGAGGACAGAATACCCTCCCAGAGCTGTTGCTTAGATGTGAACTGCCTCCTGCCATCATAGACACTCCTTTTGATGATGCTCCAGAGGTTCTCAATGGGTTTGAGGTCAGGGGAGCATGGGTGCCACACCATAAGTTTGTCCCCTTTTATGCCCATAGCAGCCAGAGATGCAGATGTGTTATGTGCAGAATGAGACGGGGCATTATCATTTATTAAAATGAAAAGGTTGAAAACTCTGCTGTGCATAATAATTTGGAACATGCATTTTGAGTGCAGTTTGAGTTTTTTATTTTTTTAAAAATATACTGTTATCATAGGCAGTTTGTACAAAAACCTTTCAATTGTACTCTAATAATTATTTGACTGGAAAATTACAATGACTGCAATTCATATAGGTAATTTGGGAAAATCTGAGAAAATATTATTTGCATAATAATTTGGAACACAGTGTATATGCGAACACAGTGTTGGGGGGTGAGTGCAGACACAGTATGAGGAGCGAGAGTGATGTGATGTGTGCAGACCCAGTATGGGAAATTGGGGGGATGTGTGAGTCGGTAAATATATGAGGAGATAGTATGATTAGCAGGGGGGATGTGAGATAAGACAGTATGAGGAGGGAGGGGGAAATATGTGTGGAGACTAATGAGGGGAATAGTGTGAGTAGACAGTATGGGGGGAGAAAAATGTGAGTGGGCACAGAATAGAAACTGAGTAGTGGGGGCCGGGTGCAGGTTCGGGTGATAATGTAAGCTCACAGCCAGGAGAGGAAAGTATGTCAAGGTGGGGGAGTGTGATGAGGGAACACAGTGTGAGAAGACAGTGTGAAGAGGGAGTCCAGTATGGTAAGTAGAGGGCAGTGTGGAGTGCATGTACCATAAGAGGGACAGTGTGGTGGTCATATTTTGTGCAGGGAGTATAGTGAAGGGCAATTATTTATTCAGGGGCTCAGTGTAGGGCAGATATTTTTATTCAGGAGCATTATAATGTCCCTGCTATTTTTAAGGGCATCGTTTGGGAATGTGCTGCAGAAGACCAGAGAAGATGGAAGTCTGCAGAGATGAGCTGTGGCTGTGAAAAGTCATCATAGACAAGATGAAGAAGAAAAGAAAGATAATGACTCCAGAGACATTAACTATCAGGTACCTGGATGTAAATGTTTATTTGTGATACTGACTAATTCTCTTGTTTTTATTTATATTAGGAGCATTACAGGGGTTGTCCAGGTTTGTGATGAGCCTGCAGTCATTCTATGTGACTGCAGACTTCTGCATTCTCACAGTGCGCACTGCACGCTGTCAGGATTCTCTGGTGCCAGCGATTTGCATACATGAGGTCACATGCCGACTAGACATGTGTCCTCACTCAATGAAAATGAATTGAGCGAGGCTGGACACGTCTAGTCGTAATGTGGCCAGAAGGATGCAAATCGCATACTTATGCTGACATGACCGTCCACTCTTGCCACCGGTAAGGAAAAATTCTAAAAGTGTGCAGTGCATGGGCTGTGAAAATTCAGAAGCCTGCAGTCACATAGAGTGACTGCAGACTTTCATCTCAAACCTGGACAAGCCCATTAATTATAAAATGAAGCCCTGTAGCATGCCAATCCTAACAGCGTGTAATATACTCACTGTCAGCTCTGCTTGCTGGTTCCAGCAGTCACTTGTCTCATATGCGATTTTAATACTTACAGTCATGTGACAACAAGCTTCTCTTCCTGCTTCTCTCAGTTTTTCACTGAACCTTGAGAGAATTAGGAAGAGCTGCTCGTCGGCAAGTGATTAAGTATGGAATTCGCATATGTGCTTGAGGGTGGGGGGCGCCAAACTGAATTCTTGCCCCTGGTGCCAGAAAACCTAGATACTCCCCTGGGAGAAGGCACCCTTCAAATATGAGAGACCTGAAGCAGTTTGCAAAAGAAGAGTGGTCCAAAATTCCAGATGTGTAAGAATCTTGTTGATGGTTATAGGGAATGATTGATTGCAGTTATTTATTCCAAAGGGTGTGCAACCAAATATCAAGTTAAATATGTGTATAACAAAACATGTGTAATTGCAATACATTTCAGGGAGATATATTTCATTTTCTGGAACAATTTCAAGGGTGCCAACAATTTCAGCCATGACTTGTATATGTGGGGGGACTGTGAGGGTGATTAAAGCGTGTGTGAGCCTACTGCATGGGAAGGCTGTGTGTGGGCTTTTAAACTGTGTGGAGAGCTGTGCGAAGACCATTAGACAGTGTCGGTGTCATTATACTGGGTGGAGGGCTGTGTGGGGGCCATTATGCTGTAAGGAGGGCTGTATTGGTGACACTATACTGTGCGGAGGGACATTATACTGTGTGGAGGGCTGTGTGTGGGAAATTATACTGTGTGAAGGGCTATGTGAGGGCCACCATACTGTATGAAGGGCTGTGAGGACCATTATACTGTGTTAAAGGCTGTTTGGGGGCCATTATACTGTGTGGAGGCCTGTATAGGAGCCATTATATATTGTGTGGAAGGCTGTGTGGAGGCCATTATAATGTGTGGAGGGCTTTGGGGGCCTCATACTGTGGGTAAGGTGGTGTGGGGGGCATTATTCTGTACGGAGGGCTGTGGTGACCATTACACTGATGAAGACTGTGTGAGGGCCATTATACTGTGTGGAGAGCTGTGGGGGCCTCATACTGTCCGGAGTTCTATGTGGTGGCTATTATACTGTGTGGAGGGCTGTGGGGGCTTCATACTGACTAGTGCGCTGTGTAGAGGCCATTATACTGTGTGGAGAGCTGTGGGAGCTTCATACTGAATAGTGTACTGTGGAAGCCATTATACTGTGTGTCAGTCATTAAACTGTGTATAGGGCTATGTGGGGGCCATTATACTGTGTGTGGGGACCATTATACTGTGTGGAGACTATTATACAGTGTGTTGGACTGGGTGGTGGGCCAATTAAAACTTCTGGTATGGGACCCCATGAGTAATCGTGGCAAAATTGTGCTACCATATTACCGTATTTTTCAGACTATAAGACGCACCAGGCCATAAGACGCACCTAGGTTTTAGAGGTGGAAAATAGAAAAAAAATTGAAGCAAAAAATGTGGTCATGATGCACTGCTATGCATGGAACCCCTCATCCTGGTATGCGTGGCACCTCTCATCCCCATCCTGGTCTACATGGCACCCCTCATTCCCATCCTGGTATGCTTGGCACCCCAATCCCCCATCCTGGTATGCATGGCACCCCTCATCCTGGTATGCATGGCACCCCTCATCCTGGTATGCATGGCACCTCTCATCCTGGTATGCATGTCACCTCTCATCCTGGTATGCATGTCACCTCTCATCCTGGTATGCATGGCATCCCTCATCCTGAGATGCATGGCACCCCTCATCCTAGTATGCATGGCACCCCTCATCCTAGTATGCAGGGCACCCCTCATCCTGGTATGTATAGCACCCCTCATCCTGGTATGCATGGCACCCCTCATCCTGATATGCATGGCACCCCCATCCTGATATGCGTGGCACCCCCATCCCCATCACACTGTACACAAAAAATAAACGATTCTACTCACTTGCCTTCCCTCTGCTCCAGTGCTGCGTACTGTTCTACTGCCAGCAGCTGGTCTCACCGTGTGAGCAGCGCAAGACGTCACTGCCCTGCGCCCTCACACGGTGAGATGAGCTGCCGGAATAGTCAATGCTCCCCATGCCGGGACTATGGGAGTGGGGAGTGGTGACTATTAGTGTTGAGCGAGTATGTTCTGTTCCGAGTATGCTCGGGCCGAGTTCCGAGTATTTACAGCTGCTCGGTGATGTGTTTGAATCGTTCCCGTGTGCATGATTTGCTACTGTTTGACAGCTTTATTACATGTGAGGAATGTGTAAGAAATAGACATTCCTTACATGTAATAAAATGTCAGTCGCAAATCATGCACACGGGAGCGATTCAAACACATCACCGAGCAGCTGTAAATACTCGGAGCTCGGCCCGAGCATACTCGGCGAAAGGGTTAACAGAACATACTCGCTCAACACTAGTGACTATTCATTCTCCTTAATAGTGGGCACACACTGAAGCCACAGCCGCGGCTCCTGCAACGGCTGGGCGATCGCGTGTGCCCGCTATTAAAGAGCATGAATATTCACTACTCCCCACGCCCATGGGAGTGGGGAGTAGTGAATATTCATGCTCTTTAGTAGCAGCTGCTGCTGACACTGTGTGCCCACAATTAAGGAGAATGAATATTCAGTGCTCCACAAGCCCATGGGCATGGGGAGCAGTGGACATTTATTTTCTTTAGCAGCGGGGGCAGTTTAGGCTGCAGAAGGCGGCTGCTGCCTCCTGTGCCCCGCTCCTCCGCCACTGCCGCTCCTTCCACAACCCCCACCACCCACAGCCACAGTATAATATAGTACATTTGGAATACAAGACACACCCCCCACTTTCCTCCAAAATTTTGGAGGAAAAAAGTGTGTCTTATAGTCCGAAAAATACACTATTTATCAAATTATATATGGCTATTTTAAAGGTCCGTTTACACAGACTGACCAGCGTCACTTAATGACCACTGATCAGCAATTTGATTGCCGTTGTTTAATAGCTGATTTACTCAGTCAGACTGGGGTAAAAGATGTGCCCTGACGACCTGTAATAGATCATTCAGGGCACATAGGCTGCCATTGTTTTTGGTCGCACAAGGCCTGTTTTCACAGGATGGTGTGCTGCCGAGAACGATAATTCCTTGTGCAGCGCAAAAGAGTATTCCACCCAACGAACGAGCTTTTTTGTTTTCATCGAGTTCATAGGGTGATCTGCAGCCTGTTTAAACTGAAAGATTATTGTGAACAAGCATTTTTAAAAATGCTTAAGAAAGATTTTCAATCACAATAACCTTTCAGTGTAGATTTACTTTAAGTCCTTACAAGGATGTATCTTCTGTATAGTCATATTAAATCATGTGACTTCAGAGTCCTTTAGATTCTTATTAATACTTAAACAACAAGAACATGCACACCTATGTAAGAAAAATATAGTCGAGTGAACATAACAGTAGATCTAAAACAAATTCCAACAAAAGGTCTGTGAGTGTTTTATGTCTCTACCAAGTGTACAGATCAACATAAAAAAGTCTACCAAAATCTTCCAACCGTAAGCGAGTTATTTTCAAGATGGCCATCAAAAACCTTCAAAAGCAGACAAAGTCTTATAACTTTCTTATTTCTAATTATACAACAATTATTTAGTCATCAAATATGTTTTTTTATAGTCAATGAATTCATTTAAACCAATAAATTTTGCCTATGGGATCAAAATGGTGACCGACAGTGAATAATATAGGTACAATACCTGTTATTAAGTCTAAATATGTACGTATCATTTTGTGGTATTTTTTTTTATATCACAACAAATTTTAACTATATCGTAAACAGGACTATTTTTAATACAAAATACCTATGTTAACAAAGTTTACATTAAATTAGGTTATGAAATTGTGCAGCAATGTGAGGGTAAAAAAATCAAAACTTCACTATTAGTCCTCCTCACTGTCCTCTATTGTATCTGACTCCAGGTTGTCACAATGTGTATGAATAAAAAGATTATTATTAATATTATGCGTAACTTGACATGATCCACATATAGAACTGTTTTGAAGTCTGTTTGTTCCGCAGCTACAACAGTTACCACTACAACCAGTTTTACAACTACAATGTATAATTTTCAGTAGAGTGTCTGGTGCAACATTAATATCACACATTACTGGTACAAGTTCATTGCCATTGAGTTTCCAACCCTAATCTACAGGATTCATCTTGCTAGCCATACTCATCTATGTTATGGTCTGATAGTACACTCTTATACAATGGAATTTGTTGGAAGACTCAGTTGGAGCAAGATGTTCTGGATGAACAAATAATTTGGCTGTGATCAGGGCTGCAACCAGGAATTTCAGCGCCCCATACTGGCAAAATTTTCGGGTCTCCTTGAGACTCCACCCCAGGCTCCGCCTCCACCCCTCGAACCTTCCACAGTCCCACCGCCCACTCTTGGAAAAACTCCACTTCTGCACTATGTCCCCACCAATTACACATTAACATTTCCCATTGAACCATATCACATACATAGCCATCAGATTTTGTTTTGGCCAAAAGATTTTTTTAAGCCGCCACCACGACAAGGTAGATTCTTCTGGCCGGGTCCTACTCTACTCTAACCTGTTAAACATTTGTTAAAATATCCAATACTCTTTTTAGGTATATTTTTCTTTTTCTTTAAGGGAATAAGTTGCATACATTTTTTTAAAATGACCAGTAATATTATCTACAAGGGACAAATATCGTCACACCATGACCAGACCACATATTGCCACCACATAGTGACCGAATAATACCACGTACAAGGAACAAATACCACCAGACCATGACTAGACCACATATTACCACCACATAGTGACTGAATAATACCACATACAAAGAACAAATACCGCCACACCACATATTACCACCGCATAGGGACCGAATATTACAATACTGATCATTAATAAAAAAAAAACAACACAATACTACTTTTACCATAAGTGCCATTATACACAGGAGCTCTGTACATAGTATACAGTGTAAAGTGCAAGTGTATAGGTAATATAGTGATCACCAGTGACATTGTACACAGGAGCTCTGTATATAGTGTCAGTGTACAAGTAATACAGTGATCCCAGTGTATAGTGTCAGTGTTCAGATAACACACTGACTCACTGGTGATGTCTCTAGTTGAAGTCCCTCATCTTCGCTTTTCTCCTTAATCCAGTGCAGACCACCATCACTTCTTCCAGCCAGGACTCATCTCTGCATAAAATAACACAGTTATCTATAGCTTATCGCTTCCAGAGGACATTCCCCAACTTCTACACTACACAGCTGAATACAGATGTGAACCCACCATTAATATATAATTAATTATGCAACTAACCATTATAAATATAAATTGTAATCCACCACTGTGCCCTCACCAACTATAAATAGCCACTTTTCCCACCCAATATATAAATTAATTAGCCCCTGTATTCTTTACCCCAATTCATTACCAGTCACACTCCATCATCCTCAATGTCCCCACTCTGTACCTCCCACTCCCCCGACTCATTATATTTACATGCCCCCTCTCTCTTCCACCCCAACCTCTACTCATCACTTACTCTCCACCACCCCCAATTCATCATCATTTGTTGTCCCCCAGCCTCGATTTATCATTTGCTCTCTCCACCCTCAATTCATCATTTGCTCTACCCACCCCCCAACCTCAATTCATCTTTTGCATTCCCCCATCCCCCACCCTCAATTCATTATTTGCTCTCTCCCACTTCCAGTTCATCACTTGCTCTCGCCACCCCCACTACCAATTTATCATTTGCCCCACCCACTCCCAATGCATCATTTGCTCCCCCCCACTCCCAATTCATCATTTGCTCTCAAAATTCATCATTTACTCTCCCCACCCTCCACTCCCAATTAATCTTTTATTTCTCCTCCCACTCGTAATTCATCATTTGCTCTCCTCCGTCCCCCACATTCAGTTCATCATTTGCTCTCCCCCCACTCTCAATTCATCATTTGATCTCCCCCATTCCCAATTTATCATTTGCTTCCCCCCACTCCCAATTCATCATTTGCTCTCCCCCCACTCCCAATTCATCATTTGCTGTCCCCCCACTCACAATTCATCATTTGCTCTCCCCCCACTCCCAATTCATCATTTGCTCTCCCTCCACTCCCAATTTATAATTTGCTTCCCCCACTCCCAATTTGTCATTTTCTCTCCCCCACTTCCCCCTCTCGTAATTCATCATTTGCTCTCCCCACCCTCAATTCATCATTTGCTCTCCCCACCCTCAATTCATCATTTGCTCTCCCCCCACTCCCAATTCATCATTTGCTCTCCCTCCACTCCCAATTTATAATTTGCTTCCCCCACTCCCAATTTGTCATTTTCTCTCCCCCACTTCCCCCTCTCTTAATTCATCATTTGCTCTCCCCACCCTCAATTCATCATTTGCTCTCCCCACCCTCAATTCATCATTTGCAGTCCCCCGTCCCCCACCCTCAATTCATCATTTGCCCCCCCACTCCCAATTCATAATTTGCTGTCCCCCAAGACCTCCCAAGACCATTTAATTTATTCTATTAAAAAAAAAGTTTTCATACTTACCTCTCATACGATCCCCTGCAGCTTCACTTCTGGACTCACATCCTGGCGCTCGATGCAGGCGCGTACGCGATGATGTCATCGCGTACACGCCTTCACCAGTGAGTCACAGTATAGGCGGAAGGACTCCCTTGGAGCTGCACAGCCGTTCTGTTTTGATGGCTGTGAGAGCTCCATGGCTCCCTGCATGGAGATGTATGCTGCCAGCGGCAGTGGCACTCCAGCACAGGATACCCCGGGGCCCTGCACAAGATACCCCAGGGTCCGGTGAGCAGCAGCACAAGAGGTGGGGGCCCGCACTGGGTTCACCAGGTCCCATACAACTGTAAGGGCAGTAATGTCCTTATGGCAGCCCTGGCTGTGATCACTTTCTTTATAAGTGTCTGGTGACCTCAAGGCTGACAAATAACTTACTTAAATATGTATTATTGCAACCGAAAATAACAAGCATCGCTTGACTGCCAAGGCTTACAATATCAGCTGGGTTCTTACCTGGTGAAGTAAATGCATTCGCACAAGCATAAAAGACATGATTACTTAGCGATCATGGGCAAAAAGAGGATGGAGGACTGACCAGCATGAGTATTCCCCTTGTGAATTGCATTCATCATTCCCTGTCAATTTGGTACAGGCTGTTTGAAACGAAATGAAACTTCCCACAAAATATCTGCATTATATCAGCTGTAAAGTTACAATCTTGATAACAAGCAAGATCTTTAAACTTTATTTCTCAGAGTGTCTTTCCTTATGTACCGGTAGTCAGAACCTCCAAGGGAAACAAGTGCCTACAGAAAAGACAATCATGCCTACTCATGAAAGGCCAGACAGACACTCATTCACTTTCCCTCGGTTCAGGTTTTCTGAACTCACGTTTCATCGAATGAATGTCTTTTTTAGTCACATAACATTTTCAACATTGCACATGCACTTTACAGCCAGCAGTGACAACACTGTCACCTTTCCAGATACTTGCTACATTTATGCCATCAGCTCCCTTCCCAAGAGCTTGGATTACGGTGCCGTCTGTCAAACTTTGTTTGCAGATGGGACACTACTCACTAAGATTAGTACTCATTTTTCAGACCTGGAACAAAAGAAAACATACAGTTAATACCATAAAATGCTTGGTCTGATAAAATAAGAAAGTTAAAAAAAAGTAATAAAGTAGAAGACTAGAGATGAGCGTTGTTCTACTCGAACTGTTCGCCAATCTCAAATTCGAGCTGTTTTGGGCGGTGTTCGAGCCGTTCGGCGAAACGAACAATTTGATAAAAATTCGGCTGTTCGAGGTTATGTTCGATAACTGTTCGTGCACCAAAATCATAACTGGATTTTTTCTCAGTAATGATGAAAATTAATGTTAATACGCAGTTTGAGTGTACAGCGGGGTGGAGGGAGGGGCAGGGGATGGATCTCTGCAGGAACAATGAAGATCTCCATTTTTTTTTCTCTTTCCCGCATTTGCAGTGGGGAGGTGCAATCTGTCAGCCTATCAGCAGCGCACACACGGAGTGAAGTGCTTTTTTTCACACAAGCAAGGGCATGTGTCATTGGCAGTGTATGTCACATGTCCTTGCCCTATAAGACCAAGCCATTTTCCCCGTCGCCACCATTTTCTCACTGCTGCAGCTGCGTGTTAGACGGCACCGCTGTTGCTGTGTGCGCTATACCTTGTTAATTTCAAGCCAATTTTCGCACAAATATACAGATAGCTTGGGAGTAGGGAATAGTTGTGATTGCAGTCCTTTTAAGGACTAGGTTACAGCATTTCCTACGACTTTTATCAGGGAGGTCTGTGCTCTTAAATAGATAGGTTGTGGGAGTAAAGACTAATTGTAATTGGAGTCCTTTTCAGGACTAGGTTACATCAGTTCCTATCAGTTTTTGCCAGGCAGGTCTGTGCCAGTGCTGTGCAAGTTTTTTTCACAGCATTTGGCTGAATCTAGCAAAGCTAATCCTTTTTGGCCTATTGCAGAGTGTGTTAGTCAGTGGAGTAGCCTATCTGTGCTGCAAGATATACCACCTGTGTATAGAATACCAATTTTTTTACTGCACCTAGTGAAGTAAAATCTTTTGGGCATAGCATCATTCTATTAGTCCATCTATACTGACCTCCATCAGGTTGCAAATTAAAACTAATTTTTATCTGCATCTACAGTACTTCTGAAAAAATATTTGGGCTTCTAGCTGTGTGTGGGACTTGTTGTATTAGTCCATCTATACTGACCTCCATCAGGTTGCAAACTGAATATATTTTTTTCTGCATCTACCTCTGAAAAAATATTTGGGCTTCTAGCTGTGTGTGGGTCTTGTTCTATTAATCCATCTATACTGACCTCCATCAGGTTGCAAACTGAATATAATTTTTTTCTGCATCTAGCTCTGAAAAAATATTTGGCCTTCTAGCAGTGTGTCGGACTTTCTCTATTAGTCCATCTATACTGACCTCCATCAGGTTGCAAATTAAAAATAATTTGTATCTGCATCTACAGTACCTCTGAAAAAATATTTGGGCTTCTAGCTGTGTGTGGGACTTGTTGTATTAGTCCATCTATACTGACCTCCATCAGGTTGCAAACTGAATATATTTTTTTCTGCATCTACCTCTGAAAAAATATTTGGGCTTCTAGCTGTGTGTGGGTCTTGTTCTATTAATCCATCTATACTGACCTCCATCAGGTTGCAAACTGAATATAATTTTTTTCTGCATCTAGCTCTGAAAAAATATTTGGGCTTCTAGCTGTGTGTGGGACTTGTTGTATTAGTCTATCTATACTGACCTCCATCAGGTTGCAAATTAAAAATAATTTTTATCTGCATCTACAGTACCTCTGAAAAAATATTTTGGCTTCTAGCTGTGTGTGGGACTTGTTGTATTAGTCCATCTATACTGACCTCCATCAGGTTGCAAACTGAATATAATTTTTTTCTGCATCTAGCTCTGAAAAAATATTTGGGCTTCTAGCTGTGTGTGGGACTTGTTGTATTAGTCCATCTATACTGACCTCCATCAGGTTGCAAATTAAAAATAATTTTTATCTGCATCTACAGTACCTCTGAAAAAATATTTTGGCTTCTAGCTGTGTGTGGGACTTGTTGTATTAGTCCATCTATACTGACCTCCATCAGGTTGCAAACTGAATATATTTTTTTCTGCATCTACCTCTGAAAAAATATTTGGGCTTCTAGCTGTGTGTGGGACTTGTTGTATTAGTCCATCTATACTGACCTCCATCAGGTTGCAAACTGAATATATTTTTTTCTGCATCTACCTCTGAAAAAATATTGGGCTTCTAGCTGTGTGTGGGTCTTGTTCTATTAATCCATCTATACTGACCTCCATCAGGTTGCAAACTGAATATAATTTTTTTCTGCATCTAGCTCTGAAAAAATATTTGGCCTTCTAGCAGTGTGTCGGACTTTCTCTATTAGTCCATCTATACTGACCTCCATCAGGTTGCAAATTAAAAATAATTTGTATCTGCATCTACAGTACCTCTGAAAAAATATTTGGGCTTCTAGCTGTGTGTGGGACTTGTTGTATTAGTCCATCTATACTGACCTCCATCAGGTTGCAAACTGAATATATTTTTTTCTGCATCTACCTCTGAAAAAATATTGGGCTTCTAGCTGTGTGTGGGTCTTGTTCTATTAATCCATCTATACTGACCTCCATCAGGTTGCAAACTGAATATAATTTTTTTCTGCATCTAGCTCTGAAAAAATCTTTGGCCTTCTAGCAGTGTGTCGGACTTTCTCTATTAGTCCATCTATACTGACCTCCATTAGGTTGCAAATTAAAAATAATTTTTATCTGCATCTACAGTACCTCTGAAAAAATATTTGGGCTTCTAGCTGTGTGTGGGACTTGTTGTATTAGTCCATCTATACTGACCTCCATCAGGTTGCAAATTAAAAATAATTTGTATCTGCATCTACAGTACCTCTGAAAAAATATTTGGGCTTCTAGCTGTGTGTGGGACTTGTTGTATTAATCCATCTATACTGACCTCCATCAGGTTGCAAACTGAATATAATTTTTTTCTGCATCTAGCTCTGAAAAAATATTTGGCCTTCTAGCAGTGTGTCGGACTTTCTCTATTAGTCCATCTATACTGACCTCCATCAGGTTGCAAATTAAAAATAATTTTTATCTGCATCTACAGTACCTCTGAAAAAATATTTGGGCTTCTAGCTGTGTGTGAGACTTGTTGTATTAGTCCATCTATACTGACCTCCATCAGGTTGCAAATTAAAAATAATTTGTATCTGCATCTACAGTACCTCTGAAAAAATATTTGGGCTTCTAGCTGTGTGTGGGACTTGTTGTATTAGTCCATCTATACTGACCTCCATCAGGTTGCAAACTGAATATATTTTTTTATGCATCTACCTCTGAAAAAATATTTGGGCTTCTAGCTGTGTGTGGGACTTGTTGTATTAGTCCATCTATACTGACCTCCATCAGGTTGCAAATTAAAAATAATTTGTATCTGCATCTACAGTACCTCTGAAAAAATATTTGGGCTTCTAGCTGTGTGTGGGACTTGTTGTATTAGTCCATCTATACTGACCTCCATCAGGTTGCAAATTAAAAATAATTTTTATCTGCATCTACAGTACCTCTGAAAAAATATTTGGGCTTCTAGCTGTGTGTGGGACTTGTTGTATTAGTCCATCTATACTGACCTCCATCAGGTTGCAAACTGAATATATTTTTTTCTGCATCTACCTCTGAAAAAATATTGGGCTTCTAGCTGTGTGTGGGTCTTGTTCTATTAATCCATCTATACTGACCTCCATCAGGTTGCAAACTGAATATAATTTTTTTCTGCATCTAGCTCTGAAAAAATATTTGGCCTTGTAGCAGTGTGTCGGACTTTCTCTATTAGTCCATCTATACTGACCTCCATCAGGTTGCAAACTGAATATATTTTTTCCTGCATCTAACCCAGCCAATAGTTTTGGCCTAATACCACAGTTTGGCCACTCAGCTCTGCTCGGTTACCATCCATTGTTTTTTTGTGCAAACAACTCCAGAGTTGTGAATTAGTTAACCACCAAAATGAGTGGAAAAAGGCCTGCTGCTGGTGGAAAGGGGAATAGGCGTGTTGGAAAGGGGAAAAAAGGTTGTGTCCGTGGGGTAGGTGTCAAAGCAACAGTAACATCTGCAGAAGAAAGACCATCTTCCAGCCAAACTAAAATGTCTACTTCTTTTAGCGGACAATGTGATAAGATCCCTTTCTTATGGCCACGCCAATCGCTACAAATTCCAGATGAGGCACAAAAACAGCAGGTGCTTCAACGGATATCAAGTGCTCCTTTAAGTGGGCTCTCCTCCACATCAACTTCAACATCACAAATACTCCAGTCCTCAAAGGTGTCACCCCAATCGCACTTGCTTCCTCACAGCTCCCAAATCTCCAGCTGCCCGTCTGAGTATGAGGTAGAACAGATGGTTGAGTCTGCAGAGCTGTTTACTCATACTATAGCCTGGGAATCAGAGGTCGACTCCAGCGCTTCTGTGAATCCAGACGAGGAAATGATCTGCACTGATGCCCAGAATCTTTATGAGTCGGATCCAGGACCAGACGCAGAAGGTTCTGACCATAATGTAGACTCTCATTCCCAAACTGTAACTCCTGTTGGTGGAGACAATGAGGAAGACGATGATAAGACTCAAATACCTGATTGGAGCGACAACTTTAGTTTTTTGTCAGGGCAGGAACAGGTTGGCTCTGAGGACGACGGGTGTGATAACACACAGGGTGATGATGATGAGGTTGGAGATCCCACTTACTGTCAACCCACAGTCAGCCAAGAGATGAGGTCAGCAGAGGAGGTGGAGGAAGATGCTAGTGACGACGAGGTCAGGTTGCGCCTTCCTGGACAGAGATGTAGTACTGGAAGCACGTCAACAACTGCATCCTCAAACACAACTCTGCCTCTCACCACAAGTCGTGGTGGCTCTTCAGGTCGCATGGGTGCTAAGCCTTGCATAGCCTGGGCATTTTTTCAGATCGATAAAGATGACCCAACTCGTGTTATCTGTAACATTTGTCAGCAAAAGCTAAGTAGAGGCCAAAAAATACATAGTTTGAGTACTTCATGCATGAACCGGCACATGGACATGAAGCATAAGTTGCAGTGGGAAGCTCAGTGTGCTACAATGCGGCCAACCACCGTCTGCCATATCTTGTGCATCCGCGGCCTCTTCATCCTCTGTGACTGGGGGGACAGCAGTCACACCTGTTTTGGGGCGCAGACCTGCCACCTCTTTACCCGCAACAGCCAGCGTGATTGGCAGGTCATCATTTTCTTTGGAGGTGGTAACAGCAGCTGGTGTTGAGCGCTGTCCGACATCGATAGCACCACCTTTGGATCAAGGCAACCTAACATGTCCGCCTGCATCTTCCTCACAGACCGGCAGTTTGCCGGGGACACCCTTATCAACCCCGTCTAAGCACAATAGCCAGCCCTCGGTCCCTCAGATGTGGACAAGTAAAAGACCATTTCCTCCTAGCCATGAGAAAGCTAAGAGGTTGAATTTCACCATCTGCAAGCTCTTGGCTACAGAAATGCTGCCTTTCCGCCTGGTGGACACAGAGGATTTTCGAGACCTTATGTCCGTCGCAGTGCCCCAGTACCAGATGCCCAGTCGGCACTACTTCTCAAAGAAAGGTGTGCCTGCGCTCCACCAGCATGTCGCACACAACATCACCGCTTCTTTGAGAAACTCTGTGTGTGACAGGGTGCATTTCACCACAGACACTTGGACGAGTAGGCATGGACAGGGGCGTTACATGTCGCTGACTGGGCACTGGGTAACTATGGTGACAGCAGGACAAGGGGCTGCTGTCCAAGTCTTGCCGTCCCCACGAATTGTGCGTCAATCCTCTTTATGTCAAAGTTCCTCCACTGCTTCTGCCTCCTCAACCTCCTCTCGGTCTTCCACCTGCACCCAAAGCCTGTCTGGTCATGCCACAAGCTTTCTAACTGCGCAGAAGGGATCCTGCACACCTCCTTACTATGCTGGCAGTAGGGCTCAACGTCATCAGGCGGTTTTTACATTGAAATGTCTGGGAAATGTGAGTCACACAGCTGAGGAGTTGTGGTCAGCTCTGGAGAACCAATTTCATGAATGGTTGTCTCCACTGGACCTGAAACCAGGGAAGGCCGTGGGCGACAATGCTGCAAACCTGGGTGCGGCCCTTCGCCGGGGCAATGTCACACACGTGCCTTGTATGGCTCACGTGTTGAACCTGGTTGTCCAGCAATTTTTAGCCCACTATCCCAGACTAGATGGCCTTCTGCAGAGGGCACGGTCGCTGTGTGCTCACTTCCGCCGTTCGCATCCCGCAGCTCAGCGACTTACATCTCTACAGAAGTCGTTGGGCCTGCCACTTCACCGGCTAAAATGCGATGTGCCTACCCGGTGGAATTCAACTCTGCACATGTTGCAGCGACTGTGGCAGCACCGACAAGCCCTGGTGCAATACGTTCTGACGTATAGCCTGGGCCAACGAGATTCAGAGGTGGGGCAAATCACGCTGGAGGAGTGGTCTCAGATCAGGGACCTATGCACCCTTCTGCACAGTTTTGAAATGGCGACGAAGATGTTTAGTGCTGACGATGCCATTATCAGCATGACTATTCCGGTGATTTACATGCTGGAGCACATGTTAAACAGAATTCGTAGTCAGGTGGTGGCACAAGAGGAGGTGGAGGAAGTAGAGGAGGAGGAGTTGTATGCGGAAGGGCTAACATCTGCAAGGTCCAGACGGTCGGCAGCACCAAGGCGGCAGGCATGTGAGGGTGGGGGAGATGGTTTTACCAGGGCGCATGGTAGCAGCCAAACTAGTGAGGAAGGTGCAGGAGCCCAGGAAGAAGTGGAGGACGAACTGATGGAAGACTCATCAGATGAGGGAGACCTTGATCACATTTCTGTTGTGCGAGGTTGGGGGGAGAGGACAGAGGAAGGAAGCATGATTGTTACCTCGCCACCAACACAACAGGGACTTGGTGCTCCTGGATGCGCAACACACATGAGTGCCTTCTTGCTGCACTACCTGCAACATGACCCTCGAATTGTGAGAATTAGAAATAATCCTGACTACTGGGTTGCCACACTGTTAGATCCCCGGTACAAAAGTAAATTTGCAGAAATTATTCCTGCCATAGAAAGGGATGCACGCATGCAGGAGTATCAGCAGAGACTGTTGCAGAATCTTACATGTGCTTTTCCACAAAATACCAGTGGTGCACGTAGTGAATCTCACAGTTCCAACTTGCCAACCGTGGGACCGTCAAGTGTTCAGCACTCAAACCGTAACAGAACCACAGTATCTGGTGGTAACATCAATTTTGCGGAATCATTTCACCACTTTTTTAGCCCATCCTTTGCAAGGCCACAGGAGACAAGAAGTCTGACACATAGTCAACGCCTAGAGACGATGGTACAGGAGTATCTCCAAGTAAACATTGAAGCCACGACTGTGTCACTGGACCCTTGCTCTTTTTGGGCTTCCAATCTGGATAAATGGCCGGAGCTAGCCACTTACGCCTTGGAGATCTTGTCATGCCCCGCAGCCAGCGTTCTGTCTGAACGTGTGTTCAGCGCTGCTGGTGGTGTGCTGACAGATAAGCGCACGCGGCTCTCCACTGATAATGTAGACAGACTCACGTTCATAAAGATGAACAAATCATGGATCCGAAACGACTTTTCTACCCCTGTGTCATCCTGGGGAGAGTAAAAGCTTGATGATTGTTTAAAATCACCCTACCAACCGTTTTAAGCTTTCAAATTACTAATCATGTTTATCTGTATCTTGACTGGAAAATAATTTGGGCTTTGTAGCAGTGTGCAGCACTGATCCTATTAGGCCATCTATAATAAGCTCCACCAGATTTAAAATTAAAAATAATTTTTAGCTGCATCTAGCCCGGAAAATAATTTTGGGGCTCCGAGATGCGCAAGACACATAAGTGCCTTCTTGCTGCACTACCTGCAGCATGACCCTCATATTGTCAGAATTCGAAGTAATCATGACTACTGGGTTGCCACACTCTTAGATCCCCCAAACTTTTCGATCAACCTTTTCATTTTAATAAAGACCAAAAAAATGGTCATTTTTGAAATTATAAGCATTAGCAGGTTGTTAGAAACTGAAATCAAACAGTTTTCAACTCAAAACTTTATTCTAGGTGATGTTACATTTTCACATAGGACCCCTTGTTCGAAAGGAGCTTCTGAACTCTCTCGTCCATTGAATTTGTCAGGTTTTGGATGGTTTCTGCTTCAATTGTTTTGCATGAGGACAGAATACCCTCCCAGAGCTGTTGCTTAGATGTGAACTGCCTCCCGCCATCATAGACACTCCTTTTAATGATGCTCCAAAGGTTCTGAATGGGGTAGAGGTCAGGGGAGCATGGGGGTCACACCATAAGTTTGTCCCCTTTTATGCCCATATCAGCCAGAGATGCAGATGTTTTATGTGCAGCATGAGATGGTGCATTATCATGCAGAAAAATGATCTTGCTGTGAAATACACGGTTCTTCTTCTTGAACCATGGCAGGAAGTGCTGTTTGAGAAAATCCACATACATTATGGAGTTCTTCTTTAGCGCCTTCAGGGATCCTAAAGGGGCCGACAATCTCTCTCCCCATGATTCCAGCCCAAAACATTACTCCACCTCCTCCTTGTTGGCGCTGTAGCCGTGTTTGCGTGGGGTGTCCATCAACCAGCCATCCTCCACTCCATCCATCTGGACCATCGAGCGCTGCACGGCACTCATCCGTGAACAAAACAGTTTTGAAATCAGTCTTCATGTAATGTTTGTCCCACTGGAGCCGTTTCTGCTTGTGTGAAGTGGATAGAGGAGGTCGACAGGATGGCGTATGCACAGCTGCAAACCTCTGAAGGACCCTGCATCTTGTTGTTCGGGGGACGTTGGAGGCACAAGCAGCTTCAAAAACTTGTCTGCTGCTATGACAAGGCTTTTTTGCCGCTGCTCTTTCAACCTGACGTAATTGCCTGTAGGAAAGAGTCCTCAATTTGCCCTTATCAGCACGCTCACGTGTGTACTGTGAATCAGCTACATACTTCTTGATTGCCAAGACACTTCATCCTGATCATCGCACAATGTTGATTGTAGTCATGCCTTGACCTAAACACTCCACAATTTGTTGCTTCTCAGCAGCCGACACATCCTTTTTCTTTCCCATTTTGGCAGAAAATGTAGGCTGCTGAATAATGTGAGAGAGCCTTCTTAAGTAGTCTTGCCTTTCATTGGACACACCTGCCAAACTAATTAGCACTCGTGTCTGCAATTGCTTACAGTGATATAAAGAGCCCTGACACACATCACCATCAATGAGTTTAACTGACAAACAAACAAATTCTTCCCTTATCACTCCTAAACACTTTTTGCATAATAATTTGGAACACAGTGTACATGTGCTTTTCCACAAAACACCAGTGGTTCACGTAGTGAATCTTACAGTTCTAACTTGCCAACCGTGGTCTGTATGGAGTTGTTCAATAAAGGGCCCAAAATTAAGATAACATAGATGGGAGAGGTCTCTATGAATAGGAATTCCTAAGTATTTGATACCCTGTGAGGGCCAGGCAAAGGGAAAGTTGGACTGGATGGAATCCTATATGGATTTGGGGAGGGAGACATCGAGGGCCTCAGACTTCGCTGCATTGATTTTAAAATTTGACCATGTAACAAAGTGATCTATTTCAGCCATAACAGCATGGATGGATATATGTGATTGAGTGATATATACTAGGACATCATCAGCAAATAGAGAGCACTTGTACTCGGTGCCTCCCACCTCAATCCACCTAATATTGGGGTTATGGCGAATTGATGAGAGCAGGTGCTCCGTCACTAGGATGTATAAGAGAGGGGACAGAGAACATCCCTGCCTTGTCCCATTGGTGATTGTGAAAGGTGATGAAAATGTTCTGACGCGCCCCCTGGGCCTTGGGACACCCGGAGACGGACCCTTTTTGGTGGATGCTGGTGGTTGTAGTCTCCGTGGCGGCAACCCGGTTCCGTGGCTCAGGGCGGTCAAACCAGTGGCGGAACTATTTATGTGGTTTTGATGTTTAAATGTCCGACTACGCCACCCGTGGATTGCGGTCAGAGTGAACCGCCGCTCCAGGGCAGACCGCTGAGGCTGGTGTTGTGGGTGCAGCAGAGCGTAGCATAACTCCCCACGGGAGGAGTATAGCCTCAGGGCAGTGTATGCGGAGGATGGGGGTGATGGTGCAGGGCAGCAGCAGTAATGACACGGAGTCAGTGATGCAGTCCAGGGCCTTTACTCACAGTTCTTATTATCCAGACCACGTCTGCAGGTAACGGCTGCCCACGTCGTACTGTGCTCACCAGGTGAGGGGCTCAGACAACTCCCAGATAACTTTGGAGCGCTTCACAGGACCCCCTTTGTGTGTCCTTTGTCTGGCCTTTCTTACCAACCCTTCTGTCCGGCTGCCTCGGGCCTCCTCTTGGTAAACTTGGCGCCAGTTTCCCTGACCCTATGTGGTGCCTTCCTAGCGGGTGTAGCGAGGGGCTGCGCCACATAAAATGTCACAGCCTCCTGTTTCTAGCTGAGGGTCGTTTCCTGCCTCCACTAGTTTCGGGGACCGGTCTCCCCCTTTGGCCTGACCCCTCCACGCAGGTGGATTCTGGCGTGCGGTGGCGACTCGCCCGTCCGCACCCCTGAGATCCCTTCGTTCCTCGTTCCTGGAGCCTTCTCCGCTCCTCTTCCTTCCTTCTCCCTCTTCCAGGCCTGGGCCTCTGTTACTAGGCCCGCCTCCGGAGCAGAGCTCATGCAGAGCCCCTGCTCCCTGCCACTTCTGCTCAGACTTCTCTGCACTGAACTAAGATGGTGCCCACCTTTTATACTCCCTTCTCAATGCACCCAGGAACTGCTTCCTCCCTGCTCCTGCACTACAGGGTTCCCCTTCCTCAGTGTTCCCTCCCCCCACTCCAGCCAGGGACAGGGACTGTCGTGCCCATCTCAGGGGCATATTGGTCGCCCTGCCCCACGGCAATGTGGTGTAATGCATGCAGGTGTCGGGTCCTGATCCACACTCCATCCTTACCTGAGAGTGAGATATCACACCTCTGGGTGAGGTGCAATACGTCTGTAGCAACCGAGCCCTCAGGGTGCTACAGTTCCATTTATCTTCAGCCTAGGTGACGTATTGTGATACAGGGCCGTGATTTTGGCTATAAAAGGGTCCCTAGACCCCTACCCCAAGCTTTTTAAGAGAATCATATATGGCGTGCCAGGAGACTCTATGGAATGCTTTCTCAGCATCCAACGAGAGTATCTAATTACAAATTTTTAACTGCATCTAGCCCAGGAAATACTTTGTGCCTAGTAGCA
This sequence comes from Phyllobates terribilis, assembly GCF_046119375.1. Classification (NCBI taxonomy): domain Eukaryota; kingdom Metazoa; phylum Chordata; class Amphibia; order Anura; family Dendrobatidae; genus Phyllobates; species Phyllobates terribilis. The sequence continues at coordinate 54,585,960 of NW_027362771.1, read as the reverse complement.
GTGTCTGCTAGTCAGCGGATTATCCCGGCTGTTAAGCAAGCTACACCACCTGTAGTTTAGACACAATTTTTTCAAAGGAAATGCTTCGGGACCATGGGATACTTAGTGAAGAGCATCAGGAGGCACCCCAAGGCATAGGGGCTGGGACTGGCAGTAGGATGCCTTGCGGTGGACAGCCGAGCTCGATCCTTATAAAAGCTTTTTAACTGCAGCAGCTTTAGTGGACGCTACTGGAGCTGGAATTACGCGGCTGCTGGCATGAGACTTGCCCTCCAATAGATCCTTGTAAATGGATTTAAAGTGTATTCATTCAAATTAGAGAGACAATTTAAATTAAAAAGCTTAGAGCTGCCTCCACCACAGGGGGGCTCGCTCGACCCACCAGCGGACAGGCACCAGTATTGGGAGAGGGGGGCTGGCCATCAGGGTTCACCGCGGCTCTGGCACAAACCCGGCGACACGGAGGTGGCACGGGCAGGAGCGGACTGGCCGTGTCGGCTTCTCACTTTTTGGATTTTAGAAGGGCATGACATGCCTATATCTGTGTCTCCCCCTCCTTTTACTCCTCCACCTCTTTTATTTTCGCATGACTATATGTACTTGTCACTTTTCCATGTGTTAGTTATGTCTTCTGAGCAGTTTGTCAGCTTTTGGACACCTTTGAAGGTGTTTTCTATGTGTTTCTATGTGTTTTTGTTTGCCTGCCATTGGTTTTAACGGTGTTCGAAGGTGTTCGACGAACAGTTCGACGAACAGTTCGGCGAACACACGGGTGTTCGACGAACCGAACCGAACTCGAACACTACGGGGGTGGCTCAACACTATAGAAGACACTTAAAAATAAGATTGTTAGAGGAATTTGTCGATTTTGACAGTTTTCAACGGCCATCTTGAAAATAACTCACTTCCAATTGCCAGATTTTGGTAGACTTTTTTTTCTGATGATCACTATACTTGGTAGAGACAAAAAACTCACAGACCTTTTGTTGGAATTTGTTTTAGGTTATGGGTTTTTTGGGGCTAAATTTACTTGACTAATAGAGAAAGGAGGTGTAGCCTTTGACATTGCGGTATGTGCAGTTTTATAATCTATGTTTTTGTAGCAACAATGTGAATCACAGACACCATTATATGGGCACCATTAGAGTGTATAGGAAGGGTTAGAAATTTACAGAAGTAAATAGTTATTTACTGAATATAATACAACTTTTAATAATTTTTATGCTGTTCATATGAAAGGGCTGTATAAAATTTATAATGAATACTAAGCAAAGAAATTTAGTTTCTACATTTTAGCATACAGTGCTTTAATTAAGATATTCATCCCCTTCTTCGTGTCCCTTAGTATGAAACGTCGATTGAATAATAAAAAATTGTAATGTTAGAAAAAGAGAACCTGAGGAAAAGCTTTAGATAAATTTTGAATTACTACTGCAGTTGTTCGAAAGGATTGTCAAGTTATATTAACATCATGGAGCAGGATCTCCCATTCTGGGCCAACTTTTCTTGAGGATAGTCTAAAGCACTGCATGTAATGCTACATTTTTTTGTAGGGAAAAATCGGTGGCCGCGCGCTGCTCTCCATAAATATCAGCCTATGACATGATTTCATCTGATACTGTGTTCAATGTAGACTGATTGTATATATAAATTTATCAGCTAAGTGAAGCAGTGCTACCAAGTTTTAATTGGCACCATGTTAAAAAAAGAGGTGAGCAAAGAAGTTGAAACTTTAAGGATGATTACAAGAAAGTAGTGGATTACCATCAAACCATAAGAAAGCAAGCCACCACTTCTGTATTTATCACCCACTCTTGGTTTTGGCTTACAAATACTGATGTAAAATAACTGACCAAATACTGACCGTGTGAATGTGGCCTTTCTGAACCAATTCTGGATGTTTTTGTAAGCAATCAGGATCTATCACTATTGTAACCTGTTAAATTCTATTACTGGATTACAAAACAGTTTCATCACCAGCTACTGTGCCAGATGCTTCTATGTAAAAAACTGCCTCTGTAATCATCCTCTCGGCTCGGCAGGATTACATTTCTAACTTTACATTGACACAGCTAAAAAGCCAAGTACAGTGTCCAGGATTTTCTGTTGTGCACAGAAAATAATCCAGGAGCTTTTGTCTAATATATCTCTTAAACATTTCACTTATAAAAGCGAATGTACATGAATGGAAGCTGCCTTTACAGAGTTACATTTTTTTGCACATGAAATACTACTTTCTTGTCTTCTAAATCCTAAAGAGTAACTTTGCACTGTTAAGTACATTAAGTTTTTGGAGTTTGCTGTAGCAGCCAATTTAGGGTGAAGTTACCTTCATCTTCTAATGCTGAGGGTGGTGAAGATGGCTTGAAGTAGAAGATGACTTATAGCTGTGAGTGGATGGGTCTTCACTAAGACATGTTGATGAGCGCAACTTTCTAGGTTTCATTGTACAAAGAATTTCTGTCTGCAAATGGTTATTAATAGGTATTATGCTACAAGGGCAAAAGCTGTTCCTATACGTAGAGGCCAAATTTAATGGACATCCTGGGATTTTTTGCACTTTGTGAGCAAGATGAACATCTAATTCAAAGTTTATGATGGAAAACTCTTACTGGACTGACGTAAAGAACTTCACTAATGGTGACTATCTTAAATCTTTCCTACACTGCCTTTATATGATTGTCTTATATTTTTTCCTCATATATTTAGATTAAGGTTACAAATCTGAAGACATTTGGAATGACAGTTTACCAAGCCACCTGCCAACTAAGATTATCGTTATGGGTCTATAACTTTCTAGGGCATCTAACTGGGTTAGCGTCATTTCAGAAAATTAGGTATAAATATTAGAAAACAGGTGAAACCAATAACATTACTGTTGCTTTTTTGAGCTGAAATATTATTTTATAATTATTTATAGACAATTTTATATTACATACAGCAAATAAAAAAATTAAGCGAAAACACAATTGTATTTAATATACAACCAATGTTTTCAGAATTCCTTATTGGTATAATGCTTGCATAGCAGGGTTCAGATGAACAGATACAATGTCTATAGCACAGAGAAACAAAACTGAAATCTTTGTCCTGACATTGCATATTCTACGGCTAGAAAAATGCAAGAAAGAAGTAACCTTTTCATCAATAATTAATAATCTCGTCAATTATTGTACTGACTTCTTGTTATTAGAAGCAAAGTACCATGTTTAGTCTCCATCTCAATATACTTTATTGATTTTAGATTAATCAAATTAGTTTATTTTTGGTAGGTTTATTTCACAATGGTCTTTTATGCGCATAAATTGACTATTGCGAAAGAAATGATAGGAATCTTTTCTTCCTACACTTCTTGTGCAAGACTTTTAAGGCAAATTAGATATGCAGCAGTTTCCCAAAAGCAAATATGATAACATAATTACATAATAGCGACAGTTACTGTCACAGATTTGTTTCTGTGAAGCCTGAGCGCTCTGGATTTTATTTTCTTAATGTAGGCAGTATAAAGTGTCTCAAGGAGACACATTGGAAAATAACCTTGAAATACTTCATGGGCAAGCATCCAGTCCAAAAATAACCACAGGACCGCATAGCTGAAAAACAAAACAAGGAGAAAAAGGGATGCAAGATAATTGTCCTTATTTTGCTCGCTCTTCTGTCCCGATGCCAGAGCACCATAGCATCGGAGACTATACCACAGCCGTCACTGAGCGGGCATGTCCAGTTGGAGGATGAACTGGGCATGCTCATTTCTGTGCCAAGTGATCTGAGAGAATATAGCTGCATTTAGTTTCTCTCATTGCGCATTATATCGGCCAAGTTATTTAGTACTTGATAACCTCGCCTTGGCTCGGATTAGAAGGTTTACAGGAACTGGGGGAATCTGACAAATAACAAAGAAGGAAACCGACCACACAATACACTGACCTACTCCACACCCAAGGTTATATATATATATTTTTGCGATTAGTAATTGGATTCTATCCTGATTTAGAAATGCTTAGGCTTTAGTGAGAAGAAACAGCTACCGTACTGACATCCGGGCCAAGAAACAACAACTGGAGCAAGCCTAAAAGCGACAAACCTGAGGTAAGAGGAATTACTGATAGTTTAATGGAGCTCTCTTCAGAGAGATTGTAATTATATATTGAACATGTATGATTACTTCCTATGATAGGTCAGGTTTTATCTGCTAAAATACTATTGACTACTGCATATATCAAGCAAACCTAGCGGGAGCTGCAAGCAGCACACTGTACGCTTATGTTCTAAGAGTACTAGCCATCTAGAAGAGAAAGTGGGAGGGTAGACATACAGTGCTGGTTGGGGGCAAGAAACATCAGCACAAAGCATCAGATGTCACGCTAATTCTTAGCACACACCCTCTATCCATACAGAACATGGACACATCTATGGATGACACATTAAATAATGTTTCGGAGCCTGGGTCCTCATCTCCAGCCCTCAACTCACCGCAACCAGTCATGATTTGAAAATATCCTATAGAGCAGGGGTTCCCAACCTGTAGCTCGGGAGCCACATGTGGCTCACAGTCCCATGAATTGTGGCTCGCGGCTGTCTGTCAGTTTGGTGCTTTGGTTATCATTATACCCGTAATGAGTGCTTTGGTTGCCACTACTGTGAGGGGAGCTGGATGTGGCTCACAACCCTCACTCAGAGCTGAATGTGGCTCTCAAGGTCAGAAAGGTTGGAAACCACTGCTATAGAGGATACGCACCCTCCAATAGAAGAGCACGCACCCTCCATCCATACAGCACATCAACACTTCTACTTTTAATATATCTTTTAATCTTTGTTCTTATCATTGTACACATTGGGCATCTCATCAATACAGTGTAATATATAATTTGTGAATTAACCCACAAGAAATAGATGCTAATGGTAAATTACTGGGTCCAAAGTCAGTTCCATGTTGGGGCTGTCTTGCCCTGGACCTTTTGGGTCCAATAATGTCTCAGAGCCTGGGTTCTCATCTCCAGTCCTCAAAAGCCCCCAACAAGTCAGGATTTTTAAGGATATCCTATAGAAAAAACTTGGGACAATTTCTGATGCCTTGCTATTAATTCCACCACCTATGCAATACTAAGAATATCATGAAAAATGACCTGTTGAGGAGCCTTGAGAATTGGAGATAAGAAACACTGCTCTACAGGATCCCCTGGTAATTTGGTGGGCCAGTCAGACCTTGAGCATATCCATGGTAGGCAATTCATGGTGTGGAGCCTTTATTGTTTTTTTATAATCAACAAAGCTGTGTGACACTTTATAGAAAATACGATAGTAGTTGCTCATATTAAAAGGGATGTCCAATAACCAACATCTATCACCTGTATACAGGATTGGGGAAAAACATATGACCGCTTGGGGTCTCAAAATGCTCTGTGTGAAAAGGGCAGTAGTGTACCTCTCATTCATTCTCTTTGCCATAGTGCTGAAAGTTGTGAAATGTCACTTGTTCTATTTATTTTCATTGCAGATTATGTGGACAGTGTATGTCATGACTATCATATTGTCATATTGAACACCTGTATTAGGTACTTTAATGGAGACTCTTGATTCTGCGGTCAGCTGTTGGAACATGTGTCCGCATGAGATTGGTGCCACACCATTCCTAATAAAGGAAGTGGGGAGAATAGATATATAGAGGCCATTTTGGTGCTAGGTGGTGCAGGGTGACAGAGTTGAGTAAGTTTTAAGGAAGCAGCCTAACAGAGGGGAGCAGGGACGAAAAGCTGTGGATTCTATTCAGAGGAGTCAGGTCAGACACCTATTACAGAGCCAGGCAGGATGGAAACTAGCAATATCCCAATTAATGGAAGAGACCTGGAGTGCGATGCAGGGTGCAAGATGCTAGATTCCAAAAACAGTACTGCAAGAGACCGTAATTTTTGTTTACTATATTGCATATTGTGATTATAGCTAAAGTACTGACTGACCGGCCGTCCCTTGTGCTGGAAACAGAGACTCTGACAAGTATTATCTAATTGTCCTGACATTGCTAATAATTGTCATTTAAGTGGAGCCACTAAAACACCCTGTGCCAAATTGTAACCACCAAATACTGTCCGTATATTGTGACCACCATGAACTATGCTGTGAATACAACCACTAATCTTGTGTCTCCTTGGAGTAAAAGTTGTGATTCTTCATCAGCCTGTGTGTTTATGTGTTGCTGTGACAGATCTATACTGGGGGCACCATGATGTCAATGTGCCTTACCACCAGCTGGCTCTTTACACGCACATGGATGTGGATTCTCGGTGAAAATATGGAAATGGGAGAGATTCTGCTGGGACTTACAGATGTAGAGGAGATAGAGATTGAAGGGACATTTGAGGCAATAGCATTGCTGCTGCTATTGAGGAAAGAGGGACTCTGCAGTGGTTACTAAGGTGAAATGGGGGGCATGTGGCATGCGACAACATTTAAACAGATGTAGGAATTGCTGTATCTACCAAGAGGAAGAGGAGGCACTGTTGTAACAAATTCCTTTATCACTGACTTCTTTTGGGGACTGCAGTGACTATTGAAAAAGGGAGAAGGGCCCCTGTTGTATATATTTGGGACAGGGCAGTCACCGCCATAGTTAATGTTTTGGGCTATATAGTTGCACTTGGTTCTAAAAGGGAAAATGACTTTGACAACTGTGTGACAATCATTGCTAGATATTTGACATTATGCAATCAGTGCAGTGACAATGGTGAATAATACAGACACTATTGTGGCTTTCTGGCCTAAAAGAATTCTCCTGTCGATGGTGATGAACTCAATATTAAGAGAATATTCATCAGGCATACGGAGACATGCTATTGGCTGACTGTTAACAGAATTTATAAAGTAGCAAACAAAGTTGTAAATAAGACACTTGGTCCATGAACAGATTGGGCAGATAGCTTGACTGCCTATGGCATGACCGGTTAAACCTGAAGCTTGGTATGAAGCTGGCCATACACATTAGATGGCTGTCAGATGAACGTTTGGCCGACAACCATCTCCGCAATCTCTCCTATACACAAGAGTGCTCCCTCAACTGAGCAGGCACTCCTGTGCTCTCTATGAGAAATCTACCCACAGACATCTCTGCCGGCAGCTTGTCTAGGGGATCGATGAGATCGGCAGCCCTATATCGGATATGGCATTCGGGCAATTGACATCTTCCCCGTCGATATCTGCGGGTATGGCCGACACTAGTCTAATGTGTCTTGAGTAGTGATGGGCGAGCACTAAAATGCTCGGGTGCTCGATGCTCGGGTCGAGCACATTGGAATACTCGGGTGCTCGACCCGAGCAATGAGCCCAATGTAAGTCTATGGGAAACTCGAGCATCTTTCAGGCGGCTCCCCCCAGCGATCTGCAGAGGGCCTAAAAATTGCCCAAATCGATGGGAACAGTGCTCAAATGACATGGGGACAGCATGGGGAAGACCCCTGGAAGCATTTCTGACTCCCAGGTCACTTCTGTCAACAACGTTGTCAGAGGTATTACCCCACTTTTACAGACTCACAATAAAACATACCAAAACGAAACCAAAATGGATTTTCCTGGGAAATATGTTAAGGAACATTCTTTCCAGGGTAATGACATGTATTTAAAGCAAAATAAATAACCAAAAATGCTCTTCCACACCTTGGGCTATGTTCACACATAGCGTTTTTGATGCTTTTTTTCACTTTCGCATTGCTTTCAACCGTGACAAATGCATTCACAAGGAAATGTCATTTTAACATTTTACAACCTTATCTGGCCATGTGGTGTGTGAGATATCATCAGACACATTGTGTTTCATTTATGAAGGTGGGACACTAAAAGTCACAAAACCTATTTTTAAAGGGCCATCAGGTGGCCTTTACTATTCTTAAAGGGCCAGCAGTCGGTCCTCACTATTTTTAGAGAGCCATCAGCTGGCTATGTTTTATTGTTCCCATTACTAAAGAGTGGTTCTCCTATACTGTTATTGCATATGCAGTGAGTGGCAGGGCTGCCAAAAATTTGGATGCACCTCAATACCCCTTTGAAGAGACTTAGAGGAGGGCCTCCTGAAAACAATGTTCCCATTATTACGAAGAAGGTCTCCCATTGTGTTTGCCTATGCAGTGAATGCAAGGGTTGCCAAAAATTTGGAGGCACTTCAATGCCCCTTGGAAGAGACGTGGAGGTCAGAGGGCCTCCTGAAAACAATGCTCCCATTATTAGGAAGTGGGTCTCCCATTGTGTTTGCCTATGCAGTGAATGCAAGGGTTGCCAAAAATTGGGAGGCACTCCTATGCCCCTTGGAAGAGAAGTAGAGAAGGGCCTCCAGAAAAAAAAGTGTTCCCATTATTAGGAAGTGGGTCTCCCATTGTGTTTGTCTATGCAGTGAATGCAAGGGCTACCAAAAATTGGGAGGCACTCCAATGACCCTGGAAGAGACGTGGAGGAGGGCCTCATAAAAAAATGTTCCCATTAGAAAGGAGCGGGCCTCCTATACTGGTAATGCCCATGCACTAAGTGTATGGGCTGACAAACATTTACCCCTGGGGGGTATACATGAACATACTGTATACATTTTTTTTTTACAGGCATCAAATACCCTTTAAAAAAATTATGTGGGTGTTGCATCACGGACCACGTTCACCCTGGTGATATGGTGGTGGAGGATGAGGATGAGGAGAAGGAGGAGGACAAGGGAAATAGCCAAAATCAGGAAGCGTATACCCATGTGTGGGTGTGAGGAGGTGCATGGGAATACACCTCCCAAAAAAAGACACTGGATTTGAGTTTATGTTACGCTGCTATCATTCCGTGGTGTTGAGAAGTCTGGCCCAATCCAGCCCTTGTTCATTTTTATAAGAGTCAGCCTGTCAGCATTTTCAGTTGACAGGCGGATACACTTATCAGTTATAATTCCACTAGCGGCACTAAAAACCCGCTCTGATAAAAAGCTGGTGGCAGGGCAGGCCAGGACCTCCAAGGCATAGAGAGCCAGTTCATTCCACGTATCCAGCTTAGATACCCAATAATTATAAGGCACAGAGGAATCACAGAGGATGTTGGTACGGTCGGCAAGGTACCGCCTCAGCATGTTCCCAAACTTTGCACTCCTAGTGATATTACCCCGCGCCTCAAGGCCTGTGCCATGGGAGGGGCTGAAAAAATTATCCCAGAACTTTGACAGTGTTCCCCTGCCTCTGTTGGATTGAAGTTGTGTCTCTCTCGTCTGTACTCCTTGGTTGTCCAACGAAGTGTGACCTCTGCCGCCGGCGTTTTCAGATGGGAATTTTTTCAATAGTTCCGCAAAAAGGGACTTCTGGTACAGCCCCATTTTTGTAGACCTGTTCGCCTCAGGAATAAGAGATATAAAGTTCTCCTTGTAGCGTGGGTTTAGAAGTGTCACCAACCAGTAATGACTGTCACCCAAAATTTTGAGAATGCGAGGGTAATGGGAAAGGCAGCCTAACATAAACTCAGCCATGCGTACCAGACTGCTAACAGGCAAGCCTTCCGTGTCCTCACCAAGAGGAAGACTGACCATGCTCTCCTCCTCCTCTCTGTCCTCTGGCCATCCATGCTGAACAGACGGTACGACAGCTGTGCAGGTAGTACCGTCTATAGTGCATGAAACTAGCTCCTGTTCTTTCTCCTCCTCATCTTCCTCATTGTCACCCAATCCACGTTGGGATGAGATGAGGCTGGGCTGTGTGTAATCACCCTGTATGGTGATGGTGATGCTCCATCTCATCATGCTCCGCCTGCAATACATCCTCTTTGATTGTGAGCAGAGAGCATTTCAGAAGACAGAAGCGGGATGGTGACGCTAATTATGGCGTCATTGCCGCTCACCATCTTGGTGGAGTCCTTAAAGTTTTGGAGCATGGTACATATGTCTGACAGCCATGTCCACTCCTGAGGTCTTATGTGTGGAATCTGAACTGAATACCGACAGCCTTGTTGATGCTGGTACTCAACAACTGCCCTCTTCTGCTCACAAATCCTTCCCAACATCTGCAGTGTAGAGTTCCAACGCGTGGGGACTTGACACACCAGTGTGTGAGCCGGAAGCTGCAAACGCTGCTGAAACACGGCAAAGGGGGCGGAAGCTGTAGGTGACTTTCTAAAATGGGCACACAGGCGGCGTACTTTAACAAGCAGATCCGGCAGCTCCGGGTAGGATTTGAGAAACCGCTGAACCACGAGGTTAAGCACATGGGCCAGGCATGGTACATGTGTGAGCTTGCCTCTCCTCAGAGCCGCCACCAGGTTTCGGCCATTGTCACACATGACCATGCCTGGCTGTAAGTTCAGCGGTGTGAACCACAGATCTGCCTGCTCTTTCAGAGCTGTCCACAACTCTTCAGCATTGTGTGGTTTGTCACCTAAGCATATTAGCTTCAGCACAGCCTGTTGCCACTTGGCCGAGGCAGTGCTGCAGTGCTTCCAGCTTGTGACTGATGTGGTCATTTCAGAGATGGAGGCTGAAGAGGAGGAGGAGGCTGAGGAGGATGAGGTACAGGAGCTGTAGACTGTGGGGGCAACCCTGATTGACCTAGGGCCCGCAATCCTTGGCATCGGGAGGACGTGTTCCGTCCCAAGGTCCGACTGGGTCCCAGCTTCCACTATGTTAACCCAGTGTGCCGTCAGCAAGATGTACCGTTCCTGCCCACAAGCACTTGTCCACGTGTCCGTGGTTAGGTGGAATTTCCCGGTAACTGCGTTGTTGAGGGCACGGCTAATGTTTTGGGACACGTGCTTGTGTAATGCGGGCACGGCACACTGGGAGAATTAGTGGCGGCTGGGGACTGAGTACCGAGGGATGGCCGCCGCCATCAGGTTGCGGAATGCTTCCGTCTCCACGAGCCTAAAAGGCAACATTTCAAGAGCAAGCAGTCGTGAAATGTGAGAATTTAGTAATTTAGTAGTGTGGCTTGTGGGGCGTTGGCTGCGTATTTGCGCTTGCATTCCAAGGACTGGGGTATGGACAACTGAATGCTGCGCTGGGACAAGGACGTGGACATGCTTCCTGATGCTGCTACTTGAGAATGTGCAACGATAGGTGCAGGGCAGGAGGCATCTTCGCATGCACCATGGACAGGGGATTGGCTTGCATGCACAACAGCGGAAGAAGCAATGGTGCCACTTGCAGACAATGTTCCTGGACCCTGGGGTTCGGCCCACAAAGTCGGGTGCTATACTGCCATGTGCCTGATTATGCTGGTGGTGGTCAGGCTGGTTGTTTTGCCACCCCTGCTGATGCGGGCCTGGCAGGTGGTGCGAATGGCCTTTTTGGGGTTATTGGCAGAATCTTTAAAAAACAACCAGTCTCGGGAAGACCTAACAGTTGTACTGGCAACTTCCTTCGTGTTGGTGTTACAGGGAACATTTGCCTGCCTTCTGTCTGCGGCCACCACACTGCTTCTTCCTGCCTGTTGGGGTGCTCTGCCTCCCTTCCCCTGTGTGCTGCTGTCCTCGCTCTGCATGTTCTCCTGCCAGGTTGGGTCAGTTACTATATCATCCACCACCTCATCTTCCACTTCCGCACCCTGGTCCTCCTCCTGACTTTCTGGCAAATGTGTCTCATCATCGTCCACCTCTTGTGACACTTTCCCACCGTCGCCTTAGTGTGACCGTGGCTGCTCAAATATTTGGGCATCGCTACATGTGATCTCCTCTTGCCCCGCTTCAAGTGGACCGGGCGAGAGGCCTGAATCTATAAATGGAAAAGTGAACAGCTCTTCAGAGTGTCCAAGTGTGGGATCAGTTGTCTCTGGGCACTCTTCATGGTGGTAGGAAGGAGGATCAGGGTGAAGAATATGCGGTCCAGGCTCCCGGCTACTGAGACTTGACCGTGTAGAAGACAGGGTGGTGGTGGCTAAGTGACTGGAAGCATTATCCGCTATCCGACCAACAACCTTTTGACACTGCTCTGGGTTCAATAGTGGTGTGCTACGGTCCCCTAGGAATTGGGACAGGAAGGTCGGGCGAGAAGATGTGGGTGTTTGTTGTGGCACAATTTCAGCTTGCCCACGGCCTCGGCCTCTGCATGCACCATCACTATCTCGTCCAATTCCCCGTCCCTTGCCATGCGCCTTGCCCATTTTAAATGGAGGACAATATCTTCCACGCGCACTACAAATGTCTAAATTTGGAGCGAAGTTACAGTATGTGTAATCCATGTGATGGAGAAACCACAGTTTTAAATACCTGGCCTGTACGTAACTATTTTGAACAGCAAACCGGTGTCAAAAACTTTGCTGACACACTGAAAAAAAATTTGAATGGAGGCCAAAAATTACAGTATTTTCAGCGCAATTATATGTGAATGTGATCCGTGTGACTGAGAAACCACAGTTTTAAATATCTGGCCTGTAGGTGACTATTTTGAACAGTAAACCGGTGCCAAAAACTTTGCTGACACACTGAAAAAAAATGTGAATGGAGGCCAAAAAGGGCAGTATATTCAGCGCAATTATATGTGATCCGTGTGACGGACAAACCACAGTTTTAAATAGCTGGATTTTTAGCGCTGTCACATGGAAAGGACCTGGCTGTATTCTGCAGTGCCAACAAGCAAATGGCGCAGAAAAACGGTGTTCTCTGGATTGCTTTTTAAACAAATAATTAGGATTAAGATCCAAAAAAAAGTATTCCTGGCCCCTGAGACCTGGGCCTTTGTCTAGAAATATCTAACTGCAGCAGAAGGCAGAATTGGAATGGAGCCTCTTGTGCTATATGCACTGCAGTCTGCTATACACCCTGCCTGACTGCCTATATATCAGACAAGACACTCCCCTTGAAAAAGGTGCAGGAGGCACCGAAACGCACGTAGGAGCACTGAATTGGACAGGGAAGCACGGTGAGAAAGTAATAATTACAATGATGTGGTGCAACTGATAATCATTTTCCAAACTCACAATGAGTCACTATGACCTAGCGCAGTGCTTCACTGTTGGGCTTTGACTAGTTGATTGCTGGATAGTTTCTGTGTATTACATTGTATACAAGGATTTCATATTGTGGGGTACGTCACACAGTTACCAGGACTAGTCAGATTATCATAATTGGCTATGACAATAGGTTGATGGATCATTGTGTACATTGTAGGCTGACAGCCTTAATTATTGAGACCTTTTGATCTACTACAATAGATATAGTGACTACATGTGGCACTTTGATAGACATTTTGTATGACAAGCTGCACCTGATCTGTGTTCTATATATTAATCTCAGATATGTTTCGCTTCTCGCTCTATTTCCTCTTGTTCTTGTTGTGAACCATTGATGATACCTTATCTAAATAAAAAGGAATTTTCCTTATATGCCAATGCTAAATAGCATGGTGAATTTTTTAATGTATGTTCATGAGTGTAAGTTTGTTATTTAATAAAATGATGACTTTATATTATTGCTATGAGTTATTCTGGTTATATTTGACTCAAAATGGTGCTTTGTAGGGTTCTATACACCCTGCCTGCCTGATAACTCTGCAGATGGATTAGTCCTCAGAAGGACTGTTTGTTGAGATGGATATGTGTAATGTACTTGTTTTCTCCCTACACTACCTAATACACAACCAAATCTCTCCCTAGCTCAGCAGCACCTTTCCCTACACTGCTTGATTGCGGAGTAGACTGACGAGCACGGCGGCGCCAGGTCTGATATAGACCTGATGACGCTGTGCGGCCAGCCAATCACTGTAATGCCACAACCAACATGGCAGTGGAATTACAGTAAGTGGCAGGCAATCCCTGCATGTTGATTGGCTCTCTAAAGAGCGCCAAACATGCAGGGAGGGGACCCAAGCATCCGCCCGAGCATCTTGCAAGTACTCGGCGAGCTCCAAGCATCTCGAGTACTGAGATGCTCGGGCGAGTAACGAGTAATTGCGAGTATGCTTGCTCATCACTAGTCTTGAGGCCTTTATGGTCTCACTGACTTATTTGGAAAAATGCATGGAGGAAGTTTTCATTTTTATGCTAAATGAGTAATGTATTAATAGTAGCATATTCTGCTGGGACAATTGGATCTATCTGCTCTCTCCAAAAACTCAAATGATTTTTAAAAAGTGCTTTATCACATTTCACATTTTAAACTATTCTGTAAAAATCCTTCCTGCCTGTAATGTCTTATAGGACTATACACTGCCATTCTAGTCTTTATGATATGTCTGTAGGTTACATAACTACTGTTTATGGGCTATTCTTCTGCCTATCCTCTAAAACCTCTACCTCATGTTATAGTTTAATGTGGAACACAATATGAGAAAGGAGACATTCGTGATTCTTTTAGGTTTAGAAAAGCATTACAGTTTTAACTACTTGGGAACACATACGGCCAGGAGAAGAGATTCAGGATACTGGCTCAGTCTGTCCATACAGAGATTTTTAAAGTGTGTAAAAACTATGAAGAATTCAATGTATGTGACAATAACAGTACTCAGATTGGTGAGGATCCGACACATGTGTAGCACCCCGAGGGCTCGGCTGCTACAGGGGTATTGCACCTCAAACCAGAGGTGTGATATTCCACTCCCGGGTAAGGATGGTGTGTGGACTAGGGCTCGTTAGGCTGCATGCACCACACACACCCCATTTCCGAGGGACAGCTCAATGGTGCTCCCACAGAAGTGCAGGCACGACAGCTTCTGTCCCTGGCTGGAGCGGGGAGGGGGAGGTAAACCCAGTGGTGTAGGAGCAGATATGGGTGGGTCTCTGGGCATAGGTAGGAGCCCATTGGTTGCTAGTCACCTGGACTCGGGTGCTAGAGGGAGGTATATAAGGTGGGCACCATCTTAGAGTAGTGAGTTCAGTCTAGTCCAGTCAGGAGAAAGAAGAAGAAGTTGAGTCTGAGAGAAGTGACAGGGAGCAGAGCTGCTGCATGGGCTCTGCTCCACGGGCAGGCCTTGTCAGGAGGCCGGGGCCTGAGAGAGAGAGAGGAACAGCAAAGGAAGTAAGAAAGGAAACAAGGAACTGGAACACAGAGAAAGGCCCAGAGACACGAAGGCAGAAGGAACCCCAAAGGCCCAGGAGATTGCGGGTGAAGGGTTGGCAGAGCAGGGTACCGGGACCCAAATTGGTGGAGGCAACAGATTCCTCAGCCAAGGACCGGAGGTTGTGACCACATCTTGGTGCGACCCCTCACTACATCCACCAGGAAAGCATACCACGTAGGGTCAGGGAAACCGGAGATAGGTTTCGCCAAGAGAAGGCCCGAGGAAGCTGGACAAAGGTGGGTCACTGGTGAGGATGGCCAGAGAAGGGAAGAGAAGGGAAGAGAAGGGAGCCCTGTGCCACGCTCTGGAATTGCCTGGGAGTTGGTCGAGCCCCTTGCCTGGTGAACGCAGCACGGCTCAGGCGGTCCTTCATGTGCACAAGTGACCTGGATGAGAACTGTGAGTAAAGCATTGGAAACTGCACCATACGTCTCTGTGTTTCATCGCCGCACCAGTACCATTAGTACTGGGACGCACACACCATCACTCCCATCGCCCCACACTAGCTGCCCTGAGGCAATACTTCTCCCGTGGGGAGTTATCCCATACTCGGCTGCGCAAACAACATCAGCCTCAGCGGTCTGCAGCGCAGCGGCGGTCCCCACTGACCGCAATCCACGGGTGGCGTAGTCGGACATTTGTTATTACACTAAGACTGCCACTGAATTGACCACCCTGGGCACGGACCGGGTCAGCGCCACGGAGACTACAACCCCCAGCGATCCGGCTCCGTGTACCCCCTGCACAACACAGGCCCAGGGGGCGCGTCACATGCACCCCCGTTATCCAGCTGTTATCAACTGTGGTGGAGGCCGGATGTATACAGTGAACGGAAATGAACAGCACCGCTCTGTGTAGTGGCCGTTCTTGTGTATTGCAGCTCAGCTCCTATTGGCTTCAATAATAGTTAAGCTGCAGCACCTGAAAACAGCTACTACACAGTGAACGAAGCTGTTCTCTGTGTTGACCATTTTAGACCTGGCTGCTTGTAGAGCTTGTAACAGCTGAATAATGTACAGTTTTGGCCTAAACCTTTTGACCTGCATTATGTGGCTTTAGTCTCCCTGATATTTCCCGGTCTTATAACTTTTTTGCCTTCTTGGCTGAAAATATTTCTGCCCTTGCATTTTGTCTTGATCCCTAATGACTACTGTAAGGCAGCGCTAGTCATCATACTGGGGGATACTCGCTGCACCGGGTCAATTAAAGCACACATGCAATGTCTTTCCGGTTTTTCACAATGCAGCAGTTTATTATTTATCATAAACCGCTTATCACACATATAATGTCCACGAGCCTTTCCAGTGGCAGCTATGCCCAACTTGGCTCCAGTTACAGCCTTCAGCAAAGTAACTATAACAATGTCCATATAACGTACGCCTTTTACCTTTTGCCGGGTCTTAACGGTTTCGTTCTGCCATCGCTGTGGCTTTTAGGCTTCCCAGGTGGGGGTCTCCAGCCCTTGTACCTTCGAAGGCTACTGGTATGTCTTCACACTTAACATCCAGCCTTTGCCTTTCAGAACTCTTGTCTTTCAAGCCTCTGCCCTCCAAGGCCACTGGCATCGCTTATACCTAAGGATCCAGCCTCGACCTTTCAGGCTTCACCAGGCTTCACACTAATGGTGTCTCACACAGGAACAGGCCTCACGCCTTACACACCTTGTCTCAAGACTACCAGGGTTTATATATCCTGTAGTACACACCCACAGGACCTGTGCTGATGTCACAGTCATGTGATCAGACATTCTGTGTGCACAGGACCTGTACTATGTCACAGTCATGTGACCAGTCACCTGAGGGGGAAGGTATATGGTCAGCCCAAAACACATCCTGGACCATTACAGTAATGCCAAGCAAGCCGCTGCATTGCATATCCCCCCCCTCTGTTCAAACTTGTGGGGTTGAACACCTAGTATACACAATTACCTCATAACCCACAGTTCACACCGAGACCATGTACTTGACAATTGCGCTGTTCAGCGCCTAGAACATTAGTCATCGACATTAGCCCATTCCTTAGGGACCTACCATTCGTCATTGTCACTGACCTCGTCAAGTCACATTTCCGGGTCGTAACTTTGTCAGACCTCCCCCTCTCCCAGCGGTCAAAACAGCAGTGTGACTCACATGCCCTGGTATCTAAGGTCCGGTTCGACTCCGTACTGTCCCGTCCTCTATTGGGTCGTTTGTATGGGCCACTCAAACCTGAGTTACTGGAGGTCTCACTACCTCTAAACCCACGCCCACTACTCTCAGGACATCTTCAAAGGTCCCTAACTTCAGCTGTAGCTGTTCTGTTACTTAGGGGGCCCTTTCTCTGTCTGGTCTCACAATTTCTAGATGGCTGCCATCTTCTGCTACTCAGATGATGCTGTCTATCCACTCACAGTCTAGCGAGATTCAACTGTTCTACCTCCCGCAGGTAGGTCACTCGGTACTCCATCAACATGCGCACATATGCAAGACTTTATTCTGTTCCTACAGCGGAGAATGACACCATGCCGTCTTCATCTGGTATCCAGTCCTGACGATCACGTGGACTGCTTACTTTCACCACACCAGACTTCTTTACCATCATCTGCATGGCTCGGCCATTCCTCCCAATGAGCTTTCTCACCAGAACATGAGGCACCCGGATGACCTCTTCCCGCAGACTGTGAGCTTTTCTCATAAGCTCCAGTTGTCTAACGGCTTTTTCCGTCTTCAACCGGAGAAACCGCTTCGTGCGAATACATCGCCAGTGCATGTCACTTAGGATCACCACCCTCTCCATGGTGACTTCGGTCGTGGACAGGACCACCAGCTCTTTAGCTCCTGAGGTCGAGTACACCTTACAGGCTCCCACGGCCTTCTTAAACTCTTCATACACGGACTCACTGGTGCATGCTTCTCTCAAATCCTCGGGTACATCTATGAGGCACTTGTACTGAGACGTTTCCATCTCACCAGTGATTTCCAGATGATCAACCAACTCAGGTTTCAGGGACAACTGGCTTTCAGCTTCTTCACCCTGTATGCTTCCCCTGAGCTGACTCACAGCTACAACTTCAAGAATTTTCGTCTTGACCACTTCCATCTCATATTTATCCTCTGTTAACACTCTCTTAGCTCTCCTCAGGTCCACCTTCTCATGGTATAAGGGAGTGAGTGCAACTTTTTTTTCCTTTTTCTTCTTCAAAGAGGCCTCGTTCACTGAGTGATACTTTGCCAGGCGACTTTTGAGCTTGAAAACTTCTTCCTCTAGCTCAGCTACTCGCCTATCAGCAGCCCATCTCTGAAGCTCTTCCTACTTCAGCTGCTCCTTTAACAGTAGAGTTCTCTCAGACCTCTCTGTCTCCAATGCGCCCACTCGGCTCTCAACAGCCAGTCTCTCAAGCTTCTCTTGCTTCAAATGGGCTTGTAGCGACTCCTTGAGCTCCTTGATCTCGGCTCCTACATCCACCGAATCATCTGAGCTGGCATTATTCGAGGAGGTATCTGTTTCATATCTCCCATCTCCAGTGGCCAACTCCTGGCTCTGGTCTGTGGCTTCTCCGATAGACTCCTCCATCTTTTTCCGCTCAGCTTCCATCTTGCTGATTCTTTCCTTAAGGCACGGCTCTGTCCTCTGGAGATTATCACAGAACGTCTGCAGCTCCTTCACCTGAGCCTCCAGACCTAGAGTCTTTCTGCGGAGATCACCATTTTCATCACGGGTGTCCTGCAGAGTGGTCTCAGCCACTTGGCGCATGTGTTCTGCACCCGACTTATCATCCTCTAGTTTTTCTTTAACCCTAAGGAGATCCTCATAGTCTCTTTTAATTTGTTGCAGTTCCCCACTGCGTTCACTATATTACTTCTTGGATTCACACAGCCCCCGGTTGAACTGTTCGCGCAGTCGTTCTAGGTTTGGTTCACCCCCAGAAACTTCATCCTGCAGCGCCTCCTTGAGGGCAGACAGCTCTAACTGAATCAGAGAGAAGCGACCTTTCACCTCGCACAACTCATCTTCACACTCTGTTTTGTCAATCTCCAATTGAAAAACCTCCTCCTTGATTTTGCGGCGGTCCTCCTCTATTTCGTAGAACGCTTCCTTCCATTGGTTAACCTCCTCATCGCTTCCCTCCAGGTCTCGCTGCCAGTTCCTCACAACCTGGTATATTTTCTGCTGTTCAGACTCCAGGTTCAGCTGGTCTGAGGACACGTTCTCCAGGTTTTTCCTTAGTTGCTGCACGTCACTCTGATACTGCTGCCTGATAGGCTCCAGCTCTTGGTCATGACTGGCCGTCTCCTCTTTCAGGGCTGTCAGATCCTTCTGCCTCAGTACTGTACCGGAGGTTGCTACTGGCAACGTCACCTCCTCTTCTGCCTCTAAAGGAGGATCCACACTTGAAACAAAGGCACACAATACTACATTTTCTTTATTTTCACTTTCAGCAAAGACTACAGGAACAACCTTTTTGTGGCCCTTGCGCCGTCGACGATGAGAGGGGGACTCTCTCCCCTCGTCTAGCCCCTCCTGACTGAACTCTCTACTTTTGTAGTGTCACTGTCAGTTGTGGGGTCTGCGTCACTCCCTATGGTGTCGTGGACCAATAAGTCACCTCCCACCTTGATGTCACCCCCTTCTACTGGAGCTACTCCATTATCAACGGTCACATTGTCATTTTTAGGTGGTACCAACCCACCACCAGTAAATTTTTTTGATTTTCTATACTCCACGCTGTTTTGAACATCCGCCCCCTTTTGAGACTCCGCCCCCTTTTGAACAACCACACCGGTAGGGGAATTTTTACACAAAAAAATCAACAATAGTCTTAGGACTCAGTTCACAACAGCTCTTACCACCTCCCCGGGCACTCTGAGACAACAATGGCGCCCCCGGAGAGTTCACGGAATGGTCTACTGCCACCATTCCATACGATGCCCACAGCTCCTGCCATTCCTGCACCATGTCCCGCAGATGTTGCTCAAATACCTGCTGTGAGACCTGTCGCTGTTTCTCAAATGCCTGTTGCTGTTTCTCAAATGCCTGCTGCTGCGACTCCATCAGGCATTTCAATCACTCAACAGCTTCAGACTCATCTGCTGCTCCCTTCACAGCCATCTTTATCTGCTCCTGCATTTCTTCAGGCCACTCTATTTTTCTGCAGGACGTTTGCAGCCGCTCATCTAACCCCTTCTCCATTCCATCTGGAGATACTGCACCAATCATGGCCATCGCGGTACACTATTCACACACACCACTCTCACCCAGAAAATTTTCGTGGCCCCACCGAGCCACAGCAAACCAGGTTTGAGTGCGACGACAATTTTCGGAACCCCTGCCAAGTTACAGCAAGATGCTTTAATCTTCGTGACCCCGCCGAGTCACAGCAAAATGCTTTAATCTTCGTGACTCCGCCGAGTCACAGCAAGATGCTTTAATCTTCGTGACCCCGCCGAGTCACAGCAAGATGCTTGTATCCACACTCGTCGTCCTGTGCCGTTACCTCTAGCAATAAGGCTGCGGTTGCCCCTAGCAACCGGGCTGTGGCTGCCCCTAGCAACCAGGCTGCAAATGCCCGCATTCTCGAACCACATGTAAGGCAGTGCTAGTCATCATACTGGGGGATACTCGCTGCACCGGGTCAATTAAAGCACACATGCAATGTCTTTCCGGTTTTTCACAATGCAGCAGTTTATTATTTATCATAAACCGCTTATCACACATATAATGTCCACGAGCCTTTCCAGTGGCAGCTATGCCCAACTTGGCTCCAGTTACAGCCTTCAGCAAAGTAACTATAATAATGTCCATATAACGTACCGCTTTTACCTTTTGCCGGGTCTTAACGGTTTCGTTCTGCCACCGCTGTGGCTTTTAGGCTTCCCAGGTGGGGGTCTCCAGCCCTCGTACCTTCGGAGGCTACTGGTATGTCTTCACACTTAACATCCAGCCTTTGCCTTTCAGGACTCTTGTCTTTCAAGCCTCTGCCCTCCAAGGCCACTGGCATCTCTTATACCTAAGGATCCAGCCTCGACCTTTCAGGCTTCACCAGGCTTCACACTAACGGTGTCCCACACAGGAACAGGCCTCACGCCTTACACACCCTGTCTCAAGACTACCAGGGTTTATATATCCTGTAGTACACACCCACAGGACCTGTGCTGATGTCACAGTCATGTGATCAGACATTCTGTGTGCACAGGACCTGTACTATGTCACAGTCATGTGACCAGTCACCTGAGGGGGAAGGTATATGGTCAGCCCAAAACACATCCTGGACCATTACACTAATGCCAAGCAAGCCGCTGCATTACACTACATACTTGCAAATACTGCAATACATTCAGAGGCTGCAACGTGACGTCACGCACCGACATCCTCTCACGGTAATAATGCTTTCCGCCCTTCTGCTTTATGGTACTTGTCTCTTCCCGGATCACGCATTGCTGGTCGGTGCACCTCTGCAAGTGGAAGCATATACAGGACGGCTCTATTGGAAGGTATTACATTGACCGGATATTTTTATGCATCTTAGGTTGGTCCAGAGCTGAAGGCACGGCTATACACACTACAGCTCAGCACAGTCATATTGGGCTTGGAGCTTCTACACGCCCTATGTGTTAAATTGGAAACTTCACCACAGCTGGTGAATAGACTGATGGTACGGAGCACTTTTCAAAGCCACATGTTTTGTAGCAGGTCTCTCCTTGTGTTAAGGACCCACTCCACCCTATCTAAACCATTATTGTTCAGCATACATATATTTGGGTGCATAATTGTAAGTACCTTCCCTAAATACAAAAGTCACATACATGGTGGGATAGTACGCATATACAGAGAGACTGTGCACAAATATCATAGACTGATCACATTGAGCCACTTGTGATTTTTCCCCCTTTTTTAACAACAAAAAACCCCTTTCTCAGATCTATAATACTATTTTTTATCTTTATTACATATATGCATTGATTCAGTGTATGACGATACACAAACCGCTGGTGCCCCACTGAGTATAAAAAACATATATATATGGTAGCTTACAAGCACAATTAAGTAGGTATACATCATTTTACCTGCATTTTTAGGTCAATCACAATAAATATATTATTTTTATTCTCCAGACTTTATTATTATACGGTACTATCCTGCTTCAATCTCCTTAGCGCAAGGTCACTTCACATTTTATTATAGTAATTACAGCGATTAGTGGATTGTTGGAATACTTGCTGCAGGGATAGGAGGGTAACATTGCCACGCCACGTAGTATTTTTATTTACATACTTGCAAATAGTCCACATTTTCCTGGGGCATAAATTAATGGTTTGAGGCATTCCCTTGGTAAGGCTTGAATGTTTCACTTTGGCTATTAAAATATTTGTAAGTAAGTAACTAAATTAGAAAAGTATTTATTGGCCAAATTAACACCAGTTTTCCCTTGCACAGTTTAGATAGCCCAACCTAAATTGATCCAGAGGATAAATTCCTAAGGCCACGGCCCCACTCTCAGCATTTGGTCAGTATTTTTTCTCAGGAGTCGGAGCCAAAACAAAATCAACATTTATTCAAATATAATTATGTCATCATCACACACACTACACATACACATGCATATACACACATACGGTACATAACAGCCTGTCTCCTCTTCAGTTCTACTAGACTCCTGCAGTTAAAGGACTTTTGAAGACATTATGGTCACATCACTGTGATATCACCAAAGGTCTTTAACCCCTTAATAACATCTGACGTACTAATACGCGTCTGTGCCCTGGGACTTAAGAGCCAGACCCGTATTAGTACGTCATCGCGATCGCGCGCGCACACAGGCTGTGCGGGCGCGATCGCCGCCGGGTGTCAGCTGATTGTCACAGCTGACACCCGGTATTATGTGCAGGGAGCGGTCCTGCACCGCTCCCAGCACATTAACCCCCGCGATGCCGCGATCGAAGTCGATCGCGGCATTGCGGGGGCAAGGGGAGGTGATCGGCGATACTCACCTCCTCTTCCGGCTTCCAGCGCAGTCTGCAAAGGCTTCCCGGGTGTTGCCATGACGACCCGATGTCGTCATGACAACATCCGGGTCACCAGAGAGCAGAAAGATTGCTTGGACATGCGCAGTGCATCTCCAAGCAATCTTCACACTGTGCACTTCTGACAGCCTTCATGGCATAGGGATGGTGCTCCATTCCTGTGCCATGCAGGCGATCAGAAAAAAAAAAGTGAAAGTCCCAGAGTGGGACAAAGTAATAAAGTGTATAAACTGTGTGAAAGTGGGGAAAAAAAAAAAAAAAGTGCAAAAATATTATAAAAAAATAAAAAAAATAATACACCAAAAATAAAAATATAATGTACCCATCAATAAATATTATTATAAAAAAAATAAAAAAAAAAACAATAACAGTACACATATTTGGTATCGCCGCATCCGGAACAACCTGACCTATAAAACTGTCCCACTAGTTAACCCCTTCAGTGAACACGGTAAAAAAAAAAAAAAAAAAAAAACCGAAGCAAAAAACAATGCTTTATCACCATACCGCCAAACAAAAAGTGGAATAACACGCGATCAAAAAGACGCATATAAATAAAAATGATACCGCTGAAAACGTCATCTCGTCCCGCAAAAAACAAGCTGCCATACACCTCCATCAGCCGAAAAATAAAAAAGTTATAGCTCTCAGAATAAAGCGATACTAAAAAATATTTTTTTCTATAAAATAGCTTTTATTGTGTATAAGCGCCAAAACATAGAAAAATGATACAAATGTGGTACCGCTGTAAACGTACTGACCCGAAGAATAAAGCTACCTCATCAATTTTACCACACGCGGAACAGAATAAAAAAAAAAAAAAAAAAACAATTCCTGAATTGTTGGTTTTTGTTTATTCTGCCTCCCAAAAATCGGAATAGAAAGCGATCAAAAAATGTCACGTGCCTGAAAATGGCACCAATAACAACGTCAAGTCATCCCGCAAAAAACGAGCCGTCACATGACTGTCTGGCAAAATCTGGAAAAATTATAGCTCTCAAAATATGGCGATGTAAAAACTAGATTTTACAAAAAATGCGTCTTTTAGTGTGTGAGAGCTGTCAGTCATAAAAACCCCATATGATTCTGGCATTGCTGTAATCACACCGACCCGAAGAATAAAGTCGTCTAATCACTTATACCGCACAAGGAACGGCGTCAAAAATAAACTCTTGGGTTAGGATTGGGCTAGGGTTAGGGCTGGGTTTGGGGCTAGGGTTGTGCTGGGGCTAGGGTTGTGCTGGGGCTAGGGTTGTGCTGGGGCTAGGGTTGTGCTGGGGCTAGGGTTGTGCTGGGGCTAGGGTTGTGCTAGGGCTAGGGTTGTGCTAGGGCTAGGGCTGGGGTTGGGATTTTTTTCAAAAGTAAGAAAAAAAGATGACGATATGGCGACTAGTGTTGAGAGCAAGTGCTCGCTACTTGAGTTTGCATCGGGTGCTCTGGTATGCATTGAGTATCGTGGGTATTTGAGTGACATACTCGAGTCTCTGCCCCATATGCTTCGCGGCCAAAAAACTTTACGGGGATTGCCTGCCATGCACGAGCGATCCCCGCATGTTTTTTTTTGGGTGTCTAATAACCGTGAAACATGCGGAGCAGGGACTCGAGCATGTCACTCGAGCACACGCTGTACATGGTGCATACCTGAGTATCCGATGCAAACTCAAGTAGCGAGCACTTGCGCTCAAGAATAATGACAACTTATTCAATATGATGACCTAATGTAAACAAATTCTGTGCCGTACCTCTGGGTTCAAAATGTTCACTATACACCTTAATAAAATCCTTGAGGGGTATAGTTTCCAAAATGGGGACACTTGTGGGGGAGCTCCACTGTTTAGGCACATCACGGGCTCTCCAAACGCGACATGGTGTCCGCTAACAAATTGAATGGAAAATCGGCTCAAATTGTTAGCGGACGCCATGTTGCGTTTGGAGAGCCCCTGTGTGCCCAAACATTGGAGCTCCCCCACAAGTGACCCCATTTTGGAAACTAGACCCCCCAAGGCACCTATCTAGATGCATAGTGAGCACTTGGAACCCCCAGGTGCTTCACAAATTGATTCGTAAAAATGAAAAAGTGAAAAAAAAAACACTTTTTCATTTTTATGAATCAATTTGTGAAGCACCTGGGGTTCCAAGTGCTCACTATGAATCTAGATAGGTGCCTTGGGGGGTCTAGTTTCCAAAATGGGGTCACTTGTGGGGGAGCTCCAATGTTTGGGCACGCAGGGACTCTCTAAATGCAACATGGTATCCGCTAACAAATTGAATGGAAAATCGGCTCAAATTGTTAGCGGACACCACATTGCGTTTGGAGAGCCCCTCTGTGCCCAAACTTTGGAGCTCCCCCACAAGTGACCCCATTTTGGAAACTAGACCCTCCAAGGCACCTTTCTAGATGCATAGTGAGCACTTGGAACCCCCAGGTGCTTCACAAATTGATTCGTAATAATGAAAAAGTGAAAAAAAAAACACTTTTTCATTTTTATGAATCAATTTGTGAAGCACCTGGGGTTCCAAGTGCTCACTATGAATCTAGATAGGTGCCTTGGGGGGTCTAGTTTCCAAAATGGGGTCACTTGTGGGGGAGCTCCAATGTTTGGGCACACAGGGACTCTCCAAATGCAACATGATATCAGAATGTCCCTGTCCCAATCACCACCTCGCTGAGGGGCATTGACTCTGTCAATACCAATAAATGTTACACAGTTGATATGTCCCTGATGTATTTTGTTGACATGTCTGGCCAGAGGAGTGTCTCTTTTGTTCGATATATCACGCCGATGTTCACCTATCCTTTTCCTTAGTTCCCTCTTAGTTTTGCCCACATACTCCATATTACAGCTGCATGTGGCTTTGTAGATCACCCCCTTAGATCTACAATTTATAAAGGTTTTAATTTGATAGATTTTTCCAGTAACCTTACTATCAAAAGATTTACATTGTATGACGACTTTACACGCCACACAGCCGCTACATTTAAAGCAACCCTTGATCATGCTCTGAAGCCAGTGGCCCCCTAATTTAGGTACAAAATGGCTATGCACCAGCCTGTCCCTGAGGGACCTCCCCCTCCTATAAGTGATCTGAGGGAGGGTTTTGACGTAGGGTGTAATGTCCTCATCCATATGCAAGATTTGCCAGTATTTTACAAGTATCTTTCTGACTTCATCCGCCTTATTGGAGAACGTAGGTATAAACCTGCACGTATCATCTCTTTCTGGGGTTTTTGGTGGTGGGTTAAGGAGGGATGTACGGTCCTTCACCAGGGTCTCGCTATACGCCTTAGAGAGAGCCCTCTCAGGATAGCCCCTATCGATGAATCTCTTTTTAATTTCAGCAGTTTGCAGCCCAAAAGTCATATTATCAGAGCAATTCCTTCAAACCCTCATAAATTGTCCCTTTGGGATTCCTTTCTTAAGTGGGAGGGGATGATTGCTCCCCCATCTTAATAAGGAGTTTGTAGCTGTCTTCTTCCTGTATGTTTGTGTGGCTATCTCCCCATTGTTATGTCTCGTGATGAGAATATCAAGAAAAAATAGTGCGTTCTGTCCCAATTCAAAAGTGAATTTCAGGTTAAGATGATTCTGATTTAACCTCTTGACAAATGCTATAAACTGAGCGGAGTCGCCCTTCCAAAATACCAGGATATCATCAATATATCTTAGCCACAAGGTTACACAAGGGTGTCCCCAAACACAAAGGTTTCCTCCCACCAGCCCAGGTACAGATTGGCATACGATGGGGCACAGGGGCTCCCCATCGCAGTCCCCCGAACTGGTGGAAGTACTCCCGATTAAACAGAAAGACATACCTGTTAAGGCTGAATGTAAGTAGCTTCTGGACAAAACCATTGTGATTAAAAAATTGCTGCCCCCTGCTACGTAGAAAAAATTCCACTGCCTCAAGTCCCTTATCATGCGGTATTGATGAATATAATTATTCAACATCAATACTAGCCATCATAACATCTGAATCAACAGAGATACCATCAAGTTTTCTCAATAAATCGCTCGTGTCCCGAATGTACGAGTTTAGGCCAGTGACAAATGGCTTAAGAATCTTGTCCAGATAGATCCCTGGGTTCTGAGTTAGACTATCCACCCCTGCCACAATTGACCGGCCTTTAAGGGGGTTGATACCCTTATGTATTTTTGGTAGGCTGTAAAAAGTGGCCATGACAGGATGATTAGGGCAGATAAAATCCAACTCTTTTTTACTCAGGATACCACTGGACGCACCATTCAGAGTCATCTCTCTCAATTCATTCAGAAAAGCTTCTGTTTAATTATTTTTAAGAATACCATAACAGCTCTCATCCCTTAGTAAATTCAGGCACATCTGTTGATAATTCTTGGAGTCCATTATAACCACATTGCCCCCCTTGTCGGATGACTTATTTATAATGGATTGGTCCCTCTCCAGATTGCACAAGGCCTGAATTTCATTTTTGGTGAGATTATATTTACGCCTATAAGATTGTTCCCCAAGTTTGGTCAGATCATTTGTAACCAATCTGAGGAATACATCAATTGGGCCTATGTCAATTTGTTGTGGTGACATTTTCCTGCTCTTAAGTTGTAAGTTCGTAAGGGGACCCTTCCCTTCAGAGTTTGGGTTTGGTTCTCATAAATTAAAGAGTGTTCTAATTTCCGTGAGAAGGTCATCCGAGACACCCAATTCAGAACATGTCTGTTTATTCATATTTAACCCTAGAACACATACCTGGGGCCTCGCAGGCCCGCCCTGTTAATTGTTTTCTATTTTCTGCAAGATTACTTTAGTTAGAATTTTGAACCTCTAGGTATTCCTCAGGTATATAGTTGTTTGTCATTTTTGTTTGAGTTATTCCATGTTATTTGCACACGGGCCTAAAAGGCCCCAGGTATGTGAAAGTGTAGATTTTTATGGTCATGCGTTCTAGGGTTAATTGAAAGACTCTTGGCTGGCTACAAAAGTGTTTACAAGCTGTGACATTTGCAAAAGGGGTACTATTAGGTACTAACCATGCAGGGTGCCCAAACTGTTTCATTGGCCTATCTTCCTTTTTGTAATTTTTAAAATATACAAGATTAATATATATATATATATATATATATATATATATATATATATATATATTTGCCTAAAATACAAATGAAATGTGTCATCTTTAGCTTTAGCCCTTTTAGAGATCATTTCATCTTCAACTTGCTTAACTGTTCACAATTTTACCTTTTAGTGGCTAAGGCCATGGCCCCACTATCAGTATTTGGTCAGTATTCGGTCAGTATTTTTTCTCAGGAGTGGGAGCCGAAACCAGGAGTGGGTGATAAATGCAGAATTGGTGACTTGTTTCTATTATACCTTTTCTGTGATTGTTCCTCACCTGGTTTTGGAACAACACCAGGCATAGTAACTACTGGTAGTACAGAGCTGTGCCTAGAAAATAATGAAGTGGACGCTGTTGCTGACATTTTATACACCTGATTAGCAGGATGCCGAGAGACCCCACAAATCTAACGTAAGGAGAGGCCATCAATTGAAAGAAACCGGTAAGACCTTTAAACTATTTGTTTAGTCATACCCAAAAACTCAGTAATGATCCTCAGGATTACCACACAGGAATTAGTGGAAACACATGTTTTATCTATTAACTGCTCCCCACACATTAATGCCTCAATTTATCAGAAATATGATTTCTGGGAAAGTTAGCAGTCTCTTCTATGTATAGACAGAGCAGTCTGGAGCAGGCATCATTACACACCCTGGATCCTAAAATAACGCAGGAAGTGCAAGTATTTTACTGACTTGTAAGCTGTTGGAAACTATATTTTATAAATATTCATTTTTTAAATATCAGAGACCAGTCAGAACAGTAGACCTTGTATGACAACAGGTTCTTCCTCCCCTGCCTGTGTCGGTTTAATTTTTACATTGAGCAAGCATCATATGATTTGATGTGCATGCCAGAGCCTGCAGATTATTCACCCAGCTGTGATACAAAATCTGCAAAAGGCCAGACTTCTGGAGCAATGGCTGCCTCTGGATCTCAGTAGGAGAAACAGGCGAGCATATAACACAGGACTGACTTGCTGACAGCGCTGCTCCACCCCTCATTTTTCCCATGATATCTGCTGTGCCACAACAAGAGCTCATTCCCTGGAATCTAGATATTCTCAGAAATAAGACCCTCACAGCCGGAACGCTACAGGTAGGTCACTATAGTGGTTAATACATAAAACTATGGAGATGATGGGTTTAAGGCGTGGTACATTAAGAATGAAACCCACGCATATTAGATGTGCCCTTCTCCTGCCAGCTGTTTGATTTGTAACTAATTGTTTGATAACCGGTATTATTGTCTGGCATTTCTTAATGTACAATGTCTTATTTCCTTGCTCTGACGCTTTCCTATGATCTGTGTGGAAAAGCTACAATAAATGACCATACTGTCTCTGCCGCTATTGATTTGGAATGAAAATGTAATATATACTACAAGTTCATCGCAGTTGTCATCAAGTGGGAATATAGACATTAATGTCGCTAAGGTGGAAATTCTATCCAATAAATGCATAATCTTCAGACACGGCTATAAAGAATAGCCCTTCAACTTATTGACGTTACCATAAAATATGAGTCTGGTAATTTTATCTTTCATTTACCTTGGATTTTACATGAAGTTGCCTTTTATGACCATGTTCACAGGTAGTGGAGTTTTCAGGCATATTCAGCACTAAAATGTAACAACTAAGAACAATATAACAAAAGTGAAGATGCTATCCAAAACCCCACTCGATCCTTGCAGATTTTAATTTTCTAGTGATGTTGCACTACCAGTGTCTTGCTGTATTATTATCAGGACAATTAACTTGTGGATTTAGGATGTCTTAGATGTGATATTTTGGCCTACTAGAATAGCTTGATTAAACTGGGTATACACAATTTTTTTTTTTGTTTGGTCACATGACAGGTGCTGTTCACATGACTACAGTGGGTGTCACTGCATGCAATGCCTTTTAGTAGAATGTTTTGATAAATATGGTACCCAGTGATATCTGTATGACAGCACATACAGGTGCGTACAGGCACTGTAGATTTGCCATGTGAAGTCCCAAGGACAGCTTAAGACATGGATGTATTTCGACATCAGTTTTTGAACAGTAGAACCCTGAGTGACCCTAATCTTGAGGACAGAATGCAGACTTTAACCCTTTTCCACATCATGCCATATACAGAGTCATAAGTCAATACTTTGTAGGACCACGTTTTGCTGCAAATACCTTGGTAGGTTTGCAGTTGTGCCATACTCCTTCCATTTTTGGATGATGGATTTAACAGTGTTCCGAGAGATATGCAGAGCTAGGGCTATTTTTTATAACCTAACCCTGCTTCACTCTCCTCCACAACTTTATCCCTGACTTGTCTGGTGTGTTCCTTGGTTTTGATCATGCTGTTTGATCCCTAATATTCTCAACAAACCTCTGAGGCCTTCACAGAGCAGCTGTAGTTATACTGAGAAATATGTTACACACTCAATGTACTAATTATGTGACTTCTGGAGGCAATTGGTCACTCGGGATTTTATTTAGGGGTATCAGACTACAGGGGCTGAATACAAATGCACGTCACAATTTTCAAATTCAAATTTAAAATAATTAGAAAACCATGTATCATTTCCTTTACACTTCACAAATACTTGCTGCATTGTGTTGGTATATCACATAAAATCCCAGTAAAATACATTTAAGGGCTCTTTCACATGTCAGTATCTCCGGTACGTGTGGTGACAGTTTCCACACGTACCAGAGACACTGACACATGCAGACCCATTCAAATGAATGGGTCTGTGTACATCTCAGTGTGTTTTCATGAACTTTGTGTCCATGTGCTCCACACGGAAACATGTCCGTTTTTGGATGACAGCACAGATCACACGGACCACTCAAGTCAATGGGTCTGTGTAAACACATGCCGCACACAGATGCCATCCGTGTGACTCGTATCGGGCCTGGGAATCAGTGTACAGTTAGCGCTGTTTCCAAGTGCCGGGTGATGAACGCTGCCCTCATCATGGTTCCCTACTGGCGCTGTGATCAGCACCAGCAGGGACAGTGAGTGGTAGTAGTGTCTGCTCCCACAGTGTACACCTATGTAAAAATAAGAATAAAATAAAAAATCCTCATACTCACCTGTCCTACGTGTCCCCTGCTGTAATCCATGTGACCGATCAGCAAACGAGCCAGGGAGAATGAAGCGCTGCAGTGAGCGGCTCCAGAGCTGCGCTCAGTGAGTGACAGGATACCGCTCATGAGCTCAGCAGAGGTTCAGAGCTTCTCGCTGCAGCGCTTCATTTTCCCCGGCTCTTCTGCTGATCGGTTGCATGGTTTACAGCGGGGGACATCTACGGACAGGTGATTTTATGGATTTTTTATTTTATTCTTATTTTTACACAGGTGGACATTGCGGGAGCAGACACTACTACCCTCATCATTGTCACTGGTAGTGCTGATTGCAGGGAACCATGATGAGGGCAGTGTTCAGCACCCGACGCTTGGGAACAGCGCTAACTATAGCACTGATTCCCGGGTGCCGGTCCGTGTGATCCTAATGCGGCACACAGGCGGCACATGGTTGCCACACGTGTGACACACGGGACACGGATATCTCCAGTACCGTTTTTTCCAGTATCGGAGGTATACGGACGTGTGAAACCAGCCAAAGTTTTTGGGTGCAACATGAAAAAATGTGGAAAAGTTCACATGGTATGAATACTTTTTCAAGGCATTGTATATATGGTGCTGGATGGTGGTAGTTCTCACACAGCTTCTTAAAGGGAACTTGTCATGTCTTATCTACTATGTAAACTGCCCCCATTGCATTGTTAATGATGCAATGTGCATCACTAACACGCTTTTTTCATTAAAATTTGCGCAAATATAATGAGTATATAACATTTTCTATACTTATATCCTACCTGCTCGTTCAGTCAAAGGGGTGTGATCCTCGTATTCAGTCAGGGTTGGCGCCGCATTCAGTCAGGGCTGGCGCCGCCCATGTATTGGAATTTTGCTGTGTTGATGAGTTTAGGGTATTGGTTTAGAATAAACTAGAAATTGCCATGGCAAGCTATGTGCACTGCAGTATGTGTCCCTCTTTCTTACCATTGAAAGTTAGAAGGTATGATTTATTGAACAGAATCGCAATTAAAAAACTATTTTTCCTTTTAAAAATGCACTAATATGGGTAAAATAAAAGTTTAAAAATATTTTTCATTCACATGTAAGGTGCCCCAGTGAGGTAGACGTGGGTGAGTTGTGGCCCCCTGCTCGCTTTGGCACCTTACAGACAATTCGTGTTCACCCTCTGATGTGTGGCTGTGCATGTGACATTCTTCACTCACTTCACACCATCCGATCGCGGCTGTCTCCAGACATTTCTCTTCTGGGACCAGGGCAGTAATAATTTCAGAGGACACAAAGTTATGAACCATAACTAGGGTTTTACTTGGGGGAAAGGAGTAATTACAATATTTACAGTCTGGTAGATTGGATAAGGCCCAACAGATTCTTGTCTCCCATACAGGTGCTAAAATCATCTTCAGCCCAGTTGCCCTCTTTAGGTGAAGCATCTCTCTGTTTCTATTCCTTAGCCTAAGAGATGGTTCCTCACCAGCGACAGTGTGTCCAGATCCTTTATCTCCCTCATGGCTTATCCTGGCGTCCTATTTTCCTCTGCTACCTGCAGACTAGAAGTGCCCCGGGTCCTCAATACCTCCGTTGAGTTTCTCCAGCCGGCTAATGGGACTCCTGCGTGAGGATAAATTCACACTACGGATTCACTATCTGAGGGTAGAGGGTCTACCCTAGCAGCCAATTTCTCTGGACGTCCGCACGTAAGAGTTCCTGTCACGTCCCTGACAGGGCTTCAACTGATTCAAAAATAACAGCTGCAGCTATTTTTAGCACACCCAGAGGCTCCACCCACTAAGCCATCTGCTTAGCAACTGCCTTGCCTCTCACTGACAACTGTGCCCAGCAGTGGCATCTTGTGGCTGATAAAAAGTACTGCAGCCCTACAAGGAATTATATCTAACCTCTAGACATGCCCAATGTCTATCCCTGTCACTACGTTTCCCCCTTACTCCACTGACTGCGCCACTGAAATTAACCCCGTAACTTGACCTAATAGCAGTTCAGAGAGTGCCTAACTATAGGGATATGTAATTCTAACTACTTCAGTCCCAGGGGAAGGTTACACCCTTCCTCACTATTACACACACAGTAAATACCGTATAAAAAAGTGCAAAACAATTCCAAAAGTTATGTATTTTTGGCTCATCTCCGTGAGATAATTGAATAACACTGTGTGTTGGTGTGTCACAAGAACTAGCTGCCCTGTTACGTTCACTAACCACTACAGCTCTCTTTGCCCACTATTCTATTCTCAGAGGCACATTTGTGATTGCCCACAACTGCTATTGTAATACATTAACAAATGGTGTTTTCAAGCATTTCCTACTAAGTAATTCTTCTTTTGGTATTGGAATGGCAATATAGGGCATGTTTCCTGGGCTGATAGGAATGAGTACACAGCCAGCCAGCAGTCTGTAAGATGTGTTAGTTTAGCTATTGTTTCATGATGCTTTATACATTTATTATCCCACTCATCCTGATTTATAACAGGTCTGTATGTCCTATCCCATGAATTTGCATTAGGGCTCTTTCACATGTCCTGATATCTCCAGTACTGGAAAAACCAGTACCGGAGATATCCGTGTCCGTGTGCACCTGTGTGGCACACGTGTCCCGCATCAGGAGCACACATACCGGTGTTTGGGAATCATCAGTACAGTTAGTGCTGTTCCCAAGCGCCGGGTGCTGCGATCAGCACCAGCAGGGCACTATGATTAGAGCAGTAGTCTGCTCTCGCAGTGTCCACCTGTAAAAATAAGAATAAAGTAAAAAAATGCATATACTCACCTAAGTGTCCCCCACTGTAATCCAGGCGACCGCTCACACCGAGGAGCCGGGGAGAATGTTCCGCAGCAGCGAGCGGGCCCCGGAGCTGCACTGAGCTCAGCGAGTGACAGGACACCGCTCGCTGAGCGCAGCTCCAGGACCCGTTCACTGCAAGAGTCTTTCTCCCCGGCTCCTTGGTGTGAGCGGTCTCATGGATTACAGCGGGGGACACTTAGGACAGGTGAGTATATGTTTTTTAATTTATTCTTATTTTTACAGGTGGAGACAGTGGGAGCTATGATGAGGGCAGCGTTCAGCACCTGGAACTTGGGAACAGCGCTAAGTGTACTGCTGATTCCTAAGCGCCGGTTCATGTCACACGGATGGCAACCGTGTGCGGTACGTGTTTACACGGACCTATTGACTTGACAAAAATGGACATGTTTACGTGTAGATCACAAGGACACACGGTCCGTGGAAACACAGACATGAATCCAGATCCATAGATTTCAATGGGTCTATGTGTGTCAGTGTCTCCGGTACATGTGGAAACTGTCACCACACCTACCGGACACACTGATGTGTGAAAGAGCCCTTAGCATTGTAATCATTATTCTCACTTACCTTTGGATTCAAACACTTTGGGAAGTGTGGATCCAGGTGGTCCTTTCTTCAACCATGACCGATATGGGTGTGGTCAGCTGGATCTTTTCTCAAGTGTTTCTTTATTACAACACACTCTCCAGGTTGTATATCATGACTTCACTTAAGGCCAACAGCATGGTTGTGCTGCTGGGTCAAAATGAGTGCTCTCCATAACTGCCAACAGAGGCAGTTTTGACTGTGCAGCATGGGAGCTGAGACAGGATAGATCCAGCAATCCCATCAGCTTCAGAGTGGTGCGAGAAGACCCAGGAAATCATTTAAAGGGAACCTGTCATGTCTTATCTACCATGTAAACTGCCCCCATTGCGTTGTTATCACTAACACACTTTTTTCATTAAAATTGACGCAAATATAATGAGTATATAACATTTTCTATACTTATATCATACCTGCTCGTTCAGTCAAATGGATGTGATCCTCGCATTCAGTCATGGGCGGCGCCGCATTCAGTTAGGGCTGGCACCACCCACGTATTGGAATTTTGCGCCAGTTTTGTGAGCGCAGAAGTCAGTATGGGGCGCTTGCGCAGTTTTACACGGGCAGGCAGTAAAGCCTGCAGCTCTGGGAGCCGCATGCGGTGTGACGAGCGGCTCCCCGCACGTGCGCATTGAAGTTCCAAGCTTCACTGTGTGCGACCGGAGCCGCTCGTCACAGCGAATGCAAAGTGACACTGGGAACTACACAGCCTCACTGCGCAAGTGCTGGGAGCCGCAGCTCATAGCGCATGTGGCTCCTAGCGCTGCAAGCTTTACTGCCTGGGCGTCTTTTTACTGGCTTGTTGGTGTTTTTTTTAAATCCATTAAACAATGAAGAAAATACAGATATTTTTTTTTAAGAAAAAATGCTGCCAAAAGACTCAAGAGATGGCATTTTTTTTAGCCTTCTCGTTGACTTCTATTGTAAAGTATTACTCGGCATCTTTGAAAGCCTAAACATTTAAAAGATGTTTAAAAGCTTGAACTTATCAACAGCAAGTCATTTTCCCGTACAAATTAATAGGACCGTCATTTCATTATTTTGAGCAGACCCGCCCAATAAATGGCAGAATAAGATGCAGTGTGAACATACCCAAAAGGTCTTTGTTTCACTAGTGATGATCGAGCATGCTCATTGCTCGAGATTTACGAGCATGCTCGGGCAAGCACCTATTATCTTCAGCATGCTCGGGGGTTAAGTTTTCGGCGCTCAGTGAACATGATTTGCGACTGTTTGACAGCTTTAATACATGTGAGGAATGCTGGAAAAACAGGCATTCCTCAAATGTATTAAAGCTGTCAAACAGTCGCAAATCATGTTCACGGAGCGACGAAAACTTAAAGCAAGCACGCTGAAGATAGTAGGTGCTCGCTTGAGCATGCTTGTAAATCTCGAGCAATGAGCATGCTCGATCATCACTATGTTTCACAGCAGTAGAAATAAGGCACATTCAGAGAGCACAGAATGGCAAAAGGACAAGTGTAAATCAATTTGTTACAAATATATACAGTATATAGTTTTATGTGCACATAAAGTTGACTTGCACCTAAAAATATATACCGTAATACACAAAAAATATCTAAAAAACAACAAGAGGTGGAGGATTACAATAGGTATCAATATTTAACCCATTTCTGACATGGCTATGTTCTGTCTTTATATTTTAATTTTTTCCTCTTCTTCCAAGATCCATGACTTACTTTATTTTTCTGTCGACATAGTCATATGAGGTCTTGTTTTTTGCGGGACGAGTTGTACTTTTGAGTTACACTATTCATTTATCATATCATGCACTGGAAAGTGGGAAAAAAAATTCAAGTGCAACGAAATTGCAAAAAAAGCACAATTCCACAATTTTTTTTTATCTACCATGTTCAAAAATGGTAAAAATGATTTGCCAATATGATTCTCCAGGTCAGTATGATTACTAAGATACCAAACATGCATGCTTTTTTATTTACATAAGTGGCAACAAGAAATTCGGAAATTTGTATATAAAAAAAGTCAGAGTCCTTGAACCTTTAAATATTTATCGATGGGGCTGTGTAATGGCTTATTTTTTGTGCCCTGAGCCAATTTTTTTATTGATACAATGTTTAGATCTCCTCTTGCATTTTTTTACAGTGTCGTGGCTGCCAGAAAAGCTTAAAGGAAATCTATCAGAAGGTTTTTGCTATGTAACATGAGGACAGCATCAGGTAGTGGTTAAAACACAGAATTCAATGATGTCTCACATGTCCGGCTTTGAGAAGTTGTTTACTAAGACTGAAGGTTTTATCACCTTGTGAGTATCATTGTCCAGACAACATAAGAGCTTGCCTCCTGGTCCAACTCCGCCCCCTTCTGTGATAAGCAGCTCAGGGTCTATAGATACTGTATATACAAAGCCTGGTGTGGGTGGGGTTAGCTTTATCAGCTCTGCTGTATTGCTAAATCTAAAAACTCTGGTTTTGTCAGAACCGCTGCGCCCGGTGAACTAAGTGATACATCATTGGATTCAGGGTCTCTTTTCCTACATTATGTTCCTGTCAGATAAGGTAGCAAAAACCTGCTGACAGATTCTCTTTAATTATGGTGTTTAGATTTTTTTTCTCATCATAATATTTACCGATCGGGTAACTATCTTACATTTTGATTGATCAGACTTTTACTACATACAATGGTGGCCAAAAGTATTGGCACCCCTGCAATTCTGTCAGATAATACTCAGTTTCTTCCTGAAAATGATTGCAATCACAAATTCTTTGGTATTATTATCTTCATTTAATTTGTCTTCAATGAAAAAACACAAAAAGAATTGTCCTAAAGCCAAATTAGATATAATTCCACACCAAACCTAAAAGAGGGGGTGGACAAAAGTATTGGCACTGTTTGAAAAATCATGTGATGCTTCTCTAATTCGTGTAATTAACAGCACCTGTAACTTACCTGTGGAACCTAACAGGTGTTGGCAATAACTAAATCACACTTGCAGCCAGTTAACATGGATTAAAGTTGACTCAACCTCTGTCCTGTGTCCTTGTGTGTACCACATTGAGCATGGAGAAAAGAAAGAAGACCAAAGAACTGTCTGAGGACTTGAGAAACCAAATTGTCAGGAAGCATGAGCAATCTCAAGGCTACAAGTCCATCTCCAAAGACCTGAATGTTCCTGTGTCTTCCGTGCGCAGTGTCATCAAGAAGTTTAAAGCCCATGGCACTGTGGCTAACCTCCCTAGATGTGGATGGAAAAGAAAAATTGATGAGAGATTTCAACGCAAGATTGTGCGGATGGTGGATAAAGAACCTCGACTAACATCCAAACAAGTTCAAGCTGCCCTGCAGTCCGAGGGTACAACAGTGTCAACCCGCACTATCCGTCGGCGTCTGATTGAAAAGGGACTGTATGGTACTATACCCAGGAAGACCCCACTTCTTACCCCGAGACATAAAAAAGCCAGGCTGGAGTTTGCCAAAACTTACCTGAGAAAGCTTAAAACGTTTTGGAAGAATGTTCTCTGGTCAGATGAGACAAAACTAGAGCTTTTGGGGAAAAAGCATCAGCATAGAGTGTACAGGAATAAAAAAGAGGCATTCAAAGAAAAGAACACGGTCCCTACAGTCAAACATGGCGGAGGTTCCCTGATGTTTTGGGGTTGCTTTGCTGCCTCTGGCACTGGACTGCATGACCGTGTGCATGGCATTATGAAGTCTGAAGACTACCAACAAATTTTGCAGCATAATTTAGGGCCCAGTGTGAGAAAGCTGGGTCTCCTTCAGAGGTCATGGGTCTTCCAGCAGGACAATGACCCAAAACACACCTCCAAAAGCACTATAAAATGGTTTGAGAGAAAGCACTGGAGACTTCTAAGGTGGCCAGCAATGAGCCAAGACCTGAATCCCATAGAACACGTGGGGAGAGATCTCAAAATGGCAGTTTGGAGAAGGCACCCTTCAAATATCAGGGACCTGGAGCAGTTTGCCAAAGAAGAATGGTATACAATTCCAGCAGAGCATTGTAAGAAACTCATTGATGGTTACCGGAAACGGTTGTTCGCAGTTATTTTGGCTAAAGGTTGTGCAACCAAGTATTAGGCTGAGGGTGCCAATACTTTTGTCTGGCCCATTTTTGGAGTTTTGTGTGAAATGATCAATGATTTGATTTTTGCTTCATTCTCTTTTGTGTTTTTTCCTTGCAAGCAAATTAAATGAAGATAATAATAACAAAGAATTTGTGATTGCAATCATTTTCAGGAAGAAACTGAGTATTATCTGACAGAATTGCAGGGGTGCCAATACTTTTGGCCACCACTGTATTTTGTTTTATTCCTTTACTTTTAATGGGGAAAAGGCAGGGGGGGTGATTTGAACTTTTTTATTTTTAAAAACATTTTTTCCACTTTTCACTGTACTTTTTA
Organism: Phyllobates terribilis; assembly: GCF_046119375.1. Lineage (NCBI taxonomy): Eukaryota > Metazoa > Chordata > Amphibia > Anura > Dendrobatidae > Phyllobates > Phyllobates terribilis. The sequence goes on along the minus strand of NW_027362771.1, from coordinate 54,546,995 downwards.
GTCCCCTTAGGGGACTTGAAACTGTGATCATCCAATTGCTTGTGCTATATACAGCAAGCTGGCGTTCACAGGTGTACTGTCATGGGGTTCTTCAATAGAACACAGGCCATCATGGCAAACCACCAGTGCCCCACTATTGCATCACGGGGGTGCTGATGGGCTCATGGAATGACGTCTCCCTATGCCGGCGTGCTGTAAATGCTGCTGTCATAGATTCAAAGTAGCATTTAACAGGATAACAACCGCGGAGTAGGCACTTAGAAGCAGATGAGAGCTGAAAAGATGTGGGTTCAGTTCCTGAGCCTGCATCAAAGTCAGGGAGCCGGTATATGACATAACTGTACGTTATATGCCGGTGGGGGGTTAATGGTAGCACAGTACATGAAGTGGAAGATACAATAAAAGTGATTGTCCCTGTAAAGATGTCAGACTGCCAAATATAAGTCCAAAAAAAATCATAAAGATGTATCTAGAGTCTGTGCATTTATGCAAATAGTAGAAACTAGTTGTCCACCACCTCACCCTCCGATGCACGTTCTATACATTTCTTAAAAGTGTTATAGAGTATTAATATATTAATTTGGACTCTATAAATTCCTATGGTAAGAAATACCCAGCCATATTGCCACTTGAGGGTGTGCTCATATGACACCAAAAGAATCGAATGCAACTTTTGGGTCACTAGCCTGCTTGTGCTTTCAAATAACTGGCAGCAGGACCAATGTGGCTATCGACTACGTAAACTATTTATTTATTATTTTTTTTATTATTTCACTTTATATAGTAATAACTCTGGAATGTTTCAACATATTACAGTGATTCTGAGATAGTTTTTTCGTGACACCTTATATTTTATGATAATGGTAAATTGAGGTCGATATGTTTTTTGTTTATTTATAAAAAAATCAGAAATTTGATAGAAATTTCAAAATATTTGCAATTTTCAAACTTTGAATGTTTATCCCTTTAAGGCCATGTTAACATGTTCAGTATTTGGTCAGTATATGACATCAGTATTTGTAAATCAAAACCAGGCATCAGAAAAGTCAGAGGAAAAGTATAATAGAAACATGTTCACCAGTTCTGTATTTATCACCCACTCTTGGTTTTGGCTTACAAATACTGAGGTAAAATACTGAGCAAATACTCAACGTGTGAATGTGGCCTAATCCAGATATTCATACCACACAAAAACATTAATAAATAACATTTCTCTCATATCTGCTATACATCAGCATCATTTATAAAATGTTCTTTTATCTTGTTAGTATTTTAGAAGGTTTAAAAATGTGGCAGTCATTTTTTATTTTTTCAAGGAAATGTATTACAAAATGTATTTTTTTAGAGACCTATTCAAATGACTTGGGGGGTCCTATATATTGGAAAAACCCCAAAAGTGATACCATGTTAAAAATGGCACCCCTCAACGTATTCAAAATTGCTATCGGGTAGCTTATTAACCCTTCAGGTGCTTTTCAGGAATTAATGCAAAGTGGCATGACAGGAATGAAAAAATGTATTTTTACCACCTAAATGTTGCTAACTTCTGAACAGGTCACTATATCTGGCAGATTCTAAGACCATTATTTGGCCGTGAATTGCCATGGCAGGCATCAGGACCACACAATGATAATTTGAGGGTGCCATTGGGGTTAAATACACACTCTGTTAATCATTTAGATTCTGTAGTCACTATTGACAGCAGCATCTAAATGGTTAAACAGCCATGGTTGGTGCTATCACTGATCTTGGCTGATTCAGCAAGTTGCCAGCTATAGTGTAGAGACTACATCTTCTGGATTGTCACCTGTTGGGGGATGCTATTCTTTTATATCTCAGGTCAGTAAAAAGACATATTGGTGGTCAATAAGAGGTTAAATCTGTCCTGCAGCTCTGAACCACTTTGTTCATGGATCAATCCTATCAATGGTTGGATTCTTCCTCTGATGTGAGATGGGAACTTGTGTTTGGACAATATCACAGGAGAAATGCTAATGACAAATGGCAAATTTGTTAATGCAACAGATCTCAACAATTAGTAGTCAGATTTTTCATTTTCCACTACATAAACGAGCAGCGGTGAAGCTGGCTGCTCTTGTCTACATGACTCATCCTGCTAATAAAACACTAAAGAGCTGTGGGAGATTAAAGATTGCAGAATATTCGCTTAGCGTTACATCATTTGACCTATTGTTTAGAAAATGACTCGTACTTACGTAATTTTATGTAATTTATTTTGTATTCAGGGTTCTTTTTGCGAAACTTTATAAGATGCTTACTATTTGGTAACCTTGTGTTAGCATTGCAGTTTTACATCAGCTAAAGGGGTTGTGCCACCATAAAGAATACATTTAACTAAGCAGAAAACATAGAAATAAATGGTTTTGGAATTTACATTTATTACAAATTGCTTGGTTCAAAAAATAACAAGCTTTTATCTTCTGAAGTATGCCTCCTGGCTTTCCATTCCGTCCTCCCTATGGCCGATCAGCTGGCTGAGCATGTGCAGTTCCTGTCATCATAACAGTTCCCCCACCTCTCCACCCCAGTGTGCGCAATGTATGCCCCCTGCGCTCACACAGCTCTGACAGCGAGCACAGGATGCAGATTGCTGAGATGCACGAAAGCGTGTCAGTGATTTTTTTCCCCCTGAGATCCTATTTGATCTCATTTTTGTGAGAATAGTGAAGGTGCCTAGGACTACGAAGGGTTAACAAAAATAAAAGAGTTACAAATAAGCTGTTACTTGTGTCCTGTGGATGTGCAGGAAGCTGGATTGGTGGAGGGGTTTTGAGGGAGGGTTAAAGGGGTATTATAAGTAATAGAAAGGGGTTACCCTCTCATGTCACCTCATCGTCTGGACCATCAGGAGCCATGATGTCTGATGCCCAGGAGAAGATGGTCATGGAGAGGGTGCAGCTGCTGGGATCTTCATGGCTGTAAGATTTTGACCAGGTACCAGAAGCAAGGTGAAGACCTCCCAGAAGACGGTTGACAGATGTCACCAGCCCGCGAGGCCTGCAGCAGCGTCTGCGGACATCACGATAAGGATCCAGCGTGACCCGGAATCAGAACGGGCGGAAGGGGCAGGCCAGAGCAAGACCGTGCACAGCTGATCACAGGGACGTATAGTGCACATACAGCCTTTTTTGTTTCTGCTGTGTTTTTATTGGTGTTCATTTACATATATCCTTTTTGTGCTGTTGATGTATACATAAAGTTTTTTGCAATTTAGCTCACTTGTTGTGGGTCCTACGTGCTCTTGGGAAGGACATACTAGCACAAAGGTATATACCTATTTATGCTTTCTTGAGTGTATCCTATTTAAGTTTGCACACGTTTGACAGGGTGTGCAGCATACTTGTTTGCAGCTTTAGTGTTCTCCCATAGGCTGTCCTTTTCTGAAGGCTTTTAGTGCAGATGTCTCTCATTTTGTGTCCGGATTGGAAAAGAGCAAGTGACAGGACAGATGTCCGATCCTGTGCCTGGATTCATATGTGTACAGGTATGTCATACTCCTCAGGATACCCTTATATCCCCGGGAGCCACGTCTGATGGGGATAGGATGTGACGCACCCCCTCGGCCGTGGGGTACTCGTTAGCCAGGCCGGGTCATTGCTAGGGGAGATGTCACAGTGGCGGTGACCCAGTCCGTGACCCAGGGCGGTCAATAAAAGGGGATTTAAGTTTTTATAGTTTAATGTTCGTGACGCCACCTGTGGTATGCGGCGATATGGAGCCACCGCTGCGGAGCAGGTACTCTGGAGCTGTTGGTAATGCAGCGGAGTTGGTTCAGCTCCAGGGCGGTGCTGTGATGGTTAATGATGAGGTAACTGTTGTTGTGCAGTGTGGTGCAGGGGATGATGGCGCAGCAATAATTCACAGAGGCAGTGGGGTGCAGTCTTCAGGGTTTACTCAAGATTATCACGTTGCTCCTGATTACAACTGCAGATTATAACCACCCAAGTCGTCCTGCGTTCACCACGGGAGGGGTTCAGCAATCCCTCAGGTAATTCAAGAGCACTCAACGGGACCCCTTTCTGTGTGCCTTTCTCAGTCGTCTTCCTGAGCTGGCTCTCACCCTCCTGCCCTGCGCCTCACAAACAGTGTCCCAAGCCGGTAACCTCAGATCTTGGCGGGCAACCTGGAGTTCCCTGGATCCTGTGTGGCTACCTTTTTGGCGATTAATTGCGGCTGTGGCAACTACACCCTGAAAATGTAGAAGCCTCCGGTTCCTAGCGGAATATTGCAATTCCCACTAGTTAGGGGCCTGGGCCCTCAGCGGCTTGATCCCTCCACGTCCTGGTAGATTCAGGCGTACGGGTGGTCTTCTGCCCTTCCCGTACCCCTAGGATCCCTTCTTTCCTTCTGGAGCCTTCCTTCCTACTCCTCTCCTCTCTTCAGTCAGTCTCACCTCCTGGGCCTCTCTCACTCAGACCTGCTCCTCCTGAGCAGAGCTCCTGCAGAGCTCCTGCTCCGCACGCTCTCTCCTCACTGTTCCCTCAGACTGTTCTGACCACTCCCAAGATGGCTTCCCTTTTTATATCCTCCTTCTCAAGTGCTCCCCTGAACTTCTTCCTCCACCCACACCCACTACATGGTTCCGCCCTTCAGCCAGGGACCAGGGACTGTGCTCTACCTTAGGAGCAATCTTGCCCTGCCCTCTGAAGTGGAGTGTAATGTATGCAATCCTTACCTGAGAGTGAGATACCACACCTCTGGGTGAGATGCAGTACCTCTGTGGCGACTGAACCCTCAGGGGCGCCACAGATGCTTAATGAGGACAGGAGACAGGATGGTAGGTGTGCTCACATCAGGCTGGTTGCTTGCTCTCCTTTTTCTTTTTCAGACAGCGATTGCGGTGAGTCTCTTCGTTATCATCGGAGATATCATCATTGCCCCCACAGTCGAAGTTGCCGGTCAAGTCCCAGAAGGTCTACACCAAGAAGCTGTACCAACAGCATCCGTAGAAAACTTTTGCCACGTTCCACCTATTCATACTTGGAAGATTCAACACCCCCTCATCAGCTCTGTCAGCAGCGGAAGCAAAGAAGGAGACACTGAGATACTTGTCACTGCGATCCAGGGGCCGGGCAGATTTCCGCGGAGTCCTGTCCCAGCTTGTCATCTGCTGTGTTACAACCTGTGACTCCTACGACACCACCACAGCCTGGGGCTTTCATTGATACATTCGCAATGCCTGCTGGGTGTGAGTTGACCTGCAGTGATGAAGCCTATGAGAATGTGTTTAAAGAAGTTGTTCACAACTTTTTATTACCCCCCAGCGTATTCCCCCAGGGCCCCTGAGGGATTTTGTAATTACCTTGCATTGCAGATACTGCCTGTGAGCGACGCTACCGCGGGCCACTCACGGGCATCACGTGTCCCACCACTGATGTCACGTCAAGTGAGGCATGACATCAGTGACACGGTCCACGCAGTGGATGCTGGGTTATGGGCGGGGTTATCCCCCGCATCATAACCAGCATCCACTGTGCGCTTTCCCAATGGAGAGGGAGAGCGAGCGGTGGATGCCGGGTGTGACGTGCGGGGTAACGCAGCATCCACTGGTGGAACGCAGAAGAGAGACCTCCAGCTGCATCCGGAATCATGACATGACATCAGCGGATGTGAGAGCCGGCTGCAGCCGGGGGTCACGTGATGCCTGTGAGCGGCCAGTGATAGTGCCGCTCACAGGCAGTAACTGCACCGCAAGGTAATTACAAAACCACTTAGAGGCCCCGTGAGAATACATTGGGGGGGGGTAAAAAAATGTAGTGAACAACTCCTTTAGTGAAAACAATGATTTTTCATATATATGGACGCAATATATTTCGCCCACAAGCTGCACAAGGGTTCAACTTAGCGGCGCTATGATGAGGAGCTTCGCCACTTCTTGGCTTTGTCTTCCTCAATCTAATGGGTGGTTAAGTCAACCAATGTATGGATTCATTTAATGCTGTCGCAAAAGCCTTGGTTACGGACTCCCTTTCAGGGAGGAGCTGCCGCCGGGGCAGCAGCGGCCCCCGCGGCAGCTCAACGACCCACAGAAGCCTATTGGCTCTTCAATGAAGGCCACTGCAGATTATTTGCTTCCTGTAAATTCCGCTGCAAATGTACAATTCGTAGCAGAGCTCATGTTGCCTTCCGTTGTTTTTGGAGAAACAGACAGCCTGAAGAAACTTCTTTACCTGGTGCAGAAGAAAACACCAGTGCGCATCAACATGATGCGGTATTGGTTAAAACAAAATCCAAGGATATGGAAGGCAAACCTTCCAATTGACGTTTTTTCTACAGATTTTTGGATCCCTTTTCAGCTTTCATCAACCTTGCAGATCTTGCATAATTTAAAATCAGTTACTGAACAGCCCGAGTTAGCCAGTGAAAAAAAGGAGGTATCTTTTATGGATCCACCGTTCACAAACCCCCCTCTTGGCTTGGTTCCCAAAAAAGAGCAAGGTAAGTTTCAGCTTTCTTACCTGTTAATCCTGCATGTTCTCTTTTATTGAGTTGCAGGTATGATGGTTTCTTTTTGGTGGATATGTGTTTGACTATGGACTATTCAATTTCATGCAATTATTTTTAAGTTTTTGTGTCCTTTCTCGAGTGGATCGTAAGGTTCAAGTCAGGGGTTCCATCTGTGGTATATTATTTAGACGACTTTTTATTTGTTGGTCCTAGAAACAACAACAAGTGTGCTTACTTGTTGCATGTTTTCAGGCAGTTGATGGCGCACATCGACGTTCCTATTGCGGATGATAAAACGGAAGGCCCAACAACTAAACTTTTATTCTTGGCTATCGAGATTGACACACTCTCTAAGGTTTTTCGTCTTAAAGACGAAAAATTGCAGAGATTAGTGTCCCTTATTGATTCTTTTGTCCCTGCCAGGAAGGTTAAACTGAGGCAAGTCCAGTCATTGTTAGGACTATTGGTTTTCGCTTGTAAGATAATACCTATGGGACGAGTTTTTTCAAGGCGCCTGTCGTTGGCTACTAGCGGTCTTCAAAAATCGGACCATTTTATTAGAATCACAAAAGCTAAAAGAGACAATTTGTTAGTTTGGCAAAAATTCCTAAGGTCATTTAGTGGCAGATTAAAATGTCAGGAGGTTGAGGTGTCCAACGTCGACTTGCAGCTTCTGACTGATGCGCCAGCAGTGTTGGTTTTGGGGCTGTCCTGGGCTCATAATGATATCAGGCAGTGTGGCCACCGGGGTGGCATGATTCTAGCTTAATTGCTAAACTAACTTTTCTCAAGCTTTTCCACAAAGTAGTTGCTATTGAAATCTGGGGCTCAAAGTTGGCCAATAGGCGGATTCGATTTTGGACGGATAACATTGCTGTCAAATATGTGATTAATTCTTTATCCAGTTCTTCTTTGCCAGTTTTGGCACTGTTACAGTATTTGGTATTGCGTTGCCTTCGGTTGAATATATGGTTACCAGCCCATCATGTTCCGGGTTTAGATAACAGTATCACAAATGCTTTGTCTCGTTCACAGATGGATCGTTTCAGAGTGCTACATCCCAGTGCATCAGAGGTTGGTTTCAGTTGCCCAGATCATTGTGGGTCCTGGTAGAGCTGACCTGTTGCGCTTAGTGGAATCATCAGTTGCTCAGTCCACGTAGTGGAGCCACAGTTCAGCCTGGGATACTTGGTTGAGCATCACTGGTCGTAAAACTCCCTCTACTGCTCAGCAACATTTAGAAATAATATAATTAGTACTCGATTATTGGAGAAAGAAAAGTATTTGCGACGCTAGCACAGTGGCGTACCGCCAATGGTGGCAGGCCACGCGACTGCTATGGAAACTGTGAGCCAGGGAGGCCCGATGTCAATGCCCTCATGGGGCCCCCTCCCGCATCGGCCTCCCCCGCACAGCAAGTGCTGCCCCTCCAACCCGCATTAAACAGTATTGGCAGATGCCGATACAGTTGAAGTCAATGATGGTGGAGGGAGCATCATGTGACACTCCCTCTCCCATCATTCCTCCTCTGCTTCTCACGCAGCAGCGCGTGTTGGGTCAGGCAGTGGAGCTGTGGAGACTCGCTGCAGAGACCGAAGCAGCGGGGGAATGAGGAGCGGTAAGTGTGTATTTATTTATTTATTTAAATTTGGTGCCCATATTACTGGAGGATTGTGGCTGCACTATACCCTGTGGGGGCCTGCACTATGCCCTATGGGGACCCGCACTAAGCCATATGGGGCCTCACTAAGCTATATGGAGCCGCACTAAGCCATATGGGGGCTCGCACTAATCCATATGGGGCCGCACTAAGCCATATGGGGCCGCACTATGCCATATGGGGGCCCGCACTATGCCATATGGGGCCACACTATGCCCTATGGGGGCCGTACTATACCCTATGGGGGCCACACTATGCCCTATGGGGGCCGCATTATACTGTATGGAGGACCATGGGGGTGCATTATACTGTATGGAGGACCATGGGGGTGCATTATACTGTATGGAGTACCATGGGGGTGCATTATACTGTGTGGAGAACCATGGGGGTGCATAAAACTGTGTGGAGGACCATGGGGGGATGCATAATATTGCGTGGTGGACCATTGTGGGGGGCGCATTTTATTGCGTGGGGGACCATGGGAAGTGCATTTTATTGCATGGAGGACCATGGGGGTGCATTATACTGTATGGAGGACCATGGGGGTCACATTATATTGTGTGGAGGACCATGGGGGTGCATTATACTGTATGGAGGACCATGGGGGGTGCATTATACTGTATGAAGGACCATGGGGGTGCATTATGCTGTATGGAGAACCATGGGGGTGCATTATACTGTGTGGAGGACCATGGGGGGTGCATAATATTGCGTGGAGGACCATGGGGGATGCATTTTATTGCATGGAGGACCATGGGAGGTGCATTATAGTATATGGAGGACCATGTGAGGCGCATTATACTATATGGAAGGCTATGTGGGGCCATTATAATATTTGGAGGGTTATGTGAGGCCATTATATTGTGTGCAAGCTTGTGTGGGGGCCATCTTACTGTTTGAATGGCTAGTGTGGGCTATTATACTGTATGTAGGCCCATTATAGTGTATGGACAGCTGTGTGGGGGTCACAGTTGGGGGATCATATTGTGTTGTGGTCACCATACATAGCTTTGGGAGTTGAGGTGGGGTACAGTAGGGTCATTATACTGTGCATGTGGAGGAATTCACCATGGGGGTATCATACTGTGTTTGGGGGTGCACTGTTGCTGGAATCATACTTTTTATGGGGGCAATGAAAGAGAAATCTAGGACTTCAGCAGGAGGAAAATTATTATGTAAAGGATGGAAAGTTGTGAGACATCTGTGACCCCGACAATTATTTAATTTTTGTTTCGTTTTTTTTCTTTTTCTTAGGGGTGGAGGGCCCAATTAGAACTTCTACTATGGGGTGTAACATACCTGGCGGCGTTCTTGCATGGTGGTCCATCTCCCACTGTGCAAGAGAGCGCACTTGATCTCCTGTCCAGAGTGTCTCTCTGGCTTCCCTCCATGCTGTCTGTTTGTGTCTGTCTCTGCTGCTTAAGGGCGGCGCCCGATCACTTCCTGCTTTTTGTACCTGCTGTGGGTCACACCCCTTGTGCGTCCTCAGCCTATTGCTGTCTGACACTTGCTATATAGCTCAGCAGCTCCCTTCTATCCCTGCCTGAGCATAGTGTTTTCCTTCAGTGTGTGCTTGCACTCTGAAGGTGCCAGGTCCCGTCTTTGTCTGCCTTGTCTGCCTTTCCTGGAGGCTGTATTTCCAGGCCTGTCTGAACTTAGTCCTGTATGTCTCCTGCTTTGCGGTATCAGCTCCCGTGTCTGAACTGTGTCCTGTATGTCTCCTGCTTTGCGGTATTAGTTCCCGTGTCTGAACTAAGTCCTGTATGTCTCCTGCTTTGTGGTATCAGCTCCCGTGTCTGAACTGAGTCCTGTATGTCTCCTGCCTTGCGGTATTAGTTCCCGTGTCTGCACTGAGTCCTTTCTGTGTATCTTGTCTGTCCTGTCTGAACACGCTCCTTGCCTGTTCGTCCCGCCTCTCTGGGGGCAGTATTCCCAGACCCGCTCCTGTATCCCGCTGCAGTGTCGGTCTCCTCCGTACACTCAGTTCCTGTCTGAACTCTCTCCTTTCCTTTACCTGTTTTGCCTCTATGTCTGTTCCCTTCCTTTTTCTGCAGAGTCTGAACTCGTACCTAACTCCTGCCTGTTGTCTCTGTACTCCCGTTTGTGAGTTTGTGGTCCACTCGCTACTTCACTGCAAGTACCCTGTGGGTGTCTGGCTCTGTCTTTCCCTTCCTGTCTGTTCCGTGTGAACAGAGTCCTGTCCTGCCCTGCTTCTGCCCGCTGCTCCGGCAGTCCCGTCCTGCCCTGCTTCTGCCCGCTGCTCCGGCAGTCCTGTCCTGCCCTGCTTCTGCCCGCTGCTCCGGCAGTCCTGTCCTGCCCTGCTTCTGCCCGCTGCTCCGGCAGTCCTGTCCTGCCCTGCCTGTACCCCTCTGCCTGTATTTCCTGAGTCCCAGTGTGTACTGGGCCCTATCCTGCCTGTATTGTTCCTGAGTCCCGGTGTGTACTGGGTTCTATCCCGCCTGTGTACCTACCTGCTAGTGCCTCCCTGTCTGCACTCTAGCTGTGCTTGCCTCTAAGTCTAGCACGTCTGGACTGCCTCTTGAGGTTGGGAGAAGTATTCCGGAAAGCGTAGTCACCCTGTGAGGATTCTGGGTGGGCAGTAGTCTCATTGGGCTGGAGAACTATTGCGCTACCCACACACATTACCTGACGGGGCTGCTCCGGGATATTGGGAAGTGAAGCTTCAGCAGGGGCTTCAGAGTTAGGGTCCTCGAAGACCATACGAAAGGCCACCAGGAAGGCCTGCAGGTCAAGGATGACAGGATCCCATGCTTCCCATAGGGGGGTGACCCATTTCAAGGCATCACCCGCTAGGTAGTCAATCATAAAGGCCACTTTAGCCCAATCGGAAGGAAAATAGAGAGGGTAGGCCTTAAAGTGTAGCATGCATTGCTCCACAAATGCACGACACTGTCTTGGATCCCCATAGTAACGTGGCGGATCCGCAGGAACGAGGGCTGATAGATCCATCTGGACGGGTGCGTAATTCGCCTGGAACTCAGCTAAAGGGGAAAAAAAATTTATTTATTTATTTTAATGCATGTATTCGCTGGAAAAACTTCTCAAAGAGCGAAGGCCGTGGGGCTCAACGGGAACCATGGCCTGAGCATGCTGTTATGCACACGCCCGGGCTAAGCGGCGTGTGCGTGTGATTGGTAGTGATTCCACTGGACCGTGCCGGAGAGTGAATGCCTGGAGGGGCGTGACTAGGTATTCACCCGATCCGACCAGGGTCGCACGACGGCATACGACGCCAGTGCACCAAGGAGGAACCGAGCAGAGGGACCAGGTGCTACTCCAGGACAGACCCCGGACACGGCTGTTGACCCACACAGGGGAATACAGGAACAGGCTGGTAGGCTGGCACACAGACTGGTGGGTATAGGCAGGCACGACTGGTATGCAGGCAGGCGGGTATGCAGGCAGGGGGGTAAAGGCAAGCACAGCTAGAGTGCAGACAGGGAGGCACTAGCAGGTAGGTACACAGGCGGGATAGAACCCAGTACACACCGGGACTCAGGAACAATACAGGCAGGATAGGGCCCAGTACACACTGGGACTCAGGAAATACAGGCAGAGGGGTACAGGCAGGGCAGGACAGGACTGCCGGAGCAGCGGGCAGAAGCAGGGCAGGACAGGACTGCCGGAGCAGCGGGCAGAAGCAGGGCAGGACAGGACTGCCGGAGCAGCGGGCAGAAGCAGGGCAGGACGGGACTGCCGGAGCAGCGGGCAGAAGCAGGGCAGGACGGGACTCTGTTCACACGGAACAGACAGGAAGGGAAAGACAGAGCCAGACACCCACAGGGTACTTGCAGTGAAGTAGCGAGTGGACCACAAACTCACAAACGGGAGTACAGAGACAACAGGCAGGAGTTAGGTACGAGTTCAGACTCTGCAGAAAAAGGAAGGGAACAGACATAGAGGCAAAACAGGTAAAGGAAAGGAGAGAGTTCAGACAGGAACTGAGTGTACGGAGGAGACCGACACTGCAGCGGGATACAGGAGCGGGTCTGGGAATACTGCCCCCAGAGAGGCGGGACGAACAGGCAAGGAGCGTGTTCAGACAGGACAGACAAGATACACAGAAAGGACTCAGTGCAGACACGGGAACTAATACCGCAAGGCAGGAGACATACAGGACTCAGTTCAGACACGGGAGCTGATACCGCAAAGCAGGAGACATACAGGACTTAGTTCAGACACGGGAACTAATACCGCAAAGCAGGAGACATACAGGACACAGTTCAGACACGGGAGCTGATACCGCAAAGCAGGAGACATACAGGACTAAGTTCAGACAGGCCTGGAAATACAGCCTCCAGGAAAGGCAGACAAGGCAGACAAAGACGGGACCTGGCACCTTCAGAGTGCAAGCACACACTGAAGGAAAACACTATGCTCAGGCAGGGATAGAAGGGAGCTGCTGAGCTATATAGCAAGTGTCAGACAGCAATAGGCTGAGGACGCACAAGGGGTGTGACCCACAGCAGGTACAAAAAGCAGGAAGTGATCGGGCGCCGCCCTTAAGCAGCAGAGACAGACACAAACAGACAGCATGGAGGGAAGCCAGAGAGACACTCTGGACAGGAGATCAAGTGCGCTCTCTTGCACAGTGGGAGATGGACCACCATGCAAGAACGCCGCCAGGTATGTTACATGGGGCACCATGATTTCTATGTATGCCCCTGGACGCTAGCGTACAGAAAGGACTCACGGGTATCACATTTATACTAAAATTATGTAGTGTACACAATGTGACAAAAGATTTTGTAGTAAAGCAGATTGTTAAGGGTTGGAGGAAGGAGAGGCAGAGGCGGGATCATAGGCATCCAGTATCTTTTGCAATGTTGACCTGTATTTTTGATGTTTTAGTGTCGGTCACAAATATTTTTTTTGAGGCGCGTCTTTTTGCGGTGGCCTTTTCCCTAGATTTTTCTCAGCTTTACGCTTGTGCGTGTTGGTCGCATGAAAATCATGGGTGGCTTGCAGGCCAACAATATCATCGCTTTTGATGAAGGCTTGAAAATTTGCGTGCGTAAGTCAAAAACGGACCCAAGTGGGCAAGGATCTTGGTTAACAGTGAAAAGATTGGGGGTGTCCATTTTGCCACTTTCAACTGGTTAAGGAGTTTATTGCCATTCATCCCTCAGTTCTTCAGTTTTTGATACATGAGTTGGGTGATTATTTAACGCACTACCAATTTAAAACTATTTTTAGTACTTCTTTGTGTTTTATCGGGGAGGATGTGTCACAATTCAGTATGCATTCCTTCAGGATTGGTGCAATGACCAAAACAATCTGTAACACACTTGCCGGTTCTCCTTCCCCCTCCATGCAGGGACATCGACACACTCACTGCCACGACTGCGTTATCACCTCCCCTTCGCTCGGCATGTATTTGGCATTCTCCCTGCTTCCTTGCTCTGTGTTCCGGCAGTGCGCCTAGTGTGCACGTGTGCACCCCCCTGTTCGTAAAGGGACAGCACACGCACCTGCTAAGATGTCGCCAGCCAATAGCTGGGAGGCATCTTAAAGGCACCCTCATCAATATGGAGATGCCTAAGCAACATGGATTCATTAGTTGGTTTGAGTGGAACTAGTGGGTTATTAGGTCCCCTGGTCCTTGTGTGGCTAGGTCCTGTACCCAAACCCCTGTTACTTGTGTAGCTAGGTCCTGAACCCAAACCCCTGGTCCTTGTGTGGCCAGAGCCTGAACCTCATCCCCTGGTCCGTGTACAGCCAGTGTCTGAATATGTACCCTGTATGTCCGGACTGCTACAACCAGTCTCCAAATTCTGCTTAGTCTGTGAATCCGTGTCAGTTTCACTCTGTGTGTGGATCCGCAACCTGCATAGTCTGAATGGAACCCTAGCCTGAGTCTGTGTCAACTGACCTGACCATTGTGGTCAGCAGCTGCAGTGTCAAGGACAGCCTAGGAGTGGTACTTGGTTGCTACCTTCAGCTCAAGCCTGACTCCACCATCAGGAGCTCCAGTGAACACCAGGTATCCACTTAGCTATGCCTATTCCTAGGTAAGTCCAGCCCTGTGGCTCAGTGGGTCCATAAACCACATGCGCCACCTGCACGTGGACACAATCACACTTGGTCTGGGCGACAAGGCGATAAAACAGTTAGGTAGATAGAAGTCGTCATGCTTTCGTACACATGTGAGACCAGATATGTTGTAAAGCGTCTGTTTTCTGATTCTTGTGCTTTAAATTTTCTGGTGTACCTGATTGTTTCTTTTCAGATTTATCTATTCCACAAATCTGGATCTTTGGTCATTTGTACATTTTTTGTCGCAAATAAGAGCGGAGGTCTGGCCAATAGGATTAAACTTGGGGATCCAGTATGTGCACTGGCAAGGTTTCAGAGGTTTGCGTTAGGTCCAGGTGTTACCACATGTAGCGGCAATTAGCGAGTTGCTGGTATAGCCTGTCGTTTTGGTCATACTCGGTGGGGGGCAACAATCTGGTTAAGGCAGATTTAATTGCTTTTATAAAAGCGAATTTGGTCAGGTGTAAAAAATTTGTTCCAGAAAAAGTGCGTTTTGGTATGGTCGGAAATTGCTCAAAGAAAAGTTTGGAAGAGAGCAAGGAATATGGCTGCTTTGGAAAAGGCTCGCAGATTGCTGAATATGAGAGTGTCCAGGTTTGTCACATCAAATGGCATGGTGGTTGCACATCATCGCATGCTGGCGGGGACAACCAGGATTTGCTTTTACGGATGGAGTTCATTTAAATTCCATTGGTAATGACATTTTTCTGTCCAGCCTACTGGATGGGATTGAAAGTGTGTTGATTTAATTGGGTGGAGATTTTGGCCCTGATGTTTGCACATGCTCACTGCCTTGTGCTGTGACTCTGTGTAAGGTGCCCCAGCGAGGTAGTCGTGGGCGAGCTGTAGTCCCCACTCACTATGGCACCCTACAGACAATACGTGTCCTCCCTCTGAAGTGTGGCTGTGTATGTGTTGCTCTTCACTTACTTCAAGCCATCCGATCGCGGCTGTCTCCAGGCATTTCTCTTCTGGGACCAGGGCAGCAAGAACTTCAGAGGACACAAGGTTCTTAACCAGAACTTGAACTTTACTTGGGGAAGAGGGATATATACAGTATTTACAGGCAGATATAATGGATAAGGCCCGACAGGCTATCATCTCTCTCACAGGCACTGACAACATCTTCAGCTCTGGTTCCCTCTTTAAGTGAAGCATCTCTTGTGACTCTATCTCTAGTCCACGAGACTCTTCTGTAACATTAACAGTGACCTGGATCAAATATCTCCCCCACGTCCTAGCCTGGAGTCCTATTTATCTTCTTCTGCTTCCTGCCGACTAGAAGTGCCTCGGGTCCTCACTAGCTCTGATGAGTTTCTCCGACCAGCTAACAGGACTCTTGCTATTGCGTGAGGAGACTTGCACAGTAGTGATCCCACTGTCTGAGGGTGTAGAGCTCCCGTCTACCCTAGCAGCCACTATAATCAGGCTGCCTGAATGATTTGCTGTCCAATCTCTTACTGGCCTCTGGACACTAAAACCGAGGCTTTTTGCCAATGTGCCCACCCCCTGTGAGCTGTCATCACACAGCATTAACTCATCACTGCCTGCAACCCTGCTAGCAGACTCAACCTGACATCTGCACTCAGAACAGTGGCATCTTGTGGCCGTTTACAGGTACTGCAGCCCACAACGAATTATGCCAGGAACAAGCTCTATATCACTCAAGGCTTGATCCGGGCACTAAGTTCCCCCTTTACTCTACTGACTGGACCAGTAAAGCTAACCCCTTAGCTTGGTCTACCAACAGTTCAGAGAGGTCTGACTTCAGGAACACTCCCTTTAACTATCTCAGTACCAAGGGAAGGCTACGCCCTTCCTCACTATTACATCTGCATGGGGTGGAGTTATCGTTGGAGCTATACAGGGCCCAAAATAAAAAAAATTAAGGTTTTTATGTTGTTTATTTTAGCATAATTAATAAAACTCTAGTTATCTGTTCACTAGTCAGATTTGTTTATTAACATATAAGGCTTTATTATTGGTTAAAGGTAAAATGGAAGCAGTCTTTTGGGCACCATAGCAAATAGTGTAGGTGTTTAGGACTGCGAGGGGTTAACAAAAATAAGAGTTACAACAAAGCTATTACTTGCGTCCTGTGGACGTGCAGGACGCTGGATTGGTGGAGGGGTTTTGAGGGAGGGTCAAAATGGTATTATAAGTAATAGAAAAGGATTACCCACTCATGTCACCTCATCGTGTGGACCATCACCCACCCTCCCTCTCCTTTTTTTGCTATAGGTAATTCGTGAATGGTATTTTGTCCAAGGTGGTGGTTTTGGCCCTGATGTTTGCACATGCTCACTGCCTCGTGCGGTGACTCGGCATGGGGTGGAGTTATCGTTTGCCGCTATACATGGACCAAAATAAAAAAATTAAGGTTTATATGTTGTTTATTTTAGCATAATTAATAAAGCTGTGGCCATTTGTTCAACCAACACTGGTCTTTTGTGTCAAATTTGTTTATTAAAATATAAGGCTTTGCTACTGGGTAAAGGTAAAATGGAAGCTTTCTCATGTGAAGTGTTTTTTAATTGGAGGAGGTTAATGGACTGGTCTGGTCACATGCTCACCAATCAGCAGCCATTGTGAGAACAGGAGAGCTGTGCAGTCTGTGAAGAAGTTAGGATCAGAATCTGTCATACCTACAGTGCTGGCCAAAAGTATTGGCACCCCTGCAATTCTGTCAGATAATACTCAGTTTCTTCCTGAAAATGATTGCAATCACAAATTCTTTGGTATTATTCTCTTCATTTAATTTGTCTTCAATGAAAAAACACAAAAAGAATTGTCCTAAAGCCAAATTGGATATAATTCCACACCAAACCTAAAAAAGGGGGTGGAAAAAAAGTATTGGCACTGTTTGAAAAATCATGTGATGCTTCTCTAATTCGTGTAATTAACAGCACCTGTAACTTACCTGTGGCACCTAACAGGTGTTGGCAATAACTAAATCACACTTGCAACCAGTTAACATGGATTAAAGTTGACTCAACCTCTGTCCTGTGTCCTTGTGTGTACCACATTGAGCATGGAGAAAAGAAAGAAGACCAAAGAACTGTCTGAGGACTTGAGAAACCAAATTGTGAGGAAGCATGAGCAATCTCAAGGCTACAAGTCCATCTCCAAAGACCTGAATGTTCCTGCGTCTTCCGTGCGCAGTGTCATCAAGAAGTTTAAAGCCCATGGCACTGTGGCTAACCTCCCTAGATGTGGACGGAAACGAAAAACTGACGAGAGATTTCAACGCAAGATTGTGTGGATGGTGGATAAAGAACCTCGACTAACATCCAAACAAGTTCAAGCTGCCCTGCAGTCCGAGGGTACAACAGTGTCAACCCGTACTATCCGTCGGCGTCTGAATGAAAAGGGACTGTATGGTAATATACCCAGGAAGACCCCACTTCTTACCCCGAGACATAAAAAAGCCAGGCTGGAGTTTGCCAAAACTTACCTGAGAAAGCCTAAAACGTTTTGGAAGAATGTTCTGTGGTCAGATGAGACAAAAGTAGAGCTTTTTGGGAGAAAGCATCAACATAGAGTGTACAGGAAAAAAAAAGAGGCATTCAAAGAAAAGAACACGGTCCCTACAGTCAAACATGGTGGAGGTTCCCTGATGTTTTGGGGTTGCTTTGCTGCCTCTGGCACTGGACTGCTTGACCGTGTGCATGGCATTATGAAGTCTGAAGACTACCAACAAATTTTGCAGCATAATGTAGGGCCCAGTGTGAGAAAGCTGGGTCTCCCTCAGAGGTCATGGGTCTTCCAGCAGGACAATGACCCAAAACACACTTCCAAAAGAACTATAAAATGGTTTGAGAGAAAGCACTGGAGACTTCTAAGGTGGCCAGCAATGAGTCCAGACCTGAATCCCATAGAACACCTGTGGAGAAATCTCAAAATGGCAGTTTGGAGAAGGCACCCTTCAAATATCATGGACCTGGAGCAGTTTGCCAAAGAAGAATGGTCTACAATTCCAGCAGAGCATTTTAGGAAACTCATTGATGGTTACTGGAAGCGGTTGTTAGCAGTTATTTTGGCTAAAGGTTGTGCAACCAAGTATTAGGCTGAGGGTGCCAATACTTTTGTCTGGCCCTTTTTTGGAGTTTTGTGTGAAATTATCAATGATTTGATTTTTGCTTCATTCTCTTTTGTGTTTTTTTCCTTGCAAGCAAATTAAATGAAGAGAATAATACCAAAGAATTTGTGATTGCAATCATTTTCAGGAAGAAACTGAATATTATCTGACAGAATTGCAGGGGTGCCAATACTTTTGGCCAGCACTGTATATGATGTATACAAATCATGTCCTCAAAAGATCTATTAATCCCTTCCCGACATGCACAGTATATATACGGCGCCGTGATCGTGCATGCTCACCCTGAGCACCACCGTGATCAATTGTCAGTTCTATGTGAGAGCTGACATTGGTGCTAGCACCAATTGTGCGTGTTTAGCCCGTGTGTTGCCGCTGTCAACTGTGACGGCGACATCGTGAGGCATCGCAGAGGGAGTGGGCTACCTCTGTGCTTCCATCAACACAATGTGATGCAATCGCGTTCTGCTGATGGTCTCCATGGTGATCCCCGGTCCCAAGGTGGCCACGGGGCCCTTCAGGATCTTCAAGGAAAGGTGGCCTGTAATGACGCGCTGACATGCCTCCTCTCTGCCCTGTTAGACACTGATCTGATGCTCTGAGCACTGCAGAGTATTAGATCAGCAATCAGGGCAGGAAAAGTTGATGTCCCATAGTGTGACCATGTAAAAAAAAAGTTAATAAAAATGATAAAAAATATAAAAAAAAAAAATATTAGTCCAATAAATACATTTATCTGTGTAAAAAAAAAGAAAAAAAGAAAAAGAAAAGTACACATATTTGGTACCTGCGCGTCTGGAACGACCCGACCTATAAAACTGTCCCACTAGTTAACCCCTTCAGTGAACATTGTAAAAAAATAAATAAGAAACAAGGCAAGAAAATATGCTTTATCATCATACTGCCGAACAAAACGTAGAATAAAACGCAATCAAAAAGAAGAATGTAGATAAAAATGGTATAGCTGAAAACGGCATCTTGTCCCGCAATAAACAAGCTAGGTGTGCATAAAAGCATGGTCCGACACAGTTTTGAAAAGAAGGGCACCGCTGAACAGAGGCCAGATGGAGTCCAGAGTAACTCTGCTGCCTCATTACAGTGAATGGATCCCTCAAGGATTTCATCTGAATCACATCACTGAGAAAATTAGATGGAAACCCCGATATCAGTGCTCGACGTAGAGCACCGGATAAATGTGATCCAAAATGTTATGTAAAATGTTCCCAATAAAAGCTTCAACTCCATTCACAAAAAAAGCAAGTCCTCACTCAGGTCCGTCATCTGTTAACAGAAAGATAGGGGCTTCCACGTTACTGGTAGCACAAAGGCTCTGGAAACGGGAAATAGGGAAAATGGAAATCCAGCAAATTCTGTTCTCCAAAATCCAAATGCCCCCCTCCCTTCGGAGCTCCAGTGTGCCTAAACCGCAGTTAGCATCCACAAGTTTCTGTGGCATTTCTGTAGCGATGAGAGCACGCCTAATTTATAGGTGCATGTCTCCATAAGCACGAGATGGGTACAACGTACTGGTCACTGCAGCGTACTGGTCAATACAACGTACTGGTCACTACAACGGCAGTTTGCAATTTTCACTCAGCAACATCCACTGCTGCTTGTTTCTGGAAAACACCCATGGAGTCAAAATCGTCACTTCACTATTAGATAAATTCACAAAGGGGTATAATTTCCAAAATAACGTCACTTGAGGGAGGATTCTACTTTTCTAGCACTTAGGGGCTCTGTATATAAATTCCGCAAGCTATTCTAAGAAAATTTAATTCTAAGCAGGTACTGAACAGCCATACATGGGGTATTTCTACATTCAGGCGAAATTGGGGGACAAATTTTGGTGCCATTTTTACCCATTTCCCGTGTGAAAATGTAAAATCTGGGCCTAAAACAAAATTTTGGTGGTAAAAAATTAATTATTTTTCCTTCACTACCCAATGGTATAAAATGCTGTGCCACACCTGTGGTGTCAGTTTGATCACTGCACCTCTAGATGAATTCATTCAGAGATGTAGTTTGTAAAATGGGGTCACTTATGGGGGGGGGGGGGTTCGGCTAATCTGGCACCTCAGGGGCTCTATCAATGTGACATGGCACCCTCAAACCAGTCCAGCAAAATCTGAACTCCAATATGGCGCTTCTTCCCTTCTGAGCTTTACGCTGTGCCTCCAAAAGCAGGTTTCACTGACATATGGGGTATCTATATACTCAGGAGAAATTGCTCAACAAATTGTGGGGTACATTTTCTCTTATTACCCTTGTGAAAATGCAAAATTTGGGGCTAAAAAACATGAAAAAACATTAGTGGGAAAATGTTGTTTTTTTGTTTATTTTCACTGATCGATGTTTTAAACCTCTGAGAAGCACCTCAGGATTCAAGGTGCTCACCACACATCTAGATAAGTTCCCTCAGGAGTCTATTTTCCGAAATGGTGTCACTTGTGGGGGGTTTCCATTGTTTAGATATATCAGTGGCTCTCCAAATGCAACATGGCGTCCTCTAAATATTCCAGCAAATTTTACATTCAAATCAAATTCCATTCCGAGCCCTTCCATGAGCCAAAACAGTAGTTTCTCCCCACATATAGAGTGTGAAGGATCCCTACCTCGCCACCCGCTTGACGTCACTATTACGTCAGACAGATCACTTGATACGGGTCTGCACTTTGCACCAACGTTCCGCACCCCTCGGGGACACATAAGGTCAGATTGGTACAGTTTTACACAAACACCCCCTGTCTGCACAGGTTCAGGAAGGTACAGAGAGTGAGAAGAGGTGGCCCACTCAGTTACTGATGTGGCACCACAATCGCTCACACCCCTGACAGGCTGAGAGGCTCCTTTCACTAGCCCCAGTGAAACAGAACCTTATCAGCCTGGTAGAGCAGCCACCAGTTCCTATTCGATATAAGCCCTGGTCCGTTAACGAGAATTATATCGGGTGTGGTAAGACGCCTCACTCAGTCGCTTCCGGAGGTAGACTCAGGAACTGTGTTTTCTCTGCAAGCTTTATTATGTGGCATAAAGCCCTGCTGCTCCAGCAAAAACAAACACAGCCTTACTGGCAAAACAACAAGAAAACAAAAGATAAATGATAGCACAGTCCATACCAGTGTGGGGTTGCCCACACAGGTTGTAGTCCCAGCTTTCAGCTCCTCTCTGAGCCTTCCAGTCTGGAGTCTTGCCACTCCAATCTCAACAACCAAAAAAAAAATGGTGACTGAGCGTTTAAACCTTGCTCAGCCACACCCTGAGGGGGGGTAGGGGAATGGCCTCCCACCCTCTGCCATTCCCATAAAACCACACTCTTTAAGTGAGTTAACCTCCAGCATACAGCATGCTGGCAGAAAGTTTATAGGTTTCAGTTCACACAGGCTAGCAACCGGTGTGACACATACTTCCCCTCATATATCATACCAGTGACTCTGTCACACGGGCAAGAAACCAGCCCCGGTAGCATGGGAATTAACCGAATAATTGCCGTGTGGATTTGTGGATCAAGATAAAAGAGCAGCCCAAGGTTAAATTATATATTTAATCGCCTTAAGGGCACACTAGACAATACACTATTTACATAAGGGTTATACATATATAATGGTCAGAGATGCAAATACAACAGTAGTGGTAAAAAAGTATATAGATATTAAGAGTCAGCTACCAGTCAGTTGAAAGGCCTGCGGGGGAGGGGCTGCCACATGGGATGCTTGTGGTTCCCTCTGTTGTATGACTTCTCCCCACACGATATGTCGTCGCGACCTCCCAGAGAAAAAGCACTAGGCCAAGATCTGCAGGAGCATTTAACTGCGCCGTGGTCACTCCCCTCCTGCCCCCTGGGCTGAACCTGAGTCCCCTCTAGGTGTCCCTGGCAGATAATAACTCCAAAACTTCAAATGGGTCATAACTTCTTAATGGTCCTAGGGAAGCGATTCTGGTGTCATCAGATCCAGCCGGGCCCCTGCTATCTGTGGAGACTAAACAAAGCTGTGCTATCTGTTTCCTAATAGCCGTTCTATGTATCTCTCTATCCCTATGTGTTAGAATGAGTCGAAACCCAGGCAGACATTCGCCATGTCCCGGGGATCTTGGAAATATATGCAATGTAGGGCTAGGACATATAGTATTCCCATAATTCGATATGGAATTATAGCTGTCTGAAACAAAGGGGACCGCATGACTTGAATCCACAGGGGCTTCCTGTAGTAGCTTACCAGCTAGCTGGTGGGGGTGTAACTCCTTTGTTTGAAGATGGCCAGGTGTTGTTACAACTACACATGCTTACAGGATGATTGTAAGCTGCCATTACATCCCAATATCCTGCACATGGGGTATCAGTGTTATCAGGAGAAATTGCACAACAAATTTCGGGGTCCTTTTTATTCTGTTACGCTTGTGAAAGTAAAAAAAAAAAAAAGGGTCTAAAGTAAAATTTTCGTGAAAAAAAATGTTTATTTTTTCCCTTCACATTTCAATAATTTCTGTACAGCACCTGAAGGGTTAATAAACTTCTCGAATGTGGTTTTGAGCACCTTAAGGGGTGCAGTTTTTGGAATGGTGTCACTTTTGGGTATTTTCTTTCATATAGACTCCTCAAAGTCACTTCAAATGTGATGTGGTCCCTAAGAAAAAATGGTTTTGTAAATTTTGTTGTAAAAATGAGAAATCACTGGTCAACTTTTAACCTTTAGAACTTCCTAACAAAAAATGTATGTTTCCAAAATTGAACTGATGTAAAGTAGACATGTGGGAAATGTTATTTATTAACTATTTTGTGTGACATAACTCTCTAATTTAAGGGCATGAAAATTCAAAGTTTGAAAATTGCAGAATTTTCTACATTTTTGCCAAATTTCTGATTTTTTTTCAGAAGTAAAAGTAAGTCATATCAAAGAAATTTTACTACTACAATGTCACGAAAAAGCCTCCTCAGAATCACCTTGTGTGTGTGTTTTTTTTTTTCATATGTGTATGGGATGTGTGCCTGTATATAGGAGCCTATGTGGGGGCTTACACCATAGGAGGCTATGTAGAAGCTCATACTGTATATAGGAGGCTTTGAGTGCTCATACTGTATATAGGAGGCTGTGTGGGGGCTCATACTGTATATAGGAGGCAATGTGGGGGCTCATGCCATATATATGGGGGCTGTGTATAGGCTCATACGGTATATAGGGGGATGTCACATACTTAATTCTGCTCAATATTAAGTGATTGAAGTAATATTAATATAAAATAATAATTATAATGAATATGTTAATATTAATATAAAGCAGAATTAATTTCAGCATATTGGTTCGGCTCTCCACAACAGTCATGGTCTCTCATGTGACCCTTCTGGAAAATTAGTTGCCCACTTTTATTCTACTATATATAGCGCTTAGTTATGTATAGTGCTGTACATAAGGGAAAAAATTGTTTTGCATTTAAAAATGTGCACTAGAGCACCTGTGTGTTAATCATAATCTATCAAAGGGGGTCATGTGACATGTCACATGATACATTGGAAGATGGGGGGATGCCTTCTAAACTGCCGGGCCCCTAGCTACTGTTAATTCGCCCCTGACTACACATTATTGTGTGTTGCCCCTTTGGGGTGCTGGTGGGTGTTATGCTGTGAGGGGCATGGGGATGGATTCAATTTTGCAGTCTCTGAGTGGCTGTAGTTTGATGGGCTGGGGGTTTTACAATGTATACTGTGTGTGAGGAGCTTTGTGGATTTTCTCTGATCAGCTGAGAAGTTTCTGGATGACAGCATGCAGAGCTTTAAAGGGGTGGTCCGAAACCAAATTTAATTTCAGCCTCGATGTCCATTTAATTTAATAATCAAATAATTTTTCCAATTTACTTTAATTAAAAACTCCTTACCGTTCTCTACTGTATCTTCCTGCTTTATTTTTTTTACTTCTGATGACGTTATGTTTGAGAATCCCCAGTGCATACTGGGATACTCAAACAGGACGTCATCAGTAGGCCAGGGACTGTTGACACTGCCACAAAGCGTCATCAGTAATATCTGCTTCAGGGGCTGGGCTGGGCTAGTGATGGAGTGCACTGTTGTAACGTGGCGCCGGATTGTAGCCGTGGGCGAGGTACTCATCCTCTGTGCCCCGGCACATTACATGAAAGTGGGGGTCCTGGCTGGGTATGTGGACTTGGGTTGTAGTCGTGTATGTAACCGATGACACTGGTTTACCAGTACCAGATGTTAACCAGTTCATGAAAGGATGCCACTATTTAAAATTAAACTTCTTACTGAAGGTGTTCTTTTCACCAAGGTGTTATGCTACTGCCCCTCACAGCTACTCTCAATTTCCAGTCCACAAGAGTCATAGACTCCATCCTGTAGCAACGCGTCCTGTGATTTCTCCGTAGGAGAGGATGTGCCCCAATATGGCAACACTTGACTTTCTTTACTGTAGAAGTTTAGTAGCTACAATGATATACAAATTCTCTTCCTTTTGCTTCCCTTTATTGGCCCCGATTGTCTTTCTCTCACTCTCTCTGTCTCGATTCCGGACTGCTACTCCCTTCTCTTTTTTCACAGGACAGGTTCTTACTTTCTGCTCCGGTAGTTCCTCTCTTGCCACAGGGACACCCACTGCATGCAGAACTGCTCACACTAGACCTGAGGTCTTTACTCTGCACACTCTGGGCTCTTTCTGACTAACTACTAGGAAGTCCTTTCTGATCTTGCTGCATAGCCCCTCCCTCTCTGGGTAAACTCTGGACTTAACTCTATCCTACTCACTGTCTGGTGCTGGAAAGACTATAACAACGTTATTGCCATCTTGTGGCCATTATACTCAACATCACATAACATTACGTATCACACAGTACACACTACACATTACACGGTAAAACATTACATAAAGGCTTCTCAAGGGGCTTGGGCAATGTGCCCATCCCCTTACATTTCCCCCTTCTTTAATGATGGCTTTCCGGAAAACCTGGAAGACACCAACACACTACATCACGAATAACATTACATCAGCCAACATGAAGTCTTCATTCTTTTCTTCTCCGGCACACAGATGACGTCTTCCTCCTTCAAAGTGTCACAGAGCCGGTCCTACTAGGTTAGGACCCCGGAACCAAGGGATCAAGTTCTTTAGAGGGCCTGCAGGCCAACACAAGAGTGTCTCAACAGTCCATGGGCTGAGGGAGTAGAACTCTCCAGCGACTGCAGCGCCTCTGCAATTCAGCAGGGAGAGGTAAACCACTTCAGCCATCCGTGGCTATCAGGTCACTAGAGTCCCAGGCTTTTAGACCATAGGTCCACTGGATCTTTGGTCCTCTGAAGTATAAACTGCTCCAGGCCTTGGGGTGCAACAGGCACAGCATATACCTCTCCAGTTCCCGGCTTACCCAATGGTACTTCTCAGGTGTCTCCTGGAATCTCTCCATCTCCTTTTAGACTCTCTTGCTTGGTCCTCTGGAGTGGTCACAGACTCTCTGGTCCCCCGAGTGGTGTACATTGAGTGTCTCCCTTCAGGCTAAACCACAATAACTGTAGCATCGGCGTCTCTGCCCCTTGCGCGTCATCCTAAGGAGTCCTCGGCCGATGGCCGGAGGACTTCTCATATAAAAGGCACCTCCTCCAAAATGGAGGTGCCCGTGCAAGGTTGTTGCTCTGTGTACTAACTCTGCTTCAGCCCTCAGGTCCCGCTGTCAGTCTGACTACCAGTCCAGTCCTCTAGCCTGACTACCAGTCCAGTCAGGCAGCCTGACTACCAGTCCAGCCCGACAGTCTGCTTACAGCCCATTCCGCCAGTCTGTCTATAGGCTTAGCCAGTCCGCTTATCCGGAGCTTTTACCTGCTACCTGTCTCCGCCATCCAAGTACACTCTCCAGCCCGACGGTCTGCCTACGGTCCAACCCGCCAGTCTGTCTATGGGCCAGGCTAGCCTGCCTACCCGGAGAACGTACCAGTTACCTGCCGTGCCTACCAGCCAGTCTACCTGGAGGCTCCTGCTTGTTTCCTGTCGTGTCTACCAGCCTGCCTACCTGGAGGCTCCTGCCAGTTACCCGTGGTGTCTGCCAGTCGGTCTACCCGGATCACCCGTCAGCCTGCCTGCTGTGCTCATCTGCTGTACCTGTCAGTCCCTGCCTTCTAACCCGTGGGAGTCACCTGCTCTCATACAAATAGTGGCCCAGAGTAGCACCTGGTCCCTCTGCTCGGTCCTTCCCTGGTTCACGGAGTCGATTGAGCCGCCATGCGACCTTGGTCAGTCCGAGTTGATACCTAGTTACGCCCCTCTGGTCCCTCCTTGCACCACAGCACAGAGGTTCCACCACCCGGATCCGTAACAATAATGATATCTCCATAACTATACACGTGGTCAAAATTGTTGGTACCCCTCGTTTAATGAAAGAAAAACTCACAATGGTCACAGAAATAACTTGAATCTGATAAAAGTAATAATGCATTCAAAATCTATGAAAATTAAAAAATGAAAGTCAGACATTGCTTTTCAACCCTGCTTCCACAGAATTGTAAAAAAAATTAAACTCATGAAATAGGCCTGGACAGAAATGATGGTACTCTTAACTTAATATTTTGTTGAACAACATTTTGAGTCAATCTCTGCAATCAAATGATTCCTGTAACTGTCAATGAGACTTCTGCGCCTCTTGAAGGTGCATGTTTCAGCTCTTTCCAAAGATGCTTAATAGGATTTAGGTCAGGGCTCATAGAAGACCTCTTCAGAATAGTCCAATGTTTTCCTCCTAGCCATTTTTGGGTGTTTTTAGCTGTGTGTTTTGGGTCATTATCCTGTTGCAAGACCCATGACCTGCGACTGAGACCAAGCTTTCTGACACTGGGCAGCACATTTCTCTCTAGAATCCCTTGATAGTCTTGAGATTTCATTGTACCCTGCACAGATTCAAGACACCTTGTGCCAGATGAAGCAAAGCAGCCCCAGAACACAACAGAGCCTCTTCCATGTTTCACAGTAGGGACAGTGATCTTTTCTTGATATGCTTCATTTTTCTGTCTGTGAACATAGAGCTGATGTGCCTTGCCAAAAACTTCCATTTTTGTCTCATCTGTCCATAAGACATTCTCCCAGAAGCTTTGTGGCTTGTCAACATGTAGTTTGGCAAATTCCAGTCTGGCTTTTTTATGATTTTTTTTCAACAATGGTGTTCTCCTTGGTCGTCTCCCATGAAGTCCATTTTGGCTCAAACAACGATGGATGGTGCGATCTGACACTGATGTTCCTTGAGCTTGAAGTTCACCTTTAATCTCTTTAGAAGTTTTCCTGGGCTCTTTTGTTACCATTTGTATTATCCGTCTCTTTGATTTGTCATCAATTTTCCTCCTGCAGCCACGTCCAGGGAGGTTGGCTACAGTCCCATGGATCTTAAATTTCTGAATAATATGTGCAACTGTAGTCACAGGAACATCAAGCTGCTTGGAGATGGTCTTATAACCTTTACCTTTAACATGCTTGTCTATAATTTTCTTTCTAATCTCCTAAGACAACTCTTTCCTTTGCTTCCTCTGGTCCATGTTGAGTGTGGTACACGCCAAGTCACAAAACAGCACAGTGAGTATCTGTAGCCCTATATACAGGCCCACTGACTGATAACAAAATTGTAGACACCTGTGATGCTAATTAGTGGACACAACTTGATTTAACACGTCCCTTTTGTCACATTATTTTCAGGGGTACCATCATTTTTGTCCAGGCCTATTTCATGAGTTACTTTTTTTTTAAATTCTGTGGAATCAAGGTTGAAAAGCAATGTATGACTTTCATTTGTTCATTTTCATAGATTTTTAGTTTATTATTACTTTTTTCAGATTCAAGTTATTTCTGTGACCATTGTGGGTTTTTCTTTCATTAAACGAGGGGTACCAACAATTTTGACCACGTGTGTACTTGATCGCAGTTATCAGGCCATCAGAGCAGGCAGCAAACTCCCGCCAGTACTAGTCCTCTGCATATTTGTCTCCATATTGACTTTCACCACTCATGTCCTCCATCTCTGTTGGACGATCCGCCATTGTGTTCCGGATGTTCTTCTTTGAACATGAGTGACGCTGTTTTTTCTCCGGCTCCCAGCAGACTAATGGTGCTGGCCTTCTCTTTGCCGCGTGTTTCCTGTCACTGCTCTGCCTTTCGCTGGATGGGGTTTTCTCTGGCTCACTATCCTGTTTCTCTAACTCCTCCGCTTGTCTTCCTTAGTCACACCTCCTTGGTGTAACTCAAGTCTTTTGCATCATTCAGATCTTCCTGAGGCAAGGCTCGATCCTGCTGACTATTCCAAGTGTAACGTGGAGCAAGATAGTAGCCGTGGGTGAGGTACTTGTCCCCTCTGCCCTGGAATGTTACATGAAAGTGGGGGTCCTAGCTGGGTGTGCGGACTTGTGTCGTAGGGGCGGTACGCTCATTCAGGCCACATGTAATCGATGACGCTGGTTTGCCAGGACCAGATGTTGACCAGTTCCTAAAAGGAGACCACCATTTAAAATTAAAATTTTTACTGAAGAATATCTTGATATGAACTATATACAGCAGATAGTAGGCATTTATCTTCAAGGAAATTTCTTTAACCTCAAGTGACATGAACACACATATCTCCTTCTTCCCAGAAAACACTATCTTCTTTACTTAGTTCCTCTACTCTTTGCACAGCCCAGCACCCTATCTTGGGAGCTTCTGCTTTCCTCTGTGGGGACCGTACAGGTCGAGGTATAACACTATGGCCCCTTTTCCGCTGTAGGGATCGCATGGGTTGAGGTGTTACGCTATGGCACCTCATAGATGCTCTCAGTTTCCAGGCCACAAGAATCATAGACTCCATCCTGTAGCAACGCGTCCTGTGATTTCTCCATAGGAGAGGATGTGTCCCAATATAGCGACACTTGACTTTTTTTTTACTGTGGACGCTTAGTAGCTACAATGATGTACAATTCTTTTCCTTTTGCTTCCCATTACTTTTGATTTCCGTTACCTCTCTGACAAAGACTTCGTACCTTGCTGCTAGGCTTCCTGCCCCAGGCTCCGATATTCTTTCTTTCACTCTCTCTGTCCTGATTCTGGACTGCTACTCGCTTCTCTTTTCTATCTCTTCTCTTACAGGCTCTTACTATATGCTCCGGTAGTTCCTCTCTTGCCACAGGGACACCCACTGCATGCAGCACTGCTCACACTAGACCTGAGGTCTTTACTCTGCACACTCTGGGCTCTTTTTGACTAACTACCAGGAAGTCCTTTTTGATCCTGCTGCATAGCCCCTCCCGCTCTGGGCTAAACTCTGGATGTAACTTTATCTTACCCTACTCACTGTCTGGTTCTAGGCAGACTATAACAACGTTATTGCCATCTTGTGGCCATTATACTTAACATCACATTATGTATCACACACTACAGATTACACTGTACAATATTACATGAAGGCTTCTCAAGGGGCTTGGGCAACGTGCCCATCCCCTTACACTGTCACTGTGTAGTCAAAGGAATATAGTGCAGTGAGCAGGGAGCGCATACTAAGCATGCATTGGAATTCAAAACAGCGCATGTTTAGTAGTGGTGGGACTAGCCAAGACCTTGAAATGGATGTCACTGATGACATTTCATTTCATGGTGGGGAAAATAGCTGTGGCAATTACTGCAGCCCGTGATAACATCCATTTTCAGTATCCCAGCTGGCAATTCTCAAATGAAAAGTCTTTGAAATGGAAGTAAAAAAAAGCATAGAGTTACGGTAGCAATTAAACTGTAGGAAATGTTTAATTAAAGTATTCTAGAAAAGTGTTTCAATTATTCAATTAAAGAGATAAACGTTTAGGATGAAATTCAAATTTGGTTTTGGACTACCCCTTTAATCAAAGAGGCCCAACATCAGTTTCCTCCAATGAAGCAAATGTTGCCCCTATAAAAGAGATTGTGCTAAGTTTCTGAGTTATTTCCTATTCATCAGATGGGAAATAACTTTCTGATTACTGGGAACACCACCAATCCCAAGAATGGTGTTGTAATGAGTCCCATCCGAATGGAGCGGAGGTAGAGCATGCGAACCTCTGCTCAATTCATTCTCAATGCGTGCTCTGGAGATAGTAAAGCAATTTATCTAATTTATCAATTAAAAAAACTGTATTTGTTTATTGGTAAGTGCCAAGTAAAACAAAAAATGTTTTTCACTGAACATTGTATAATGGTGACTGTTGTGGGTTTCTGTGCTAGTGGCACTGCAGTCCAACCTTGAATTGTATAAATATGTGTTTGTATATGTGCAACTGTGTGTATATAATAGTGTATTGTGGTGGATATGTGTGGTTAGAAATGTTTTAGAGTGTAAAATCATATTTTATATTTGAGGCATATTAACCGCTTTACCCCCGAGGGTGGTTTGCACGTTAATGACCGGGCCAATTTTTACAATTCTGACCACTGTTACTTTATGAAGTAATAACTCTGAAACGCTTCAACAGATCCTTCTGATTCTGAGATTGTTTTTTTGTGACATATTGTACTTCATGATAGTGGTAAAGTTTCTTCGATATGACTTGCGTTTATTTGTGAAAAAATCGGAAATTTGGCGAAAATTTTGCAATTTTCAAACTTTGAATTTTCATGCCCTTAAATCAGAGAGATATGTCACAAAATAGTTAATAAATAGCATTTCCCACATGTCTACTTTACATCAGCACATTCTTAGAACCAAAATATTTGTTTCTTAGGAAGTTATAAGGGTTAAAAGTTGACCAGCGATTTCTCATTTTTCCAACAAAATTTACAAAACCATTTTTCTAGGGACCACATCACATTTGAATTGACTTTGAGGGGCCTTTATAACAGAAAATACCCAAAAGTGACACCATTCTAAAAACTGCACCCCTCAAGGTGCTCAAAATCACATTCAAGAAGTTTATTAACCCTTTAGGTGCACATTTTTGGAATGTGAAGAAAAAAATGAACATTTATTTTTTTCACAAAAATGTTAATTTAGACCCCAATTTTTTTATTTTTGCAATGGTAACAGGAAAAAATGGACCCCAAAATTTGTTGTGAAATTTCTCCTGAGCATGCAGATACTCCATATGTGGAAGAAAACCACTGTTTGGGCGCACGGCAGGCTTCGGAAAGAAAGGAGCTCCATTTGACTTTTTGAATGTAACATTTGCTTGAATAATTAGCGGACGCCATGTTGCGTTTGAAGAGCCCCTGATGTACAGTACCTAAACAGTGGAAACCACCTAAAAGTGACACCATTTTGGAAACTAGACCCCTCAGGGAACTTATATAGATGTGTGTTGAGCACCTTGAATCCCCAGGTGCTTCACAGAAGTTTATAACATTGAGCCGTAAAAATAAAATTTTCACATTTTTCCCACAAAAATGTTTTTCAGCCCCCAATTTTGCATTTTCATAAGGGTAACAGGAGAAATTGCACCATACCATTTGTTGTGCAATTTCTCCTGAGTAAACCGATACCCCATATGTGGGAGAAAACCACTGTTTGGGTGCACGGCAGGGTTCGGGAGGGAAGGAGTGCCATTTGACTTTCTGAATGTAACATTTGCTTGAATAATTAGCGGACGCCATATTGCGTTTGAAAAGCCCCTGATGTGCCTAAACAGTGGAAACCCCCCACAAATGACACCATTTTGGAAACTAGACCCTTTAGGGAACTTATCTATGTGTGTGGTGAGCACCTTGAACCCCCAGGTGCTTCACAGAAGTTTATAATATGGAGCCGTGAAAATAAAGAAATCAAACTTTTTTCACAAAAATGATGTTTTAGCCCCAATTTTTTTATTTTCATAACGGTAAGTGGAGAAAATGGACGCCAAAAACTTTTGTGCAATTTCTCCTGAGTACGCCGATACCCCATATGTTGGGAAAATACACTGTTTGGGTGAACGCAGGGTTCAGAAGGGAAGAAGCATGGTGTGACTTTTTGAACGCAAAATTGGCTGGAATTGAGAGCGGATGCCATGTCGCGTTTGGAGAGCCCCTGATGTGCCTAAATAGTGGAAACCCCCCACACTAGTTGCCATTTTGTCATCATTTTTTTTTCTTTACTTTTGAAAAAATCACAACCCTAACCTTAGCACAACCCTAGCACAACCCTAACCCTAGAGTTTATTTTCTATGCCTTTCCTCATGTGGTATAAGTGATTAGACGACTTTATTCTTCTGGTCAGTGCGATTACTGCGATACCAGACTCATATCAGGTTTTTATGATTGACAGCTGTCACACTCTAAAAGACGCTTTTGTTTTTTTGCAAAGACTAGTTTTTGCATCGCCATATTTTGAGAGCTATAATTTTTCCATATTTTGGCCGACAGAGTCAAGTGATGGCTTTTTTTGCGGGACGAGTTGACGTTTTATTGGTACCATTTTCAGGCACGTGACATTTTTTGATCTCTTTCTATTCCGATTTTTAGGAGGCAGAATAAACAAAAACCAACAATTCAGGAATTGTTTTTTTTTTGCTTTTTTTAATGTGTTAAGATTGATAACAGCTTTATTCTTCGGGTCAGTACATTTACAGTGGTACCACATTTATATCTTTTTTATGCTTTGGCGCTTTTACATGATAAAAGCTATTTTATAGAAAAAATAATTTTTTTGCATCGCTTTAATCTGAGAGCTATAACTTTTTTATTTTTCGGCTGATGGAGCTGTATTGTAGCTTGTTTTTTGCAGGACAAGATGACGCTTTCAGCAGTACCATTTTTATTTACATTAGTCTTTTTCATTGCGTTTTATTCCATTTTTTGTTTGGTGGTATGATGATAAAGCATAGTTTTTTGCTTCGCTTTTTATTCATTTTTTTTACCGTGTTCACTAAAGGAGTTAACTAGTGGGACAGTTTTATAGGTCAGGTCGTTCCAGATGCGGCGATACTAAATTTGTATACTTTTATTGTTTGCATAATAATGAATAATATTTATTAATGGCTACAATATATTTTTATTTTTTAGGGATTATTTTTTTTCATTTTTATTTATATTTTTACAAAAAATTTTTCTCTTTCTGACACTTTTTTTTAACTTTCACACTTTGTCCCACTATAGGACTTTCATTTTTTACAGTCTGATTGCCTGTATACCATAGAGATGCAGCTGCATCTCTATGCTATACAACCTGTCAGGACTGCACAGGCAGAAGTTACTTTGATCCTGCACTGCGCACGATCAAAGTAACTTCCTGCAGTCATGACAACATCGGGTCACCACGACAACCACCGGGACCCGACACAGACAGCGTGGGACGCCGGAGAGGAGGTAAGTCAGCAGCGCTTACCTCCCCTTGCTACCGGAATGCTGCAATCAAATTCGATCACAGCATTTCACTGGTTAATGTGCTGGTAGCCGTACAGGACCGCTCCTAGTACATAGCACCGGGTGTCAGCTGTGACAAACAACTGACATCCGGCGGCGATTTTCCCGCACCGCTTATTCTGCGTAATAGTACGTCCTTGGCCCAATAGGCCCAGGGCACAAGGACGTACCATTACCACAAATGTCAGAAATGGTTTAACTAAATCTATGAGTCTTGCATATCTGCATTAAGCTACATTTTTATGATGAGTTTTTGGTGAGTTTTTTACGCTACATATTTTTGAAAAAATGCAAGTAACCTATCTTAATGGCTGCAGAAAATCTGCAACATCAAAAAACGTACCAAAAAGCTCATCATGGGAATGCAGCCTTAGGGAACTCTATTTGTCATTTCTATTTTAGGAACAGACAAGTGGAATTAATGTATAAGGCTTCATTCACACGTCAGTGTTTAAACACGTAAGTGAAAAAATGGTACTAGTGGCATAAGTGTTTTGGATCCAAGTGTCTTCCAAGTGCCCGTTTTTACCATCAGTGTGTCATCTGTGTTTTTCATGGATGGATAAATAAGTTACAAAGCTTCTCCTATCCTTAGCAATGTTAAATACGTATAGCACACAGAGGGCATACAGATGCCATCCGTGTGCTGTACGTGTTTTTCAAGATTTGTAATGTCCATTTTTTGCCAGTATAACGAATGAAAAGGGCCAAATCACCATGAGTTTTTCACAAAGACTCAGTCTGTGAAAAAACAAAGACATCTATAGCACCATAGATTATAATGGGTACGTATTATATCTGTGAAAATAAATGGATACAACACGGACGTCTGAATGAGGCCTAACTGATACAAATGGAAGCTGTGGGGTCCTCCATTTTGCACATCAGTTCCACCTGTCTGTTCCTGAAATAGAAAAGTCATTGTCATCTCACTTTAGCTGGGAAAAATACAGATGAGGTAATCAGAGCCATTGACTGTGATGGTTAGACTTACAGGCTTACTGACCTTCTTCATGCCAGGTATACGTTTATTTTTAAAGGTATAATAAAGCACAGCATATACTATACTGCTAAAAAACCCATATACCTGGTAAAAAGATAGTCTGACATAAACATTATTGCTATGATTGATTCAGTTTGAATATTTTTTTGTGTATTCTTCCAAATAAATTGTCTGCTGCTATGATTGTAATGTAGAGAATACCTTGCTCTAGATATGTACCGCATTTTTAAATGTATCCAAGTTTCTTACAAACAAGGATATGCACAGTATATAAATTATAGGACATTTCAGATGGATTTGTTTTTATGTGTTACAATGGTGGTGGATATATTTTTCTTTTGACTGTGCAATGTTGTTGCTGAAATTGGTTGTCTGAGACATTTTAGTGGAAGTGGCAGTGACTCAAGTATGCAGAATTCTAACAATTTGTTATATACTATTAACGTATCCTAGTTTTCACCCTCTTTACGCTCATCACACGTCTTTATTCAGTTTGCATACAACTACTCATGAGCCGACCATTGGGGTAACACAAAGGTGGCTCACAGAGACTACACTAGTTTAAAACATTACTCTTATTGATAACTTTAAAAGAACATTAGATAAGTAGTACCAACAACTCCAATTGATCAGAAAAACATTTAGCTATATATTACGTTAGGTCAAAAAGAAAAGAAAAGAGGGTACTAATCGGTTACCGGAGGGTGGGCAGTTTACCCTATTTTGAACTGATATACCCCGCCTTACCGCAGAGGTTGGCAACCTAAATAGCTATGTAAAGTGACAATGATATGAACATCAATAATGCCCTATATATAATTCCTCAATGCCTAATGGACATACCATATCATATGTCATAGTTCTTGGGATAGGCCTCAATGTAGTGTCAGTATGGACAAAATAATTCAAGAAGAGATGCTAGCTATATCTTATGCTATGATCTATGTCACAGGTATAAATATACAAAAAGCATAAAATGTTAGAAAAACATAACCGTACAATATGGTGAACTTGACGCGTTTCCCCTAAATAGGTTCATACTAAGGACATATAAATATACTTGGCTCTCAAATGAAGCTATGATTTCTCCTATGTAATGATAAGGTTCTCCAGTGCATAAATCAATATGTTGTCCACAAAGCTGCCATGACCCAGAATGTCAAGTCACTAGTATAGGAGCGATGTCCATCAGCTCATTTGAGGGCTAAGTATATCGGACATGTGATCTGCAAAAAAATACAGGCATGTGAAAAGCATCATGACCTTTAATGGATAGGTGTTTTAACTGTAAACATCAGATAGGACATGTACATGATTCATGGATGTCTGAATGAGGCCTAATATATTTTATTTATACATAAATTATTTTATGTAA
Organism: Phyllobates terribilis; assembly: GCF_046119375.1. Classification (NCBI taxonomy): domain Eukaryota; kingdom Metazoa; phylum Chordata; class Amphibia; order Anura; family Dendrobatidae; genus Phyllobates; species Phyllobates terribilis. The sequence continues at coordinate 54,511,027 of NW_027362771.1, read as the reverse complement.
ATTTGGCACACCAATGGGCTATAACTTCAAGACTGGTGTACAAAATGCCAATCTTGATAAATTTTCCACATGGTGTTCTAGAGTATGTCACATCATAGCATCAGATCTATTGGATATATTTACCATGCGATGAGGTCAATTATATAGTTATGTAATCTCCATTACCATGTCCAATTAAAAAAAAACTTTCATCCCAGACAACCTATTTAGACGTATTGAAACTTTATTCTTCTAAAGTCGTGTTCAGACAATCGTACTAAAACTTGGTGTAGTCATGTCTACAAATTGCAAACATGATTAGCTCCATGTAGAGCTCCATGGTCCAAATAGTGGAGGAGTGCAGGAGCTGCTTAATTTTTACATGCACTAGTCTGGTCCATGAGGAAAATCGACCATATGCACTGGCACACTGACTATAAGGGGTCGTGTGCTCTTCATGTGCAGTCCGTGGCACACACAGACAGCACATGTACTGTATGAATAATATGCGCATGAGCACTAACAAACAGGAAATGGTTCCATCTATTGCTAAAATAACAGATTGTTGTTTTCTTCAATCACAGATGTGACTATAATCCGGAGGAATATGAGTTAGTTTCAGTGAAATATAAGTGCTGTAACTTTCACCTACTGTACCGAAAGAATTGAGTCATTTTGTTTTGCTTTTGTTACTTGTGTAGTGCCATTTTATTTGCTTGCTCTAAATGTATGAAACCAAAATTGTTCTATACACTGTAAACCTGTAAGCTTTACACAGCCTCGGAGAATAATAGGGGTACAGACTACCTGGACTGCTTCTACATTAAGGATAACATTCTTTTTTGTATACGAGATCTCCAGCCTTAGCTGCTTATTTGGTTATAACAAGAATTGATGAAGAGGGCATTAGACCTTAGAAATACTCAGTTTCACTAACCACAACATTGCTGGACTGCCACGATTCCCCCTCTCAGTGTGTCTTGGACGCAACGCAGTGAGTGACAGTTCAGTTGTCCAATCTAGTGCAGGGGCGTGCTGAACTGTCGGTATTCTGATAGACAGCTCATCCGTCTAATCTGAGACTGGAGGGTGCTGAGCTTCCTTCAGGTGTTCCCTGTTCTAAGTGATTGCCCAGCTACTTTGCTAAGTTGTTAGTCCCAGATCTCTGCCAATCCTAGTATTAGCTCGGTGGTGCTTGTTTGTTGATTTATTTCTGCCTGATCTTGGACCTCACTCTGACAATCTTTTTGCCTAGCCCCTTTGATATGATCCGCTATCTTCCTGGTATTTTGACCTCGGATCGTGACCTGAGTATTCCTTTTGTCTTTCCCCTTTAGCTTATTACATGCTCTCTTGGTATTGTCTGTAAGTAGTGACTAGCGTCACATGGACCTTGCTGCATAATGTAGGTAGATGTGATCCAGATGAAATATTGGGTAACATTATAGTTACAGTTTAGGTAAATATGTAATGTGTGTTGATGCCATATTTTAAACACTAGCTTTATAGCTCCTTATTATTATGCGAGCTTCTATTCTAGAAAATATCCAGTTACAGAAGGATGATTTTGATATATAATATAATCTCGCTGCAGCATCCTGTACTGAGATCATCATTTCCTGGCTCTCGTCTACAAGCAATGCCTATAAATACCTTGCACACTTCCAAATAAAGGTGACGGATGTTGCAAAGTGTAATCTTATTTTTGCTTGTTGCTTTTATTTCAGACTGAAAAATACTTTTGAAAATAATATATGCTTTATCTAAATAAGAGACATATAAACAAATAAATACGGAGAATGGAATACATAATGAACTGCAGATTGCCCAAAGAATTCAAAGGGTTGTCCACTACTTAGGCACCTCCACAATCAGCTGTTTGTGTCTTCAGTGGTGGATGGATATAAACAGTGTATGGAACACCAAAGCTCCAAACATTGTGTAGTGGCTGTACTCAAGCACTGAAACTCTGCTTCTATTTTGAACGTATCAAAATTTTATTATTCTTTCTGAGAGGTCACTGATTGACTTTTTTGATACTCAACTTGTCCATTGAGAGTCAAGTCGTGACCGAAATAACTTTCACCTGTCTATCAATGCCATTGTAGTTCCTTGAGGTGTCTATCCCCTATCCATAGGGAATACTCCAGGTGGTTCTTCCTTTGGCCTTATGAAGTCTTAATGACTGCCAAGTAACTACTTTCTGTAGGATTGCTCAAAATCACTCTCATTAGAAGTTGTACAAATGTAACTGTACTACAGTGACACAAAGAGCTGTCGACAGTCTCAGACAACCAAGGGGTCACACAGTCACAGTTCAAGTTCTTCTTTGCAAATTGCACCACTCCTCAAAGGCCAGTAACAGCAAGTTAAAATAGTACACATATAGTACCCGTTCACATGTATTCGCTTCAACAGCCCACAGTTAACAGACCAGAGTCAGTTTGTCACAGGTTAGCCTTATTTTGCAACATGCAATATGGCCATGGTACTTTAACTTTAAGCTGTAGGGTTTCTTCTTTAGCTTCACTTTAGAAGTTTACTTGCTTACAGGATTGATACACACTGAATCTGCTTCTCAAATCTCAGTGTAGTCATGAAAAAAAAATTTGTTTTATATGTTAATGGTTACCTTCAGTTAATAAAATTGAACTATGTTTGCCAGCAATCTTCCATCCTGCATATATTTTCAAACCTCCTGATATGCATTTTATAGCCTGATTCATGATCCAAGTTTTGTATTTTTTCTTATAAAAAAATCCCTTTCCCTAGTAATGCATGCTGAATGTGAGGTTGCTTGTATCCAGAACCTTGCTTTCACGCTTGCCTGTGGCACACCTGGTTTATGGACCCAGTATCACATCAGCTCCCACAATATATATTGGTATCACATGAGCTATAACTCTTAGTATATCATTAACAATAGTAAGTAATAGTATCCTCACTAGGATTTCTTGTTACCAATCATCATCAGACTGTGGACCATGCAGGAACCACAGTACAGAATAGATGCAGGAAATATCACAAAGAAAAATTTACATCCAGGTACCTTAAAAGAGACATCTTTTCTGATTGGAGTCTATCTCATCACTTTCATCTCCATCTATCCAGACGTCATGATGAATTTGGACCTTCCAAGCTCGTCTCTGCAAACTTCCCTCTTCTCCGATCTCCTGCAGCACACCCCAACATGATTCCTTTAAAAATGTCAGTTTAATTATAATGTTTGCCAATAAAAATATCTGCCCATGCTGTGTACCTGAAAAATAACTGACCCTCACTGTGCTCCCTGCACAAAATATTACTCCTACACTGTCCTTCTTATATTACATAGCCTCCACATTGTCCACTCCTATAAAATATTGCCTTCACACTGTAAACAGTATAATGGCCCCCCGAGCTCTCTCTATATACACTATGAAACCCACAAAGACCTCTATGTAAAGAATGGAACCCAATAGCTGCCTATATACAGTATGGGCCTCCCACAGGTCCCTATATACCGTACTATGGTCCCCACAGCCACGTATATACAGTATGATGGCGCAAACAGCCGCCTACAGTTATATGAAAAAGTTTGGGCACCCCTATTAATCTTAAGCTTAATGTTTTATAAAAATTGGTGTTTTTGCAACAGCTATTTCAGTTTGATATATGTAATAACTGTTGGGCACAGTAATGTTTCTGCCTTGAAATGAGGTTTATTGTACTAACAGAAAATGTGCAATCTGCATTCAAACAAAATTTGACAGGTGCATAAGTATGGGCACCCTTATCATTTTCTTGTTTTAAATACTCCTACCTACTTTTTACCTACTTACTAAAGCACCTTTTTTGTTTTGTAACCTCATTGAGCTTTCAACTTCATAGCCAGGTGTATGCAATCATAAGAAAAGCTTCTTAAAGTGGCCACTTGCAAGTTGTTCTCCTGTTTGAATTTCCTCTGAAGAGTGGCATCATGGGCTCCTCAAAACAACTGTCAAATGATCTGAAAACAAAGATTATTCAACATAGTTGTTCAGGGGAAGGATACAAAAAGCTGTCTCAGAGATTTAACCTGTCAGTTTCCACTGTGAGGAACATAGTAAGGAAATGGAAGAACACAGGGACAGTTCTTGTTAAGGCCAGAAGTGGCAGGCCAAGAAAAACATCAGAAAGGCAGAGAAGAAAAATGGTGAGATCAGTCAAGGACAATCCTCAGACCACCTCCAGAGAGCTGCAGCATCAACTTGCTGCAGATGGTGTCACTGTGCATCAGTCAACTATACAATGCACTTTGCACAAGGAGAAGCTGTATGGGAGAGTGATGCGAAAGAAGCCGTTTCTGCAAGCACGCCACAAACCGAGTCGGCTGAGGTATGCAAAAGCACATTTGGAGAAGCCAATATCTTTTTGGAAGAAGGTCCTGTGGACTGATGAAACCAAGATTGAGTTGTTTGGTCATACAAAAAGGCGATATGCATGGCGGCAAAAAAACACAGCATTCCAAGAAAAACACTTGCTACCCACAGTAAAATTTGGTGGAGATTCCATCATGCTTTGGGGCTGTGTGGCCAATGCCGGCACCGGGAATCTTGTTAAAGTTGAGGGACGCATGGATTCCACTCATTATCAGCATATTCTTGACAATAATGTTCAAGAATCAGTGACAAAGTTGAAGTTACGCAGGGGATGGATCTTTCAGCAAGACAATGATCCAAAACACCGCTCCAAATCTACTCAGGCATTCATGCAGAGGAACAATTACAATGTTCTGGAATGGCCATCCCAGTCCCCAGACCTGAATATCATTGAACATCTGTGGGATCATTTGAAGAGGGCTGTCCATGCTCGGCGACCATCAAACTTAACTGAACTGGAATTGTTTTGTAAAGAGGAATGGTCAAAAATACCTTCATCCAGAATCCAGGAACTCATTAAAAGCTACAGGAAGCGACTAGAGGCTGTTATTTTTGCAAAAGGAGGATCTACTAAATATTAATGTCACTTTTCTGGTGAGGTGCCCATACTTATGCACCTGTCAAATTTTGTTTGAATGCAGATTGCACATTTTCTGTTAGTACAATAAACCTCATTTCAAGGCAGAAACTGTGTCCAACAGTTATTACATATATCAAACTGAAATAGCTGTTGCAAAAACACCAATTTTTATAAAACATTAAGCTTAAGATTAATAGGGGTGCCCAAACTTTTTCATATAACTGTATATGCAGTATGAGGTCACCACAGCTACCTATAATAAATATGAGCCCTGCACAGCTCTCATATATAGTATAATGTCTCCATAACCCACTTTATACACTATGATGCCCCCGCTATATACCATATGATTTCCGACAGCTTTCTTTACATAGAGGAGCTGTTTGGGCCATCAAACTATCTACAGTATGGGGGCACACAGCTCCCTATATGTAGTATGATGGCCCCCACAGATCCACATGCACAGTGTGATAGCTCCACAGCTCTTTAGATACAGTAGTTTGATCCCTAACGCCCCTATATACACTGATGAGCAAAAGGGTAACAATGTTTTGAATTTTTGACTTTCAGGCTTCATATCTCATCATCTACTACTGCTTTGAAAGTGAGACTACCTTCATTTTATAGACAATGGTTTCGGCTATCTCGTACATAAATTTTACTTGCAACAATGTAGCATATACAGTAATTAGTTATGCAGAATCTTGTCATGTCACTGCATTATTACTGTTTTGCTCCTGGTGGTAAAAAAATCTTTTTCTTCCTGTATACTACATATTACATCCTGTTCTCACATTCCCTAAAAACCCAGTGTGTTATTAGGTTGATTCCCAAGATAAAGGTCACAGTTTCGAATCGAGGAGCAGCCATGAAGAATATTATCCAAGAAAAGAGAAACCGCATCATACAGCTCATCGATAGTTGTCTCCCAGCCGAGAAAATTGCCAAACTGCATCATGTGAGTGACATGACAGATGGAAGAATATGAAATGAAGTCCGTCCATCTATTAAAAAGCCAAGAGGTGGATGCCCAGGCAAAATATCAGAGTCAATAAGTCGTCTCATCACAAGATCTATCAGTTCTGGCGCAACAAACATGGCAGTGGAGGTGGCTCGTATGCTTCATAATAGTGGGATCACAGACGTCCATGCAAGCACCATAAGATGCACGTTACACAAGTCTGGAATGGTGGCTTGAAAAAAGGTGAAGAAGCCTGGACTTCAATATCATCATAAGAAGTGTTAGCTTGAGTTTGCAAAAAAGTACGAAAAATGGACACTAGAAGATTGGAAACAGGTGATATGGAGCGATGAGCCGAAAGCTAACAGACTGGGCTCTGATGGGTGCAAATGGGTATGGGAGAAACAAGGGAAAAATGGGCTAAAGGATAGAGAAATTGAAGGAACTGTCAAGTTTAGTGGATGAAGCCTGATGATATGAGGTTGTTTCACAGCCAAAGATGTTGGATGCTTGACCAGGATTGATGGTGGTCTCAATGCTGAGCTGTATGTGAGTATCCTACAAGATGAGTTACTTCATACACTTGAGTACTATGGGTATGAAAAGGACGATATAGTGTTCCAGCAGGACAATGACCCAAAGCATACGTCGAGATTGGCGAATAAATGGTTCAATGACAATGAAGTAGCGGTGCCCCTACAGTCCACAGACCTTAGCCCAATCGAACACTTGTGGGTAGAATTGAAGAAAAAGCTGTATACATACCCAAGTAAGTTGACCAGTATGCACTAACTTTGGGAACATGTAGAAGAGACCTGGGTTCAGATTTCGGTTGAGATGTGCTTAAATCTGATCGAGAGCATGCCCAGAAGGATTCAGGCAGTGTTGAAAGCAAAAGGTGGATTTACAAGATACTAACAGAATGATAAAAATTAAAGCTTAGATTTTTAGAAGCAAAACAGTAACAATGCAGTGACATGACAAGAATCTACATGAATAATCATATGCAAAACAGTTGCAAGTCAAATTTATGTATGAGCTAGCCAAGATGATTGTCTATAAATGATGGTAGTCTCACGTTCAAAACAGTAGTGAATAATGAGATATGGAGCCTGAAAATCAAAAGTTCAAAACTTTGTTACCCTATTGCTTTCCAGTGTACAGTATTATGGCTCCATAGCTCCCAGTACACAGTATGATGTCTCCATAGCTCCCTATATACATTATGATGACTGCACAGCTCCCCAAAGACAGTATGATGTCCCCAAAACCCCCTATATGCAGCATTATGGCCCCCATAGTGTTACGGATCCGGGTGGTGGAACCACTGTGCTGCGGTGCAAGGAGGGACCAGAGGGGCGTAACTAGGTATCAACTCGGACCAACCAAGGTCGTACGGCGGCTCAATCGACTCCGTGACCACAGGGAGGGACCGAGCAGAGGGACCAGGTGCTACTCTGGGGACCAACCTTGTATGAGAGCAGGTGACTCCCATGGGTCAGAAGGCAGGGACTGACCGGTACAGCAGATGAGCATGGCAGGCAGGCTGATGGGTGATCCGGGCAGACGAACTGGCAGGCATGGCAGGTAACAGGCAGGAGCCTCCAGGTAGGCTGGCTGGTAGGCACGGCAGGTAACAGGCAGGTGCTTCTAGGTAAGCGGGCTGGCAGGCACGTCAGGTAACAGGCAGGAGCCTCCAGGTAGGCTGGCTGGCAGGCATGGCAGGTAACAGGCAGGAGCCTCCAGGAAGGCTGGCTGGCAGGCACGGCAGGTAATGGGCAGGTGCTTCCAGGTAAGCAGGTGGGCAGAGCCCATAGACAGATTGGCGAGCTGGCCGTAGGCAGACTGTTGGGCTGGAGAGTAGACAAGCAGATGGACTGGACTAGTAGTCCGGATGGCGGACTGGACTTGTAGTCTAGCTGGCGGGCTAGACTGGTAGTCAGGCTAGCAGCGGGACCTGAGGGCTGAAGCAGAGTATCACACACAAAGCTACAACCTTGCACAGGCACCTCCATATTGGAGGAGGTGCCTTTTATAGGGGAAGTCCTCCTTTTTTGGATGGCGCGCGCGGCCCCATTAAGAGGGCGGGAGCACGCGCTTGCCCTAAGCACAGGTCCAGGGAAGCTGCGAGCACCAGCAGCAGCTGCAGGGAGGCCAGAAGACGCCGGAGCGGGACCGCGGCGGTAAGGGGGACGGCGTCTCTGCCGGGCAGGAGGCAGAAACGCCGATGCTACACATAGCTCTCTATACACAGTAAGATAGCTCCACAGCTCCATATATATATACAATAGTGTTCAAAAGTTTACATACTCCGGCAGAATTTTTCCTTTCTTGGGCTTGTTTCAGAGAATATGAATGATAACAAAAAACCTTTTTCTCCACTCATGGTTATTGGTTGGGTGAAGCCATTTATTGTCAAACTACTATGTTTTCTCTTTTTAAATCTTAATGACAACCAAAAACATCCAAATGACCCTGATCAAAAGTTCACATACCCCAGTTCTTAATACTGTGTATTGCCCCCTCTAACATCTATGACAGCTGGAAGTCTTTTGTGGTAGTTGTGGATGTGGTTCTTTATTTTCTCAGATGGTAAAGCTGCCCATTCTTCTTGGCAAAAAGCCTCCAGTTCTTGTAAATTCCTTGGCTGTCTAGCATGAACAGCGCATTTGAGATCTCCCCAGAGTGGCTCACTGATATTGAGGTCAGGAGACTGAAATGGCCACTCCAGAACCTTCACTTTGTTCTGCTGTAGTCAATGACAGGTCGACTTGGCCTTATGTTTTGGATCTTTGTCATGTTGGAACATCCAAGTACGTCCCATGCACAGCTTTCGGGCTGATGAGTGCAAATTTGCCTCCAGTATTTGCTGATAACATGCTGCATTCATCTTTCCTTCAACTTTTACCAAGTTTCCTGTGCCTTTGTAGCTCACACATAGCTCAGCGATCCACCTCCATGCTTTACTGTAGGAATGGTGTTCCTTTCATCATAGACCTTGTTGACCTCTCTCCAAATGTAACGTTTATGGTTGTGGTCCAAAAGTTCAATTTTGGACTCTTCACTCCAAATTACCTTGTTCCAGAAGTTTTGAGGCTTGTCTCTATGCTGTTTGGCGTATTGTAGGCGAGATACTTTGTGGCATTTGTGCAGTAATGGCTTTCTTCTGGCGACTCGACTATGCAGCCTATTTTCCTTCAAGTGCTTCCTTATTGTGCATCTTGAAACAGCCACACCACTAGTTTTCAGAGAGTTCTGAATTTTAGCTAATGTTATTTGTGGGGTTTTCCTTGCATCCTGAACAAATTTCCTGGCAGTTGTGGCCAAAATTTATATTGGTCTACCTGACCGTGGTTTGGTTTTCACAGAGCCCCTGATTTTCCATTTGTTAATCACAGTTTGAACGCTGCTGACTGGCATTATCAATTCCTTGGATATTTTTTTGTATCCCTTTCCTGTGTTATAAAGTTCAACTACCTTTTCCCATAGATCCGTGGACAATTCTTTTGCTTTCCCCATGACTCACAATCCACAAAGATCAGTGGCTAGATGAAAGATGCAAGAGTCTGTCTGGATCCCAGAAACTCATTGAGCTTTTATCCCCACACACTGATTACAAGCAAATAGGTCACAGGTGAGGATGTTACCTTTAATAGAAATTCAAACCCATTTGTGTCAAATTCTGTGCATGTTATCAGGCCAAAATCACCAGGGTATGTGAACTTTTGATCAGGGTCATTTGGATGTTTTTGGTTATCATTAAGATTTAAAAAGAGTAGTTTTGACAATAAATGGCTTCACTCAACCAATAACCATGAGTGGAGAAAAAGTTTTTTTGTTATCATTCATATTCTCTGAAACAAGGCCTAGAAAGGAAAAATTCTGCCGGGGTATGTAAACTTTTGAGCACAAGTGTATAGTATTATAGTCCTAATATCTCCTATACAGAGTGTGATGTACCCACAGACCCTCTATACATAGTATTATGTCCCCACAGCTCCCTATATGCCATATGATAGCCTCCACAACTTCCGTGTACACAGTATCATGGGCTCCCTTAGCTCCCCTATTACACACAGTATGATGTCCACACAGCTTCCAATATACAGTAATGATGTTCACTTGGCCTCTCTATGCACTGTATGATGTCTGAACAGCCCCTCTTGTACACATTATGATGTCTCTACAGCTTCCTTTATACAGTATGAAGTCCTTCTATGCACAGTATAATGCACCCGCATTTGCCTATATATATTGTATGATGTACGCACAGCTTCCTAAATATAATATGATGTTCCCACAGCCCTTCTGTACACATAATGCACCCTCATATTCCTATAAACAGTATGATGTCCCCACAGCTCCCTATATACAGTATAATGTTCTCACAGCTCCCTATATACAGTATAATGGCCCCACAGCTGTCTATTTACAGTATGATGTCCTACAGTTCCCTGTATACAGTATGATGTCCCCACAGCTCTAAACATACCATATGGTGGCCTCCACAACTCCCACATACACAGTATGATTGTCTCCACAGCTTCTTATGTACAGTATGATGGCCCCACAGCTCCTGTATAGACAGTATGATGTCTCTAATGCTCCCTATATACAGTATGTCAGGATAGCTTCCTATACATAGAATGATGTACAACAGATCACTATATACAGTATGATGTCAGCACAGTTCCCTATACACAGTATGATGGTGTACAGCTCCCTATATACAGTATGATGGCCCTCACAGCCCCCTATATTCAGTATGATGACCACCACAGCTCACTATATACAGTATGATGTCACCACAACTCCCTATCCACACTAGGATGTCCCATAGTTCCCTATAGACAGTATGATGTCTCCCAGCTTCCTATAGACTGTATGATGACATCCACAGCTCCCTATATGGTATGATGTCCCCAGAGCTACCTACAGGTGCATCTCACTAAATTAGACTATCATCAAAAAGTTAATTTATTTCCGTTCTTCAACACAAAAAGTGAAACATATATTATATAGAGTCATTACAAACAGAGTGATCTATTTCAAGTGTTTATTTCTGTTAATGTTGATGATTATGGCTTATAGCCAATGAAAACACAAAAGTCATTATCTCAGTAAATTAGAATAATTAACAAAAAATACAAGCAAAGGCTTCCTAAACATTTAAAAAGTTCCCTTAGTCTGTTTCAGTAGGCTCCACAATCATGGGGAAGACTGCTGACTTGACAGATATCCAGAAGGCAGTCATTGACACACTCCACAAGGTCCCAGAATTCCAAATAGATCACTCGGTTTGTAATGACGCTATATAATATATGAGTTTCACTTTTTGAATTGAAGAACTGAAATAAATTAACTGTTTGATGATATTCTAATTTAGTGAGATGCACCTGTATGTAATGCATGATGGCCTCCACTACTCCGATATACACAGTATGATGGCATTCACAGCTGCTATATACACTATAATGGCATTATATACAGTATGATGTCAGCATAGCTTCCTATCCACAGTATGATGTCCCATAGTTCCTATACACAGTATGATGTTCCCACAGCTCCCTATATACTGTATGATGGCATCCACAGCTCCCTATATGATATGCTGTCCCTACAGCTACCTATGTACTGTATGATGGCCTCCACTACTACCATATACACTGAATGATGGCATCCACAGCTGCTATATACACTATGATGGCATCCACAGCTCTCTATATACAGTATGATGGCCCCTACAGCTCCCTTATACTCAGTAAAACAGCCCACAGCTCCCTATATACAGTATCATGGCCACCACAGCTCTCTATACACAGTTTAATTTCCCCACAGCCCCCTATATACTATATGAAGGCATTCACAACTCCCATATACACAGTATCATGGCCTCCACAGCTCCTATATATTATACGGTTGCCTCCACAGCTCCCTATGTACAGTATGATGGCCCACACAGCTCCCGTGTACACAGTATGATGGCCCACAAAGCTCCCTATATACAGTGGGATGGCCCCTACAGCTCCCTATATACAGTATATTATGACCCCTACAGCTCTATATATACATTACGATGGCCTTCAGAGCTTCCTATATACAGTACTACATGCAGTATGATGTTCCCACAGCTCTCTATATACAGAACAGTGGTTCCCATATCTCCCTTTTATACAGTATGATGGTCTCCAAAATCCCCATATATACAGTATGATGAATCCCAACAGCTCCCTATATACAATATGATGGCCTTTACAACTCCATATAGCCGGTATGATGGCCCCACATCGTCTCCATACACTGTATATGATATCCTCACAGCCCCTCTATACACAGTATGATATCCCCACAGCCCTCTATAAACAATATACAATATGATGGCCCTATGGCCCCTCTATTCACAGTATGATGTCCCTACAATTCCATATATACAGTATAATGGCCCCCACATCTCCTGCATACTCAGTATAATGTTCCCGCAGCCATTGTTTACAGAATATGATATACAGAATATGATGTATACAGAGTATGATTTCCCACAAAGCTCCCCTATACACAGTATAATACCACCACATTTTCCTATATAAAATATGATGCCTCCACAGTTCCCTATATACAGTATGATGGCTCCCACAGCTCCCTATACACAGTATGATGTCCCACTGCTCCTTATATACAGTATGATGTCCTCACAGTTCCCTAGATATTGTAAGATGGAATTCACTGCTCCATATATAGTATGACGCCCCCACAAGTACCTATATACAGTATGATGACATACACAACTCCGATATACACAATATGATGGCATCCACAGCTGCTATATACACTGTGATGGCCTTCACAGTTCCCTATGTACAATGTGATGGCCCCCACAGCTCCCTTATACACAGTAATCTGGGCCTCATAGGTCCCTATATACAGTATATGGCCCCAACAGCCCTCCTTTATACAGTGTGATGGCCCTCCACAGCACTCTTTATACAGTATGACAGCCCTTACAGTTTTCTATATACAGTATCATGGCCTGTACAGCTCACTATGTACAATATGATGTCCCCACATGTCTCTATATACAGTATGATGCCATCACATCTCCCATATAAATTATGATGGCCCCCACAGCTTCCTATAAAGAGTATAATGACCTCCACAACTTCTTACATACAGTATGATGACCCCATAGCTCACTATATACAGTATTATGCCCTCTTAGCCCCCTATGTACAGTATTATGGACACTACAGCCTTTCGATATACAATATGATGCTGAACATATCCCGATATACAGTATCATAACCTCCACAGCTGCCAATATATAGTATTATGTTCACACAGCTTCCTATATACAGTATGATGGCCCCTACAGTACGTTCACTTTTACAATGCCACCAAAGCCCCACTCCACCGCCATCCTGGTATGGTCACCCACCCTAGTATATGTCCCCTCATCCTGGTATGTGTTCCCCCATCCTGGTTTATGTCCCTCCATCCTGGTATATTGCCCGTCATCCTGGCATATGCACCCTCATCCTGCTATATGGCCCCTCCATCCTGATATATGTCCCTCCTCCTGGTATATGTCCCTCTATCCTGCTATATGCTCCCCCATCCTGGTATATGCCTACCATCCTTGTATATGTTCCTCATCCGGGTATATGTTCCCCATCCTGGTATATGAACCCCTATCCTGGTATATGCTTCTCCATCCTAGTATATGCTCCTATACTTCCCCATCCTGGTATATGTTCCCCATCTTGGCATATGTCCCCCCATCTTGGTATATGTCCCCCCCATCCTGATATATGTACCCCAATCCTGGTTTATGTCCCTCCATCCTGGTATATGGCCCTTCATCCTGCCATATGCACCCTCATCCTGCTATATGGCCCCTCCATCCTGGTATATGTTTCCCATCCTGGTATATGCACCCCTATGCTGGTATATGCTCCACCATCCTAGTATATGTCCCTATACTTCCCCATCCTGGTATATGTTCCCCATCTTGGCATATGTCCCCCCATCTTGGTATATGTCCACCCATCCTGATATATGTACCCCCATCCTGGTATATGTTCCTCCATTCAGGTTTATGTTCTCCCATTCTGGTATATGTTCCCCACATCCTGGTATATGTCCCCTCATCCTGGTATATGTTCCCCCATGCTGGTATATGTCCTTCCATCCTGGCATATGCACCCTCATCCTGCTATATGACCCCTCCTTCCTGGTATATGTCCCTCTATCCTGGTATATGTCCCTCTAGCCTGGTATATGCTCCCCCATCCTTGCATATGCTCCCCCATCCTTGTATATGCCCCTCATCCTGGTATATACTCCCCCATCCTGGTATATGCTCCCCATCCTGGTATATGCTCCCCATCTTAGTATATGTTCCCCATCCTGGTATATGCTTCCCCATCCTGGTATATGCTCTCCCATCCTCGTATATATCCCCTATCCTTGTATACACCCTACATTCTTGTATATATGCCCCCATTTTGCCTGCGCTGCTGTTGTTCAATACATATAAAAAAAACAATAAAAGCTCCTTCTCACCTTTCCCCCTTCCCCTGCAGAGCGTCATCATCTTCTGAAGCCGGCAGCTGACTTCAGCGTTCAAGTAACTGAGGCGCATGATGTCACTGCCCATGCGCCCAGTCACGGGCACGCCGACGACAGCTGCTGGCCTCTGATTGGCGCACGGACGGAGTGTATTGTGGCGTATGGATCCGGCAAATGTGTGCAATGCAATACACTTCAGCTGGATGTGCATCCTAGGATTCACACTGCGCAGGCGCTGCAGGCTTCGGACAGAAGGACACATCCACTGATATATATAAGATGTGAACTGTAAATTATATAGCACAGTGAACTCCATAAAAACAAAACAACACTGAAAAACAGTGCCAATATTGCTGTTCATCTCACAGGGAATTTATTGTATAAATAATTTTGGTATCACTGATAACTTTGCTGATCTACAGAATAAAGATAATTTTTTATTTGCGCGGTAAGGGATGTAATATAAAATGTAAAAGGTAAAAAAATACCTGAATTGCTGTTTTTTTTCTGTTTCTTCCCATAGTTAATAAAATGTAATGTGTAAATTGTGCCAAGAACAACTACAATTTATCCTGTTAAAAAAAGCATTTATACAGTTACATTGATGAAATATTACAAATATTATGGCTTCGGGAATATGACAATAAAAAAATAATATTTGGTCATTAACCTCTTTGCACATATGGATGTAACTGTTTGTCCAAGCTTGGGTGACTGCATGTGGGTGGGCTCAGGAGCTGAGCTTCCTTCATACGCTACTGGTGCTGGATATATTAAATAGCCGGTATCTGTCTCTGACAGTTTCATTTAACTGGTCAACAGTTAATCTCTGAGAAGCATCATTTAAATGACGTCACAGATTGCGCATGCGTGCTCTGATTTCCATTGCCCCTCCATTATGCAATCAAGGTCCACTGATGGGTTAGTATGACAGCCGGAGGCTTGCTAAATTGCCCGACACCACTACCTTGGTACTCCTTTAAAGCTTAGCTACACTTCAAAAGTGAATGATATTTTTACTATATACTGCAATATTGTGTTAGTACGGTAAATAGTATAAGTGATCAGACGATCACAAATAAAGTAAAAAGTAAAAAGAAAAACAATATATATATATATATATATATATATATATATATATATGTACAGTACAGACCAAAAGTTTGGACACACCTTCTCATTTAAAGATTTTTCTGTATTTTCATGACTATGAAAATTGTACATTCACACTGAAGGAATCAAAACTATGAATTAACACATGTCGAATTATATACTTAACAAAAAAGTGTGAAACAACTGAAAATATGTCTTATATTTTAGGTTCTTCAAAGTAGCCACCTTTCGCTTTGATGACTGCTTTGCACACTTGGCATTCTCTTGATGAGCTTCAAGAGGTAGTCACCGGAAATGGTCTTCCAACAATCTTGAAGGAGTTCCCAGAGATGCCTAGCACTTGTTGGCCCTTTTGCCTTCACTCTGTGGTCCAGCTCACCCCAAACCATCTCGATTGGGTTCAGGTCTGGTGACTGTGGTGGCCAGGTCATCTGGCGTAGCACCCCATCACTCTCCTCCTTGGTCAAATAGCCCTTACACAGCCTGGAGGTGTGTTTGGGGTCATTGTCCTGTTGAAAATAAATGATGGTCCAACTAAACGTAAACCGGATGGAATAGCATGCCGCTGCAAGATGCTGTGGTAGCTATGCTGGTTCAGTATGCCTTCAATTTTGAATAAATCCCAACAGTGTCACCAGCAAAGCACCCCCACACCATCACACCTCCTCCTCCATGCTTCACGGTGGGAACCAGGCATGTAGAGTCCATCCGTTCACCTTTTCTGCATCGCATAAAGACACGATGGTTGGAACCAAAGATCTCAAATTTGGACTCATCAGACCAAAGCACAGATTTCCACTGGTCTAATGTCCATTCCTTGTGTTCTTTAGCCCAATCAAGTCTCTTCTGCTTGTTGCCTGTCCTTAGCAGTGGTTTCCTAGCAGCTATTTTACCATGAAGGCCTGTTGCACAAAGTCTCCTCTTAACAGTTGTTGTAGAGATGTGTCTGCTGCTAGAACTCTGTGTGGCATTGACCTGGTCTCTAATCTGAGCTGCTGTTAACCTGCGATTTCTGAGGCTGGTGACTCGGATAAACTTATCCTCAGAAGCAGAGGTGACTCTTGGTCTTCCTTTTCTGGGGCGGTCCTCATGTGAGCCAGTTTCTTTGTAGCGCTTGACAGTTTTTGCAACTGCACTTGGGGACACTTTCAAAGTTTGCCCAATTTTTCGGACTGATTGACCTTCATTTCTTAAAGTAATGATGGCCACTCGTTTTTCTTTTTTCTTGCCATAATACAAATTCTAACAGTCTATTCAGTAGGACTATCAGCTGTACATCCACCTGACTTATGCACAACACAACTGATGGTCCCAACCCCATTTATAAGGCAAGAAATCCCACTTATTAAACCTGACAGGGCACACCTGTGAAGTGAAAACTATTTCCAGTGACTACCTCTTGAAGCTCATCAAG
The DNA here is from genome assembly GCF_046119375.1 of Phyllobates terribilis. Lineage (NCBI taxonomy): Eukaryota > Metazoa > Chordata > Amphibia > Anura > Dendrobatidae > Phyllobates > Phyllobates terribilis. The sequence continues at coordinate 54,494,015 of NW_027362771.1, read as the reverse complement.
ATAATGCCAAGAGTGTGCAAAGCAGTCATCAAAACAAAAGGTGGCTACTTTGAAGAACCTAGAATATAAGATGTATTTTCAGTTGTTTCACACTTTTTTGTTAAGTATATAATTCCACATGTGTTAATTCATAGTTTTGATGCCTTCAGTGTGAATGTACAATTTTCATAGTCATGAAAATACTGAAAAATCTTTAAATGAGGTGTGTCCAAACTTTTGGTCTGTACTGTATATATATATACATATATATATGTATATATTTATATTTATTATGTACACAGTGGCATGTAAAAGTTTGGGCACCTCTGGTCAAAATTACTGTTATTAATATTACTATAGCTATCCTACGAGCAGCTCTCACTGAAATTGTGCTTGATCTTCCAGACCTTATCTTGTCCTCCATTGTTCCTGTTAACTGCCATTTCTTAATTACATTTTGAACTGAGGAAAGGGCAACTTGAAAACGCTCTGCTATCTTCTTATAGCCTTCTCCTGCTTTGTGGGCCTCCACTATTTCCATTTTCAGAGTGCTAGGCTTAGAAGAACCCATGGCTGCTGTTTTTTGCCACAAAAAGAAGGAGGCTGGTTCTTTATAAAGCTGGGAAATTTGCATCACCTGTCCTTTCCTAACGATGATAGTGAACAAGCGACAACCCTAACAGGCCAATTAACGTCTGATGCCTTGGTCAAAGTTATCTGAGCACACATCTCTCCAAGGGTGCCCAAACTTTTGCATCGGAACATTTTTCTTTTTGTAATTTTTAAAATTGAAAAAATTAAAATGTGTATATATACAGTTGAAACCAGCACAGCACATGCGGATTATCATTGGGAAACATGGCAGACATCTTAACAAGTGATTTTAATGCTTTTCCGTGGAGGAAATACCGCAGCAGAAATGCTGCATCGTGGGCACACAGCCTTACAGTGCCTTGAAAAAGTATTTAAATCCTGTGATGTTTTGCACATTCTTTCACATTACAACCACAAACTTAAATGTATTTTATTGGGATTATATGTGATATACAAGCACAAAGTAGCAAGTATTTGTGAAGTGTAAAGGAAATGATACATGGTTTTCTAATTATTTTAATAATATAAATCTGAAAATTGTGACGTGCATTTGTAGTGAGCCCCCTTATCCAACACTTTTTAGGACCACCTTTTGCTGCTTTATTAAACATTTGCCTTTTCTGACATGAGGATAAGTGTTTGCTGATTTGTCTGTCTTACATAATGATTAAGAAGTTTTAGATATTTTAATGTACTGTACACCTGTTTTGAACAGTCTATGATACTGGAAGGCAGAGCCTTGGCACTTGGCAGCATACACCAATTTGAAAAAAACACACCAAAACCTCAATCCCTCAAGTAAACAGATTACAGGAGATTGCTTATTTCAGAATACTCCACTGCAATGAAAGGATTCAAGATCAATGTTTGTCTGTTGTACTATATAAACTTTTATGATGGGAGCGAAACTTATGAAACAGCTTTAAAAAAGGAGTCTCCAACTCCCCATTGTGTCCAGGAAAATACAACCTCTTAACACCAAGACATAGTCATCTTCCCCATAGAATCTGGTTCAGAGCCTCAAGTGTGGTTTCTAGCTCCCTCTAGTGACCAGTTTTGAAAATGACAGCTGAAATCTAAGTGAGTTGAAGCAAATCTTCTATAATAATTATTTAGCTGTTTTTGCCTCTAATATTATTTTATTATAATAAAATAAAAAAGAATAAAGGGAACGTGTTTAGAATTACATTTTATTTGTAATGATTGCACTTAAGTTAATAGACAATAAATAATGTGTATGGTCGTTAAAAAAATATTGTCCCCATATGTGGATGGACATAAAAATTAAGAAAGCACAAAATGTGTGTGTGTGTGTATATATATATATATATATATATATATATATATATAAATATATATATATGATATAAAACTAGCTATTGAACCCGTTCTACGCCTGAGTGGCGAGCATTTTTATTGGTATATTTCCTCCCATCCTGGTATGTGCTGCCCCCCCTCCTGCTATGTACTGCCCCCCTCCTGCTATGTGCTGCCTCTCTCCTGCTATGTGCTGCCCCCTCCTGCTATGTGCTGCCTCCCTCCTGTTATGCGCTGCCCCATTCTGTTATGCATGGTACCCCTCATCCCTATCCTGGTATGCATGGCACCCCTCATCCCTATCCTGGTATGCATGGCACCCCTCATCCCTATCCTGGTATGCATGGCACCCCTCATCCCTATCCTGGTATGCATGGTACCCCTCATCTGTATCCTGTTATGTATGGTACCCTGCATCCCTATCCTGGTATGCATGGCACCCCTCATCCTCAATCCTGGTATGCATGGCACCCCTCACCCCCAATCCTAGTATGCATGGCACCCCTCATCCCCAATCCTGGTATGCATGGCACCCCTCATCCCCAATCCCGGTATGCATGGCACCCCTCATCCCCAATCCTGGTATGCATGGCACCTTTTGTCCCAATCCTGGTATGCATGGCGCCCCTCATCCTGGTATGCATGGCACCCCTCATCACCAATCCTGGTATGCATGACACCCTTTATCCCAATCCTGGTATGCATGACACCCTTTATCCCAATCCTGGTATGCATGGCACCCCTCATACCCATTCCTGGTATGCATGGCCCCCTCAGCCGTATCCTAGTATGCATGGGCCCTTCATTCACATCCTGGTATGAATGGCACTCCTCATCCCAATCCTGGTATGCATGGTACCTCATCCCTCATCCCTATCCTGGTATGTATGGTACCCCTCATCCTGGTATGCATGGCACCCCATCCTTCATCCTGGTATGCATGGTACCCCTCATCCCTATCCTGGTACATATGGCACCCCATCCCTCATCCTGGTATGCATGGTACCACTCATCCCTATCCTGGTATGCATGGCCCCCCATTCGAATCCTGGTATGCATGCCCCCACCCCACATCACTATACTGGTATGCATGTTACACCCTTATCCCAATCCTGGTATGCATGGCACCCTTCACCCTCAATCCTGATATGCATGGCACCCCTCACCCCCAATCCTGGTATGCATGGCACCCCTCATCTCCAATCCTGGTATGCATGGCACCCTTTATCCCAATCCTGGTATGCATGGCACCCCTCATCCCCAATCCTTGTATGCATTGCACCCCTCTTCCCTATGCTGGCATGCATGGCCCCTCATAACTATCCTGGTATGCACGGCACCCCATAATTCATCCTGGTATGCATGGTCCCCTCACCCCCAATCCTGGTATGCATGGTACCCCCTCATCCTTATCCTGGTATGCATGGCATTCCATCCCTCATCCTGGTATGCTTGGTCCCCTCACCCCACAATCCTGGCATGCATGGTACCCCATCCCTCATCCTGGTATACATGGTCCCCTCACCCCCCAATCCTGGTATGTATGGCACCCCTTACCCCCCAATACTGTTAAGCATGGTCCCCTCACCCCCCAATCCGGTATGCATGGTATGTATGGCACCCCTCTTCCCTATTACGCTGGACACATACAAAAAAATAAACACTTATACTCACCTTTCTTCCCTGTGCTCCAGCACTGCACTCTGTTCTGCCGGAGGCCGGGGGAGGAGTGTGGCGCCGGAGAACGCGCGTGCCCATACTGCGCTGTCTGGCGCCATTTTGCTGAAGATATACTGCAAATGTGTCTTCAGTATAATGGCGCCGGATAGAGCTATGCTCATGCGCCGATTCTGACGCCTCACTCCTGCTCCTGTCTTCGGCCAGAGGAGAGGTGCCGTGGCAACACTCCTCCCTGTCAGGTAAGTATGTAAGCATGGTGCCGGAGATCGCGGTATGCGTTCAGTGTCTACGCATACCACGATATCCGGCACCATACATTCCTCTTACCTGCAATGGCTCCATACGTTCTTCTGTCTGGAGCCAGACTGCGCAGGCGTGTCACGCTTGCGCAGTCTATAAAGGCTTCAGACAGAGGGACGCTTGTACGATTATATGTATGTGTGTGTATATGTGTATATACAGTACAGACCAAAAGTTTGGACACACCTTCTCATTTAAAGATTTTTCAGTATTTTCATTACTATGAAAATTGTACATTCACACTGAAGGCATCAAAACTATGAATTAACACTTGTAGAATTATATACTTAACAAAAAAGTGTGAAACAACTGAAAATATGTCTTATATTCTAGGTTCTTCAAAGTAGCCACCTTTTGCTTTGATGACTGCTTTGCACACTCTTGGCATTCTCTTGATGAGCTTCAAGAGGTAGTCACCGGAAATGGTCTTCCAACAATCTTGAAGGAGTTCCCAGAGATGCTTAGCACTTGTTGGCCCTTTTGCCTTCACTCTGCGGTCCAGCTCACCCCAAATCATCTCGATTGGGTTCAGGTCTGGTGACTGTGGAGGCCAGGTCATCTGGCGTAGCACCCCATCACTCTCCTTCTTGGTCAAATAGCCCTTACACAGCCTGGAGGTGTGTTTGGGGTCATTATCCTTTTGAAAAATAAATGATGGTCCAACTAAACGCAAACCGGATGGATTAGCATACCACTACAAGACTCTATGGTAGCCATGCTGGTTCAGTATGCCTTCAATTTTGAATAAATCCCCAACAGTGTCACCAGCAAAGCACCCCCACACCATCACACCTCCTCCTCCATGCTTCACGGTGGGAATCAGGCATGTAGAGTCCATCCGTTCACCTTTTCTGCGTCGCACAAAGACACGGTGGTTGGAACCAAAGATCTCAAATTTGGACTCATCAGACCAAAGCACAGATTTCCACTGGTCTCATGTCCATTCCTTGTGTTCTTTAGCCCAAACAAGTCTCTTCTGCTTGTTGCCTGTCCTTAGCAGTGGTTTCCTAGCAGCTATTTTAACATGAAGGCCTGCTGCGCAAAGTCTCCTCTTAACAGTTGTTGAAGAGATGTGTCTGCTGCTAGAACTCTGTGTGGCATTGACCTGGTCTCTAATCTGAGCTGCTGTTAACCTGCGATTTCTGAGGGTGGTGACTCGGATAAACTTATCCACAAAAGCAGAGGTGACTCTTGGTCTTCCTTTCCTGGGGCGGTCCTCATGTGAGCCAGTTTCTTTGTAGCGCTTGATGGTTTTTTCAACTGCACTTGGGGACACTTTCAAAGTTTTCCCAATTTTTCGGACTGACTGACCTTCATTTCTTAAAGTAATGATGGCCACTTGTTTTTCTTTACTTAGCTGCTTTTTTCTTGCCATAATACAAATTCTATCAGTCTATTCAGTTGGACTACCAGCTGTGTATCCACCAGACTTCTGCACAACACAACAGATGGTCCCAACCCCATTTATAAAGCAAGAAATCCCACTTATTAAACCTGACAGGGCACACCTGTGAAGTGAAAACCATTTCCGGTGACTACCTCTTGAAGCTCATCAAGAGAATGCCAAGAGTGTGCAAAGCAGTCATCAAAACAAAAGGTGGCTACTTTGAAGAACCTAGAATATTAGACATATTTTCAGTTGTTTCACACTTTTTTGTTAAGTATATAATTCCACATGTGTTAATTCATAGTTTTGATGCCTTCAGTGTGAATGTACTATTATCAAAGTCATGAAAATACAGAAAAATCTTTAAATGAGAAGGTGTGTCCAAACTTTTCGTCTGTACTGTATATACTGTATATATACATATATATACTTATATTCAGTTTTTGTAATCAGAATCGTGATCCTAGTTTCATATTTTAATCAAGCACAACATTATCAGATTTTTTTAATAGCAATGTTATACAATTGCTTGTATAAACGATAACCTATTCCTGTATTCAACTGTATTTCATAATTAATAGATAATTACATATTTTTGCACACTGGGTCAGAGTCTTTGGTCTTGTATGTTGATACTTTTATGCCTAAAAATGACAAAAGTTTTCTATGAGTGCACTTCATTGGCTAACAAGAAAAATCATATTTGGAGCACTTCACTGGCTAACCAGAAAAAATGATATTTGCAGCTTTCAGAGCAAAGAGGCTCCTTCTTCAGGCAGGTTTATGAATGAGTTAAGAGCACAACAAACGAGATGATACAAAAGTACATTTGTTCTTGGGGTGGATCAGGGGTGATATCTGCTAAAGATAAGCCAAGGTTATAAATTTAAGGGTTTTGTTAAATATGGAGAGGTGGTGGGAGTGATGGCTTAATGATCTGGAGTCAGTCTAGTGGAGGTGTGAAGTGTCCATGTGGTGGGTCATAAATCCAGATGTTAGACTAAATCCTTCTCACCTGAACATCCTTAACAGCTTGAACTCTTGTCTCATTTTTCTCACTTTTGTTCTTAAAATGACCCTTTAGTATTGAAACTTGTAAATCTGTAATTTTGTGCCCTGTCCAGAGAAATGTTTTGGTGCAGATTTGAAATAGTATTTTTAATGCCTTTTTTTTAAATAAAACTGAAAAGATTTGATTATACACTTAACAACGCAATTGCATTTTTTTTTGCATGCAGATTTTTCAGGCTCACATAGAAACTTAGTCATTGAAAAAGTGCACCAAAAAGGACATTTCAATAGCTTATTTATATGCACAGGGGCAGGAGTTTTCAAGAAATCACATCCACTTTGCTTGGACAGTTAGGCTATTTTCACAAGTAACATAAATGCTGCATTTTCCAGCTGCTTTTTTCTAGTGCAGAAAATCTGCTGCGTTTAACTGTTAAAGCAAATCGGATGTCATTTCAAGAAAACTCCTGCGATCGATGCATCTAAAGATGCTGTTTAACTGTGCAGCTTTGGTTTTTTTTTCTCTATAGGCTTCTTTGAGATGCCAGAAAAAACTCTCAAAAAACACATGTAAAAAAACACAGTTGCTTTTTTAAGTGCAAAATCAACGTTTTTCTGTACTATAAAAACACATTAAAATACATTAAAACACCAAAACTGCATCAAATAAAGAAAAAACATAAAAATAATGCAGCAAAGATGCAATAGCTAGAGAAGATTGCTACTGCATAGTTTGGTACAGACACCTGCAGAAAATATGGAGATAAAAATCAGCAGAAAAAATGCAGCATTTACACTACTGCTGTAATCACTTTCCGCGGGCCCACCAATGATTCTCTGCTGCTTCTGGTGTCTGGCATTGACTGTGGCGCTGAGATGTGAGTTCAGCGACACCGAGTGGGGCGTACCCTCTACACTGGCAGACCCACAAAGCTCAATTATTTACTTCCGTGCTGTTGATAAGATGACAGCACCGCAAACAATGCCAGACACTGGAAACAGTGGTGCAAACTCACTGCATAGAGCTTGATTTTTTATTTTTAAACCAAACTGCGCTGTGCGTTGGGATTTCAGAGAAAGTATACTTAAAGATCTGGTCGGATAGCCAATGAGAAGACTAGCCTGCTCTCTCCATTACTGCTGCATGCGATTGACACGTCTCTTGCACACATGTAGGAACAGTGGGCTGGGAGCAGTGCTGGGGAGGATTCAAAAGCAGGAGACTATATCATGAAAAAGCAAGGAAAATTAGGCTCCTCAGGGATGTCTTTTACATACTATATATAAATACTTGCATGATCAATGTCAATGATTTATTCTTTACACTCGGACAGGGAACATTCTTTACAACTGGGAAAAAGGTGAGTTAGATGTGAAAGCAGGACTGAATCTATCAATTCTGCTGTTTGATGCTAAAATGTATATGGTGGGGCTCCCCTCCCTGCAATGCAACAGAAACCTGCAGAGGATAAACGGAATTCCTTCATTGTTTTTTGTGTTTTGCTTTTAAGGTATTCATCATATGGAAAAATATAGTGGTTTGCGAAAGTATTTACCCCCTTGGCATCTTTTGTGTTTTGCTACCTCACAACTTGGAATGTTGCTGTTTTTTTTAAGGTTTGCATCAGTTCATGTAAAGAACATGCCTACAACTGTGAATATTTGGTTTTCTTTTTATTGTGAAGCAAACAATAAATAGGACAAAATAACTGAAAATGTCTGTGTGCATAACTATTCACCCCTCTAAAGTCAGTACTTTGTAGAGCCTCCTTTTGCGGCAATTACAGCTGTGAGTCGATTTGGATAAGTCTCTATGAACTTTCCAAATCTTGCCACTGGGATTTTTGCCCTTTCCTCAAGGCAAAACTGCTCCAGCTCCTTCAAGTTAGGCCTCCTTCACATGTCCTGGTGATTCCTGTACAGGAAAAAACAGTGCTGATAAGATCCGGGGTCCGAGTCATGCCATCCATATGTCTGTATGTGACATCCATGTGGCATACTTGTGACATTCGTGTGTCCGTGTGACACATCCACGTGCTGTCCGTGTGATACGTACCGGTGCCTAGGAAAAGCATTACAGTTTGTGCTGATCCCAGGTGCCAGCTTGCTGAGACAGCTCTCATCATTGTTCCCTGCTCCTGCTGAGATCAGCGCGAGCAGGAGACAATGCTGGGAGTTGTATTTAGCACACCCTGTGTACATGCTGTGTAAAATGAAGAATGAAATTAAATAAATGGCTATTAATAACAGCCCACAGCTGTTTGATTAGCGTTTACTAGCTAGATTACAGGAGGGCCCCAGAAAAAAATTGACGTAGGGTCCCCATATAAAATCTAACCAGCAAAGGCTAAACAGACAGCTGTGGGCTGATATTAATAGCCAGGGAAGGGGCTATCTCATTGAGTTCACCACAGTTCATTGTCCCGACTCACAGTGAAGTGAGCCTGGGAAAGCATCTTCAGTGACTGGCGGTACCCTCTATGAGATCACCGCTAGTCACTAAAGCTTCACTCGCAGCAGCTCATTGTCCCATGGTTTGCAGCCTGGACTGTAGCATCATGCCTACGTTCAGGTTCTAAACCAAATATTGCAGAGATGGATTACGGCGTGGGTAGGACCATTAGTCCTCTGTTCTGGTGACTTATTCAATTCACACGGCCGGCACCTAGCACACACCTCTCTTACAACTTCTTCTCAGCCTGGTGTTTACACGAACCGGTGTAACCATCGATAAGTCTTCTCAGGCCCAAAGTGTGCACCAAGTACATGAGACTCTCGTGCAATGTCTGGAGCCACTGAGGCTGGGATTACCACCTGCCAACAGTAAATCCAGCGATAAAGTACCCCTTTTGCTATGGCCAATCGGTCCCACTGCCTTAGCAGTGTCTGCCCTTCTACGCCTAGCTCTCACCTTTCAATCAGGCCAGGACTTTTGACTCAGCCATTTTTTTTACTCGCTACAGCACGGAGTCTGGACCTGTAGATCGGCCCACTCCTAACGAGTCTTTCCCAACAATGTGGCGACCCGTGTCCCACCTCACTTGCACGTGCCACGTCTATGAACACAGGTAATCGCCTTAGATTGGGGATCTCAGAATCCTCGAGATCTTCATCCACCACATGCTTGGGTGTGCCTCGAGACACTCATGACAATGCCTCGGCATAGGAGTTCTCTTTGCCAGAACGAAACCGAATCCGGTAATTGAACTTGGACATCCGCGCCACCCACCTCTGCTCCAAGACTCCCAGTTTGGCATTCTCTAAGTGCGCCAGCGGATTATTGATACGGACTCGAAGTTGTAATCACCCAAGCAATACTCCATCAACCGCTGAAACGTTCCTGGGGCATTAGTCAGTCCGAAGGGCATTCGGATAAACTCGTACAGATCCATCGGTAAGATGAATGCTGTCTTCTGCCGATCTCGAGCCGCCATGGGCACCTGCCAGTAGCCACTGGCCATGTCAAGCATGGAGAAGTACTTTGCCTTTCCCAGGGCAGACAGGGATTCCTCGATTCTTGGTAACGGGTAGGAGTCACGTACAGTGTATGCATTTAGCTTGCGGTAATCAACACAAAATCATATGGACCCATCCTTCTTCCGTACCAACACGGTCAGTGCGGCCCAAGGACTCTGACTCGGGCGAATCATCCCATTATCTAGCATTTGCGCTATCATGCCCTTGACCTCTTGGTAAAGATTCGGTGGGATCTGGCGATATCTCTCCTGAATTGGGGGAGATGTGGGGGGGTGTTTCCCGTGGATATCTTGTGTTCCACTGCCTTCGTGCAACCAAAGTCTTCATCACCCCTGGAGAAAGCAGCCTGATACTCCCACAGTGTAGCCTCCAGTCTGTGCCTGGAGAGGGTCTGATCTCGGCCCTCTCATATCAGCTACCTGCAGGTTACTCCACTGCAGAGCGGGCTTCACTTCTAAAGTCTGTGCTACTGCCTCTTTCTGTATTTCAGAATAAGTGACACCACAATTCACTCCTTAGCACCTCACTCCTTATCCCCTCGATGAACTGATCCCGAAGAATGCTGTCGACATCGGCCTCAGCACCCACAGTCACTGGCGACTTCTTTTTGAACTCCTGATGAAGTTTCTCCAACACTATAGCATACTGAATCAGGCTTTCTCCGTCTCTCTGGGTCCGGGCGAAAAACTGTACTCGCAGTTGCCCTGCTGCCGCCACATGATCAAATGCTTTTTCCAATATCCGAATGATATCATCGACCGTCTTCCAGTTATCTTCGGATTTCAACAAGACAACTTTGTGGGCGTCCCCCTCCAGAGTATTCAGCGCAACTTCTGACTATAGTCGGGGGCTAACACCGTGCATGGCAATGGCGTTCTTCAACCTGCCTACCCAATCACTGAACAACAAGTTGTATCCATCAAACTTGGCCAGCAGTGCTCCTGTGGTGGAACAACCCACTAACTGATCTCCACCGGACACAATGGGGGAAGGGGGTTGACTAGCTACAGAAGGCATGGCAGTGCCTCCTGCTCTGCTGGTACCATCCACAGCGAGCACAGTATCCTGCCGACTACGCCAAAATGTAACGACCATAATGCCAGTCATACATGTGTGAGGATGAGATATGGTGCTGCTATAAATAACTCCGACCACGATATGGTACCAAACAAACGTCTTTTTATAACTTGCAATAAATAACAGTATTTCACTTCCAAACAAAGTATGGGCCACAACAGCAAAAAAAACACAAGATACAATTTATGCAGCCTGAGAGATCCCAAGTGCCTGCTTCATGGACAGTAGAAGGAACTATACCCAGACTGTACCACTCCCACCCTTATCCGGTACAGGGCCTACCCGCAGTTCTACCGTGACCGTGACACGTGGTCCTCTCAGGAATACAATCTTACACCCTCCTTCCTCTTAATTACAAAAGATTCCAGGTACCCTGTTTTCCCCTTGATATACTGTATATATTTACACGATTAATCACTTGTATCAACACAACATTTACACAGTACACTGTCCTCTTTGCGAGCGCTCAGAGCGGACGCCCTGACAGAATATCCTCAAACAGAAAACTGAACTTGTTATTCTGACGTCCGGCCACAAGATTTAATCAGCTTCCTAGGTCACTGAATTCTCTGGTACAGGTGTAGGTGGAGATTCAGATTAGTCCCATTAATATTTTGTTATGCTCACGCCTGGACTGTTTGGCTTGAGCATGGTTAGTGGTCCCACTGGGCCACGAACTGAGGAGTGCATGTAGGGGCGTGACTAGGCACCTTGCCAGATCTGACCACATACGCACGGTGGCTTAATCGACTCCGTATTCGGAGGAGGGACGTGGGAGGTGGCCCAGGTGCTACTCCAGGTCAGACCCTGGTCACAGCTGTTGACCCACACCGGGGAATGCAGGAACGGGCAGGCATGGCTGGTATGCACACAGGCGGGTAGTGGCAGGCACGGCTGGTATGCAGACAGGCAGGTACTGGCAGGCACGGCTGGTATGTAGACAGGCGGGTACTGGCAGATAGGTAAACAGGCTGGATAGGGACCAGTACAGACTGGAATACAGGAGCAGAGCAGCAGGTGCGAAGGGCAAGCGGAACGGAGCAGAGCCGCAAGTGCGGAGGGCAAGCGGAGCAGAGCAGAGCCGCAGGTGCGGAGGGCAAGCAGAGCGGAGCAGATCCGCAGGTGCGGAGGGCAAGCGGAGCGGAGCAGAGCCGCAGGTGCGGAGGGCAAGCGGAGTGGAGCAGAGCCGCAGGTGTAGAGAGCTAGCAGAACAGAGCTGCAGGTGCAGAGAGCAAACAGAGCAGAGCAGATCCGCAGGTGCAGAGAGCAAGTGGAGCAGAGCAGAGCCGCAAGTGCAGAGAGCAAGCGGAGCAGATAGAGCTGCAGGTGCAGAGAGCAAGCGGAGCAGAGCAGAGATGCAGGAGCGGACAGACAGGACAGGCACAGGGAAACACGGGAAGATAACTAGACCACAGGAGGTAGATACGGAAACAGGGAAACTGGACAAGCAGAACCAGATACACACAAGGTACTTGCTAAGAAGTAGCGAGTGGACACAAAACTCACAAACAGAAGTACAGAGACAATGGGTAGGAGTTAGGTAGTGGTTGAGACACTGCAGGAAAAGGAAGGATCGGACATAGAGGTAACGGGCTAGGACACAGTTCAGACAGGAACTGACACAGGAAAGAGATACAGGAATGAGCCTGGGCATTCAGCCCCCAGGGTGGCGGAAATGGACTAGAAGTCACAGATACAGGTAACGGGCCAGGGTACTCAGCCCCCAGGGTGGCAAAAACAGACAAGGTTCAGGACAGGACCTGGCAACTAACAGTTGCACAGAACACACTGAAAAAAAGTGTTGCTCAGGCCCCTCCCACTGGATGGAGGAGGTTTAAGTATCCAGTGACTCACAGCAATAGGCTGGGGAAGCATTAGGACTGAGCACACTGTAACTTTAAGAATCAGGAAATGCCAGCGCCGCCGCCCTAAGCCAACAGACAAGAGGCAAGCACACAGCAAGTAGAGAAGCATAGTGCACAGCCTGGACTGGTAGGTAATTTGGCGGTCTTGCATGGTAGGAGATGGCAAGCCATGCCAGCACGCCGCCAGGGATGTTACATATTTCACAGTGCTCTCCTATGGCATTCACATCCACCAGAGTTTAGAAATACTGGAGCTCACACAGCCTCCATCAGTCCATCTGTAATCTCAGTAACAGGAATGCTCTTTGAGATGCTGTGAATCCTATCTAACTCTCCCTACCTATCTAAACAGTAGGTGACCGGTCACACATCAAAGTTTACTCATGGAGCCGCTTTCACTGGATCACACCGTCCAATTTGGATAACTTCAGGCTCCCAAATCTCCTTTGTGTCTCAGGCAGCACGTCTCCACACAAAATCACCTCAGGAAAACGACCATTATTTTTCCTTCCCGTTTTCAGTGTTTTCTTCTCTTGTACATTGGTGACCTCTAGTGGCCGAATTAAATTACTGCGGCATCATATCTTATAACAGAAAACATTAACATACTACATAATGTCCTACTCCAAGAGGTAGTAATTAGAGATGTAATAACCGCATTAAAAAAAGTCTAGATATTCATCTAATGCCAAGCTTCTTATTAATTATTTAATCAATCTGAGAAAGGTTGAACTTGATGAATGATTTTTCAACCTAAGTAATCTTTAACCAAACACCCCCAAAATTCTCGCATGTAATGATTTACTATATATATTGTAAATTTAGATATATATCTACTCTATGACTGTATTATGGAAGACCCAATTATATTCTTGTTGTCTTTCTATAGGATGAAGACCTTTTTTGCGCCTATTATATAAGCTAAAAGATATATGTTCTTACCGTGTTAGCCAGTAGATAGAAAAATATTATGATTTGAGAGTCCTCAGTGGTTGCTACTAGTGTTGAGCGAACATGCTCGACACTGCTTGGTACTTGCCTGAGTATCACGCTACTCGGGATGTTCGGCGAGCACCGAGCATTTCCGGGTTACTCGGGCGGGAGCTCGGGTCTCCGCCCTGCACGTTTGGCACTCTTTACAGAGCCAATGAACATGCAGTGATTGCCAGCCAGTCACTGTAATGCCGCAGCCATGTTGGTTGTGGGCATTATATTGATTGGCTGGCTGCACAGCTTCACCTCAAGTATTTGAAACCGGGCGCTGCCATCTTGGACACAGACGGCTGGGATCAGACAGTGTAGGGACAGCGCTGCTGATTTAGGGAGAGATATATACTGCTAAATAGTTAGTGCACGGGGCCGTGGCCAAGATGAAAATGTGCCACAACCAACAGCCACATCTTCTCGCTCCCACTTCTTGACCGAATTACTATGGAAGCACAGAACAACACCAGTATTGCGAACTGATCAGTGTGAACAGGTTATTAATTGGATAGCAGATAATACTTCCAGTTACCTGGGCACCACCACCTCCGGTCTGTCTTCCACACAGTCAAATCTTAGTAGCCGTGAGTCTCGACCGCATACTCCTCCTCACCCTAATGCTCCTTCCTCCCACCATGCCGAGTGTCGTCAGACAGCAACTGATCCCACACTTGGACACTCTGAAGAGCTGTTCACTGGTCCATTTCCAGATTTGTGCCCCTCGCCTGCTCCGCTTGAAGTGGTGGAAGAGGAGATCCCATGTAGCGATGCCCAAATATTTGAACAGTCACAGCCACAGGAAGTCGACGCTGGCAATTTGTCACAAGCGGTGGACGATGACGAGACACAATTGCCACAAAGTGAGGAGGAGGATCGTGGTGTGCAAGTGGAAGAGGAGGAGGTGGTGGATTATCTAGTAACTGACCCAACGAGGCAGCAGGACATGCAGAGCGAGGCCAGCAGCACACAGGGTGAGGGAGGCAGAGTACCCCAACAGGCAGGAAGAAGCAGTGTAGTGGCCGCACACAGAAGGCAGGCAACAGTTCCCCGTAACACCAACACGAGGGACGTTGCCAGTACAATCTGTAGGTCTTCCAGAGTCTGGAATTTTTTTAAAGACTCCGCTGATAACCCCAAAAAGGCCATTTGTACCACCTGCCATGCCAGCATCAGCAGGGTTGCAAAACTAGCAGCCTGACCACCACCAGCATGATCAGGCATATGTCAGCAAAGCACCCGACTTTGTGGGGCGAATCCCAGGGTCCACGACCATTGTCAGCGGGTGTCACCACTGCTTCTTCCACTGTTGTGCCTGCAATAGAACCCCCTGTTGTGTGTGCAAGGCAATCCCCTGTCCATACTGCATGCAAAGATGCCCCCTCCTCTCAATATTCACTTGTTATGGTAGTTTCTCAAGAAACAGCATCAACGTCCACGTCCACATCCCACCGCAGCGTTCAATTGTCCATATCCCAGACCTTTGAATGAAAGCGGAAATTCGCATCTGCCGTGCCCTCAACAACGCAGTTACTGGGAGAGTCCACCTGACAACAGACACGTGGACAAGTGCTTGTGGCCAGGGACGGTAGATCTCCCTGACGGCACACTGGCTAAACATAGTGGAAGCCGGGACCCAGTCGGACATTGGGACGGAACACATCCTCCCCACACCGAGGATTGTGGGCCCTATGTCAGTCAGAGTTGCCCCCACAGTGTACAGCTTCTGCGCATCATCCTCCTCCTCCTCCTCATGTTCAGCCTCCATCTCAGATATCACCACATCAGTTACAAGCTGGAAGCACTGCAGTACTGCCTCCGCCAAGCGGCAACAGGCTGTGCTGAAACTCATAAGCTTAGGTGAGAAACCTCACACTGCTTGTGAGTTGTGGACAGCTGTGACAGAGCAGGCAGATCTGTGGCTGACACCGCTGAACCTACATCCAGGCATGGTCGTGTGTGACAATGGCCGTAACCTGGAGGCGGCTCTGAGGCGAGGCGAGATCACACACGTACCATGCCTGGCTCATGTGCTTAACCTCGTAGTTCAGCGGTTTCTTAAATCATACCCCGAGTTGCCAGATCTGCTCGTCAAAGTACGCCACCTATCAGCTCGTTTTCACAAGTCGGCAACAGCTTCCGCCGCCCTTGCTGTGTTGCAGCAGCGTTTGCAGCTTCCATCACACCGACTGATGTGTGATGTCCCCACACTTTGGAACTCTACCCTCCACATGTTGCAAAGGATTTGTGAGCAGAAGAGAGCAGTTGTGGAGTACCAGCTGCAACGAGGCCGTCGATATTCAGGTCAGACTCCACACATAAGACCTCAGGAGTGGACCTGGATGTCTGACATATGTACCATCTTGACAAACTTTGAGGAGTCCACCAAGATGGTGAGTGGCGATGACGCCATCATTAGCGTCAGCATTCCACTTGTCTGTCTTTTGCAACGCTCTCTGCAGAGAATTAAAGAGGAGGCATTGCAGCCAGAGTATGATGAGATGGATCAAGAAGCCGTAGCGGTCGATTACACACAGCCCAGCCTCATCTCATCCCAACGTGAATTGGGGGACAATGAGGGAGAGGAGGAGGAGGAGGAAGAACAGGAGCTTGTATCATGCGCTGTAGATGGTAGTACCTGTACAACTGTCATACCGTCGGTTCAGCGTGGGTGGCCTGAGGACAGGGGGGAGGAGGAGGAGGAGGAGAGCATGGTCAGTCGTCATCTTGGTGAGGACACGGAAGTCTTGCCCGTTACCAGTCTGGCATGCATGGCTGACTCTATGTTACGCTGCCTTAACCGTGACCCTCGCGTTGTCAAAATGTTGGGTAACAGTCATTACTGGTTGGTGACACTTTTAGACCCCCACTACAAGGAGAACTTTCACTCTCTTATTCCTGAGGTGGAGAGGTCTACAAAAATGGGGCAGTACCAGAAGGCCCTTGCAGCAGAACTCTTAAAAAAATTCCCATCTGAACACGCTAGCGGCAGAGGTCACAGTTCGTTGCCCAACCAAGGCGTACATGCGAGAGAGACGCAACTCCAATCCAGCAGAGGCAGGGGAACACTGTCAACGTTCTGGGACAGTTTTCTCAGACCCTCCCTTCGGACAGACCCTGAGGCGCGGGGTACTCTCACAAGGAGTGGAAAGTTTCAAAAGATGGTGAGGGAGTACCTTGCTGACCGTACCAGCGTCCTCCGTGATTCCTCTGTGCCTTTTAATTATTGGGTATCCAAGCTGGACACTTGGAATGAACTCGCTCTGTACGCCTTGGAGGTCCTGGCCTGCCCTGCCGCTAGCGTGTTATCGGAGCGTGTTTTTAGTGCCGCTGAGGGAATTATAACTGATAAGCGCACTCGCCTGTCAACTGACAATGCTGACAAGATGACTGTTATCAAAATGAACAAGGGCTATATTGGGCCAGACTTCTCATCACCACCAAATGACAGCAGAGTAACATAAAGTCAAATCCACTGTTTTATTTCGGGAGGTGTATTCACATGCACCGCTTCACACCCACACATGGGTATACCCTTCCTCATTTCGGCTGTTTTATGTTCTTCTCCTTATCCTCAGCCTCCACCACCACTATACCATCAGGGTGACCATGGTATTATTGAAAGTTCCTTATTTTCCGTCCTTATTTTTGCCATCTTTTGCTTGGAAGGCATAGGCAAAGACTATGGGAGACCCACTCCCCAATAATGGGAATAATGTTTGTAATATGCTGTACTGCATGGCTCTTTTAAGAGGCATTGCAAGTTCCTCCGTCCTAATTTTTGGCAGCTTTTGCTTGGAAGGCATAGGCAAAGACTATGGGACACCCACTCCCGAATAATGGGAATAATGTTTGTAATATGCTGTACTGCATGGCTCTTGTAAGGGGCATTGCAAGTTCCTCCGTCCTAATTTTTGGCAGCTTTTGCTTGGAAGGCATAGGCAAAGACTATGGGAGACCAACTCCACAATAATGGGAATAATGTTTGTAATATGCTGTACTGTATGGCTCTTGCAAGGGGCATTAAAACCGTCTTGTTAAGCTACTGGGACCTCCACGTCTCTTCCGAGGGGCATTAAAACCGTCTTGTTAAGCTACTGTGACCTCCACGTCTTTTCCAAGGGGCATTAAAACCATCTTGTTAAGCTACTGTGACGTCCACCACTTTTCCAAGAGGCATTAAAACCGTCTTGTTAAGCTACTGGGACCTCCGCGTCTCTTCCGAGGGGCATTAAAACCGTCTTGTTAAGCTACTGTGACCTCCACGTCTCTTCCGAGGGGCATTAAAACCGTCTTGTTAAGCTACTGCGACCTCCACGTATCTTCTGAGGGGCATTAAAACTGTCTTGTTAAGCTACTGTGACCTCCACCACTTTTCCAAGGGGCATTAAAACCGTCTTATTAAGCTACTGGGACCTCCACCACTTTTCCAAGGGGCATTAAAACTGTCTTGTTAAGCTACTGGGACCTCCACCACTTTTCCAAGGGGCATTAAAACCGTCTTGTTAAGCTACTGTGACCTCCACCACTTTTCCAAGGGGCATTAAAACCGTCTTGTTAAGCTACTGCGACCTCCACGTCTCTTCCAAGGGGCATTAAAACCGTCTTGTTAAACCATTCTGAACTCCACAGCTCTTCCAAGGGGCATTGAAATGTTGTTTTTAATTAACTCTAACCTCTATGACTCTTCCAACGGGCATTGCATTTCCTCCTAATTTTTGTCAGCTTTTGCTTTTCAATGCATAGGCGAACACTAAGGGAGACCCACTCCCCTATAATGGGTTGAAGGTTTTTAGTATGCTGTAATCCACGTCTGTTTCAAGGGCCATTGCAGTTTCTCATAATTTTTGGAAAGCCTTCCATTTACTGCTTAGGCCAACAGTGCACAGGAGACCCAGTTGCTATAAATGGAAAAAACGGTTTAGTTAAGGCCCTCTGACCTCCATATCACTTCCAAGGGACATTGGAGTGCCTCCAAATTTTTGGTAGGCACTGCACTCACTGCATGCCCTATAACTGTGTAGCCGAACCTCTCCTTTTGGTACAGAAACATATCCTACTAGACATGTGTGGTTGACTGGCCTGATAATGATGTGAATGGTCCCTGTTCCTCCTGCTCTTTCTCCTTTGCCACCACCTCATCCATCATTCATCACCTGAAGCTTTGTTTTAACGGGAGTCATAGAACTGGGATAGTGTGAAGGCGTGAGATGGACCATCCCTGGCCACATTCACTTTTCCACGTGTTTGTGGTTAGGCTGTCCTTCAAATAGGGGCGGCTGGGTACCGTTTATGGACACCCGGCCGCCCCCAGGCGGCTGGGGACCGTGTGTGGACACCCGGCCGCGGGGAGGCTGGGGACCGAGTATGGACACCCGGCCGCCCCCTGGCGGCTGGGGACCGAGCGTGGACACCCGGCCGCCGGGCGGCTGGGGACTAAGTATGGATACCAGGCCGCCAACGCAGCCATGACGTGGTGGCCAGATTCCGCCTACACATGCCTAAAAGGCCCAGTTTCAAGTGCAAGCTAGCTAGCAGTATGGTATTGCAGCCTGGGGGTGGGTGGGTGGCAGCTTGCACACTTACGCTTGCATTCCAAGAAAACAAAGCAGATGCTAACTTCTATCATCATCATGCTCCTCACCTTGGCACTCTCAACTCCCCTGATGGAGAAGCCAGGGCCCACCCGAGGAGTCTGGTTCTCTGGTGGGCTCGTCCAATGCTGCCCTAAAGCAGGCCGGGCTAAGAAAAGTGTGTGGGGGGAATTTGACAGGAGAAATAGGGGCGGCTGGGGACCGTGTGTGGACACCCAGCCGCGGGGTGGCTGGGGACCGAGTATGGACACCCGGCCGCCCCCTGGCGACAGGGGACTGAGTGTGGACACCCGGCCGCCGGGCGGCTGGGGACTGAGTATGGATACCAGGCCGCCTACGCAGCCATGACGTGGTGGCCAGATTCCGCCTCCAGATGCCTAAAAGGCCCAATTTCAAGTGCAAGCAAGCTAGCAGTATGGTATTGCAGCCTGGGGGTGGGTGGGTGGCAGGTTGCACACTTACGCTTGCATTCCAAGAAAACAAAGCAGATGCTAACTTCTATCATCATCATGCTCCTCCCCTTGGCACTCTCAACCTCCCCTGATGGAGAAGCCAGGGCCCACTGGAGGAGTCTGGTTCTTTGGTGGGCTCGTCCAATGCTGCTTTAAAGCAGGCCAGGCTAAGAAAAGTGTGGGGGAAGTTCAGCGGAGAAATAGGGGTGGCTGGGGACCGTTTATGGACACCTGGCTGCCCCCAGGCGGCTGGGGACCGTGTGTGGACACCCGGCCGCCGGGCGGCTGGGGACTGAGTATGGATACCAGGCCGCCGACGCAGCCATGACATGGTGGCCGGCGTCTGCCTCCACATGCCTAAGCAAGCTAGCAGTGTGCTATTGCAGCCTGGGGGTGGGTGGCAGGCTGCATACTTGCGCTTGCATTGCAAGGAATGGGAGAGGTACAATTGAACACTCTGATGGGCACACTTTTAGGCAGTGACCTGGGAGTCAGAGATGCTTCCAGGGGTCTTCCCCATGCTGTTCCCATGTCTTTTCAGCACTGTATGCATGTGTCACACAGCACATGGCCAGATAAGGTTGTAAAATGTTAAAATGACATTTCCTGGTGAATGCATTTGTCACGGTTGAAAGCAATACAAAAGTGCAAAAACTAATAAAAAATGCTACTTGTGAACATAGCCCAAAGTGTGGAGGAGTATTTTTGTTTTTAGTTATTTATTTTACCTTATACACAAGTCTTTTTCTCTGGAAAGGAAGTTACTTAACATATTTCACAGGAAAGCACTTTCAGTTTCGTCTTTGAACATTTTCTTGTGACCCTGTAAAAGTGGCTTAATACCTCTGACCACATTGTTGACAGCAGCGACCTGGGGGTAAGAAATGCTTACTGGGGCGATGCCCATGCTGTCCCCATGTCTTTTGAGCACTGTCACTATCGTTTTGGGCACTTTTTAGGCTTTCTACAGACTGCCGGCGGTGCCGGCGCAAAAATGCTCGGGTCTCCCATAGACTAACATTGGGCTCGTTGCTCGGGTCGAGCACCCGAGCATCACGGCAAGCTCGGCCCGAGCTTCGAGCACCCGAGCATTTTAGTGCTCATTCAACACTAATTGCTACCTTTTAATAGCTAACTGAAAAGATGTTAACAAATTGCAAGCTTTCGAGAGTACTCAGGCCTCTTCATCAGGCATAGAATATGTATGCAAAAACTTAGAACAAGGATGAATTCTCATCGCCACACAATAAAAGAAAAAATAATAGATCTACCTGTGGCCAAACATTTTTGTATCCCTGATCACAGCTTCATGGACATGAATTTACTGGTATTAAAAGGTAGCTACAAATCTCAGAGAGACAGAAGAGTCTGGGAATACAAACTCATGACAACCTTTGACACACTCGGTGAAGGAATGAATGTGTTGCATGGATTTATGTCATTCTACTTCAACTCTCAATCACAGGCAGGGTCAGACTGGGGCACCGGGACACCGGAGAATTCTCTGGTGGGCCCGGGTCCTCTGTGGGCCCCTGAGCAGGACGCACGGGGCCCCAGGTTATCATGGCCGCCGGTGCTCCGCACTGCAAGGGCCCGGAGGGTCAGAAGGGCCCTTGCAGTGAGGCTGATGAGGGCAATCTGGCCTGATTCTCTGACCCCCAGGCTCTAGGGGGGCCCATGGCCAGATTGCCCTCATCCTGTGCGGCGGGCAGGGAGCGATCCCTCCAGCTCAGCTGCCGACAGGAGGAAAATGGCAGCGGAGCTGGAGGGATCCGTCCTCACCTCTGCTTCCTGCCTGGCGCTTCCTCCCTGACACAGGCTCGCACTGCTTGATGACGTCATCATGCAGCGTGAGTCTGTGTCAGGGAGAAAGATGCCGGGCAGGAAGCAGAGGACGATGCTGTGGGGGAGCGTGCTGAGAGGTGTTTTTTTTAACTAATACACTGGACTGGAGATGGGGGGAAATGGGGACAGCAATGGTGATGGAGAAGGTGGGGGGAGATAAGGGAGAGCAATGGTGATGGTGGGGGGAGATGAGGGAGAGCAATGGTGATGGTGGGAGGAGATGAGGTAGAGCAATGGTAATGGTGGGGGGAGATGAGGCAGAGCAATGGTGATGGAGGAGGCGGGGGTTAGAAGAGGGAGAGCAATGGTGATGGAGGAGTTGGGGGGAGATGAGGGAGAGCAATGGTGATGGTGAGGGGAGATGAGGGAGAGCAATGGTGATGGTGGGGGAGATGAGGGAGAGCAATGGTGATGGAGGAGGCAGGGGGAGAAGAGGGAGAGCATTGGAGATGGAGGAAGCAGGGGGAGATGAGGGAGAGCAATGGTGATGGAGGAGGCAGGGGGAGATGAGGGAGAGCAATGGTGATGGAGGAGGTGAGGGGAGATGAGGGACAGCAATGGTGATGGAGGAGGTGGGGGGAGATGAGGGACAGCAATGGTGATGGAGGAGGTGGGGGGAGATGAGGGAGAGCAATGGTGATGGAGGAGGTGGGGGGAGATGAGGGAGAGCAATGGTGATGGAGAAGGCGTGGGGAGATGAGGGAGAGCAATGGTGATGGAGGAGGTGTGGGGAGATGAGGGACAGCAATGGTGATGGAGGAGGTGGGGGGAGATGAGGGACAGCAATGGTGATGGAGGAGGTGGGGGGAGATGAGGGAGAGCAATGGTGATGGAGGAGGCAGGGGGAGATAAGGGAGAGCAATGGTGATGGAGGAGGTGGGGGAGAAGAGGGAGAGCAATGATGATGGAGGAGGTGGGGGAGATTCGGGAGAGCAATGGTGATGGAGGAGGTGGGGGGAGAAGAGGGAGAGCAATGGTGAAGGAGGAGCTGGAGGGAGATGAGGGAGAGCAACGGTGAAGGAGGAGGTGGGGGGAGATGAAGGGGAGCAATGGTGAAGGAGGAGGTGGGGGGAGATGAGGGAGAGCAATGGTGAAGGAGGAGGTGGGGGGAGATGAGGGAGAGCAATGGTGATGGAGGAGGTGGGGGGAAGAGGGAGAGCAATGGTGATGGAGGAGGTGGGGAGAGAAGAGGGAGAGGAATGGTGAAGGAAGAGGTGGGGGAAGATGAGAGAGAGCAGTGGTGCTGGAGAAGGTGGTGAAAGATGAGGGAGAGCAATGGTAATGGTGAGGGGGATGAGGGAGAGCAATGGTGATGGAGGAGGTGGAAGGAGATGAGGGAGAGCAATGGTGATGAAGGAGGTGGGGGAGATATGGCATGGCAATGGGGTAGGTGGTGGGAGATATGGCAGGGTGATGGAGGAGGTGGGGGGAGATGTGACATGGCAATGGTGATGGAGAAAGTGGGGGAGATATGGCATGGTGATGGAGGAGGTGGGGGAGATATGGCATGGCAATGATGATGGAGGAGATGGAGGAAGATATGGCATGGCAATGGGGAGGTGGGGGAGATGTGGTGAGAGATATGGCAGGGTGATGGAGGAGGTGGGGGGAGATATGACATGGCAATGGTGATGGAGAAGGTGGGGGGAGATATGGCATGGTGATGGAGGAGGTGGGGGAGATATGGCATGGCAATGATGATGGAGGAGATGGAGGAAGATATGGCATGTTAATGGGGAGGTGGGGGAGATATGCATGGCATGGTTGTGGAGGAGGTAGGGGGAGATATGCATGGCATGGTGATGGAGGAGGTAGGGGGAGATATGCATGGCATGGTGATGGAGGAGGTGGGGGAGATATGCGTGGCATGGTGATGGAGGAGGTGGGGGGATATGCATGGCATGGTGGTGGAGGAGGTGGGGGGAGATATGCATGGCATGGTGATGGAGGAGGTAGGGGGAGATCTGCATGGCATGGTGATGGAGGAGGTGGGGCAGATATGCATGGCATGGTGATGGAGGAGGTAGGGGCAGATATGCATGGTATGGTGATGGAGGAGGTAGGGGCAGATATGCATGGTATGGTGATGGAGGAGGTGGGGGGAGATATGACATGGCACTGGTGATGGAGGAGGTGCGGGAGATATGGCAATGATGATGAAGCAGGTGGGGGAGATATGGCAATGATGATGGAGGAGGTAGGGGGAGATATGGCAATGATAATGGAGGAGGTGGTGGGGGAGATATGGCAATGATGATGGAGGAGGTGGTGGGGGAGATATGGCAATGATGGAGTACATTGTGGGGGGAGGAATGGCAATGATGATGAAGGAGGTGGGGGAGATATGGCAATGATGGAGGAGATATGACAATGATGGAGGAGGTGGGGGAGATATGACAATGATGGAGAAGGTGGGGGAGATATGACAATGTTGGAGAAGGTGAGGGAGAGCAATGATGGAGAAGGTGGGAGAGAGCAATGATGGGGATGGGAGAGAGCTATGATGGATGAGGAGGGGGGAGAACAATGATGGTGATGGGGGAGAGCAATGATGGAGGTGGGGGAGAGAAATGATGGGGAATTATTTGGATGCTATATACTGTTACTATCTGGTCTGGTCACAGTATGGTGTTATTT
Source organism: Phyllobates terribilis (assembly GCF_046119375.1). NCBI lineage: Eukaryota > Metazoa > Chordata > Amphibia > Anura > Dendrobatidae > Phyllobates > Phyllobates terribilis. The sequence continues at coordinate 54,469,819 of NW_027362771.1, read as the reverse complement.
GTCCATTGTATGTGGTATTATTCAGTCTCTATGTGGTGGTAATATGTGGTCTGGTCATGGTATGGTGGTATTTCTCCCTTGTATGTGGTATTATTCAGTCACTATGTGGTGGTAACATGTGGTCTGGTCATGGTGTGGTGGTATTTCTCCTTTGTATGTGGTATTATTCAGTCACTATGTGGTGGTAATATGTGGTCTGGTCATGGTGTGGTGGTATTTCTCCCTTGTATGTAGTATTATTCGGTCACTATGTGGTGGTAATATGTGGTCTGATCATGGTGTGGTGGTATTTCTCCCTTGTATGTGGTATTATTCCGTCACTATGTGGTGGTAATATGTGGTCTGGTCATGGTGTGGTGGTATTTCTCCCTTGTATGTAGTATTATTAGGTCACTATGTGGTGGTAATATGTGATCTGGTCATGCTGTGGTGGTATTTCTCCCTTGTATGTAGTATTATTTGGCCCCTATGTGGTGGTAAGATGTGGTCTGGTCATGGTGTGGCAGTATTTCTCCCTTATATGTTGTACTATTGGTGTTGGTATAGTGGATTGTGTTGTGTATGGCAGTCATTTGTTCTCTCTGATATTAGTTAGAAGAAGATTCTTCATTTCCATTAGTGATTAAATACTTGGAACAAGATGCACTTACAGTAATCACCTCTCCATGGTATAAGTGATAAATTATTGATTAGTGGGTGTCTGACTGCTGGGACCAATTGGTAGAATGTGGAGCTTTTATCCCCATTAGACTGGAGTTCATGTGCGACTTGACCACTGATCTATTCATTCCCTCAGTGGCTGTTCTTGTTTTTTTTCTGGAAGCCCCAAAGAGAATGAATGTAGCTGTGGTCAGACTTCCCACCTGCTGCTGCATTTTAAAATGGGGATAAACTTCCCCATTCTTCCGATAGGTGCGTTTTCCAATGTTCAGACCCAAACGATCAATAAGTGATCACCGATCCTGTGGATCCCATGGATCGGTGATAACTTGTTTTAACCAAAGAACCTCTTTAATGCAAACTACCATTATTCTGTATCCCAGTTATGGTGGTGGACAGTAGATGTGCAGGAGCCGCCTGTGATTTACAGTCGACGCTCCACTATAACGGGGATATCGGCTAACAGTTATTTGCATATTGCTGTAGGGTGGGCCCTGAAGATCAATTCCTCCTGTGGGCCCCAGACACCCCAATCTGACACTGATCACAGGACAATAAAACTTTCACACTCCTTATCTATGAACTGCTCCAATATTTACGGCCACACCTCTTTCTCCCCACTCCCATACTCATAGTTCTTCTTCACGTCACTTGTCTCATCTATTGCATTATTCTTGTGCCCTGTTGTGTATAAATATGTGATTCTTTAGATTTTGTGTTATTCTATGCCTGATGAAGAGGCCTGAGTAGTCTCTAAAGCTTACAATTTGTTACCATCTTTTCAGTTAGGCCACGGCCCCACTATCAGTATTTGGTCAGTATTTGGTCAGTAATTTTTCTCAGGAGTGGGAGCCAAAACCAGGTGAGGAACAATCAAATAAAAGGTGTAATAGAAACAAGTCATCAATTCTGCATTTATCACCCACTCCTGGTTTTGACTCCCACTCCTGAGAAAAAATACTGACCAAATACTAATAGTGGGGCCATGGCCTTAGCCATTAAAAGGTATCAACCACTAAGGACTCTCAAATTCTAATATTTTTCTGTTATAAAAGCTGTAATCATGTCTGTGTGGTGAGACACTGCCATCTAGTGGTAGAAATTGATTATGTAATCACCCAACCTGAATTGTGAAAAGGCATTTGATACAGTAACTTCTGTTTAGTATCTTTTCTTATGAGCTAGCTAACATTGGCTAAATTTAAATTTGTGCAGACTTTTATACCGCACTCCTATATACCCCTTAGTCCTCATTCAGAAGTTCATTTTTTTTACATATGTGAATTAAAGCTGACAAATTTTCATCAGTGTTGTGGAATAGATTTTTTTCTGTGTTTGCTCAGTGTCTCAGGTGTCCACATGTTCAGTATATGGTCAGCATTTTACATCAGTATTTGTGTTTCAATAATTTTTATTAAATTGTTTTTACTATTTACAAATATAGATAGAGGGGAGGGAAAAATAGTATGGAGAAAAAAAATTGTTTATTTAAGTAGATTAGATGGGAAAAAGGTGGGGTAAGAAAAAGGGGAAAAGGAGAACTTAAACTGTAGCTTTTAGATGTAGTTACATCAAAATTTACATATATCATAAGATGTATTACAATCATGATGTATACAGAATATAATGCAAAAAGTAACACAACACACTACAGTTTAATATTTTGGGAAAAAAAGGGGAATTTTTCACGGTCAAACAAGTGCTAAACTTACAATATTTGCTAATACTAGTATATTTTCCAATACAGTCTTTAAGGAAAGTTGTAAATCCACATTTTTCATTTTTATGATGTCTTCTGAGCATATTGTTTTCTATAGCATGGGTATTTTCGTAGGTTTCGTGTAGCATAACTTTCTGAATAATGTCTGAAACCCTAAGGATATTTGGTTTTTCCCAAAAGGCAGCAATGGAATGGGGTTAACAGTCTCCATATCAAGTGATAGAAGTTCCATTTGAGGAGTAATAGTTATATCAATGCAAATTGCTTCTTCAGAGAAAAAGAGGACTTGTACTCTATAGCGCAATCTATTGGAAGCAGCAATCCTACAAGTCACAATCATCCCTTTAACAAGTCGTGCAATATGACTTAGGAGAATAGCCAAATCAGAATCTCAATTTGCAGACAGTGTTTCGGGCTGTTGGCCCTCGTCAGTGCAAAGTATGAGAACTGATTTGGCTAGATGAGAGGCTCTGGACTGAGGTCTAAGGGGTAGTGTTTCTCCTTCTGGAGAGTGACACACCGGCTCTAGCATGTCAAGGTAAGGAGGCTTATTCGCTGTGCAATGCTTTTCTGGGAAATTTAATATGCAAATTGCTTCTTCAGAGAAAAAGAGGACTTGAACTCTACAGTGCCACCTATTGGAAGCAGCAATCCTACAAGTCACATTAGACCCTTTTATCTATATTTAGTAATTGATTAACCAAAGAGGACACCTCCTTCCATAACTTCCTTATCTTAGGGCATTTCCAGAAAATGTGTAACATGTGGCTGTTCTGACCAAAGTTCCTCCAACATTGTAGGGAAAAATTTGGAATTGCTTTAGTTAGTCTTTCTGGGGGAAGTATCATTTAGTAAAGGATTTATAATATGACTCATGAAGAGACATACAAATATTGGAAAAATAGGTTAATTCCACGCTTTTCTGCAATTGTTCCGGAGTAGATGTCTTCTTTAAATCTTTTTCCCATCTCAACATGTAGATGTTTTTTTTCAAAAGATGTATCATTGTTGAGCAGGTCATAAATATTGCTAGTTTTCCAAAGAAAATTATTATTTATGATACCTAGGAGATGGCCAATTACCTCTGATAAGGGGTGCTTGTTTAGTAACAATTCTTGGATTGTTTCCCTAATAAGGAGATGTAGGAAATCTTTACTTAGCAATTTAAATTTTTGTTTAAGCTCCGCAAAGGGGACAAACCTATTCCCATCGAGCAGATCTTTAACCTTTTTTTATTTTACATCAGTATTTGTAAGAAAAAAATAGACACTGAACAGACACTGGCGAGAAAAAAAACAGTGTTTGATGAGTGAACTAATCACATAGTAAGTGCCAGCGTATCAGTACAAGTGTACGTGAGTGCACCAGGTGCGGATTACCATACATACTGGTCTGCTAAGGCCAATCTAAAGAACCTTGAATAAAGCAGATATTAGTAGGATAGCACCATGGTGGGTGGTTCCCCTTTAAACACACTAAGTATATATGGTATAATAATACCTCAGAGGTAGTTAGTGACAACAAGAGGGTAGATAGTAACTACAAGAAGTAAGGAGGAGGGGAAAATATCGCAAATGGTGTACACAGGCTAAATGTGATCATCTCACCCCCCAAGAGACCCGACACATGTTTCACCACAGCTTCATCAGGGGTAGTTGGTATAAGCATCAGGGGGTCATCAGGGGTAGTTGGTATAAGCATCAGGGGGTTATAAATAGGACCACTGGCCAGTGGGAGAGAGGGAAAAGAAAAAGCATCACCTGTAAAGGATTTAGAAGAAAGACACACTCTGTGATGACGCCGGCGCATACGCAAATACATGGAAGCATACCATGGTTACATGACCTGAACCTCAAGGTCCTATATACAGAGGAGTGTCGTCACAGTGGCGATGCCAAAGAAACTATGGTGCATTTGCTGGAGAGGGATAGGACCTGTGTCTGTTCAGTGTCTATTTTTTTATTTCATTATATTGTACTTTATCTTTAGATTTATTTAATAAAATTAATGTTTTTACCAAGGACATCGTTGTCTGTTGCTCCTGGCACATCTTTATTCTTTTTTTTGATTATATAATTGCTTATGTGCCCCATGGGGTCTTTAACTGGATAAAATATCTTTGGGTTGACTGAGAACTATTTGATAAATCAGTATTTGTAAGCCAAAACCAGGAGTTAAACAATCAGAGAAAAAGTATAAGGCCACATTCACACATTCAGTATGTGTTCAGTATTTTGCATCAGTATTTACAATATAAGCCAAAACCAGGAGTGGAACAATTAGAGGAACAGTATAAGGTCACGTTCACACCTTCAGTATTTGGCCAGTATTTTACATCAGTATTTACAGTATCAGCCAAAACCAGGTGATAAATACAGATGTGGTGATGTGTTTCTATTATACTTTTCCTCTGTTTTTTCCTCTTGGTTTTGGCTTACAAATACTGATGTAAAATACTGACTTTCCCTTCTTCCCAGAGCCATAACTCTTTTATTTTCTGTCCACATAAGACGTATGAGTGCTTTTTTTCTTTGCAAGATGAGTTGTATTTTTGAATGACACCATTTTACCACATACTTCACTCGAAAACGGGAAAAAAATTCCAAGTGGGGAGAAATTGTGAAAAAAAAACGCAATTCTGACATTGTTTTTGGGAATTGTTATGGCATACATTTTGTTGTAAAAATGACTTTGCAGTATGACTGTGCTCACCAGTACAATTACAGCAATTCCAAACATGCCCAGTTTTTTAAGCATTTTAGTGGTGGAAAAAAAATTACAAGTTTGCAAAAATAAATGTTTGGGGTTCTGTCACCTTTTTCCGAGACCTGTAATGTTTTTATTTTTTCGTCAGTGGAGCTGTGTGAGAGATTATTTCTTGCAGGATGAGACAATATTTTTATTGATACCACTTTGGAATAGATGTGACACTTTCCTTGTTAAAGCATTTTTGCTGGAATTGCAACTACCAAAAAAATGTAATTTTGGCGTTCCTGATTTTTGTTTTGTTTACAGTATTTACCGATCTGGTAATTTATTTTAATATTTTGATAGATTGGACTTTTCTGAATGCGGCGATACCACATATGTGTATTTTTTTTTAATGGGGCAAAAGGGGGGTGATTTGAACTTTAATTTTTTTTTATATTTTTCATATCTTTTAAGCCATTTTTTTTTACTTTTCACTGTTCTTGTTAGCCCTCTTAGGGGACTTGAAGCTGCAATCATCTTCTCCATAATGACAAGCACAGGGGTCTTCAGCACACACCCAGCAGTCATAGCATCCCATCTGCGACACGCGATCACATCACGGGCATGCCGATGGTGACATGGAATGACGTGCCCCTGTGCATGCAGAGTTTGGCAGCGGCATTTACCAGGTTAACAATCATGGGCGGAGCTCCCCTACACCTGCAATTGTTATTGGCATCTCCAAGCTGCAATACACAACCATGATCTGCTGGGTATGGCGCGGCTCAACCTATGAGCCCGCTCCATATACCCGCTTTTGACTTGCACAGTACATGTACGCCGGATATCGTAAAAATTAAAACATCAATTACTCTTTAATCAGCCACATGGACATTGGCTGCAAAAGACCATCTTCTTTTGTGAATGATGGATCATGTGTTATCTACTATAAATAAAGGAGTTGCCTTTCTTTATGATGATAATGAGACAGCTGAAGAGTCATCTGTACAGAAAAGGAAGTATAAGTATGGTATTCGGCTCCGTGAATAGCGTGAATTGCAAGATTCCAGATTTTATTTTTAATCTAAATAGTGATATTAGTGATATATTAAAAATAAACCATCATCAATGGTAATCTTGCATAGCCAAGATAGACTGCAAGCTCTGTGATGTCATGCTATACAGCCCTTTTTAATCTATGAAAGGGGAGGAGTGGAGAGCAGAATGAGGATGCCGGCAGAGAAGGACAATGAAATATGGTGCTGAGCTTTCTAACAAGTCTTCTACCTCGCATCAGAGCTTGATTCACATCCAGACAGCTCAATACTGCTGCACAATGTCCACCATACTGCTGCTGCCTATCTCTGGATTATATAAAGGAAATGAAGATCATGAATCCATCTCTGATGTGTGTTGGAGATATGATTGCAGCTGTAGTCTCCTCCCACCACCTCAGAGTGAATTGAAAATGAGAGATAAAGCTTCCATAGAGGAAAACTGGTAAAAATGCAGGGCACAGCAATACTCCGTATTTAATTGTTGTAATACGTTCATGAACCATGCTTTGCTTCTCTTTTTCTGTCCTAATCTAAATTCTGCTGATTTTTGAATACTAAATTAAAATGCAATATAGTTAGTTCGTTGGCAGGTCACAATGACGTGATACTACTGTTTGTTTCTATGAATAACCAGAAGCATTTTGCATAGATGTGAATGGAGAAAATAATATAAAATCAAAAACAGTTGGGCAAAATATTTCCAGTTGCTGAACTTTTTATGTAAATTGAAATGTTAAAAGCAGATTTACATTTTGGATTCTTGGTTTTACATACTAGATACCCCATCAATAGAACACTTGAGTGAGTATTTTCTTCTTACACTATTATTCAGACTATTTCTCTCAACTGTTTCTGTAGTAAAGACAAGTCTCTGTGCAGCTGAAGAGATACATGAGCTGACAAATTGGTGACAAGCAGGTAGGTTAATGCTCTTAGGAAACAATACATGGCATCCTTTCTTCCCAGAATGAAAAGGATCCTTTTGACAGACTATCACTTAAAGCCTTTTCAAATAATCACTTAAGAAGATCAAATTAGGTCTTTATGTAAGGAGCGGTGAAGACCCCGCATGCCCCCCTCATGTTCAGGACTTGGCTTACTGTAGGTCCTGTTCATGTAGTTACATGTTTATTACATCGCACTATGTGTACTTTGTTCATGTTCCTGTGGCATATACAGTTGGTGAAATAAGTATTGAACACATCACCAACTTGCTAAGTAAATATATTTCTAAAGGTGCTTTTGACATGAAATTCTCACCAGATGTCGGTAACAAACCATCCACTCCACACAGCCAAAGAAATCAAACCATAGATGTCCATAACTTAACTTATGTGTAATAATGAGAAATGACACAGGGAAAAAGTATTGAACACGTTTACTGACATTTATTTAATACTTCGTACAAAAGCCTTTGTTGCTGAAGACAAATTCAAGATGCCTCCTATATGGAGAAACTAGTCACATGCATTGCTCAGGTGTGATTTTGGCCCATTCTTCCCCACAAACACTCCTCAAATCCTGAAGATTCTGTGGGCTCCTTCTATGAACTCTAGTTCCTTCCATAAATTTTTAATTGGATTCAGGTCAGGTGATTGGCGGGCCCATTCAAGCAGCTTTATTTTCTTCCTGTGAAACCATTATGTGTGTGTGCACATAATGTACAAATGATGTTCTTGTGTGGTCCAGAAATGTTTCTCTTCCTCAGGAGTGTTTGTCTGGGAATACTGAGTTTGGGGTGGAGGCAGAATAGACCATCATCATCTTTTCTTACAACGTTGTGCTGTACTGTTCCTCTGATATTCCTCCTTGAAATTTATATGAATACATTTACAATTGGGTGTTACCAGTTGGAGTGTGTCCATACACATTCTGACATTCACCAATCGGTGCTGACAGTCTCTCCTAATTGTCAATTTATGCATAAACATCAGAAAGAAAAACCGATTAGGCACAAAACAGAAGCCTGAAAAAATTTAATCTAGAATTGTTATCTTAGGAGGAATACAAGTATTTACCCAAGCAGATATGTCAGGAGTGCTGTCATGTTGTCTTTTACTACTGAATGTTCCTGCTTTTTTTGCTTTTAAAGTACAAAAGATCGGATTGTCCAGTCCAAACCAAGTGTGGAAGAACATTCAGACTATGCTCCAATATACAGGTGTGTCTCATTAAATTAGAATATCATCAAAAAGTTAATTTATTTCAGTTCTTCAATACGAAAAGTGAAACTCATATATTATATAGAGTCATTACAAACAGAGTGATATATTTCAAGTGTTTATTTCTGTTAATGTTGATGATTATGGCTTACAGCCAATGAAAACACAAATGTCATTATCTCAGTAAATTAGAATACTTTATAACAACTGCTTGAAAAATGTTTTTAAAATCTATAATATTGGCCTACTGAAATGTATGTTCAGTAGATGCACTTAATGCTTGGTTGGGGCTCCTTTTATATCAATTACTGCATCAATGCGGTGTGGCATGGAGGCGATCAGCCTGTGGCACTGCTGAGGTGTTATGAAAGCCCAGGTTGCTTTGATAGCAGCCTTCAGCTCATCTGCATTGTTGGGTCTGGTGTCTCTCATCTTCCTCTTGACAATACCCTATGGGGTTAAGGTCAGGCGAGTTTGCTGGCCAATCAAGCACAGTGATACTGCTGTTTTTAAACCAGGTATTGGTACTTTTGGCAGTGTGGACAGGTGCCAAGTCCTGCTGGAGAATGAAATTTCCATCTCCAAAAAGCTTGTTGGCAGAGGGAAGCATGAAGTGCTCTAAAATGTCCTGGTAGACGGCTGCTGCAGTGAACCTACACCAGCAGATGACATGGCTCCCCAAACCATCACTGATTGTGGAAACTTCACACTAGACCTCAAGCAGCTTGGATTGTGTGCCTCTCTACTCTTCCTCCAGACTGGGACCTTGATTTCCAAATGAAAATTGGAACTCTGGGATCTTGTGGAGTGCGTCAATGACTGCCTTTTGGACATCTGTCAAGTCAGTAGTCTTCCCCATGATTGTGGAGCCTACTGAAACAGACTAAAGGACCTTTTTAGATACTTAGGAAACCTTTGTTTTTGTTAATTATTTTAATTTACTGAGATAGTGACTTTTGTGTTTTCATTGGTTGTAAGCCATAATCATCAACATTAACAGAAATAAACACTTGAAATAGATCACTCTGTTTGTAATGACTCTATATAATATATGAGTTTCACTTTTTGCATTGAAGAACTGAAATAAATTAGCTTTTTGATGATATTCTAATTTAGTGAGATGCACCTGTATATAAACAAAACCTAAAATAAAAACAAAATGAGCAAATACCCTGCAGTAAGTAAATAAACGGCAATAGTGCTTAAAAATAACATAGGCTACTTGGTTAACATTTTTTGATAAAAAAAAGTGTAAAAGCCATCCCACCGCATCAAGGTGACCCTACTGGGAACAGTCCTAACCTCTACCTTACCATATGTCAAATGATGTAAATGCTCCAATCTATTTAAAACTTATTTCTAGGCAGTAAAAATTCTAAACTAAAAAAATTTAGGAAAATACCAAATCAATATAAATTTAACATGCATATGCAAGATTTTGCACCTGCTGACTAAATGACAAATCAATTGGCGAGCTTCATTTTTACAAGATTATAAAAGTGAAAAGTGTACTATTCTGAGAAAGTAAACTTCTATTCCACTGAAAATATCCTCATTAAGGGGAAGCTGTCCACAGAGATTGTGCTATTGTTTAAATCAAGAAAATTAGTAATCTTGCAGTTTTCACACTGGCTCCTGATATTTTTAGACTCTTAAGTCCTGCTGTTTTGGGAAACAATACAATGGTCAGACCCCCGACCCTATCTTTTGTTTTGAAGGGTCTAATGAGAAAGTACACAGGTCATTGTGAAGGAAGGTAGGGAAAGCAGGGGGAGCTGTGATATCACCTGTTGTGAATACTGGATACTGTGTTATTTACTATAAATAGAAGTGTTATCTGTCACTGTAATTGACTCGCCAAGGGGGATATGGGGGACTCGGTACCGGGGCCTTTACCTCCTTGGGATGTCACGGCAGTCGGCTCCCGAGCCCTTACTCTGGTGTCACTCTTTAAAAGGGGGTTTGTTAACATTTTGTCTCGTGACGCCACCTGTGGTTCCCGGTAATGGGTACCGGCGCTGCGGCAGACCTCTGGAGCAAATGTTAGGGCAGCTGGGTGGTGCGGCTCTCCACAGGCAGAGCACAGCTCCAGGGCAGTGTAGATGCAGATGGTGATGCTGGGCATTGTAGTGCAGGAGCAGTAGCACGGTAGAAATAACTGACAGAGACAGTGGAGTGCAGTCATCCGAGTTTACTCACAGTTCATTTTAGGTTCCTCGGGTACACTGTCCAGGTGTCAGCCTCCCGCCTCGCACTGCGTTTGCCAGGCAGGGGTTCAGCACTCCCTCAAGTATATCAGAAGCACTTAACGGGACCCCCTTTCTTTATGTTCCTTTCTTGACCGACTTCCCGCGCTGGGTCTTCTCCCTCCTGCTCTGCGCCCCGCCACACAAAGTCCCGATCGGGTGCTCTGAGATCCCTCTGGGCAACTTGGAGTTCCCGGACCTACTTGGTGCCCTTCACGGTGGCTTAGGTGCGGTTATGGCAACTGCACCTTGGAAGTACAGAAGCCTCCGGTTTTCCAGCCGAGACCTGGAGTAACACGGCTGGTCCAGGGACTAATTCCCTTCCTGCGGCCTTATCCCTCTGACGCCTGGCAGATTTTGGCGTACGGGTGCCGTCCTGCACTCACCGTACCCCCTAGGATCCCTTCAGTTCCTGGAGCATTCCTCCCTTGCTCCCCCTTTCACTCCTGGGCCTCTCTTACTAGACCCCACTCTGGAGCAGAGCTCCTGAAGAGACTCTGCTCCCCTCCTCTCCTTGCTACTCACTTCACTGCACAGCACTGCACTGACTATTTTAAGATGGCTTCCCTTTATATACACCTCCTATTCAAGTGCTCCCCTGTTCTGCGTCCTCCACCCACACCCACTACTGGTTCCCCCTCTCTTTGGTTCCCCCCACTCCAGCCAGGGACATGGCTCAGCAGTACACAGCGCATCTTGCCCTTCCAGCCAGCCTGGAGCAGTGTAGTGTTGAATGAGGGTGTTGGGGTCCCGGGCAGTACTCCCTCCTTACCTGAAAGAAGGAGATGCCACACCTCTAAGTGAGGTGCAGTAGCTCTGTGGCGACTGAACCCTCAGGGGCACCACATAATCCTGCCTCTGATTATAGAAGCCTTGCTGAAAACTGTTCCTAAAAGGACAGGAAGGATGAGTGTAAAAAAAGCTTCCCTTTAAGATTTATATGTTATGTGCTTTTAAAGGGAATCTGACAGTAGGACCAACCCTCCTAATCCGTCTATATGGGCACACATGTCATAGGAAGCTGAATAAAATGATACCTTGATATTTGTAATCTGATGGCATATGCCAAAGAAATCTACATTTTTGTTATATGTAAATGAGCTCTTAAGATCTATGGGCCGGACATAGATCTCTCTGAGAATCTGCCTTCAGTGCCTATCTTATAAGAAAGGGGCAGTTACTAGTGTGAGACATGTAGATCAGGAGAGCAGACTGTCAGTCATTACATGTTTCGCACCTTCATGTAGTATAAGTTCTGGAGGCATATTCTCGGGAAGATCATTGTCCGGCCCATGGATCTTAACAGCTCATTTACATATAATAAAAACATGGATTTCTCTGGAAAAAGACATCAGATAGTAGATATCAAGGAATCATTTTACTCAGCTTCATATGACTTACATGATCCATATAGATGGCTTAGATGGGTTGATCCTACTAACAGAGTCCCTTTAAATATATTTGGCATAGTAAGTTACTATCTTGTTGTTTTAATTGCAGATTCTATATAATGGCTGCTTATTTGTTTTATGATAGCATGGTCAATTTATATAAGTAAATTGAAATGTGTGGAGCTTAATGCATGTCTTTGATACAGCCATCTCCTAGAAGCTCCATTGTCCAACCAGAGAATTACTGAAACAATGTGAATTTGAATAAACAAGCATGTAATCACATCGTTTTCAACAAAATAATGTCCCAGAAGTGAGAAAAGTCAAGCAGTTTGCCGCCAGTGATTATGTTGCAATGTATTGCATGCCTGTCTGGCCTCCGAGGGGTTATCCGGGGATTAAAGTAGTTCCTCAGTAAAACCTCTACATTGCGTCCCCAGGGAAGATGAAATGGAATGACTCCAGAGGCAGGAAGCAGAATATAATATTGTTCTGTCCAACTGTTGATACAGAGCCCCAATCACAACAAGTGCCAGAGCAGGATAATGGCGGCTTGAATGACATATTATTCTTCTCTCTACTTCCTTCTTTATACTGTTTTGTTCTTGATGGAAAGGAAAAACCACAGCACAGATTCCAAAAGAAAGGAATCTACTGCTTTCACTGAATCTGAACTTTTCACAGAGAAAAGAAGCAATGTTAGCCTTAACAAAGACATTCTTTCTCCAGAGCTGAAACCTTCAGATATCATGTCATAGTATAATCACTGTCTGTTTTAGACTTCCTTTAGTGACGCAGAACAGAAAAGGTTAAATATTTTCCCTTTTCTCTTCCATATGTATGTTCATACTGTGCAAAGTGAAGTTGGAGCCTGTTAGAATATGAGACCTTCAGCAACTACTTTGATGGACAAGGTCTCCTTTACTTCCTGGCTGAAGTGATTGGCATATGGAAGGTTAAATGTGATAAATTAATTTTGTTCCTAAATGAACTATTGGTTAAATTATGAGTGGTCAATCCATCATTACAAAAGAACATCTATGCTGCAAATAGACATTGTCAGCATCCCTAAATTTTTATTATAGACATTTTGGCCTTCCATGATTATTCCATTTGCCTCAGAAGTCTTAGAAAATCACAAAAAGTTGCAAAAATTCACAAATTGTTTTTTAATTTTTTATAGCTTTTTGTTTCTTGCTTACTAAAGGTATTAAGAGTAGATTGGGCTTAACATGAGGGGGTGTTGCCTACAATTTTTAGACAGATTGTTTTAAATGGATTTCTCACCAGGTCAAAAGGGGCCTCTTTTTGCTCTTGTTTTATTTCTCCTATTCTCCTGAGTGTTCTGTTGTTTTTTTTTATATCTGTCATACAGTTTTAAAGATGACACAGCACCATCCGATCAGGCCAAAGTCACAAATTGATGACATAGCTCTGTACTCTCTTACTTCCTTGTAAAAATCCCCAGTCACTCTAAACTTGCCAAAGATCACAGGCTATGCTCTCCATGACATCATCATTCAGAGCACATTGCTGAGCTGTTGGCTCTGCTGTTCAAAGCATAGATAATACATCTCTGTGCTATGCTTTGAATGGACTGTAAAATGCAGGAGGTCACATCACCACATTTTAGGGCTCAGTAACGAAGCAGAATTTTAACAACTAGTAAATTATGAAGTTTCTTCATTTCTAGTAGGCTTTACAGTGCTTTACTAATCTGTGTGCTTGGAACACTGCTTTCAGCTTAAAGCCAGAAAATGGCAAAAGATATGGTGCAAATCTACACCTGCTCATAGAGGTCACAGTTTTCATTTACTGACTTTAGGACAGTACAGAATGTGACTTTTAATAAATTTGGTAAATGTATTGATCCTAATAATTCAGCTAAGTTTTTAAAATGCTTCAGGTTTTTTAATTTTAATTTTTATATTTCTTTTACAGTCATGGTCAAAAATGTTGGTACCCTTGAAATCGTTTCACAATATGAAGTATTTCTCCCAGAAAATTATTGCAATTACACATGTTTTATTATACACATGTTTATTTCCTTTGTGAGTTTTTGGAACAACACAAAAAAACAGAGAAAAAAGGCAAATTGGAAAGAATTTCACACAAAACCCCCCAAATGGTCCGGACAAAATTGTTGGCACCCTCAACTTAATATTTGGTAGCACACTCTTTGGAATAAATAACTGCAAACAATCGCTTCCTATAACCATCAACAAGCTTCTTACACCACTCAACTGGAATTTTGGACAACTCTTGTTTTGCAAACTGCTCCAAGTCTCTCATATTTGAAGGGAGCCTTTTCTCAACAGCAATTATAAGATCTCTCCACAGGTGTTCAATGAGATTTAGATCCGGACTTATTTCTAGCCATTTCAAAACTTTCCCGCGCTTTGTTTCCATCCATTTCTGGATGCTTCTTGAAGTATGTTTGGGGTCATTGTCCTGCTGGAAGACCCATGACCCAGGACACAAAACCTAACTTTCTGACACTGGGCACTACATTGCGACCAAAAATCCTTTGGTAATCTTCAGATTTCATGATGCCTTTGAACCTCTACTATATTTTACTGTAGGTTTTGTGTTCTTTTCATTGTAGGCCTCATTTCATTTTATGTAAACAGTAGAATGATTTGCTTTACCAAAAAGCTCTATCTTGGTCTCATCTGTCCACAAGACACTTTCCCAGAAGGATTTTGGCTTACTCACATACATTTTGGTAAACTGCAATCTAGCTTTTCTTTTGTCTCTGTGTCAGCAGTGGGGTCCTCCTGGGTCTCTTGCCATAGCGTTTCATTTAATTCAAATGTCAATGGATAATTCATGCTGACACTGATGCACCCTGAGCCTGCAGGATTTTTTGGGAACTTGATTGGTGCTGCTTATCCATCATCTGGACTATCCTGTGTTGCAACTTTTCATCAATTGTTCTCTGCCGTCCATGTCCAGGGAGATTAGCTACACTGCCATGCATTGTAAACTTCTTTATTATGTTGCACACCATGGACAAAGGGACATCAAGATCTCTGGAGATGCATTTGTAACCTTGGGATTGCTGATATTGTTCAACATTTTCAGTTCTCAAGTCCTTAGACAGTTCTCTTTTCCTCTTTCTGTTCTCCATGCTTAGTGTGGCACACACAGACACGCAACGCAAAGATTGAGTCAACTTGTAACGGGGGGCTCGCTATAGAAATATGGGAACTTTCTTGTCCCTGGGTGTGTGTGGTGTGCTGTTCTCTGTGGACGTATTTACTCACTGTCATTCTTGGTTCCTACAGACCCAGTTCTTATGGTCCTTTGAATGAGAGACAACACAGTTTTTAAAAAAAACAGAGTCTACTTTACTTGTTACTAGTGATGAGCGATCACTTAAATGCTCAGGTACGCATTGCTTGGGTCGAGAAAAATTGGAATGGGCATGGGTGAGGATACAGTAGGTGAGGATAGAGCTGGTCTTGCAGCGGTATGGTGGAGCGAGGATTACTGCTGGTTGTACGCATGTCACAAGAGGTGGGTCTTTAGCTTCCTTTTAAAGGTTTCAACAGTAGGCTAGAGCCAGAAATGGTGGGGTAGAGAGTTCCAGAGAGGGGGGGGAGAAATCTTATATGCGATTGTGGGAAGAGGAGATAAGAGGGGAGTAGAGAAGGAGATCTTGTGAGGATCAGAGGTTGCGTGCAGGTAAGTACCAGGAGACTAGGTCACAGATGTATGGAGGAGACAGGTTGTGGATAGCTTTGCATTCCAAGGTTAGGGTTTTGAACTGGAGTCTCTGGGTAATGGGGAGCCAGTGAAGGGATTAACAGAGAGGAGAGGCCAGGGAATAGCGAGGGGACAGGTGGATTAGTCGGGCAACAGAGTTTAGGATAGATTGGAGGAATGCGAGAGTGTTAGAAGGGAGGCCACAGAGCAGGAGTTTGCAGTCGTAGAGAAGGGAGATGATGAGCGTGTGCACTAGTTTTTTTGCAGATTCGTGGTTGAGGAATGTGTAGATCCGGGAGATTTTTTTTTACTTGGAGTCGGCATCTTCCTCACCCTGATCCTCCTTCCTCGACCATTCCGAGTGCCCTGAGGCAACTGATCCCACACTTGGACACTTCAAAGAGCTGTTTTGTTCATCTTTCCATTTATAGATTCCGGCCTCTTGCTCAGTCCACTCGGAAGTGGAAAGAGGTTGGATATGTGGTTTGAAGGAGAGATTAAAGTTCAGAGTTACCCCAAGAGCTGTTCACTTTCCATCGATAAATTTGGGCCTTTCGACCGGCCAACTTCGAGCAGGGCAACAGAAAATCACATGTAGCGATTTGAAGAGCCATGGTCACCCAAAGGTGACAGTGGGAATTTGCAAATACTTTCGCAAGAGGTGGATAATGATGAGACACAAAGGACAGAAAGTCAGGAGTGGAACCTGGGTGCGGAAGTGAAAAACGAAGCGGTGAGTGATGAAATCACTAACTCAAACTGGCAAGGGGACATGTAGAGCAAGGACAGCAACACACAGGGGGAGGGAGGGGCAGCACCACAACAGGCAAGAACAAGCAGTGTAGTGGCCACAGACACAAGACGGGCAACTGCTCCCCTGAACACCAACAGGATGGAGGTTGCCAGTACGACTGTTAGGTCTTCCCGAGTCTGGTTCTTTTTTAAAGAGTGTATAGATAACCCCAAAAAGGCCATTTGCAACATCTGCCAGGCCAGCATCAGCAACAGCACCAAAAATACCAGCCTGACCACCACCAGCATGCTGAGGCACATGACAACAAAGCACCTGACTAGCTGGGCCGAACACCAAGGTCCAGAAACCATGTCTGCGGGTGACACCACTGCCTCTTCCGCTGTTGTGCGTGCACGCCAATCCCCTGTCCATGGCGCATGTGAAGATGCCTCCCGCTCTGCATCTGTCATTGCAGACTTACAACCATCACCGTCCACATCCTTGTCCCTTTGCAGCGTTCAGTTGTCCCTACCACAGTTCTTGGAATGCAAACACAAGTATGCAGCCAGCCAGCCATCCACCCACAGTCCGCAATACTAAACTGCCACATTTCTGGACTGCTTGCACTCGAAATGTTGCCTTTATGGCTCATGGAGACGGAAGCTTTCCACAACTACAAGGCAGCAGCGGCCGGGTGTCCATACTCGGTCCCCAACCACCACTGTTTCTCCTGGTATCGTCTCCGCCTTCCACAAGAGGGAGTCCCAGAACATTACCCGTGCCCTTCCCAGTGCATTTAAGTGGGAAGGACTGCCTAACCACAAACACATGGACAAGTGAATGTGGCCAGGGCTGGTACATCTCACTGACGCATGTCACTGGGTTAATATTGTGCTCGGTCTCCTAGACAACGACCAAATTATTCATGATGGTTGGATCATTCATCTCCTTAGCTTTGTGTTAGGCTTAGCGCCCACGATGCAGAAATGCTCCGGATTTTTCCTGAGCGTTTCTGCATCTCCCTGGCAGAAAAAACGCTTGCCGATTTTACATGGGTTTTTCCTGCCGGGGACAAGCGCAAGTGAAGCGTTTTGATCATGCGATTTCGCATGCGGGTTGTCAAGCGCTTTCCAAGCGATTTTAGCATCACTTGGAAAGTGCTTGACAACTTGGTCACACTATAGAAATCCATGCAACTGGCATGGATTTTATATATTGTGACCAAGTTAGTTAAAAAGAAGAATAGAAATGGTAAAAAAACAACAAAAAAACATTATACTCATCTTCCGATGGTCCCCGGTCTCCTTATCCGATGCGTCTGGTCTTCCCGGTGTCTCGCAGTTGTGTAAAAGGACCTTCCATGACGTCGGCAGTCGCATGACCTGTCACATGACTAAATGACGTCATGGCAGGTTCTTTTAGACCATCACGAGCTGACGGGGAGCCAGGACGCATCACTATGGAGACCGGAGGCCATCAGAAGGTGAGTATAATGCATATTTTTTATTTTAATTCTTGTTTTTACAGGTACTATGGTACCCGTGTCTGGATGAGAGTCTCCTCTTCTCCAGACCCGGGTACCATCCCCAGTGCACTTACTGGGAAGGACCGCCTAACCACAAACACGTGGACAGGTGAATGTGGCCAAGGACGGTACGGAGCCAGTCCACAATAAAAAAAAACAGCCATAGAGTGTCCGGGAACCTTCCCACACACTTTTCTTAGCCAGGGCTGCTTCTCGGCAGGGTTGGACGGGCCCACCAGAGAACCGGAGACTCCTCCGGTGGGCCCTGGCTTCTCCATCAGGAGAGTTCATAGTGCCGAGGTGAGGTCGTGATGATGATAGAGGCCACCATCTCCTTAGCCTGCTGCTGGTACTTTTCTGTGGAAATCAGCTTGGCTCCAACCAGCCAGGAATATTTCCAATGATTTGGTATTGACACCCAGTACCAGTAGCGAAGCCATCCACAATTTCCTTCTCAGGAATTTTATTTGGTAGACTGAGTGGCTGCCCAAATACATTAGTTTCTCTCAAAGGAGCTGAAGATACTGACTGGCACTAGGTGAAAGTTTCTCCAGCATGTTAGATATCAGAGGGAGAACAGAGAGGGCAGCAAAGTGGCTCCGTGGTTAGCACTGAAGCCTTGCAGCGCTGGGGTCCTGGTTTCAAATCCCACCATGCGTGGGTTTCCCCCTCAGTAATAAAGCAGTTATAGAGTGTCCAGGAACCTTCCCGAACACTTTCCTTAGCCAGGGCTGCTTCTCGGCAGGGTCGGACGAGCTTCTCCATCAGGAGAGTTCATAATAGCGCAAACTTTGCAGCTGCTATAGGGCTCTTCAGCAGGGGAGAAAGGTGGGCCCTCAGAATCAAATCCTCTGGTGGGCCCAATGTTTTTCAGTCTTCTCGGTGAGAGTTGTATTTCATCACAGACATTTTCTTTAGCTCGGTGAAAGGACTGGCATAGAGGGTAACCATATCCACTCCGGCTGTCATTTCTCCGCCACCAGGTTCCGCCAATTGTCACACACGACCATGCATGACTGTATGTTCAGTGGTGAGAGGCACAGATCAGGCTGCTGTGTTACAGCTTTCAACAACTCTGCAGCGGTGGGCGGTTTGTCACTTAAGAATTAAGCATATTATTTTCAGCACAGCCTGTTTCCGCTTGGCCAAGGCAATGCTGCAGTGCTTCCAGCTTGTGACTAATGTGGGCATTTCAGAGATGGAGGCCGAAAAAGAGGAGGAGGTGCAGGAGCTCAACAATGTGATTACATTGAGGTTATATTGGCGAGTCTGTTTTTTTAATTAACCCCTTTCCGACCCAAGGCGTACTAATACGTATCTGTGCCCTGGGACTTATGGACCTGATACGTATTAGTACGCCCTATCTTTAAAGCGGCACCGCGACCGAAGACGCGGTGATAAAATTAAAATTCCGGTGCCATCTTACCTTAGGGTAGATGGCGCCGGAATCTCGGGGGGTGGCGCCGCCCCCCCGCACCCACGATCGCTGTGATTGGCTGTTCAATTCTGAACAGCCAATCACAGCATTTCTCACTGTTTCCGGCAATCAGATTGCCGGAAACAGTGCTGTGCAGCCTAGGATCGGTGCTCCTAAGAGCACCGATCCTAGGCTGTTGCCTAGTAACCCCAGCCCTCTCCCCAAACTGCTAGGATCGGTGCGATAGCCGATCAAATCAATCGCACCGATCACAGCGGGACCGCGCGGTAACAGGGCGGTCATGGGGCGGTGACCGGCTTGTGACCTGCCTGTCACCTCCCCATGACCCCCTGTGAAGTCATACAAGTCCCCAGCCAGCCCCCAGCCAGCTCTGATTGGAGCGATCGATGATGATATCGATCGCTCCAGTCAGAGTACCTGAACACAGGTGACAGGGCAGTCACAGGGCGGTGACCGGCTTGTGACCTGCCTGTCACCTCCCTGTAACCCCCTGTGGTGCGTGCCCAGGCCCCAGCCATCTCTGATTGGTGCGATCGATGTCATCATCAATCACACCAATCAGAGTACCTGACCGGGAGGTGACCGGGTGGTGACCGGCCTGTGACCTGCCTGTCACCACCTTGTCACCCCCCTGTGACCGCCCTGCAGATCCTCACACTTGGTGAGGATTTCTACAGAGCGGTCACGTCTGATCACTCTGTGCTGGGCCTTGTAGTTCCACAATCTTCTGTGACACTACAAGACCTTTCTCCTTCCTGCTCCAGTCGCTGCTGCTGCTCCGGCATCCCGCTGAGCTCTTCAGGCTGCTGGATCTTCAGCTTCGGCGTCCGGCTGCTGTCCAGGGTCCTGGATCTCCTGCTCCTGTCTCCTGGGTCGTCGGTCTCCAGCTCCTTATCCTGCGGATCCTGCTCCTGAGCCTCTTCCAGAACCTGCTGCTGATCCCGCTGAAAGAAGAACAGAGGAGACTTTGGTAAGTGCATCTCTGTTCTCCCCTCATCCACCCCTCTCCCCCCCTCCCTCCCCGCCTCCTTTTACCAATTTTTTTTTTCGTGCGTCCTGCAGCGGCCGAGCGCTGAGCAGTGTCTACGTCACTGATCAACGTCCGTGCTCGCTGCTTTTCACGACTTTTCTTTTTTTCTTTTCTATGTTCGCTGTTTTCACGACTTTTCTTTTTTTCTTTTCTGTGTTCGCTGTTTTCACGACTTTTCTTTTTTTCTTTTCTGTGTTCGCTGTTTTCACGACTTTTCTTTTTTTCTTCTTTCTTTCTCTTCTTTTTCTTGTCCCTGTCAATCCGCCCCCCCACCTTTGCACCACATCTGCGCACACACCCAGCAGCTGCCGAGAGTTGATTGGTGACATAGTTCACCGATCCGCACTCGTGCTCGCTGTTTGAACCACCTACGGTAGTTCTTTTTTTTCTCTTTTTTTTTCAGGAAAAAAAAGTTCACACCAAGCACACTGACACACACACACTCTAAATAAAGAACAGACACACACGCACCACATACACGGAAAAAAAAAAATGGCCGGCTCATCCCAAACTCGCTATTCAGCGGAGGAGGCATACTCTTTTGTTGCCTCCGACACTGAGACCGACAGCGAGGGTGAGGATCCCACATTTCTTTGCTTTTCTGACGCCTCATCGTCCTCCTCTTCCTACTCTTCTTCTCCTCTTCTTCCTCAGGTTCTCCTGGACTGCCCCGCAGTCGTCGCAGGAGAGAAGATGTTCCAGCACCCCCCAATACTGACCCCATATGGACCTCGCCCCCCGAAAATTTTGAGCCATTGATTCCTGATTTTGTGGCGGAATCAGGAATCAAGTTTGACACCACCGGCCTCACAGAAATAGACTTTTTCAAAGTCTTTTTCTCTGAGGATTTTATAAACCTCATGGTGGGCCAAACTAATTTGTATGCTCATAAATTTTTGGAACAAAACCCCTCTTCATCATTTTCTTACTGGTCTCCTGTAGACGCAGAAGAAATGATGAAGTTTTGGGGCCTGGTCCTTCATATGGGGATCCTGAAAAAAACAGAGATTCGGCAATACCGGATTGTTGACGTTTTGTATAACACTCCAGTGTTCCGAATGGTGATGATCCGGAAAGTTTTGAGGCCATCCACAAGTTCTTGCACTACCAAGATAATGCAAGGTGTCCTGCACGCGAGGACCCGAACTTTGATCGTCTTTTCAAAGTTCGGCCGGTCATCGAGCACTTGAACAACAAGTTTGGTGAAGTGTACGTGCCCCAAAGGGACATCTGCGTGGATGAGTCCTTAATTGCTTTCAAGGGGCGGCTTGGATTCCCGCAGTACCTGCCCAGTAAAAGGTCCAGGTACGGGATCAAGCTGTATAAATTTTGTGAGAGTACCTCAGGGTACACTCACAAGTTTAGAGCTTATGAAGGGAAGGACTCCCGGATTGAACCCCCTGAATGCCCCCTGTTCTGGGAGTGAGTGGGAAAATTGTGTGGGACTTGGTGCACCCACTGCTGGATAAAGGTTATCACCTGTACGTGGATAACTTTTATACAAGTATCCCACTCTTCAAGTCCCTCTCTGCGCGACATACCGCAGCTTGCGGTACTGTCCGCAAAAATCAGACAGGCCTCCCAAAGACGCTAATTGGGCAGCTGCTCAGAAGGGGTGAAAGCAGAGCCCAATGTAGTGATCAACTGTTGGTGGTCAAGTACAAGGACAAGAGGGATGTCCTTCTCTTGACCACCATACATGGTGATGGCAGCACCCTCAGCACTGTAAGAGGTTCCACTACACAGGTCGCCAAACCAGACTGTGTAGTGGGGTACAACAAGTACATGGGGGGAGTTGATCTCTCCGATCAAGTCCTCCAGCCGTACAGTGCTTTGAGAAAGGCCAAGGTATGGTATAAGAAGCTGGCCGTGCACATTGTTCAGATGGCAATGCACAACGCTTTCCTTCCGTCTCAATGTGCAGGCCAGACTTCTGCATCATATATTCACTTTCAGGAGACAGTTATCAAGGCCCTGATATTTGGCAGTGGTGGCGGAGCGGGTCCCACTACTTCTGGAACTGAAGGACATCGAATTGTACCGGGCTAGCATTTCCCGTGGCAGATCCCTCACAGAGGAAAAAAGGGTAAGTCACAAAAGAAGTGCCGAGTGTGCTACTGAAGAGGAATACGCAAGGACACCATTTACCAATGTGACACCTGCCCCGACAAACCTGGCCTCTGCATGAAAGACTGCTTCAGAAGATACCATACCTCCATGGACTATTGAATTAATTTCTGACATATGAGAACCCAACGAACACTACACAGCTGACGTAGTGTTCGTCAGGTTGTCATACTTCAGTTGTGTAGTGTTTGTCAGGTTGTAATACACAACTGGCATATAACACTACATTAGAAAATTGACAAATCAGGAATCCGTTGCAAAAAGGGGGCACTTGTGGGGGAGCTTCAATGTTTAGGCACACAGGGGCTCTCCAAATGCGACATGGTTCCAATTTGTTAGCGGACACCATGTCGCGTTTGGAGAGCCCCTGTGTGCCTAAACGTTGGGGCTCCCCCACAATTGACCCCATTTTGGAAACTAGACCCCCCAAGGCACCTATCTAGATGCATAGTGAGCACTTGGAACCCCCAGGTGCTTCACAAATTAATCCGTTAAAATAAAAAAGTGTTTTTTTTTCCTACTTTTTCATTTTTACGAATCAATTTGGTTCCAAAATTGTGCTGATGTAAAGTAAACATGTGGGAAATGTTATTTCTTAACTATTTTGTGTGACATATCTCTCTGATTTAAGGGCATAAAAATTCAAATTTTGAAAATTGCAAAATTTTCTAAATTTTCGCCAAATTTCCGTTTTTTTCACAAATAAACGCAAGTGATATTGAAGAAATTTTACCACAATCATGAAGTACAATATGTCACGAAAAAAGAATCTCAGAATCAGGGGGATCCGTTGAAGCTTTCCAGAGTAATTACCTCATAAAGTGACAGTGGTCAGAATTGTAAAAATTGGCCTGGTCATTAACGTGCAAACCACCCTCGGGGGTAAAGGGGTTACAGAAAGATCCTACTGTGTTTTTTTTTTTTTTACGTCTCCGTATCTTCAAATGTTCAAATGTGTATTGGAGTGTGTCCTAATTTTTGGCAGCCCTTGAAATTGTTGCATATACAATAACAGTATAGGAAACACACTCCTTAAAATGGGAAGGACAATTAAAATAGATTCTATGTTCCAGAATATTAACTGTCTTATCTGAAATTCTTTTACCGGAGAGGTATCGCAGTATGGATAGTGTATTTCACCGATCCAGTCAGGTATTATTGCCTTATACTGCGTGCTGCTGGTGCTGCCCAAATTTTTTTTAAATCTATTCTATTCCCTATCGATTACGTTGTCAGATGCATAATGATGTCAGATGCATTTACAATAGGAAGAGGTGCTGCTGCTAGTTGGTATCATCACCTGCTATACATGAGTGTTCATTCTGGTCGCATAAATGTCTTTCACAGTACATAACTTTATTTTTTTTATTTCTTTGGCCTTATATACATACATTTAGCTTGTTTTTTGTATGTTTTTTTTTGTCAGTCAGCAAAAGTGGTGTAATACTCTGACAACATTGTTCACAGATGCTATTTGTTAGCGGCCAACCGAGAATAAGTTTGAACCCTCAACTGCAATACTTTAAATGGAGTGTAATATTTGACACACTCACAATAATTGCTGGATTATTAGGGAAATCATATGGGATAATGTCTGATGGCCACAGTTTCAGGAAGTTGCCTAATAGTATGGTATTTGTCAGCGACCAAGTATCAATTGGTTCAACAAAACACAGGTGGCTGACTTTTGCATTTGATCATTGAAAAAAGTTCCTCTGCTTCCACAATACAGTATTATGAATAAAACTAAAAAAATCTGGCTGTATTCTGCGAACAAGCAAATGGAGCTGTAAAATGGTATACACTGACACACTGCTACAATCTATAAATGGAGGACAATATTTTCCACATTCACTACAAATGGCTGGATTTGACCCGCAGATCTATGTGATATGTCTGACAGAGAACCACGGTTTTAAATAGCAGGCCTGTAATTTACTAATACTATTCTTCACAGAGACCTAGTGTGAATAGCTTGACCGACACACTGCAATGAAATGAAAATGGAAGAAATGGCTGATTTTGGAACACTCTTATAGGTGATATGTCTGACAGAGAACCACTTTTTTAAATAGCAGGCCTGTAATTTACTAATACTATTCTTCACAGACACCTAGTTTGAATAGCTTGACTGATACACTGCAACGAAATGAAAATGGAAGAAATGGCTGATTTTGGAACACTCTTATAGGTGTTATGTCTGACAGAGAACACGGTTTTAAATAGCAGGCCTGTAATTTACTAATACTATTCTTCACAGACACCTAGTGTGAATAGCTTGACTGACATACTGTAACAGAATGGAAAAGGAGGCCAATATTTTGCACATTCAGTTCAAATTTCTGGATTTTTATCGGTCAAATATGGAACAGATCTGGCTGTATTCTGCAGGGCTAACAAGCAAATGGAGCAGAAAAAAGGTGTACTCTGGATTGCTTTTTAAGCAAATAACCAGGATTAAGATAAAAAGAAATTTGCCTTAGCCCCTGATATCTGGGGCTATGTCTAAAAATATCTGTAATTATTACTAGTGTTGAGCCACCCCCGTAGTGTTCGAGTTCGGTTCGGTTCGTCGAACACCCGTGTGTTCGCCGAACTGTTCGTTGAACTGTTCATCGAACACCTTCGAACACCGTTAAAACCAATGGCAGGCAAACAAAAACACATAGAAACACATAGAAAACACCTTCAAAGGTGTCCAAAAGCTGACAAACTGCTCAGAAGACACAACTAACACATGGAAAAGTGACAAGTACATATAGTCATGCGAAAAGAAAAGAGGTGGAGGAGTAAAAGGAGGGGGAGACACAGATATAGGCATGTCATGCCCTTCTAAAATCCAAAAAGTGAGAAGCCGACACATTCAGTCCGCTCCTGCCCGTGCCACCTCCGCGTCGCCGGGTTTGTGCCAGAGCCGCGGTGAACCCTGACGGCCAGCCCCCCTCTCCCAATACTGGTGCCTGTCCGCTGGTGGGTCGAGCGAGCCCCCCTGTGGTGGAGGCAGCTCTAAGCTTTTTAATTTAAATTGTCTCTCTAATTTGAATGAATACACTTTAAATCCATTTACAAGGATCTATTGGAGGGCAAGTCTCATGCCAGCAGCCGCGTAATTCCAGCTCCAGTTGCGTCCACTAAAGCTGCTGCAGTTAAAAAGCTTTTATAAGAATCGAGCTCGGCTGTCCACCGCAAGGCATCCTACTGCCAGTCCCAGCCCCTATGCCTTGGGGTGCCTCCTGATGCTCTTCTCTGAGTATCCCGTGGTCCCGAAGCATTTCCTTTGAAAAAATTAAGTGTCCAAACTACAGGTGGTGTAGCTTGCTTAACAGCCAGGATAATCCGCTGACTAGCAGACACTGCTACTAGGCACAAAGTATTTCCTGGGCTAGATGCAGTTAAAAATTTGTAATTAGATACTCTCGTTGGATGCTGAGAAAGCATTCCATAGAGTCTCCTGGCACGCCATATATGATTCTCTTAAAAAGCTTGGGGTAGGGGTCTAGGGGACCCTTTTATAGCCAAAATCACGGCCCTGTATCGCAATACGTCACCTAGGCTGAAGATAAATGGAACTGTAGCACCCTGAGGGCTCGGTTGCTACAGAGGTATTGCACCTCACCCAGAGGTGTGATATCTCACTCTCAGGTAAGGATGTAGTGTGGATCAGGACCCGACACCTGCATGCATTACACCACATTGCCGTGGGGCAGGGCGACCGATATGCCCCTGAGATGGGCACGACAGTCCCTGTCCCTGGCTGGAGTGGGGGGAGGGAACACTGAGGAAGGGGAACCCTGTAGTGCAGGAGCAGGGAGGAAGCAGTTCCTGGGTGCATTGAGAAGGGAGTATAAAAGGTGGGCACCATCTTAGTTCAGTGCAGAGAAGTCTGAGCAGAAGTGGCAGGGAGCAGGGGCTCTGCATGAGCTCTGCTCCGGAGGCGGGCCTAGTAACAGAGGCCCAGGCCTGGAAGAGGGAGAAGGAAGAAAGAGGAGCGGAGAAGGCTCCAGGAACGAGGAATGAAGGGATCCCAGGGGTGCGGACGGGCGAGTCGCCACCGCACGCCCGAATCCACCTGCGTGGAGGGGTCAGGCCAAAGGGGGAGACCGGTCCCTGAAACTAGTGGAGGCAGGAAACGACCCTCAGCTAGAAACAGGAGGCTGTGACATTTTATGTGGCGCAGCACCTCGCTACACCCGCTAGGAAGGCACCACATAGGGTCAGGGAAACTGGCGCCAAGTTTACCAAGAGGAGGCCCGAGGCAGTCGGACAGAAGGTTTGGTAAGAAAGGCCAGACAAAGGACACACAAAGGGGGTCCTGTGAAGCGCTCCAAAGTTATCTGGGAGTTGTCTGAGCCCCTCACCTGGTGAGCACAGTACGACATGGGCAGCCGTTACCTGCAGACGTGGTCTCGATAATAAGAACTGTGAGTAAAGGCCCTGGACTGCATCACTGACTCCGTGTCGTTACTGCTGCTGCCCTGCACCATCACCCCCATCCTCCGCATACACTGCCCTGAGGCTATACTCCTCCTGTGGGGAGTTATGCTACGCTCTGCTGCACCCACAACACCAGCCTCAGCGGTCTGCCCTGGAGCGGCGGTTCACTCTGACCGCAATCCACGGGTGGCGTAGTCGGACATTTAAACATCAAAACCACATAAATAGTTCCGCCACTGGTTTGACCGCCCTGAGCCACGGAACCGGGTCGCCGCCACGGAGACTACAACCACCAGCATCCACCAAAAAGGGTCCGGCTCCGGGTGTCCCAAGGCCCAGGGGGCGCGTCAGAACATTTTCATCACCTTTCACAATCACCAATGGGACAAGGCAGGGATGTTCTCTGTCCCTTCTCTTATACATCCTAGTGACGGAGCACCTGCTCTCATCAATTCGCCATAACCCCAATATTAGGTGGATTGAGGTGGGAGGCACCGAGTACAAGTGCTCTCTATTTGCTGATGATGTCCTAGTATATATCACTCAATCACATATATCCATCCATGCTGTTATGGCTGAAATAGATCACTTTGTTACATGGTCAAATTTTAAAATCAATGCAGCGAAGTCTGAGGCCCTCGATGTCTCCCTCCCCAAATCCATGTAGGATTCCATCCAGTCCAACTTTCCCTTTGCCTGGCCCTCACAGGGTATCAAATACTTAGGAATTCCTATTCATAGAGACCTCTCCCATCTATGTTATCTTAATTTTGGGCCCTTTATTGAACAACTCCATACAGACCACGGTTGGCAAGTTAGAACTGTAAGATTCACTACGTGAACCACTGGTGTTTTGTGGAAAAGCACATGTACACTGTGTTCCAAATTATTATGCAAAAAGTGTTTAGGAGTGATAAGGGAAGAATTTGTTTGTTTGTCAGTTAAACTCATTGATGGTGATGTGTGTCAGGGCTCTTTATATCACTGTAAGCAATTGCAGACACCTGTGCTAATTAGTTTGGCAGGTGTGTCCAATGAAAGGCAAGACTACTTAAGAAGGCTGTCTCACATTATTAAGCAGCCTACATTTTCTGCCAAAATGGGAAAGAAAAAGGATGTGTCGGCTGCTGAGAAGCAACAAATTGTGGAGTGTTTAGGTCAAGGCATGACTACAATCAACATTGTGCGATGATCAGGATGAAGTGTCTTGGCAATCAAGAAGTATGTAGCTGATTCACAGTACACACGTGTTCGTGCTGATAAGGGCAAATTGAGGACTCTTTCCTACAGGCAATTACGTCAGGTTGAAAGAGCAGCAGCAAAAAAGCCTTGTCATAGCAGCAGACAAGTTTTTGAAGCTGCTGGTGCCTCCAACGTCCCCCGAACAACAAGATGCAGGGTCCTTCAGAGGTTTGCAGCTGTGCATACGCCATCCTGTCGACCTCCTCTATCCACTTCACACAAGCAGAAACGGCTCCAGTGGGCCAAACATTACATGAAGACTGATTTCAAAACTGTTTTGTTCACGGATGAGTATCGTGCAGCGCTCGATGGTCCAGATGGATGGAGTGGAGGATGACTGGTTGATGGACACCCCACGCAAACACGGCTACAGCGCCAACAAGGAGGAGGTGGAGTAATGTTTTGGGCTGGAATCATGGGGAGAGAGATTGTCGGCCCCTTTAGGATCCCTGAAGGCGCTAAAGATGAACTCCATAATGTATGTGGATTTTCTCAAACAGCACTTCCTGCCATGGTTCAAAAAGAAGAACCGTGTATTTCACAGCAAGATCATTTTTTTGCATGATAATGCACCATCTCATGCTGCACATAAAACATCTGCATCTCTGGCTGATATGGGCATAAAAGGGGACAAACTTATGGTGTGACCCCCATGCTCCCCTGACCTCTACCCCATTCAGAACCTTTGGAGCATCATTAAAAGGAGTGTCTATGATGGCGGGAGGCAGTTCACATCTAAGCAACAGCTCTGGGAGGGTATACTGTCCTCATGCAAAACAATTGAAGCAGAAACCATCCAAAACCTGACAAATTCAATGGACGAGAGAGTTCAGAAGCTCCTTTCGAACAAGGGGTCCTATGTGAAAATGTAACATCACCTAGTTTTGAGTTGAAAACTGATTTCAGTTTCTAACAACCTGCTAATGCTTATAATTTCAAAAATGACCATTTTTTTGGTCTTTATTAAAATGAAAAGGTTGATCGAAAAGTTTGGGGGATCTAAGAGTGTGGCAACCCAGTAGTCATGATTACTTCGAATTCTGACAATATGAGGGTCATGCTGCAGGTAGTGCAGCAAGAAGGCACTTATGTGTCTTGCGCATCTCGGAGCCCCAAAATTATTTTCCGGGCTAGATGCAGCTAAAAATTATTATTAATTTTAAATCTGGTGAAGCTTTAGTATAGATGACCTAATAGGATCAGTGCTGCACACTGCTACAAAGCCCAAATTATTTTCCAGTCAAGATACAGATAAACATGATTAGTAATTTTAAATCTGGTGGAGCTTATTATAGATGGCCTAATAGAATCAGTGCTGCACACTGCTACAAAGCCCAAATTATTTTCCAGCCAAGATACAGATAAACATGATTAGTAATTTGAAAGCTTAAAACGGTTGGTAGGGTGATTTTAACCAATCATCAAGCTTTTACTCTCCCCAGGATGACACAGGGGTAGAAAGGTCGTTTCGGATCCATGATTTGTTCATCTTTATGAACGTGAGTCTGTCTACATTATCAGTGGAGAGCCGCGTGCACTTATCTGTCAGCACACCACCAGCAGCGCTGAACACACGTTCAGACAGAACGCTGGCTGCGGGGCATGACAAGATCTCCAAGGCGTAAGTGGCTAGCTCCGGCCATTTATCCAGATTGGAAGCCCAAAAAGAGCAAGGGTCCAGTGACACAGTCATGGCTTCAATGTTTACTTGGAGATACTCCTGTACCATCGTCTCTAGGCGTTGACTATGTGTCAGACTTCTTGTCTCCTGTGGCCTTGCAAAGGATGGGCTAAAAAAGTGGTGAAATGATTCCGCAAAATTGATGTTACCAGCAGATACTGTGGTTCTGTTACGGTTTGAGTGCTGAACACTTGACGGTCCCACGGTTGGCAAGTTGGAACTGTGAGATTCACTACGTGCACCACTGGTATTTTGTGGAAAAGCACATGTAAGATTCTGCAACAGTCTCTGCTGATACTCCTGCATGCGTGCATCCCATTCTATGGCAGGAATAATTTCTGCAAATTTACTTTTGTACCGGGGATCTAACAGTGTGGCAACCCAGTAGTCAGGATTATTTCTAATTCTCACAATTCGAGGGTCATGTTGCAGGTAGTGCAGCAAGAAGGCACTCATGTGTGTTGCGCATCCAGGAGCACCAAGTCCCTGTTGTGTTGGTGGCGAGGTAACAATCATGCTTCCTTCCTCTGTCCTCTCCCCCCAACCTCGCACAACAGAAATGTGATCAAGGTCTCCCTCATCCGATGAGTCTTCCATCAGTTCGTCCTCCACTTCTTCCTGGGCTCCTGCACCTTCCTCACTAGTTTGGCTGCTACCATGCGCCCTGGTAAAACCATCTCCCCCACCCTCACATGCCTGCCGCCTTGGTGCTGCCGACCGTCTGGACCTTGCAGATGTTAGCCCTTCCGCATACAACTCCTCCTCCTCTACTTCCTCCACCTCCTCTTGTGCCACCACCTGACTCCGAATTCTGTTTAACATGTGCTCCAGCATGTAAATTACCGGAATAGTCATGCTGATAATGGCATCGTCAGCACTAAACATCTTCGTCGCCATTTCAAAACTGTGCAGAAGGGTGCATAGTTCCCTGATCTGAGACCACTCCTCCAGCGTGGTTTGCCCCACCTCTGGATCTCGTTGGCCCAGGCTATACGTCAGAACGTATTGCACCAGGGCTTGTCGGTGCTGCCACAGTCGCTGCAACATGTGCAGAGTTGAATTCCACCGGGTAGGCACATCGCATTTTAGCCGGTGAAGTGGCAGGCCCAACGACTTCTGTAGAGATGTAAGTCGCTGAGCTGCGGGATGCGAACGGCGGAAGTGAGCACACAGCGACCGTGCCCTCTGCAGAAGGCCATCTAGTCTGGGATAGTGGGCTAAAAATTGCTGGACAACCAGGTTCAACACGTGAGCCATACAAGGCACGTGTGTGACATTGCCCCGGCGAAGGGCCGCACCCAGGTTTGCAGCATTGTCGCACACGGCCTTCCCTGGTTTCAGGTCCAGTGGAGACAACCATTCATGAAATTGGTTCTCCAGAGCTGACCACAACTCCTCAGCTGTGTGACTCACATTTCCCAGACATTTCAATGTAAAAACCGCCTGATGACGTTGAGCCCTACTGCCAGCATAGTAAGGAGGTGTGCAGGATCCCTTCTGCGCAGTTAGAAAGCTTGTGGCATGACCAGACAGGCTTTGGGTGCAGGTGGAAGACCGAGAGGAGGTTGAGGAGGCAGAAGCAGTGGAGGAACTTTGACATAAAGAGGATTGACGCACAACTCGTGGGGACGGCAAGACTTGGACAGCAGCCCCTTGTCCTGCTGTCACCATAGTTACCCAGTGCCCAGTCAGCGACATGTAACGCCCCTGTCCATGCCTACTCGTCCAAGTGTCTGTGGTGAAATGCACCCTGTCACACACAGAGTTTCTCAAAGAAGCGGTGATGTTGTGTGCGACATGCTGGTGCAGCGCAGGCACACCTTTCTTTGAGAAGTAGTGCCGACTGGGCATCTGGTACTGGGGCACTGCGACGGACATAAGGTCTCGAAAATCCTCTGTGTCCACCAGGCGGAAAGGCAGCATTTCTGTAGCCAAGAGCTTGCAGATGGTGAAATTGAACCTCTTAGCTTTCTCATGGCTAGGAGGAAATGGTCTTTTACTTGTCCACATCTGAGGGACCGAGGGCTGGCTATTGTGCTTAGACGGGGTTGATAAGGGTGTCCCCGGCAAACTGCCGGTCTGTGAGGAAGATGCAGGCGGACATGTTAGGTTGCCTTGATCCAAAGGCGGTGCTATCGATGTCGGACAGCGCTCAACACCAGCTGGTGTTACCACCTCCAAAGAAAATGATGACCTGCCAATCACGCTGGCTGTTGCGGGTAAAGAGGTGGCAGGTCTGCGCCCCAAAACAGGTGTGACTGCTGTCCCCCCAGTCACAGAGGATGAAGAGGCAACGGATGGACAAGATATGGCAGACGGTGGTTGGCCCGGCCGGCTAGGCCGCATTGTACCACACTGAGCTTCCCACTGCAACTTATGCTTCATGTCCATGTGCCGGTTCATGCATGAAGTACTCAAACTATGTATTTTTTGGCCTCTACTTAGCTTTTGCTGACAAATGTTACAGATAACACGAGTTGGGTCATCTTTATCGATCTGAAAAAATGCCCAGGCTATGCAAGGCTTAGCACCCATGCGACCTGAAGAGCCACCACGACTTGTGGTGAGAGGCAGAGTTGTGTTTGAGGATGCAGTTGTTGACGTGCTTCCAGTACTACCTCTCTGTCCAGGAAGGCGCAACCTGACCTCGTCGTCACTAGCATCTTCCTCCACCTCCTCTGCTGACCTCATCTCTTGGCTGACTGTGGGTTGACAGTAAGTGGGATCTCCAACCTCATCATCATCACCCTGTGCGTTATCACACCCGTCGTCCTCAGAGCCAACCTGTTCCTGCCCTGACAAAAAACTAAAGTTGTCGCTCCAATCAGGTATTTGAGTCTTATCATCGTCTTCCTCATTGTCTCCACCAACAGGAGTTACAGTTTGGGAATGAGGGTCTACATTATGGTCAGAACCTTCTGCGTCTGGTCCTGGATCCGACTCATAAAGATTCTGGGCATCAGTGCAGATCATTTCCTCGTCTGGATTCACAGAAGCGCTGGAGTCGACCTCTGATTCCCAGGCTATAGTATGAGTAAACAGCTCTGCAGACTCAACCATCTGTTCTAACTCATACTCAGACGGGCAGCTGGAGATTTGGGAGCTGTGAGGAAGCAAGTGCGATTAGGGTGACACCTTTGAGGACTGGAGTATTTGTGATGTTGAAGTTGATGTGGAGGAGAGCACACTTAAAGGAGCACTTGATATCCGTTGAAGCACCTGCTGTTTTTGTGCCTCATCTGGAAATTGTAGCGATTGGCGTGGCCGTAAGAAAGGGATCTTATCACATTGTCCGCTAAAAGAAGTAGACATTTTAGTTTGGCTGGAAGATGGTCTTTCTTCTGCAGATGTTACTGTTGCTTTAACACCTACCCCACGGACACAACCTTTTTTCCCCTTCCCAACACGCCTATTCCCCTTTCCACCAGCAGCAGGCCTTTTTCCACTCATTTTGGTGGTTAACTAATTCACAACTCTGGAGTTGTTTGCACAAAAAAAACAATGGATGGGAACCGAGCAGAGCTGAGTGGCCAAACTGTGGTATTAGGCCAAAACTATTGGCTGGGTTAGATGCAGAAAAAAATTATATTCAATTTGCAACCTGATGGAGGTCAGTATAGATGGACTAATAGAACAAGTCCCACACACAGCTAGAAGCCCAAATATTTTTTCAGAGGTAGATGCAGAAAATTTTTTTATTCAGTTTGCAACCTGATGGAGGTCTGTATAGATGGATTAATAGAACAAGTCCCACACACAGCTACAAGCCCAATATTTTTTCAGAGGTAGATGCAGAAAAAAAATATATTCAGTTTGCAACCTGATGGAGGTCAGTATAGATGGACTAATAGAGAAAGTCCCACACACTGCTAGAAGGCCAAATATTTTTTCAGAGCTAGATGCAGACAAAAAATTATTTTGAATTTGCAACCTGATGGAGGTCAGTATAGGTGGACTAATAGAACAAGTCCCACACACTGCTAGAAGGCCAAATATTTTTTCAGAGCTAGATGCAGAAAAAAATTATATTCAGTTTGCAACCTGATGGAGGTCTGTATAGATGGATTAATAGAACAAGTCCCACACACAGCTAGAAGCCCAAATATTTTTTCAGAGGTAGATGCAGATAAAAATTATTTTTAATTTGCAACCTGATGGAGGTCAGTATAGATGGACTAATAGAGAAAGTCCCACACACTGCTAGAAGGCCAAATATTTTTTCAGAGCTAGATGCAGATAAAAATTATATTCAATTTGCAACCTGATGGAGGTCAGTATAGATGGACTAATAGAACAAGTCCCACACACAGCTAGAAGCCCAAATATTTTTTCAGA
The DNA here is from genome assembly GCF_046119375.1 of Phyllobates terribilis. NCBI lineage: Eukaryota > Metazoa > Chordata > Amphibia > Anura > Dendrobatidae > Phyllobates > Phyllobates terribilis. Next base: position 54,435,638 of record NW_027362771.1, on the reverse strand, counting down.
GGTACTGTAGATGCAGATAAAAATTATTTTTAATTTGCAACCTGATGGAGGTCAGTATAGATGGACTAATACAACAAGTCCCACACACAACTAGAAGCCCAATATTTTTTCAGAGGTAGATGCAGATAAAAATATATTCAGTTTGCAACCTGATGGAGGTAAGTATAGATGGAGTAATAGAACAAGTCCCACACACAGCTAGAAGCCCAAATATTTTTTCAGAGGTAGATGCAGATAAAAATTATTTTTAATTTGCAACCTGATGGAGGTCAGTATAGATGGACTAATATAGAAAGTCCCACACACAGCTAGAAGCCCAAATATTTTTTCAGAGGTAGATGCAGATAAAAATTATTTTTAATTTGCAACCTGATGGAGGTCAGTATAGATGGACTAATATAGAAAGTCCCACACACAGCTAGAAGCCCAAATATTTTTTCAGAGGTAGATGCAGATAAAAATTATTTTTAATTTGCAACCTGATGGAGGTCAGTATAGATGGACTAATAGACAAAGTCCCACACACTGCTAGAAGGCCAAATATTTTTTCAGAGCTAGATGCAGATAAAAATTATATTCAATTTGCAACCTGATGGAGGTCAGTATAGATGGACTAATAGAGAAAGTCCCGCACACTGCTAGAAGGCCAAATATTTTTTCAGAGCTAGATGCAGATAAAAATTATATTCAATTTGCAACCTGATGGAGGTCAGTATAGATGGACTAATAGAACAAGTCCCACACACAGCTAGAAGCCCAAATATTTTTTCAGAGGTACTGTAGATGCAGATAAAAATTATTTTTAATTTGCAACCTGATGGAGGTCAGTATAGATGGACTAATATAGAAAGTCCCACACACTGCTAGAAGGCCAAATATTTTTTCAGAGCTAGATGCAGAAAAAAATTATATTCAGTTTGCAACCTGATGGAGGTCAGTATAGATGGACTAATAGAGAAAGTCCCACACACTGCTAGAAGGCCACATATTTTTTCAGAGGTAGATGCAGAAAAAAATATATTCAGTTTGCAACCTGATGGAGGTCTGTATAGATGGATTAATAGAACAAGTCCCACACACAGCTAGAAGCCCAATATTTTTTCAGAGGTAGATGCAGAAAAAAATATATTCAGTTTGCAACCTGATGGAGGTCAGTATAGATGGACTAATACAACAAGTCCCACACACAGCTAGAAGCCCAATATTTTTTCAGAGGTAGATGCAGAAAAAAATATATTCAGTTTGCAACCTGATGGAGGTCTGTATAGATGGATTAATAGAACAAGTCCCACACACAGCTAGAAGCCCAATATTTTTTCAGAGGTAGATGCAGAAAAAAATATATTCAGTTTGCAACCTGATGGAGGTCAGTATAGATGGACTAATACAACAAGTCCCACACACAGCTAGAAGCCCAATATTTTTTCAGAGCTAGATGCAGAAAAAAATTATATTCAATTTGCAACCTGATGGAGGTCAGTATAGATGGACTAATAGAATGATGCTATGCCCAAAAGATTTTACTTCACTAGGTGCAGTAAAAAAATTGGTATTCTATACACAGGTGGTATATCTTGCAACACAGATAGGCTACTCCACTGACTACCACACTCTGCAATAGGCCAAAAAGGATTAGCTTTGCTAGATTCAGCCAAATGCTGTGAAAAAAACTTGCACAGCACTGGCACAGACCTGCCTGGCAAAAACTGATAGGAACTGATGTAACCTAGTCCTGAAAAGGACTGCAATTACAATTAGTCTTTACTCCCACAATCTATCTATTTAAGAGCACAGACCTGCCTGATAAAAGTCGTAGGAAATGCTGTAACCTAGTCCTTAAAAGGACTGCAATCACAACTATTCCCTACTCCCAAGCTATCTGTAGATTTGTGCGAAAATTGGCTTGAAATTAACAAGGTATAGCGCACACAGCAACAGCGGTGCCGTCTAACACGCAGCTGCAGCAGTGAGAAAATGGTGGCGACGGGGAAAATGGCTTGATCTTATAGGGCAAGGACATGTGACATACACTGCCAATGACACATGCCCTTGCTTGTGTGAAAAAAAGCACTTCGCTCCGTGTGTGCGCTGCTGATAGGCTGACAGATTGCACCTCCCCACTGTAAATGCGGGAAAGAGAAAAAAAAATGGAGATCTTCATTGTTCCTGCAGAGATCCATCCCCTGCCCCTCCCCCCACCCCGCTGTACACTCAAACTGCGTATTAACATTAATTTTCATCATTACTGAGAAAAAATCCAGTTATGATTTTGGTGCACGAACAGTTATCGAACATAACCTCGAACAGCCAAATTTTTTTCAAATTGTTCGTGTTCGCCGAACGGCTCGAACACCGCCCAAAACAGCTCGAATTTGAGATTGGCGAACAGTTCGAGTAGAACAACGCTCATCTCTAATTATTACAGCAGCAGCAGACAGGACGTTCAATGGACCTTCTTGCGCTATATGCACTGCCACATACACTGCCTGCCTGCCTAGCTTCTGCCTAGCACTGATTATATGCAGCTGGACTCAGAAGGACTGTTAGTTCAGATGAATATATATATATACACTGCTCAAAAAAATAAAGGGAACACTTAAACAACAGAATATAACTCCAAGTAAATCAAACTTCTGTGAAATAAAACGGTCCACTTAGGAAGCAACACTGATTGACAATCAATTTCACATGCTGTTATGCAAATGGAATAGACAATAGATGGAAATTATTGGCAATTATCAAGACACACTCAATAAATGAGTGTGAATGAATGCTTTCTGGCTGATGTTTTGGTCACTTTTGAATGTTGGTTGTGCTTTCACACTCGTGGTAGCATGAGACGGACTCTACAACCCACAGAAGTTGCTCAGGTAGTGCAGCTCATCCAGGATGGCACATCAATGCGAGCTGTGGCAAGAAGGATTGCTGTGTCTGTCAGCGTAGTCTCCAGAGGCTGGAGGCGCTACCAGGAGACAGGCCAGTACACCAGGAGACGTGGAGGGGGCCGTAGGAGGGCAACAACCCAGCAGCAGGACCGCAACCTCCGCCTTTGTGCAAGGAGGAACAGGAGGAGCACTGCCAGAGCCCTGCAACATGACCTCCAGCAGGCCACAAATGTTCATGTGTCTTCACAAACGGTTAGAAACCGACACCATGAGGGTGGTATGAGGGCCCGACGTCCACAGATGGGGGTTGTGCTCACAGCCCAATACCGTGCAGGACACTTTGCATTTGTCACAGAACACCAGGATTGGCAAAGTCACCACTGGCGCCCTGTGTTCTTCACAGATGAAAGCAGTTTCACACTGAGCACATGTAACACACATGACAGAGTCTGGAGACGCCATGGAGAGAGATCTGCTGCCGGCAACATCCTTCCGCATGATCGGTTTGGCAGTGGGTCAGTAATGGTGTGGGGTGGTATTTCTTTGGAGGGCCACACAGCCCTCCATGTGCTCGCCAGAGGTAGCCTGACTGCCATTAGGTACCGAGATGAGATCCTCAGACCCCTTGTGAGACCATATGCTGGTGCGGTTGGCCCTGGGTTCCTCCTAATGTAGGACAATGCCAGACCTCATGTGGCTGGAGTGTATCAGCAGTTCCTGCAAGATAAAGGCATTGAAGCTATGGACTGGCCCTCCCGTTCCCCAGATCTGAATCCGATTGAGCACATCTGGGACATCATGTCTCACTCCATTCACCAACGTCACGTTGCACCACAGACTGTCCAGGAGTTGGCGGATGCTTTAGTCCAGGTCTGGGAGGAGATCCCACAGGAGACCATCCGCAACCTCATCAGGAGCATGCCCAGGCATTGTAGGGAGTTCATACAGGCACGTGGAGGCCACACACAATACTGAGCCTCATTTTGACTTGTTTTAAGGACATTACATCAAAGTTGGATCAGCCTGTAGTGTGTTTTTCCCCTTTAATTTTGGGGGTGACTCCAAATCCAGGCCTACATTGGTTAATAAATTTGATTTCCATTGATGATTTTTGTGTGATTTTGTTGTCAGCACATTCAACTTTGTACAGAACAAAGTATTCAATGAGAATATTTCATTCATTCAGATCTAGGATGTGTTATTTGAGTGTTCCCTTTATTTTTTTCAGCAGTGTATATATATATATATATATATATATATATATATATATATATATTTATATTTATGTTGTGCAATACCTATACTTACAGGTCGTTCAATGGACCCTCTTGCACTATATGCACTGCGGTCTGCCACATTCCCTGCCTGCTTGCCTAACTCCTGCCATCACCACTGATTTTTTTTTCATGTTCCAATACACACAAAGGAAATAAACATGTGTTTAATAGTGTTGAGCGAGTATGTTCTGTCCGAGTATGCTCGGGCCGAGCTCTGAGTATTTACAGCTGCTCGGTGATATGCTTGAATCGCTCCTGTGTGCATGATTTGCAACTGTTTGACAGTTTTATTACATGGGAGGAATGTCTATTTCTTACACATTCCTCACAAGTAATAAAGCTGCCAAACAGTTGCAAATCATGCACACGGGAGCGATTCAACTATATCACCGAACAGCTGTAAATACTCGGAGCTTGGCCTGAGCGTACTCGGACAGAACATACTCGCTCAACACTAGTGTTTAACAAAACATGTGTAATTGCAATAATTTTCTGGGAGAAATACTTAATTTTCTAAAATAATTTCAAAGGTGCCAACACTTTCGGCCATGTCTGTATGTGACTATCCAGATTTAAGTATTGATATGGATGGCAGCGTGTTCCTGTTGTATTCAGCTGTTTATTGGGGCTGCCCAGAAAGGAGAAGTGACTGTAACAAGTGTTCTAGACAGGACACTGCAAATATGCAGACAACTGTGTAAATGACACACTAGTACCATATAATGGCAATATTTCTTTGTCAGGCCAAAATATGCAGGGCTTAACTTGTTTTCATCAGACAACTGCTTTATCAGCTATTCACAGGATGATGGGATCTGCACTGATCGGCAGAACGGAGAATTTTTATCCAGGTAAGAAAGAAGCAATAGTGCACTATTGCAACTGCTGATCCATTCATTCCCTATAGGGCTACAGAGCGCTGCTCTTTGCTATTTCTTGCAGCACCAGAGGGATTGAATGGAGCGGAGGTCGGGTGTCCAACCTGCAACTCAGTTTTTGTTACTGTGATAAAAGTGCCGCATCGGGAATTAAAATTCCTTATTCTGCTGATTGGTTCAGGTTTCAGTGGCCAAACCCCCACCATTCAGCAAGTTATCATCTTTGCTTTGAATGATGGGTTATTATAACTTGTTTTCACTGAGAACCCCTTTAATGGGGTTCTCCAAGAAATGTGCTAAAATAAATAAACAAAATAATATATATTTAAATCTTAAACATTTTTCTAAATACCTTCATTTAGTAAAAAGGTATGCTTTATCTACTGCACTTTATCAGGATTCAAAGATGGCAGCTACCAACATCTCAACCAGTCCTAGATTTCAGGACAGGCTGTATGAAGCATGAGACAGAGATCACGTCACAGAAGCGTCCTGTCAGGTATTGTGAACGTGTTTTCCTCTGTTCACTGAACCTGACAGGACATGGAGGAGTGGAGCCGAACTGAAGAGAAGGAATGCACGTTCATGATGCCTGACAGGACGCTGCTCTAACGTGACCTCTGTCTGGTGCATCATGCAGCCGTCCTGAAATCTAGGACAGGTTGTTTTAAAATATTTTTATTAAGTTTTCAATTAACAAAACTGTAAATACTTTATGTATTATATTAAACAGAGTGGTAATTGTAGATATAACATATGTGAGTTATTATCATATAATACAGATATATCTATGCAATATGTTTTAATCACAGATTTACAAGGAAAGAACATAAGAACATAAATTTGGGGAAAGGGGAAAAACAGACAACATAAAAGGAACTTACAACATAATCATACAAATTGGTTAACCAAAAGGGTAGTATGTGACGCCTCTACTTAGAAAGCCCGTGTTTTCCCCTGGGTGTTGGGGGACTCGGTGTCGGGCCCTGCGTTGAAGAGATGGGATGCAGCCATGGCCTGGGCCCGACCCATGCTCAGTGCCGTCACATTAGAAAGAGATGGTGTGGGCTATTCCGGGTTGAGTGGCTGATTAACGCCACCTGTGGGGTCTGGTGAAGGGCCACCAGCGCCGCTAGCAGTCCGCTGAGGCCCGGTGTCATGGCGGCTAAAGTTCTCACTGCTCCCCACAGCGGAGCAGGGCCTCAGGGCAGGCAAACAGGATGAAGGGGGGTAGCAGTAGCGCGGCGAGTACGGGCACCGCGTTGCGTGGTATGGCGCGTAATGAACAGTCCGGAGGCCATAGGGGTGAACTTCCAAGACTTTACTCACTCAGAGATGTTAGCGGGAAGGTGACTCACTGCTCCTCGCGGAGTCCTGCGGCCACCAGGGACGGGGGTCCGACTACCTCCGAGGAAGTCCAGTATTCGGTAGCGACCCTACACCAGAGTGTTCCTGCACTAAAGACTTCACCCTTTCCCGTCTGTGCGTGTGTAGATAGGCCGGGTCTCCCTCTGAGCTCCTCTCAGGTGTAGGGGTTTGGGTGGCAATTCCTCTCCATCCGACGCCCGGCGGGATCCTCAGGGCCTAACCGGGCTTTCCTGTCCTGGACGTAGAGTACGAGGTCGGGTGTCGGGGGCCGGTACCCCTCTTGCAGCCGGAATCCCTCTGAATAGATCAGGTAGGCGAGGACAGGTGGCGTGTTCCGCTCCGTCTGCATCCTCCCCGAGACCCATTTGGTAGGGAGCCACACTCTAAAGCTCCCGGGCCTTCTTGATCCTGGTCCTCGGCCGGGTTGAGACATTCCTCGTCTGCAACCTACCTCTCGTCCCAAAGATCAGGGTACGAGGGCTGAGTCCCATGCCGATGCAGGCCCACACAGGATCTGCGCTCCCGGAGGGAAGTCACATTACACACAGTATTTTGACAGCACAGTACGACCACTAGGACCACTTGACAGACAGACTGCCAGAGACCAAGATCAAAGATGACATTCTATTAAATATGAAATTTGAAGTGTCACTAACTAGTGTTCCTCCACCCACACCCACTAACTGGTTCCTACCACTTTGTGTTCCCCAGTCTCCCTGTAACCAGAGGAGCAGCACCTAGTGCATACTAGCTCCCTCTGGTGGAAATGTGGTGTTGGATGCAAAAGGCTAGGTCACTACCATCACACCGGCCTTACCTCAGAGGAGGAACACCACACTCCATTGAAGAAGTGCAGCATTCCTGTGGCTGTCGAACCCTCAGGGGCGCCACATTCCCCCCTGGTGAAACACAGCACGTCCGCGGGCTGCAAAGGAAGTAACACCCAGGAAAATTTCTTTTTATATAACAAGTAAAACTATCATCCCTTTATGGGAGGCACATTTCTTGTAACGTTGCATAACAAGGTACATAATATAAAAGTACAAAAATATAAAAGTGCAAGAGTACAAAATTATAAAAGTATAAAGCATAAATTAGGACAAGAGACTTTTGACAATGGCAGCAGACTGGTTAAAAGTAGCGACGGTCAGTTCAGTAGCAAGAGGGACCTGCCCTAAACCCTCTACGTGGGCCCTAGAGTGGCTGCAGGGCATGAAGATCCAGAGCTGGACCCCCACACAAGCCACTCCAGACAGGTTTTGCTTCTGAGGTCTGAGGTAGAAAAAGGGACACGGTTTTTGTATAAAACCAATAGGAAGCACCTAAATAGATGCATAACTATATACAATGCACAGTCCGCCGCCTGCCATAGTCCGCAGGGACCAAAGTCTCTGTAAACAAGAAAAGAAACACAAAAATAGCAGCAATCAACTAAACTTTAAACAACGACAACAGCCGAGGGCTGCTTTAGACTTCAGGCTCTCATCTAGGAAAAGGCTCATTCCTCCCGACGGAGGCTAGCCGGTCACCTGAGGCTGAAGGCGGGGTGGCGCCACTCCCAGACACTTTGTGGACGTCCAGGGCGTACCACCCATGCTCCCCCTGGTGGCGAGTGAAAGTCACTGTGTCGCCCGGGAGAAGGTTCCGACCGGGGTGTCCCTTCTTAAGGCGTGGCTCGACGTCCCGCCGGCTGACGAACACATCGTCCTGGAACAGGGGACACCGGATAAACCCCCACCCCGCCTCATGGTGAAATCGGACCATCTGGCCTTCGTACCGGAGACTGGGACGGGTGGCCTCCTCCTGACGCGCCCGAGTCTTTGCAGCCTTGGTCCTGACCTCGAGGCGCTCGCAGCGCTGCTCCCGCCGACGTTGCTACCGTGCTAGCTGGAAGATCTGATCGCTGCACCTCTGGCTCCTCCTTCGCGCTTCCGATCGGGTCTCCCGTGGGAAGCCCATTAGGTCGTCCCCCTGGTTTTCCCAGGCCCACTCCTCGGCCTCGGGCCAGGTTACCACTGGTGCAGGTAGCGGGGTGAGAACGGGTTGCTGAGAGTCCTCGATTGATGCGGACCAGTCCGGGTTGGAGCCGGTAGCCTCCTCCGCAGCTTCAGGCACCTCCGTTTCGGAGCTTGGGCGGCACCGCAGGTCCCCACCGACGGCTGCCGATTGCAGCTCAGGAGCTAGCGCTTGCTCCCAGGTGACCGTGTGGGGGACTTTGTACTCCGCCATGAGGTCCAGGATAGTCTCTGTTGGCTCTGCAGCCGGGGCAGGGGTTGCATACTCACCGCCGCGAGGTCACCCTCGACCTCTGTCTCCGAGTCGACTGGTCCTGGAACCTCTACTCCTCGGCGGCGGTCTCGGATGCGCTGCAGCATTTCCTCTTTCCACGCTGCCGTGGCCGCCTCCTGGGCCTCTTTCTGTCTCCTAGCGAGTCCCGGAGCTTCTTTACGGAGAAATTCAATATCTCCCGAGGTTAACACGCTGCCGCCTTGCTCTCTGCCAGGTGAAGGGCCTGAACCGGGTTCAGTAGTTGCATGGACTTGCTCCCCAGAGACATCCATGTCTGCCTCCGTTGACTGCCAAGCTCCGACTGACATGGCCGCAACTTGTTGCTTTTCTTCTTCTTCCTCCTCTTTCGGGGCGGTTCCTGGGCGGAATGCTGACAGGCCCGCCTTCGTTCAGCCCATCCAGTTTGACGGGCATTACCCCACGGACAGTCTCTGATGGAAGGGGCAGTCCAAATTTTTGGTGCCAAGCGGGAGCCCAGCCCACGATGGGAGGCGTTCAGAGACAGATTTTTCTCAGCATTATGGCGTCTGTTCTTCTTGGGTGGGCGCCATTTTAAGCGTAAAACAACAGTTCAAGGTGTAAGGCACACAGTACCCGATAGCAATGGGCACTCTTCTCCGTTGCTGCGGGCACGATATCCTGCCGACTATTCCAGGTTGTCACGCCTCTACTCAGAAAGCCCGTGTTTTACCCTGGGTGTTGGGGGACTCGGTGTCGGGCCCTGCGTTGAAGAGATGGGATGCAGCCCTGGCCTGGGCCCGACCCCTGCTCAGGGCCGTCACATTAGAAAGAGATGGTGTGGGCTATTCCGGGTTGAGTGGCTGATTAACGACTATGCCACCTGTGGTGTCTGGTGAAGGGCCACCAGGGCCGCTAGCAGTCCGCTGAGGCCCGGTGTCATGGCGGCTAAAGTTCTCACTGCTCCCCACAAGCGGAGCAGGGCCTCAGGGCAGGCAAACAGGATGAAGGGGGGTAGCAGTAGCGCGGGGAGTACGGGCACCGCATCGCGTGGTATGGTGCGTAATGAACAGTCCGGAGGCCATAGGGGTGAACTTCCAAGGCTTTACTCACTCAGAGATGTTAGCGGGAAGGCGACTTCCTGCTCCTCGCGGAGTCCTGCGGCCACCAGGGACGGGGGTCCGACTACCTCCGAGGAAGTCCAGTGTTCGGTAGCGACCCTACACCAGAGTGTTCCTGCACTAAAGACTTCACCCTTTCCCGTCTGTGCGTGTGTACATAGGCCGGGTCTCCCTCTGAGCTCCTCTCAGGTGTAGGGGTTGGGTGGCAATTCCTCTCCATCCGACGCCCGACGGGATCCTCAGGGCCTAACCGGGCTTTCCCGTCCTGGACGTAGAGTACAAGGTTGGGTGTCGGGGGCCGGTACCCCTCTTGCAGCCGGAATCCCTCTGAATAGATCAGGTAAGCGAGGACAGGTGGCATGTTCCGCTTCGTCTGCATCCTCCCCGGGACTTTGCTAGGGAGCCACACTCTAAAGCTCCCGGGCCTTCTTGATCCTGGTCCTCGGCCGGGTTGAGACATTCCTCGTCTGCAACCTACCTCTCGTCCCAAAGATCGGGGTACGAGGGCTGTGTCCCATGCCGGTGCAGGCCCACACAGGATCTGCGCTCCCGGAGGGAAGTCACATTACACACAGTATTTTGACAGCACAGTCCGACCACTAGGACCACTTGACAGACAGACTGCCAGAGACCAAGATCAAAGATGGCATTCTATTAAATATGAAATTTGAAGTGTCACTAACTAGTGTTCCTCCACCCACACCCCCTAACTGGTTCCTACCACTTTGTGTTCCCCAGTCTCTCTGTAACCAGGGGAGCAGCACCTAGTGCATACTAGCTCCCTCTGGTGGAAATGTGGTGTTGGATGCAAAAGGCTAGGTCACTGCCATCACACCGGCCTTACCTCAGAGGAGGAACACCACCCTCCATTGAAGAAGTGCAGAATTCCTGTGGCGGTCGAACCCTCAGGGGCGCCACAAGTACATTACTTTTAACATCCCGAATTCTTACAAAGAGTATCATAGCCTAAGTTTCAGAACTACATTCAGTTAGTAAATTAAGCAAAATGATATAAATACACCGTTATTGAATCAGAATTCAAAAATTGTAGTTTCACAATGTTAATGGAGTGTCAAGAAATTAAGTTTGGCATAAAATTTTGCGACCAAATATCCCGTTTAAATTTATATTTATTCAAGTCCTTCTGTCTAAGGGCTATATTGTATTCATAGATATTGTGAATAGAAACTCTGTCTATTACATCTGCTAGGACAGGTTGTGATTGATGGTAGCTGCCATCTTTGAATCCTGACAGAGTGCAGTGGATAAATCAAACCTTTTTGCTAAATGAAGGTATTTCAAAAAATGTTTAAGGTTTAAACTGTATTTATTTATATTAGCACATTTCTCGGGGAATCCCTTTAAGTTTCCTTGTGTGTCCTGCATCAGGCACCATTGGGCTGGTTTGGAGACATCAAAATGAGTGTCCCATTAAAGTGCCATCATCAAACCCAGGGTTGTCTGTTCATGTGGTTTTATTTCCATCTGTCCCCAACGTCTTATTAAAGTGGAAAACTACTAAAGTAAGTTAGTAAGAATCATCAGACATATGAAAGGCAATATGAGCGCAGTTTGTCTGTCGTCTGTTACCATGGAAATACAGTAGACAGGTTGGCATAAAATCTGTAGACACAGTTGCTTAATTTTTCATTTTTTGGAATTGTGCTATGAAAGCATTTCCTATATTGCTTAAATTTCCAACAAGTTGATTAGTATAATTCTTCATAGGCTGTCTGATTCTTTGTTGTGCTCTTTAACAGGATTAAAGGGAACCTATCATGTAAAAAAAACACAAATAACTAGTAGATATGGGGTTAATCTGAAGGTAAATAAATAAACCTGTACAGACACCGCACAGAAAGACCAGCTGCCAGGAGGAAATGAAGCTCATTTCACCCGGCAGCCTCCGGCTTTCAGTCATAGTGGCACAGCGTCAGTCACCGATCAGTACATATTGAGCTGCGGCTGTATCCATGCACTGACTGATATCTCGCATCAGTACAGAGCCAGCTGTCAGTTAATGCCGAGGCATGCTTAAAGCCGTCCCTTTCACTCTCTACTGAGCAGCGACTGAAGCCGCAACGGCTGCGCTTCTATGACTGAAAGCCAGAGGCTGACGGGAAGAATAAAGTTCATTTCCATCTGGCAGCTGGGCTTCCAGTGCAGCCTCTTGGCAGCTTTAGAATGCTATAAACCTGCATATTAACCTCATATCTGCATGTTAATAGCATTCTTGACATTACAGGTTCCCTCTAAATAGTTTTAACAATTCATCCTTTTTCTTGTATGTATACATTTACATATATGTTTACTTGACCATATTATTTAAGTCCTATATTTGTCATGTAGCTAATCATGGTTAAAAGTTCTGTGTGTAACCACCATGTCACAGGTTAAGTAGAAAAGTTAAATATCCATTCCCTTTTGTAATGATGCCACACTTCTGTTGCTAATTCCATGTCTGGAATTGAGGAGGTGTTCATGTTTTTTTATATATATTTTAATGCTATAATAATGTCAACTGGCCCACATACTTAAAACTACAAATTTTTTTTCATGCAAGTAATTGAGTCAAAATTACCCATTAACCACAAACCACTTCAACGATAGAGGTGGAGATGTGGTTTATGATTCATATTATTATTACTGAAAGGCTCTGTGTGGAGTCTGTGTCTGACTTCATTGATGACCAGCCCAACGTTAGTAGAGTAGTCATAATTTAGCTACTTGTAGATACCCAAATCTTTAAAGTACAATATCCAACTTTTTTAAAGATCTTATAAACAGGGTTTTATTTTTTCGTTGTGAGTCCATTACATGATGGAACCCATCAGCAACAAATGAACCTCACTGGGATGAGACAGATATCTGTAAATAGCTGTGTAAAAATGACAGAATCTGTGGCCAAGCCCTTTCCATTTTCATTGTTTCCTTCCTGTATGATGGCTGTTTTTTTGTGGGACGAGTTACAGTTTTGAATGACACCATTCACTTTACCATACAATGTACTGAAAAATGGGAAAAATCCAAATAAAGTTCGTGTGTCTTGGTTTGTGTTGCAGTAGAAATTACCTATAGAATAATACAGTATATATATATATTTTTTTATATATTATATTTATTTTTCATTGAAAGGTCTGAGTGTATGAATGCTTGTTATTTAAGTGCCAAGCTGTAGTTTTTTAATGGTATGGATATTAAAACCTACACACCCTTGTTAAAATGAAAATTTTTTGTCATGTATAAAAATCGTGCTATGCTGAATCATTCCATAACTTTTTCCGCCATTATTGTCACCTATAGTCTGTAAAAATGCATTGATACACAGAGATAATTTTGACGTGGGAAATAACAATAACAAAACTAAAATAATGCAGTTGCGTGAGTGTGAACACTAAGTTGTAGTTAAGTTCAGAATTCGCCTATCACACTTATACTCATGTTAAGTAGTAGTCAATGTTACACGCATGCCGCCTAAGTTCAGATAGGGGCGAGACTGGTTACATGAATTCGTTGGAGTCCTGGGGGAACCATTACTCAGGGCGACCATAGGCTGCAGCTTCTCTCAGACACACGATAGATTCAGTTGCTGACCAGACACATCTGACAAGAGTCTTCATAAACGGTAGAACAGTAACATTTAATGAGGCATGGCCAGTGCAATGCAAAGGTCTCTTTGAGCAACAGGCTCCAGTAATAACAGTACAGTCTCTTTTGCAGCACAGCAGTACACAGTGTATTATCCAGTAGCACAGTACAACACAGTTTTAATGCATACACAACAAAGGCTTTTCCTTCACAAGGACTAAATTGTACACAGCATTCTTTATCCTGCATGGACATGGAGGGGGGAAGGGTGTGATGAGGGAGATGATCTCTATGACAGGCTTCCTTCGAGTAACTATCTTCCTGCCTGATGATAGACTTCCTGAACTAACAGTGCAGGGTATCTGACCTGTGTTAAGCTTCACCCTGGACTTGAATCCTGTTCTCTTTCCTTCACTTCTGTGAGATACAGATCACACACACCACTGGCAGCCAGACAGTAAACAACTTCCCCACAATCCCCCTGGGGCTCTGCTAAAACACTCCCCTTCTCCTGTGACTGTGTTAACCCCTCTAGTTGCTGGATGCTTCTGGAGAACAACACTTCCTGTCTCCTGTGCTTGTGTTACTTCTAATAGTTGCTGAATGCTTTTAAAGCAACAGCACTACTTCTGCATGTCACACTCTTCCCTCCTTTTTGAATGTCGTCCTCGACATTCATCTTAATTGATCATTCTGACTAATTCTGAGACAGTGGTGAAAGTTGGATAACTTTATATACAAATTGGCATTGTGAAATTGGTATAACGTTCATAAACATTGATAACAACCTAATCTTATGACCTTTTTCTTGTAGGATGCCTGTAAGAAATAAACAATTAACACAATTAAAACAATCAGCATCTCTTCAGCTGGAGCTTTTCGTACGTCTTCAATCAGCTCTCTCTCTCTATGCTTTAACAGTTCTTTGTTTCTACAAAGTCTTTTAAGGAAAATCAAAGCATGAAAACAAGTCTTTCCACCAGGCAACATCTTCCATACTGCCTCTCGGTGGTGAATACCACTCAAGTGGGCTTACCTGGTCCACAGGCAGAGATGCATGTTTCCAGTCGACAGTCCTTAGCACTTGACTCGGTTCACCAAGTGTCTCATACATCAGCATCACGGGCCTCCTCATTTCTCGAGTTGACATCCTCCTGGTGAGTTGTTCCTCAGAGACCTCGGGTTCTTCGGTCACAGAAGTTTCTTCTGCCGCACTCATTTCCCATGTTTCCTCAGATGCTCTTGGAGCTGCCTCTGTAAGTTCCTGTACTTCTCCTGAGTCACTTGTTTCTGCAAAGTCTGGTAATTCCGCCCCTCCTGAGTGTCTATTGATATCTTCAGGGGCCGGTTTTCGATCATCAGATCTGAAATTGGACTTCATCTGTACTCCTTGGTATGAACTCTGGAGCCTCAGGACTCAGTTCACTCTCCTAAGGATGGTACATCCCTCTTCTTGCCGGTCCCAGAAATGCAACGGTGTGTTCTTCTCCATCGGAACCTTCAAGGTCACTATCCACCTCCGTAACTTCTGTCTGTGGTGGTCCCTTAGTCGATCTCGGATGATGTCGGTCTGCTTCTGGGAAGTCTTGTTGTGGTGGGAGATAATCACAGGGTAGTAGTAAATTCCAATGGACTATTCTGGTTTTCTTGTCTCCCATTTCCAATCGGATTTCATACACTAGGCTGTCATCAGCTTTCCTCCTTAGGACCACGTACACCTTGTCTTCCCAGTATGAACAAAATTTTCCTGGACCGCCTTTCTCACGTACGTTCTTGACTAGCACCCGGCTTCGATCATAGTACTCCTTACTCTTGCTCTGTCCTTGTGTAACCACTTTGGACGCTATGTTGTATGCCTCTGCCATCCGTTCCTTCCATTTCCGAATGTACTCCAGATATGTTCTGTAAGTCTCTGACACCGGAGTATCGAACATGATGTCGATTGGCAGTCTTGGCGATCGTCCATACAATAGGAAAAACGGTGAGTAACCCGTTGCATCGCTCTTTCTACAGTTATAGGCATGTACCACTTTTGACAGAGAACTCTTCCAGTCATTCTTCTCATCAGCTGTTAAAGTGCGCAACATCGACAATAATGTTCAGTTAAAACATTCCACTTGTCCATTACCCTCTGGGTGATAGGGCGTTGTGTGAGATCTCTGAATTCTAAAGTACTTTCCTAGCTTGGCAAAGAGCTGGTTCTCAAATTCTCTTCCTTGGTCGTGGTGTAACCTCGTATGGAACCCAAACCTCAAAGCAAAATTATTGAAGATCTTCTCTGCCGCTGTTCGACCCGATTTATTGGTGGTGGCATATGCTTGAGCAAATCGAGTAAAATGGTCCATCACCACCAAGATGTATTCGTAGCCACACTTGCATGTCTCGAGATGTAGAAAGTCTATTGATACCATCTTGAAAGGATACATAGTTTGGATGTTGCCCATAGGTGCCCGGGTTGATGTGTTGGGACGTTTATCTTTCTGACACCAACACTCCCTGGTCACATACCTCTCAATATCTCTCTGCACGTACGGCCAGAAGAAACATTCACAGATCAAATTTGCTGTCCTTTCCACTCTCAGGTGTCCCATGTTTTCATGAAGTCCTTTAAGACCAACCTACGGTATACTCTGGGTAGTACCAACTGCCGGTTTTGTCCTCCTTTTCGATACAGGATGCCGTCTTCACTGAGGTAGAGCTTCGTCCATTCTTTAGCTAAAACAGATACTGCTGGTGACTCATTATCTCTCTCCCGTTTACTTGGAAACCGATTTTGGTTCACATAACGTAGTATTCTACCAATTATCTGATCTTCCTTTTGTGCTCTACGGATTTTTCCTTTTGGTAGTTGTTGAATGGACAGGGGGTGATCTTCTTCTCTCGCTTTAATGGTGGTTTCCAACGTCAACGGACACCACAATGCTTTGTCTTCCTCCTGATAAGCTTGTACTGCTTGGGTAGTGCTTTCAATTGCTTCCAGACTAACTTCCTCCAAGCATTCTTGCATGAACTCCTCAGGCTCTAGTGGCATTCTTGACAATCCATCAGCATACCTATTGCATTTTCCTGGCCTGTACTTGATGCTGAAATTGAAGTCTGCTAGCTCAGCGACCCATCTCTGACCCATTGCATTCAGTTTGGCTGTAGTAAGGACATAGGTCAAAGGGTTGTTGTCAGTGTATACCTCAAACTCTTTGCTGTAGTAGAGATAATCTCTAAATCGTTCACATATAGCCCATTTCAATGCCAGGAACTCCAATTTTCCAGAATGTAAATGGTAATTCTTCTCGGCGTCTGTCAACGTTCTAGAACGGTAACCGATGACTCTCATTTTTCCATCTTGATGCTGATACAGCACAGCTCCCAGTCCAACTTGAGAAGCATCACAATGAAGAACAAATTGTAAATTGAAATCAGGATATCCCAAGATGGGTGGTTTTACCAGGTAGTCTACTAGTTCTTCCAATACCCCCTGGTGGTCTGCTGTCTAGAGAATGGGATGTTGGGATAAAACGGCGTTGTTTCTTTTAAGCCCCGTCCTACCCGTTTTCTTCTTTTTCTTCGTGGGTGTTGTGGTCTCTGTTGTCCCACCCCAAGAGGAGGTATAGTGGGGTGGCAATCCTTGAGAAGTTCCGAACGTAAGTACGATAGTAGGAGAGGAATCCTAATATTTGCCTCAACTCCCCGACGGTAGAGGGCCGCTTATCTTTCAAGGCCAGTACCGGAGCGATGTCTGCTGGGTCCATGGTATATCCTTCTCCGGACACAATTTTCCCTAGAAATCGGACTTGTCTTTTGAACAGTTCACACTTCCTTGGGGTCAACTTAACTCCGTGTTGTTGATACTGTTGTAATACGGTCCTAACGTGTTCAACATGCTCCCGGAAGGTTTTGCTGTGTACAACATTGTCATCCAAGTACGGCTGGCAGATATCGTCCCTCAATCCTTCTAAACATGCCTTCATGCTCCTCTGGAATTCTGCTGGAGCTGAACTAAGCCCAAACGGTATGCGGATCCACTCATATAATCCCCACAGTGTGATGAATGCTGTCAAGGGTCTACTGGACTCTTCGACAAACCATTGGCGGTATGCCTTACCCTGATCGAGGACAGAGAACCAGGTGCTTCCTGAGAGGCTATCCAGCATATCTTGGATCTTTGGTATCGGGTGTTGATCTGGTACTGACTTTCGGTTTAGTTCCCGGTAATCACAACAGAGTCTCAACGTACCGTCCTTCTTTCTAACACAGACAAGGAGAGGAATAAGACGACTTTGACTTTTGGACCCAACGTCTGTTGATGAGATCTTGTAAATATTCTTTCACTTCATGATGTAATTGTTTTGGCACAGACATGTTGTAACGGGTCTGGGAGGCGGAACCTCTGAGCTACTATACAAGGGGGAGGTCCTTGTAAGGGAGCGGGTGGCGACCAGGGAAGACGGGCAGGCAGTCACAGCAGGTGACCGGGACAGTCTCTGAGTGAACGGGCTGGAGGTCACGGCAAGTGACCGGGGCAGTCTCTGGATGAACGGGCAGGAGGTCACGGCAAGTGACCGGGGCAGTCTCTGGATGAACGGGCAGGAGGTCACGGCAAGTGACCGGGGCAGTCTCTGGATGAACGGGCAGGAGGTCACGGCAAGTGACCGGGGCAGTCTATGGATGAACGGGCAGGAGGTCACGGCAAGTGACCGGGGCAGTCTCTGGGTAAAGGGTTGGTACAACCTGTGGCGGCTGATGGTAGACGTGAGCTCCCAGGTGAGCAGGCGAGAGTCTCTGGATAAACGGGTGGTCACAGCATGTGACGGCGGAGCCTCCAGGAAGACCAACAGACAGGCGGCAGATGAGCGCTCCCAGGTGAGCGGGCAGAAGTCACTGGACAGGCGGGTGGTCACAGCACGTGACGGCAGAGCCTCCAGGTAGGCTAGCAGACAGGCAGCAGATGAGCGCTCCCAGGTGAGCGGGCAGGAGTCACTGGACAGGCAGGTGGTCACTGCACGTGACGGCGGAGCCTCCAGGTAGGCTAGCAGGCAGGTAGCAGATGTGCGCTCCCAGGTGAGCGGGCAAGCTGGTCCATAGACAGACTGACAGGAGTTGGAAGGCAGACCGTCGGACCTCAGGCAAGCAGGCAGGTAGCTGATGTGCGCTCCCAGGTGAGCGGGCAAGCTGGTCCTTTAGACAGACTGACAGGAGTTGTAAGGCAGACCGTCGGACGTCAGGCTAGCAGGCAGGTAGCAGAATATCAGGCAGGAATAAGACAGCAAGCTGGCAGGTATCTGGCAGGTAACTGGCAACAGGACCTGAGGGCTGAAGCAGAGTAGTGAACAGTGCAACAACATTGCTCGGGCACCTCCATTTTGGAGGAGGTGCCTTATATATGGTGAAGTCCTCCGGCCATTGGCCGGGGACTCCTTAGGACGGCGCGCGCGGTCCCTTTAAGAGGGAGGGAGAGCGCGCGCGCGCGCCCTAAGCACAGTGGCCGGGAAGGAGCGCGTGCTGCCAGCAGAGCGGGAGGAGGACGCCGGGCACGGAGCAGAGAGGTGAGGGGAACAGCGTCCCTGCCTAGCAGAGGGCATGGACGCCTGGCGCTACAGTACCCCACCTTTAGGCCCCCCCTTTTTTAGGCCAGACAGAAATTTAGCAAGGATAAGAGGGGCATGGATGTTCTCCCGGGGCTCCCACGTTCTCTCCTCAGGACCAAACCCCTTCCAATCCACTAGAAAAAAGGTCTTTCCTCTTACCCTTTTGGTGGCAAGAATGTTCTCTACCTCAAACTCGTCCTCAGCAGAAACCGGAGCAGGAGGCGTACCTGTAGACTTGGAAAAAGAGTTAAGAACCACAGGTTTGAGGAGAGATACATGGAAGGAGTTAGGGATCCGTAAGTTGGCCGGGAGTTTCAATTTATAGGCCACCGGGTTGATCTGACTGATGACCTCCAGAGGACCGATGAACCGAGGCCCTAACTTGTAAGAAGGTATCTTGAGTCGGACATATTTAGATGAGAGCCAGACTTTATCTCCAGGACGAAATTGTGGAGGATCCAGGCGTTTTTTGTCAGCGTGCCTTTTCATCCGTTCGGACGACTGAAGGATTGCGGATCAGGTACTCTCCCAAATGGAGGAAAATTTGCTAACGAGAGATTCCGCAGCCGGGTTGTCCACAGAGGTGGAGACAGGAAAAGGAATCCGAGGATGCTGACCAAAGACTACAAAAAACGGGGATTTGGAGGAGGATTCGCTCTTGTGATTGTTATAAGAGAACTCGGCCCATGGTAGGAGATCCACCCAGTCTGAATGATGGGCATTAACGAAGTGCCGGAGGTAACTGGTCAGGTTCTGATTGATCCGCTCCACTTGACCATTGGACTGTGGGTGGTAAGCGGAAGAGAAGTCCAGGGTGACGTCTAGCAGTTTACAAGTGGCTCTCCAGAAGCGTGAGGTGAACTGTACCCCACGATCCGACACGATGTGGAGGGGCAGGCCATGAAGATGAAAGATGTGACGAATAAAGTCTTTAGCTAGCTCGGGTGCAGACGGGAGGCCTGGCAGGGGAACGAAATGAGCCATCTTGGAGAAGCGGTCAGCGACCACCCAAATGACCGTACAACCGGCAGAGACTGGGAGGTCAGTTATAAAGTCCATTGCTATATGCTGCCAGGGGGCAGCAGGTACAGAAAGCGGAAGGAGGCGACTGGCTGGCAGATGTCTCGGAACCTTGTTGCGGGCGCAGGACACACAGGCAGAAACAAAGTCTATTACGTCCTTGTGCAGGGTAGGCCACCAGTAGTGCCGGGTAATAAGCTGGAGGGTCTTTTTCTGACCGGCGTGGCCAGCCAGTTTAGACGAGTGACCCCAGTGAAGGATCTTCTCCCGATCAGGTACTGATACGAACATCTTTCCGGGAGGGAGACGATTTAGACTCACGGGAGCCACCTGCATTACTCTGGCGGGATCGATGATGTGTTTCGGATCTTCCTCGAGATCAGACACCAGAAAGGATCGAGACAAGGCGTCCGCCTTGACGTTTTTGTCAGCCGGGCGAAAATGAAGAACAAAATCAAAGCGAGCAAAAAACAAGGACCACCGGGCTTGGCGCGGGTTAAGTCTCTGGGCATGCTGGAGGTAAGCCAAGTTCTTGTGGTCAGTGTAAATTATTACCGGGTGAAGAGCCCCCTCGAGCAGGTAACGCCACTCCTCCAATGCCAGTTTGATGGCCAATAACTCTCGGTCTCCTATGGAATAATTGCGCTCTGAGGAGGAGAAGAGTTTAGAGAAGAAGCCGCAAGTTACCATCCTCCCGGAAGATGATTTTTGAGTAAGTACCGCTCCGGCTCCAGAGGAGGAGGCGTCAACTTCCAGGAAGAACTGCTTGTTGCCGTCCGGGCGATGCAGCACCGGGGCGGAAGAGAAGGCCTGTTTTAAGGAAAGAAAGGCCTCCTCTGCTTCGGGCGGCCACTCTTTGGGATTAGTACCCTTGCGGGTGAGCGCGGAAATTGGGGCAGTCCGGGAAGAGAAGTGTGGTATGAAGAGGCGGTAGTAGTTGGCGAAGCCCAGGAACCGCTGAATGGCCTTCAACCCCTCCGGTCGAGGCCATTTCTCGATGGCAGACAGTTTCTCTGGATCCATTCGTAGGCCGGTCTGAGAAATAATGTAGCCCAAAAACGGAAGCGAGGTCTGCTCAAAGAGGCACTTCTCGTATTTAGCGAAGAGGTGATTCTGCCTGAGCCTGAGCAGGACCTGACGAACGTCCCTCCGGTGAGTCTGGAGATCCGGAGAGAAGACCAAGATGTCGTCCAGGTACACCACTACGCAGGAGTAGAGAAGGTCCCGGAAGATGTCATTGACCAACTCTTGAAAGACGGCAGGAGCGTTACAGAGACCAAAGGGCATTACCAGATATTCATAGTGGCCGTCCCGGGTGTTGAATGCCGTCTTCCATTCATCCCCTTGACGGATACGAACCAGGTTGTACGCCCCACGGAGGTCCAGTTTGGTGAAGATTCTAGCCCCCCTCAGACGATCAAATAACTCCGGAATGAGCGGAAGGGGGTACTTATTCTTCACCGTGATCTGGTTAAGGCCTCTATAGTCTATACAGGGACGGAGAGAGCCGTCCTTCTTTTTGACGAAAAAGAAGCCTGCTCCCGCCGGGGAGGTAGATTTCCGGATGAATCCCCTGGCCAGATTCTCCTCAATATATTCGGACATCGACCGGGTCTCAGCAGCGGATAATGGATAAATACGCCCACGGGGAGGAGTAGTACCGGGTAACAGGTCGATAGGGCAGTCGTATGGTCTATGAGGGGGTAGTGTCTCTGCCTCCTTTTTATTAAAGACATCAGCATAAGACCAATAAGGTCCAGGTAGATTAGCTGGGGTAGGAGAAGGACGGACGGGATGGACGGGAACCAGACAGGTCTTATGGCAGTCCTGTCCCCAGCGAAGGACTTCTCCGGTCTGCCAGTCAAGCACGGGTGCATGTCTCTGGAGCCAAGGTAAACCTAGCAAGAGGGCGTGAGAGAGTCCAGGCAGAACATGAAAGGAGATACTCTCAGAATGCAGCATTCCCACCTGCAGAGTAATGGATTCGGTGATGAGTTGGATGGGGCGTGGTAAGAGACCCCCATCCACGGCAGCAACAGACAAGGGTACAGCCAGAGGTTTGGTGGGGATGCGGTATTTCTCTACCAGGGACTGTGAAATAAGATTCCCGGCTGCTCCAGAGTCAAGTTGGGCTAGTTCGAAATAACGGTTCTCCCCTCAGACAATTGTGACTGACAGCAGCAGAGATGGAGAGGATTTATTCTTGTCTAGGTCGACCTCTCTGAGCGAACCTAGACACAGGCGTTTCCCGACCTCTCTGGGCAGGCACGGATCCGGTGCTCCTTACTGCCACAGTAGAAGCAGCTCCCCTCGGCACGGCGTAAGTCCTGACGGGTTTTGACCATCTTGGTCTGGTCGACCTGCATAGGCTCAGGAGAGTGTACCTGGGGAGAGACGGAGGGAGTGACGGGTTTCTGAAAAGTAGGAGCTAGACGTGGAAACCTCCTCTCACGGATGACCTCTTTGGCACGCTCCTGGAACCGTAGGTCAATTCGGGTGGCAAGAGTTATTAGGTCATCGAGAGTGGTAGGAATGTCCCGACCGGCAAGTTCATCTTTAATACGGCCGGACAGACCCTCCCAGAAGACGGATACCAGAGCGTCGTTATCCCAGGCCAGCTCCGAGGCAAGGGTACGGAACCGTATGGCATATTGGCCCACGGTGAGACTTCCCTGACGGAGGTGTAGCAGTGATGATGCGGATGAGGTTCTCCGTCCGGGTTCGTCGAAGACTTTCCGGAAAGCCGTGAGAAAGGCAGGCAAGTCGGACACCAGGGGGTCTCCTCTCTCCCATAGAGGATTTAGCCAGGCCAGGGCCTCCCCGGTGAGATGGGACATGATGAAGGCAATTTTGGCCCGGTCGGAGTTAAACTGGTGGGACAGGAGTTCAAAGTGCAGGGTGCACTGATTTATGAAGCCCCGAGCCTGGGCGGAGTCGCCTCCGAAGCGAAGAGGTGCAGAAAGCCGGGGTCCGGGGTAGGATACCATGGTATTGGTGGACAGCGGAGTTGCCGGATTGCGAGTCCTGGCACTGGCGGAGGTTGCTGGCGGAGCAGTCAGAGTGTCCAGGCGAGAATTGACATTCCGCAGGTGACCCAGGATGGACTCCTGTTGGGACCTCTGACGGGACAGTTCATGACACAGGTCCGAGAGCGAGGGAGCTTGGGTGCCACCGGGTTCCATGGCCCGAGCAAACTGTAACGGGTCTGGGAGGCGGAACCTCTGAGCTACTATACAAGGGGGCGGTCCTTGTAAGGGAGCGGGTGGCGACCAGGGAAGACGGGCAGGCAGTCACAGCAGGTGACCGGGACAGTCTCTGAGTGAACAGGCTGGAGGTCACGGCAAGTGACCGGGGCAGTCTCTGGATGAACGGGCAGGAGGTCACGGCAAGTGACCGGGGCAGTCTCTGGATGAACGGGCAGGAGGTCACGGCAAGTGACCGGGGCAGTCTCTGGATGAACGGGCAGGAGGTCACGGCAAGTGACCGGGGCAGTCTCTGGGTAAAGGGTTGGTACGACCTGTGGCGGCTGATGGTAGACATGAGCTCCCAGGTGAGCAGGCGAGAGTCTCTGGATAAACGGGTGGTCACAGCATGTGACGGCGGAGCCTCCAGGAAGACCAACAGACAGGCGGCAGATGAGCGCTCCCAGGTGAGCGGGCAGAAGTCACTGGACAGGCGGGTGGTCACAGCACGTGACGGCAGAGCCTCCAGGTAGGCTAGCAGACAGGCAGCAGATGAGCGCTCCCAGGTGAGCGGGCAGGAGTCACTGGACAGGCAGGTGGTCACTGCACGTGACGGCGGAGCCTCCAGGTAGGCTAGCAGGCAGGTAGCAGATGTGCGCTCCCAGGTGAGCGGGCAAGCTGGTCCATAGACAGACTGACAGGAGTTGGAAGGCAGACCGTCGGACCTCAGGCAAGCAGGCAGGTAGCTGATGTGCGCTCCCAGGTGAGCGGGCAAGCTGGTCCTTTAGACAGACTGACAGGAGTTGTAAGGCAGACCGTCGGACCTCAGGCTAGCAGGCAGTAGTGTTGAGCCACCCCCGTAGTGTTCGAGTTCGGTTCGGTTCGTCGAACACCCGTGTGTTCGCCGAACTGTTCGTCGAACTGTTCGTCGAACACCTTCGAACACCGTTAAAACCAATGGCAGGCAAACAAAAACACATAGAAACACATAGAAAACACCTTCAAAGGTGTCCAAAAGCTGACAAACTGCTCAGAAGACACAACTAACACATGGAAAAGTGACAAGTACATATAGTCATGCGAAAAGAAAAGAGGTGGAGGAGTAAAACGAGGGGGAGACACAGATATAGGCATGTCATGCCCTTCTAAAATCCAAAAAGTGAGAAGCCGACATGGCCAGTCCGCTCCTGCCCGTGCCACCTCCGTGTCGCCGGGTTTGTGCCAGAGCCGCGGTGAACCCTGATGGCCAGCCCCCCTCTCCCAATACTGGTGCCTGTCCGCTGGTGGGTCGAGCGAGCCCCCCTGTGGTGGAGGCAGCTCTAAGCTTTTTAATTTAAATTGTCTCTCTAATTTGAATGAATACACTTTAAATCCATTTACAAGGATCTATTGGAGGGCAAGTCTCATGCCAGCAGCCGCGTAATTCCAGCTCCAGTAGCGTCCACTAAAGCTGCTGCAGTTAAAAAGCTTTTATAAGGATCGAGCTCGGCTGTCCACCGCAAGGCATCCTACTGCCAGTCCCAGCCCCTATGCCTTGGGGTGCCTCCTGATGCTCTTCACTGAGTATCCCATGGTCCCGAAGCATTTCCTTTGAAAAAATTAAGTGTCTAAACTACAGGTGGTGTAGCTTGCTTAACAGCCGGGATAATCCGCTGACTAGCAGACACTGCTACTAGGCACAAAGTATTTCCTGGGCTAGATGCAGTTAAAAATTTGTAATTAGATACTCTCGTTGGATGCTGAGAAAGCATTCCATAGAGTCTCCTGGCACGCCATATATGATTCTCTTAAAAAGCTTGGGGTAGGGGTCTAGGGGACCCTTTTATAGCCAAAATCACGGCCCTGTATCACAATACGTCACCTAGGCTGAAGATAAATGGAACTGTAGCACCCTGAGGGCTCGGTTGCTACAGACGTATTGCACCTCACCCAGAGGTGTGATATCTCACTCTCAGGTAAGGATGGAGTGTGGATCAGGACCCGACACCTGCATGCATTACACCACATTGCCGTGGGGCAGGGCGACCAATATGCCCCTGAGATGGGCACGACAGTCCCTGTCCCTGGCTGGAGTGGGGGGAGGGAACACTGAGGAAGGGGAACCCTGTAGTGCAGGAGCAGGGAGGAAGCAGTTCCTGGGTGCATTGAGAAGGGAGTATAAAAGGTGGGCACCATCTTAGTTCAGTGCAGAGAAGTCTGAGCAGAAGTGGCAGGGAGCAGGGGCTCTGCATGAGCTCTGCTCCGGAGGCGGGCCTAGTAACAGAGGCCCAGGCCTGGAAGAGGGAGAAGGAAGGAAGAGGAGCGGAGAAGGCTCCAGGAACGAGGAATGAAGGGATCCCAGGGGTGCGGATGGGCGAGTCGCCACCGCACGCCCGAATCCACCTGCGTGGAGGGGTCAGGCCAAAGGGGGAGACCGGTCCCCGAACTAGTGGAGGCAGGAAACGACCCTCAGCTAGAAACCGGAGGCTCTGACAATTTATGTGGCGCAGCCCCTCGCTACACCCGCTAGGAAGGCACCACATAGGGTCAGGGAAACTGGCGCCAAGTTTACCAAGAGGAGGCCCGAGGCAGCCGGACAGAAGTGTTGGTAAGAAAGGCCAGACAAAGGACACACAAAGGGGGTCCTGTGAAGTGCTCCAAAGTTATCTGGGAGTTGTCTGAGCCCCTCACCTGGTGAGCACAGTACAACGTGGGCAGCCGTTACCTGCAGACGTGGTCTGGATAATAAGAACTGTGAGTAAAGGCCCTGGACTGCATCACTGACTCCGTGTCGTTACTGCTGCTGCCCTGCACCATCACCCCCATCCTCCGCATACACTGCCCTGAGGCTATACTCCTCCCGTGGGGAGTTATGCTACGCTCTGCTGCACCCACAACACCAGCCTCAGCGGTCTGCCCTGTAGCGGCGGTTCACTCTGACCGCAATCCACGGGTGGCGTAGTCGGACATTTAAACATCAAAACCACATAAATAGTTCCGCCACTGGTTTGACCGCCCTGAGCCACGGAACCGGGTCGCCGCCACGAAGACTACAACCACCAGCATCCACCAAAAAGGGTCCGCCTCCGGGTGTCCCAAGGCCCAGGGGGTGCGTCAGAACATTTTCATCACCTTTCACAATCACCAATGGGACAAGGCAGGGATGTCCTCTGTCCCCTCTCTTATACATCCTAGTGACGGAGCACCTGCTCTCATCAATTCGCCATAACCCCAATATTAGGTGGATTGAGGTGGGAGGCACCGAGTACAAGTGCTCTCTATTTGCTGATGATGTCCTAGTATATATCACTCAATCACATATATCCATCCATGCTGTTATGGCTGAAATAGATCACTTTGTTACATGGTAAAATTTTAAAATCAATGCAGCGAAGTCTGAGGCCCTCGATGTCTCCCTCCCCAAATCCATATAGGATTCCATCCAGTCCAACTTTCCCTTTGCCTGGCCCTCACAGGGTATCAAATACTTAGGAATTCCTATTCATAGAGACCTCTCCCATCTATGTTATCTTAATTTTGGGCCCTTTATTGAACAATTCCATACAGACCACGGTTGGCAAGTTAGAACTGTAAGATTCACTACGTGAACCGCTGGTGTTTTGTGGAAAAGCACATGTACACCGCGTTCCAAATTATTATGCAAAAAGTGTTTAGGAGTGATAAGGGAAGAATTTGTTTGTTTGTCAGCTAAACTCATTGATGGTGATGTGTGTCAGGGCTCTTTATATCACTGTAAGCAATTGCAGACACCTGTGCTAATTAGTTTGGCAGGTGTGTCCAATGAAAGGCAAGACTACTTAAGAAGGCTCTCTCACATTATTAAGCAGCCTACATTTTCTGCCAAAATGGGAAAGAAAAAGGATGTGTCGGCTGCTGAGAAGCAACAAATTGTGGAGTGTTTAGGTCAAGGCATGACTACAATCAACATTGTGCGATGATCAGGATGAAGTGTCTTGGCAATCAAGAAGTATGTAGCTGATTCACAGTACACACGTGTGCGTGCTGATAAGGGCAAATTGAGGACTCTTTCCTACAGGCAATTACGTCAGGTTGAAAGAGCAGCGGCAAAAAAGCCTTGTCATAGCAGCAGACAAGTTTTTGAAGCTGCTTGTGCCTCCAACGTCCCCCGAACAACAAGATGCAGGGTCCTTCAGAGGTTTGCAGCTGTGCATACGCCATCCTGTCGACCTCCTCTATCCACTTCACACAAGCAGAAACGGCTCCAGTGGGCCAAACATTACATGAAGACTGATTTCAAAACTGTTTTGTTCACGGATGAGTGCCGTGCAGCGCTCGATGGTCCAGATGGATGGAGTGGAGGATGGCTGGTTGATGGACACCCCACGCAAACACGGCTACAGCGCCAACAAGGAGGAGGTGGAGTAATGTTTTGGGCTGGAATCATGGGGAGAGAGATTGTCGGCCCCTTTAGGATCCCTGAAGGCGCTAAAGATGAACTCCATAATGTATGTGGATTTTCTCAAACAGCACTTCCTGCCATGGTTCAAGAAGAAGAACCGTGTATTTCACAGCAAGATCATTTTTCTGCATGATAATGCACCATCTCATGCTGCACATAAAACATCTGCATCTCTGGCTGATATGGGCATAAAAGGGGACAAACTTATGGTGTGACCCCCATGCTCCCCTGACCTCTACCCCATTCAGAACCTTTGGAGCATCATTAAAAGGAGTGTCTATGATGGCGGGAGGCAGTTCACATCTAAGCAACAGCTCTGGGAGGGTATTCTGTCCTCATGCAAAACAATTGAAGCAGAAACCATCCAAAACCTGACAAATTCAATGGACGAGAGAGTTCAGAAGCTCCTTTCGAACAAGGGGTCCTATGTGAAAATGTAACATCACCTAGAATAAAGTTTTGAGTTGAAAACTGTTTGATTTCAGTTTCTAACAACCTGCTAATGCTTATAATTTCAAAAATGACCATTTTTTTGGTCTTTATTAAAATGAAAAGGTTGATCGAAAAGTTTGGGGGATCTAAGAGTGTGGCAACCCAGTAGTCATGATTACTTCGAATTCTGACAATATGAGGGTCATGCTGCAGGTAGTGCAGCAAGAAGGCACTTATGTGTCTTGCGCATCTCGGAGCCCCAAAATTATTTTCCGGGCTAGATGCAGCTAAAAATTATTTTTAATTTTAAATCTGGTGGAGCTTATTATAGATGGCCTAATAGGATCAGTGCTGCACACTGCTACAAAGCCCAAATTATTTTCCAGTCAAGATACAGATAAACATGATTAGTAATTTGAAAGCTTAAAACGTTTGGTAGGGTGATTTTAACCAATCATCAAACTTTTACTCTCCCCAGGATGACACAGGGGTAGAAAAGTCGTTTCGGATCCATGATTTGTTCATCTTTATGAACGTGAGTCTGTCTACATTATCAGTGGAGAGCCGCGTGTGCTTATCTGTCAGCACACCACCAGCAGCGCTGAACACACGTTCAGACAGAACGCTGGCTGCGGGGCATGACAAGATCTCCAAGGCGTAAGTGGCTAGCTCCGGCCATTTATCCAGATTGGAAGCCCAAAAAGAGCAAGGGTCCAGTGACACAGTCGTGGCTTCAATGTTTACTTGGAGATACTCCTGTACCATCGTCTCTAGGCGTTGACTATGTGTCAGACTTCTTGTCTCCTGTGGCCTTGCAAAGGATGGGCTAAAAAGTGGTGAAATGATTCCGCAAAATTGATGTTACCAGCAGATACTGTGGTTCTGTTACGGTTTGAGTGCTGAACACTTAACGGTCCCACGGTTGGCAAGTTGGAACTGTGAGATTCACTACGTGCACCACTGGTATTTTGTGGAAAAGCACATGTAAGATTCTGCAACAGTCTCTGCTGATACTCCTGCATGCGTGCATCTCTTTCTATGGCAGGAATAATTTCTGCAAATTTACTTTTGTACCGGGGATCTAACAGTGTGGCAACCCAGTAGTCAGGATTATTTCTAATTCTCACAATTCGAGGGTCATGTTGCAGGTAGTGCAGCAAGAAGGCACTCATGTGTGTTGCGCACCCAGGAGCACCAAGTCCCTGTTGTGTTGGTGGCGAGGTAACAATCATGCTTCCTTCCTCTGTCCTCTC
This sequence comes from Phyllobates terribilis, assembly GCF_046119375.1. Taxonomy (NCBI): domain Eukaryota; kingdom Metazoa; phylum Chordata; class Amphibia; order Anura; family Dendrobatidae; genus Phyllobates; species Phyllobates terribilis. The sequence continues at coordinate 54,406,385 of NW_027362771.1, read as the reverse complement.
CCCCCAACCTCGCACAACAGAAATGTGATCAAGGTCTCCCTCATCTGATGAGTCTTCCATCAGTTCGTCCTCCACTTCTTCCTGGGCTCCTGCACCTTCCTCACTAGTTTGGCTGCTACCATGCGCCCTGGTAAAACCATCTCCCCCACCCTCACATGCCTGCCGCCTTGGTGCTGCCGACCTTCTGGACCTTGCAGATGTTAGCCCTTCCGCATACAACTCCTCCTCCTCTACTTCCTCCACCTCCTCTTGTGCCACCACCTGACTCCGAATTCTGTTTAACATGTGCTCCAGCATGTAAATCACCGGAATAGTCATGCTGATAATGGCATCGTCAGCACTAAACATCTTCGTCGCCATTTCAAAACTGTGCAGAAGGGTGCATAGGTCCCTGATCTGAGACCACTCCTCCAGCGTGATTTGCCCCACCTCTGAATCTCGTTGGCCCAGGCTATACGTCAGAACGTATTGCACCAGGGCTTGTCGGTGCTGCCACAGTCGCTGTAACATGTGCAGAGTTGAATTCCACCGGGTAGGCACATCGCATTTTAGCCGGTGAAGTGGCAGGCCCAACGACTTCTGTAGAGATGTAAGTCGCTGAGCTGCGGGATGCGAACGGCGGAAGTGAGCACACAGCGACCGTGCCCTCTGCAGAAGGCCATCTAGTCTGGGATAGTGGGCTAAAAATTGCTGGACAACCAGGTTCAACACGTGAGCCATACAAGGCACGTGTGTGACATTGCCCCGGCGAAGGGCCGCACCCAGGTTTGCAGCATTGTCGCACACGGCCTTCCCTGGTTTCAGGTCCAGTGGAGACAACCATTCATGAAATTGGTTCTCCAGAGCTGACCACAACTCCTCAGCTGTGTGACTCACATTTCCCAGACATTTCAATGTAAAAACCGCCTGATGACGTTGAGCCCTACTGCCAGCATAGTAAGGAGGTGTGCAGGATCCCTTCTGCGCAGTTAGAAAGCTTGTGGCATGACCAGACAGGCTTTGGGTGCAGGTGGAACACCGAGAGGAGGTTGAGGAGGCAGAAGCAGTGGAGGAACTTTGACATAAAGAGGATTGACGCACAACTCGTGGGGACGGCAAGACTTGGACAGCAGCCCCTTGTCCTGCTGTCACCATAGTTACCCAGTGCCCAGTCAGCGACATGTAACGCCCCTGTCCATGCCTACTCGTCCAAGTGTCTGTGGTGAAATGCACCCTGTCACACACAGAGTTTCTCAAAGAAGCGGTGATGTTGTGTGCGACATGCTGGTGGAGCGCAGGCACACCTTTCTTTGAGAAGTAGTGCCGACTGGGCATCTGGTACTGGGGCACTGCGACGGACATAAGGTCTCGAAAATCCTCTGTGTCCACCAGGCGGAAAGGCAGCATTTCTGTAGCCAAGAGCTTGCAGATGGTGAAATTCAACCTCTTAGCTTTCTCATGGCTAGGAGGAAATGGTCTTTTACTTGTCCACATCTGAGGGACCGAGGGCTGGCTATTGTGCTTAGACGGGGTTGATAAGGGTGTCCCGGCAAACTGCCGGTCTGTGAGGAAGATGGAGGCGGACATGTTAGGTTGCCTTCATCCAAAGGTGGTGCTATCGATGTCGGACAGCGCTCAACACCAGCTGGTGTTACCACCTCCAAAGAAAATGATGACCTGCCAATCACGCTGGCTGTTGCGGGTAAAGAGGTGGCAGGTCTGCGCCCCAAAACAGGTGTGACTGCTGTCCCCCCAGTCACAGAGGATGAAGAGGCCGCGGATGCACAAGATATGGCAGACGGTGGTTGGCCCGGCCGGCTAGGCCGCATTGTAGCACACTGAGCTTCCCACTGCAACTTATGCTTCATGTCCATGTGCCGGTTCATGCATGAAGTACTCAAACTATGTATTTTTTGGCCTCTACTTAGCTTTTGCTGACAAATGTTACAGATAACACGAGTTGGGTCATCTTTATCGATCTGAAAAAATGCCCAGGCTATGCAAGGCTTAGCACCCATGCGACCTGAAGAGCCACCACGACTTGTGGTGAGAGGCAGAGTTGTGTTTGAGGATGCAGTTGTTGACGTGCTTCCAGTACTACGTCTCTGTCCAGGAAGGCGCAACCTGACCTCGTCGTCACTAGCATCTTCCTCCACCTCCTCTGCTGACCTCATCTCTTGGCTGACTGTGGGTTGACAGTAAGTGGGATCTCCGACCTCATCATCATCACCCTGTGCGTTATCACACCCGTTGTCCTCAGAGCCAACCTGTTCCTGCCCTGACAAAAAACTAAAGTTGTCGCTCCAATCAGGTATTTGAGTCTTATCATCGTCTTCCTCATTGTCTCCACCAACAGGAGTTACAGTTTGGGAATGAGGGTCTACATTATGGTCAGAACCTTCTGCGTCTGGTCCTGGATCCGACTCATAAAGATTCTGGGCATCAGTGCAGATCATTTCCTCGTCTGGATTCACAGAAGCGCTGGAGTCGACCTCTGATTCCCAGGCTATAGTATGAGTAAACAGCTCTGCAGACTCAACCATCTGTTCTACCTCATACTCAGACGGGCAGCTGGAGATTTGGGAGCTGTGAGGAAGCAAGTGCGATTTGGGTGACACCTTTGAGGACTGGAGTATTTGTGATGTTGAAGTTGATGTGGAGGAGAGCCCACTTAAAGGAGCACTTGATATCCGTTGAAGCACCTGCTGTTTTTGTGCCTCATCTGGAATTTGTAGCGATTGGCGTGGCCGTAAGAAAGGGATCTTATCACATTGTCCGCTAAAAGAAGTAGACATTTTAGTTTGGCTGGAAGATGGTCTTTCTTCTGCAGATGTTACTGTTGCTTTAACACCTACCCCACGGACACAACCTTTTTTCCCCTTCCCAACACGCCTATTCCCCTTTCCACCAGCAGCAGGCCTTTTTCCACTCATTTTGGTGGTTAACTAATTCACAACTCTGGAGTTGTTTGCACAAAAAAACAATGGATGGTAACCGAGCAGAGCTGAGTGGCCAAACTGTGGTATTAGGCCAAAACTATTGGCTGGGTTAGATGCAGAAAAAAATTATTTTGAATTTGCAACCTGATGGAGGTCAGTATAGATGGACTAATAGAGAAAGTCCGATACACTACTAGAAGGCCAAATATTTTTTCAGAGGTAGATGCAGAAAAAAATATATTCAGTTTGCAACCTGATGGAGGTCAGTATAGATGGATTAATAGACCAAGACCCACACACAGCTAGAAGCCCAATATTTTTTCAGAGGTAGATGCAGAAAAAACTATATTCAGTTTGCAACCTGATGGAGGTCAGTATAGATGGACTAATAGAACAAGTCCCACACACTGCTAGAAGCCCAAATATTTTTTCAGAGGTACTGTAGATGCAGATAAAAATTAGTTTTAATTTGCAACCTGATGGAGGTCAGTATAGATGGACTAATAGAGAAAGTCCGACACACTACTAGAAGGCCAAATATTTTTTCAGAGGTAGATGCAGAAAAAAATATATTCAGTTTGCAACCTGATGGAGGTCAGTATAGATGGATTAATAGAACAAGACCCACACACAGCTAGAAGCCCAATATTTTTTCAGAGGTAGATGCAGAAAAAAATATATTCAGTTTGCAACCTGATGGAGGTCAGTATAGATGGACTAATAGAACAAGTCCCACACACTGCTAGAAGCCCAAATATTTTTTCAGAGGTACTGTAGATGCAGATAAAAATTAGTTTTAATTTGCAACCTGATGGAGGTCAGTATAGATGGACTAATAGAGAAAGTCCGACACACTACTAGAAGGCCAAATATTTTTTCAGAGGTAGATGCAGAAAAAAATATATTCAGTTTGCAACCTGATGGAGGTCAGTATAGATGGACTAATACAACAAGTCCCGCACACAGCTAGAAGCCCAAATATTTTTTCAGAGGTACTGTAGATGCAGATAAAAATTATTTTTAATTTGCAACCTGATGGAGGTCAGTATAGATGGACTAATAGAGAAAGTCCGACACACTACTAGAAGGCCAAATATTTTTTCAGAGGTAGATGCAGAAAAAAATATATTCAGTTTGCAACCTGATGGAGGTCAGTATAGATGGACTAATAGAACAAGTCCCACACACTGCTAGAAGCCCAAATATTTTTTCAGAGGTACTGTAGATGCAGATAAAAATTAATTTTAATTTGCAACCTGATGGAGGTCAGTATAGATGGACTAATAGAGAAAGTCCGACACACTACTAGAAGGCCAAATATTTTTTCAGAGCTAGATGCAGAAAAAAATTATATTCAGTTTGCAACCTGATGGAGGTCAGTATAGATGGACTAATAGAGAAAGTCCGACACACTACTAGAAGGCCAAATATTTTTTCAGAGGTAGATGCAGAAAAAAATATATTCAGTTTGCAACCTGATGGAGGTCAGTATAGATGGATTAATAGAACAAGACCCACACACAGCTAGAAGCCCAATATTTTTTCAGAGGTAGATGCAGAAAAAACTATATTCAGTTTGCAACCTGATGGAGGTCAGTATAGATGGACTAATAGAACAAGTCCCACACACTGCTAGAAGCCCAAATATTTTTTCAGAGGTACTGTAGATGCAGATAAAAATTAGTTTTAATTTGCAACCTGATGGAGGTCAGTATAGATGGACTAATAGAGAAAGTCCGACACACTACTAGAAGGCCAAATATTTTTTCAGAGGTAGATGCAGAAAAAAATATATTCAGTTTGCAACCTGATGGAGGTCAGTATAGATGGATTAATAGAACAAGACCCACACACAGCTAGAAGCCCAATATTTTTTCAGAGGTAGATGCAGAAAAAAATAAATTCAGTTTGCAACCTGATGGAGGTCAGTATAGATGGACTAATAGAACAAATCCCACACACTGCTAGAAGCCCAAATATTTTTTCAGAGGTACTGTAGATGCAGATAAAAATTAGTTTTAATTTGCAACCTGATGGAGGTCAGTATAGATGGACTAATAGAGAAAGTCCGACACACTTCTAGAAGGCCAAATATTTTTTCAGAGGTAGATGCAGAAAAAAATATATTCAGTTTGCAACCTGATGGAGGTCAGTATAGATGGATTAATAGAACAAGACCCATACACAGCTAGAAGCCCAATATTTTTTCAGAGGTAGATGCAGAAAAAAATATATTCAGTTTGCAACCTGATGGAGGTCAGTATAGATGGACTAATAGAACAAGTCCCACACACTGCTAGAAGCCCAAATATTTTTTCAGAGGTACTGTAGATGCAGATAAAAATTAGTTTTAATTTGCAACCTGATGGAGGTCAGTATAGATGGACTAATAGAGAAAGTCCGACACACTACTAGAAGGCCAAATATTTTTTCAGAGGTAGATGCAGAAAAAAATATATTCAGTTTGCAACCTGATGGAGGTCAGTATAGATGGACTAATACAACAAGTCCCGCACACAGCTAGAAGCCCAAATATTTTTTCAGAGGTACTGTAGATGCAGATAAAAATTATTTTTAATTTGCAACCTGATGGAGGTCAGTATAGATGGACTAATAGAGAAAGTCCGACACACTACTAGAAGGCCAAATATTTTTTCAGAGGTAGATGCAGAAAAAAATATATTCAGTTTGCAACCTGATGGAGGTCAGTATAGATGGACTAATACAACAAGTCCCACACACAGCTAGAAGCCCAAATATTTTTTCAGAGGTACTGTAAATGGAGATAAAAATTAGTTTTATTTTGCAACCTGATGGAGGTCAGTATAGATGGACTAATAGAGAAAGTCCGACACACTACTAGAAGGCCAAATATTTTTTCAGAGCTAGATGCAGAAAAAAATTATATTCAGTTTGCAACCTGATGGAGGTCAGTATAGATGGATTAATAGAACAAGACCCACACACAGCTAGAAGCCCAATATTTTTTCAGAGGTAGATGCAGAAAAAAATATATTCAGTTTGCAACCTGATGGAGGTCAGTATAGATGGACTAATAGAACAAGTCCCACACACTGCTAGAAGCCCAAATATTTTTTCAGAGGTACTGTAGATGCAGATAAAAATTAGTTTTAATTTGCAACCTGATGGAGGTCAGTATAGATGGACTAATAGAGAAAGTCCGACACACTACTAGAAGGCCAAATATTTTTTCAGAGCTAGATGCAGAAAAAAATTATATTCAGTTTGCAACCTGATGGAGGTCAGTATAGATGGACTAATAGAGAAAGTCCGACACACTACTAGAAGGCCAAATATTTTTTCAGAGGTAGATGCAGAAAAAAATATATTCAGTTTGCAACCTGATGGAGGTCAGTATAGATGAATTAATAGAACAAGACCCACACACAGCTAGAAGCCCAATATTTTTTCAGAGGTAGATGCAGAAAAAACTATATTCAGTTTGCAACCTGATGGAGGTCAGTATAGATGGACTAATAGAACAAGTCCCACACACTGCTAGAAGCCCAAATATTTTTTCAGAGGTACTGTAGATGCAGATAAAAATTAGTTTTAATTTGCAACCTGATGGAGGTCAGTATAGATGGACTAATAGAGAAAGTCCGACACACTACTAGAAGGCCAAATATTTTTTCAGAGGTAGATGCAGAAAAAAATATATTCAGTTTGCAACCTGATGGAGGTCAGTATAGATGGATTAATAGAACAAGACCCACACACAGCTAGAAGCCCAATATTTTTTCAGAGGTAGATGCAGAAAAAAATATATTCAGTTTGCAACCTGATGGAGGTCAGTATAGATGGACTAATAGAACAAGTCCCACACACTGCTAGAAGCCCAAATATTTTTTCAGAGGTACTGTAGATGCAGATAAAAATTAGTTTTAATTTGCAACCTGATGGAGGTCAGTATAGATGGACTAATAGAGAAAGTCCGACACACTTCTAGAAGGCCAAATATTTTTTCAGAGGTAGATGCAGAAAAAAATATATTCAGTTTGCAACCTGATGGAGGTCAGTATAGATGGATTAATAGAACAAGACCCACACACAGCTAGAAGCCCAATATTTTTTCAGAGGTAGATGCAGAAAAAAATATATTCAGTTTGCAACCTGATGGAGGTCAGTATAGATGGACTAATAGAACAAGTCCCACACACTGCTAGAAGCCCAAATATTTTTTCAGAGGTACTGTAGATGCAGATAAAAATTAGTTTTAATTTGCAACCTGATGGAGGTCAGTATAGATGGACTAATAGAGAAAGTCCGACACACTACTAGAAGGCCAAATATTTTTTCAGAGGTAGATGCAGAAAAAAATATATTCAGTTTGCAACCTGATGGAGGTCAGTATAGATGGACTAATACAACAAGTCCCGCACACAGCTAGAAGCCCAAATATTTTTTCAGAGGTACTGTAGATGCAGATAAAAATTATTTTTAATTTGCAACCTGATGGAGGTCAGTATAGATGGACTAATAGAGAAAGTCCGACACACTACTAGAAGGCCAAATATTTTTTCAGAGGTAGATGCAGAAAAAAATATATTCAGTTTGCAACCTGATGGAGGTCAGTATAGATGGACTAATACAACAAGTCCCACACACAGCTAGAAGCCCAAATATTTTTTCAGAGGTACTGTAGATGCAGATAAAAATTAGTTTTAATTTGCAACCTGATGGAGGTCAGTATAGATGGACTAATAGAGAAAGTCCGACACACTACTAGAAGGCCAAATATTTTTTCAGAGCTAGATGCAGAAAAAAATTATATTCAGTTTGCAACCTGATGGAGGTCAGTATAGATGGATTAATAGAACAAGACCCACACACAGCTAGAAGCCCAATATTTTTTCAGAGGTAGATGCAGAAAAAAATATATTCAGTTTGCAACCTGATGGAGGTCAGTATAGATGGACTAATAGAACAAGTCCCACACACTGCTAGAAGCCCAAATATTTTTTCAGAGGTACTGTAGATGCAGATAAAAATTAGTTTTAATTTGCAACCTGATGGAGGTCAGTATAGATGGACTAATAGAGAAAGTCCGACACACTACTAGAAGGCCAAATATTTTTTCAGAGGTAGATGCAGAAAAAAATATATTCAGTTTGCAACCTGATGGAGGTCAGTATAGATGGACTAATACAACAAGTCCCACACACAGCTAGAAGCCCAAATATTTTTTCAGAGGAACTGTAGATGCAGATCAAAATTAGTTTTAATTTGCAACCTGATGGAGGTCAGTATAGATGGACTAATAGAGAAAGTCCGACACACTACTAGAAGGCCAAATATTTTTTCAGAGGTAGATGCAGAAAAAAATATATTCAGTTTGCAACCTGATGGAGGTCAGTATAGATGGATTAATAGAACAAGACCCACACACAGCTAGAAGCCCAATATTTTTTCAGAGGTAGATGCAGAAAAAAATATATTCAGTTTGCAACCTGATGGAGGTCAGTATAGATGGACTAATAGAACAAGTCCCACACACTGCTAGAAGCCCAAATATTTTTTCAGAGGTACTGTAGATGCAGATAAAAATTAGTTTTAATTTGCAACCTGATGGAGGTCAGTATAGATGGACTAATAGAATGATGCTATGCCCAAAAGATTTTACTTCACTAGGTGCAGTAAAAAATTGGTATTCTATACACAGGTGGTATATCTTGCAACACAGATAGGCTACTCCACTGACTAACACACTCTGCAATAGGCCAAAAAGGATTAGCTTTGCTAGATTCAGCCAAATGCTGTGAAAAAAACTTGCACAGCACTGGCACAGACCTGCCTGGCAAAAACTGATAGGAACTCATGTAACCTAGTCCTGAAAAGGACTGCAATTACAATTAGTCTTTACTCCCACAACCGATCTATTTAAGAGCACAGACCTCCCTGATAAAAGTCGTAGGAAATGCTGTAACCTAGTCCTTAAAAGGACTGCAATCACAACTATTCCCTACTCCCAAGCTATCTGTATATTTGTGCGAAAATTGGCTTGAAATTAACAAGGTATAGCGCACACAGCAACAGCGGTGCCGTCTAACACGCAGCTGCAGCAGTGAGAAAATGGTGGCGACGGGGAAAATGGCTTGGTCTTATAGGGCAAGGACATGTGACATACACTGCCAATGACACATGCCCTTGCTTGTGTGAAAAAAAGCACTTCGCTCCGTGTGTGCGCTGCTGATAGGCTGACAGATTGCACCTCCCCACTGTAAATGCGGGAAAGAGAAAAAAAAATGGAGATCTTCATTGTTCCTGCAGAGATCCATCCCCTGCCCCTCCCCCCACCCCGCTGTACACTCAAACTGCGTATTAACATTAATTTTCATCATTACTGAGAAAAAATCCAGTTATGATTTTGGTGCACGAACAGTTATCGAACATAACCTCGAACAGCCGAATTTTTCTCAAATTGTTCGTGTTCGCCGAACGGCTCGAACACCGCCCAAAACAGCTCGAATTTGAGATTGGCGAACAGTTCGAGTAGAACAACGCTCATCTCTAGCAGGCAGGTAGCAGAATATCAGGCAGGAATAAGACAGCAAGCTGGCAGGAATCTGGCAGGTATCTGGCAGGTAACTGGCAACGGGACCTGAGGGCTGAAGCAGAGTAGTGAACAGTGCAACAACATTGCTCGGGCACCTCCATTTTGGAAGAGGTGCCTTATATATGGTGAAGTCCTCCGGCCATTGGCCGGGGACTCCTTAGGACGGCGCGCGTGGCCCCTTTAAGAGGGAGGGAGAGCGCGCGCGCCCTAAGCACAGTGGCCGGGAAGGAGCGCGCGCTGCCAGCAGAGCGGGAGGAGGACGCCGGGCACGGAGCAGAGAGGTGAGGGGAACAGCGTCCCTGCCTAGCAGAGGGCAGGGACGCCGGCGCTACACATGTAACTTCTGGTTACTGGGGTTGTGTCTTTCAAATTGATTTTCAAATGCAACGACGGGATACAGCCTATATCAGAGTCATCTTTGGAGAACGCATGACACTCTTCTCTAAGTATCTGTTTTGCTACCGCTAGATCTTCAGCACACAAGTGTTCCAGGGGTACTGGGGGATCCCAGGACCCCGATGTGGGTCGTGCAATTTCCTCCCCTGGGCAACTCCTGTTCCTTGGTGAGGAGACTGAATTCACAGTTGACCCCTGGGCAGGTCTCACACTGGCTGGATATACCGTCTTAACGGTTTTGATGTAACCTAACACAGTTTTTGGATCCAGTCTAATTTCGTGTTTTGTAGTATTCATCACCGGTATTGTCACTCAAGCAAACCCACCAGTAGGAATCGTAAGCACAGTCTCACCTTGAACTAGGCCTTCCGGAAGTTCTGAGGTGTCTTTTGGCACGAACAGTCTTTTCTGGACTTTTCATCCCAGTTCTACCCGGACTCCACACCTCACCCCCACCATTTGGTTTTCAGGGATATTGGTTGGGCGCAAGCCTACCTTGATTTCTTTTATGTCCATTATATTCTGTGCTTTATTTACTCTATGAATCACGTTTTCCGCCACGGCGCTGGGTATGGCGAGAGATGTGGCGATTTCATCCACCACCAATGCCCCTGTCTTGTGTATCGTGATGACCTCACTGATTACATTATAACCCAGGATAGGATCCTCTGCCACGTTCTGATCACTGGTCATGAGAAAAGGTACCAAAGGCTTGTTGGTGTTGCTGTTCTACGTGGCCCTGAGTTGGAAAGTCGCTGCCACCCAGCCTATGAAAGGGATTTTGGACTGGTTGATGGCTTTGCCGTGGCATTCCACTGGTCCCAAGAGTTCTTTTAATGACCGAAGGCAAGTGTGTGGCAGGTAGCGCCTTCTCCATTCTTCATTTAAAAAGCTCGCTTGGGCTCCTGTGTCCCACAGTGCTTTTACTAGGAGTCCATCTAGCTGGCACTATATAAAGCACCTTTTACAGATTAAGCTGATGAAGCTAACTTTACTGACTGAAGAATCCTCCTCCCAGGAGTATATTGTTTGACCTCTGCACTGAGCATTAAGTAACTGATACCCCTGTCTCCCTTGAAGCTGTTATAGACGGGAACAGACTTGGGGATAGTACTGATGCAGCCGTTTTACCTCATGCGCCGTTCTGGGGTTTTGGTGAGATTTGGATTTGCTTCTGGGGCCTCCTCCGTGTCACGGTTACCAGTCGCCCCACACTGGTAACCTCCTGTCTTTTAACCCAAACGACCGTGACCATTGGCATTCCTTGGCATAATGTCCTTCCTCACCACATCTTAGACAGTGTACACAAAGTGTACTCTAATTTCATGAATGGCACGCTTCACAAGCCAGGTATCTTCTGTTTTGGAATCTACTGCTGGGTCTGAGTGATACAAGTTCTGGCCTGGAACGAATCAACTTTTTCACCTCAATCAACTCGGCTCACAGTTCTCCTATTACTTCCTCCCAGTCAGCGCTGGCAGGCCTCTCTTTTGTTGGTGATTTAAGGTTCCCTTTCAGAGGTGGCACTGGAGGGTTTCTATGATGATCTTGGGACTGGCCACCGGGGGTCTCCAACTTCAGTTGACTCATTTTGGTGATTTTAGGAGCAGAGCCTTTCTTTAACTTCTGTTGGCTCTCTGACTCCAAACTAGCAGCCTCATTCATTTTTTCAATTAGGACTTCGTCCAAAATGCCAGGATCTTCTAGGTACTGTTTCAGCTGCAACTTGATATCTTTGCTGATTAATTCCATTCCCAATGATCTCAAGAACTTCTTCTAGACTAGTCCAGCACCAAACTTCTCCACTTCTACATGTCTGGATGCAAACAACAGTCTATCCTTCGGTTTAATTGCTCTGAACAAGAAATTTTGGGGTGATTCATTATTTTCCTGTGAGAGGTTTATGAGTCGGTGCAACAATTCTGAAGTACTCTCTTCTTTATAGTGCCCTTTTAAAATCATCTTCAGCTGTTGCAAGGTCAATTGACTTTTCATTTCTAGCATACCACCCCCTCAACTATCTCATCTGGCTGGTAGCCTTTCTGTAAGCCTGCATCGATCTGGTGCAACAAGTTCCTATAAGACAGTCTCTCTTTCTGTTCACACTCTCCAATCTGTCCCAGGATCTTGAATTCTTTCCTTATGGTGATTTGTGGTGTTAGAGAGGACTGTCTCCCTGTCTGAGTCTATCACCCGTTCAGAGGTTTTGGTCAATTCCTGCAGGGCTGTTGTTAGGTCTTTGAATTGTTCTTTCAATTTCTGTAGTTCAGTTTGTGGACGGAGATTCTGCTTTTGGTAATTGGTGCCGCCGCTCCATCCTCCAACTTCAACCTGGTTAGAAACTGTGTTAGTTCCGGGAGTAATGTCCCCATGACGTCTTCAGTTTCTTTCTCCCCCAGATCATCCATTTTTGCATTAATGGCAGCTAACTGTTGCCTGCGGTTGTGTGCTTTAGAAATCTGTTCTACTGACATCTTTATATGTTCTGCTACTGTTCTCAGTTCTTCACAGGTTAACTGAAGAAGCAGCTCACTAGTTCTGTCCATTTGTATTTCCACATCCATTGCTGCTAGTGAGTTTTTCTTTAGGGTTGGTCCCCTTTAACTGGTGTAGCAGAGTTGAGCTGGGGTGCTGTGCTGCTGTGTTTTTCCAGACACTTTTCCTCTTCTCCCTCTACCCGCTAATTCCCCCTAAGGATTCCCTGTACGGGCCACCAATGTTACATGCACGCCACCTAAGTTCAGAGAGGGGTGAGACCGGTTACATGAATTCTTTGGAATCCTGAAGGAACCATTACTCAGGGCGATCATAGGCTGCAGCTTCTCTCAAGCATATGATAGATTCAGTTGCTGACCAGACACATCTGATGAGAGTCTTCATAAACGGTAGAACAGTAACATTTAATGAGGCACGGCCAGTGCAATGCAAATGTCTCTTTGAGCAACAGGCTCCAGTAATAACAGTACAGTCTCCTTTGCAGCACATCAGTACACAGTGTATTATCCAGTAGCACAGTACAGCACAGTTTTAATGTATATACAACCACAAGCTTTTCCTTCACAAGGACTCATTTGTACACAGCATTCTTTATCCTGCATGGAGAAGGGTGTGATGAGGGAGTTTATATCTATGACAGGCTTTCTTCCAGTCCTTATCTTCCTGCCCAATGATAGACTTCCTGAACTAACAGTGCAGGGTATCTGACCTGTGTTGAGCTTCATCCTTGACTTGAATCCTGTTATCTTTCCTGCACTTCTGTGAGATACAGATCACAGCACAGCAAAGGGATCTCATTGTTGAAAGTTATCAGGAGAAGAATGCATAAAAATGTATAATGGATTAGATATACCATGGAACACTGTGAACACAATCATCAAGAAGTGGCTTAAATTTAGCACAACTGTGACATTACCTAGAACTGGATCTCCCTCAAAAATTAAGGAAAAGACAAGAAGAAAATTTGTCCAGAAGACTGCAAAGAGGTCTACACAGTGACATTAATGGAGCCACAGGAATTTCTGGCAAGTACTGGTGTCGCATACACACTTCTCAGCACGTGACGTGGAGTGCACCTGCTTAGGTTTTTTCAAACCCCCGAAGAAAAGTATCTAAGTCTCCATCTTTCTCCATCACAGGGAAGTTTTCCAAGCGTGGTCTCCTTGGATTTATATCCTGGAAATAGAGTAGCTGAAAACTGTTACCCCTTGGTAGTTTGGCCATCTTAAGCTGGAAATCTCTCTCAGCCTGACGTTCTGTAGCCTGTTGGCAATTTAGAATAAGCTGCAGGTTCATAGTGACATCACATTCTCCCAGCTTTTGTAAGGCCATTTGCAAAGAATATTCCATGCTTGCCTCAGAACTGGCATTGTTGGTACACCCAGAAGTTATTTCCAGGACAAGGTCCATTGCTTGGCTCCTCTGAGTTGTGCTTTCACTTTGTCCAGGTGCCACACTCTGCTCTGAGTCCTGCTCCATCAAGGCACCAATCAGCAGATCACTGGATTTGTCTGCTGTCTCTATTACTCTCTGCTCACAGAGGTTAATCAGAGCCTCCTTACTCTACTTCTTGTATAAGGCTGCCATATCGATAAACAGCCTTTTGCCAAATAAAAGATAGAAAAGAAAAATGGGAAGGGTAAACTGTTGGCAAGAATGTCTAAGTAAGCACTGAGTTGGACATTGTAGAACTGGTGCACTGCTCGCAAGGATATCAGTTCTTTAGTACAGGGAATAATTGCTTAAACCAAGTACTAATGCTCAAATAGAAGTAAAAAAATCCTCTATCCCACCATTTGCCACCAAGTTGTCACGCACACACTTCTCAGCACATGACATGGAGTGCGCCTGCAGGGGTTCATTTATCTCCTCTCCCTCAATCCAGCACTCAACCTCTGTTTTAGGCTATTAAATGAGCATAAATCACACCCCGACACATTCAGCATACCCTAATTTCTTAGGCTGCCACCACTCATCAAACACATGGGGTGATGAGTCCCCAAAATCTATGTTACTGTCAGACTATCAAAAAGGTCACACACTCTCTTAAAGGCTATAGGTTCTTTAGAGTGAACAAGGATCAACTTATTAAAGGTTTTAAGCTTTAATGTTAAAATATACAGTGCTTACAATAAATATATAAAAAGGTGAAAATAAAACAACACACAAATATGCAGAACAGTTATGAAATAGAAAGGGAGAAAATAACAAAAATACCTAAATGTTTCCATCTGCAGTTATCGTCTGTTTTCCTTTAAACTGCCCCCACATGTGAACACTTCTCTTTGTGTCATCCAGCTTTTTATAGTACTGACCATAGGCTCATATTTCATGGTTGACCTGGATTGACTCATTTAAATGATGCTGTCTGTGAATGGATGATGAGCCAAGCTGTAGCATTTCAAATACCTGTGTCTTCCTACACAGATAATAGGAAATATTCTTCCAAGTACAGACAATCTACTAACTACAGCGTCACACAGTACGTCCCTCATCGAGGTCTGAATCGTCAGAGTAGCTGCTATGTGACAGGGTCCCAACGACCGCCGACATCGTTATACAGGTCGCTACGGGACGCCGTATCGTTGCAGCGTCGTTGGGAAGATCTGACTGTTTGACATCTCACCATCGACCACATAGTGACGCAGCAACGATCCCTGTCAGGTCGTATCGTTGTCGGGATCACTGTAGCTAAGTGTAAAGGTACCTTAACCCCCTTGAAGCTCATGGTTCAGGAGCTAAGGTGCCAGATTTGACACCTTCAGCAAAAGCCCCCTTGTGGTTACAATACTGGTATATCCAGTTTCACCCTTTTGTCAACTAAATAACTCTACTGCTGTTATGTTTTTTCTCTTATTGATTATATATTTTCCTTCACAACTGGTTGCATACTGCATGTGACAACAATCTCCAGTATTTTTCATATGTCTTGCCTGTGGGGTGGCGTGGCAAGACAGAAGATTTTTCTTACAAAGAAAATCATCCAAGCCAGGCTATGTTTTGCCAAAGTCTGCACAAATGTGCCAAAAGCCTGTGGGAAAACATGTTATGGTCTGATTATCCATAATTACCAAAGGTATGTTTGGCACAAAGCCAATACTAGGCATCACTAAAATAACACAAAACCCACAGTGAAGCATGGTGGAGGCAGTATTATGTTTTGGGGCTGTTTTTCCTTAGCTGGAATTTGAGTTTTAGTAGAGGTAGACGGAATTATCCAAATATCAGTAAATTTTGCAACAAAATATTTAGTTCTTTGCTAAAAACTTGAAGATGAAGAAGAATTTCACCTTTAAGCATGACAACGACCACAAGCATACCTCCAAATCAACAAAATAATGGCTTTGTCAGTAGAAGATTGAAGTTTTACAATGGCCTAACTAGACTTGAATCCAATTGAAAATCTGTGGGTTTGAAGAGGGCTGCACACAGGAGATGCCGTCACAATCTGACAGATCTGGAGTGCCACTGCAAGGAACTGTTGGCAAAGATTGGCAGTTCTATATGTGCCATGCTGCTAGACTCCTTCCCAAAATGACTGAATGCTGTCATAAATTCAAAGGGTACTTCAACAAAGTATTAGTTTAATAGTGTGTATATTTATTCAACCATATAATTTTAGTGCTTTATTTTTCTTTTTCCACCCGAAAAGATTTCAATTTATTTTTCAATTGAATTGTACAGATTATGGGTGACATTAAAGGTCAAACAAGTTTTGAAATGATTCATCTTGGTATGATTTTTTTTACATAACAAAAACCCATCATTTTAACCGCTAATGTGTTGTCTATGAGAAAGCCATCAGCTGACATTAGATTTATTAGCCGTTCTAAGTATATGGTATATTCTTATATTCACTTTTTTAATAAGTCAAGTTTCTTCAGTTAATAATTCAAAACTGACTACAGATACAATGGCAAAAGTACCAGCTAAAGTTCAAGTTAATAAGTGACAAGATTTTATTAAAAGGATGGAGCCAGTGGTAATTAAACACATATATCAACCCTCTCTTTCCTTTTCCTGGCTCTGTCAGACAGTTCTATTGTATGTCTCACAATCAGCAATGGGTAGTTTCATGGAACCTCTGTAGGAAGCTTGTACCTGCTGCCAAAAGAGAATTTTTTCCTTTGTCAAGGTTATATCACAAAGTACCAAAGCTGACCCCTAAAAAGTCAAATACAATATATGTGACTGGCGCAGCACATCTAGCCAGGAATACTGACTGTGGTCTGAGCACATTACTTTACAAGAATAAATTCTCATTTAAAATGGAGAAACGTAGCCTTTTGTCAAGGTTATTCTTGCCAACAATGGTGCTTCTGTGAAATACTAATACATGAAGGGCACAAAGAAAGCAATTACTTTTGCCAGGCATTGGGCCAGACATGTTAGTCATTGACCTGCAGGGTGCAGTAAGAGAATAGTCAGTAAGAGTGGGATGACCATAGACTGGAGAGAAGGGCAAAGAATAAAAAAAGCCCTCTAAGGCAATATGCCCACGTAGCGTTTTTGTAGCGTTTTTGCGGCATATTTACGGCCGCGAAAAGGCCGCGAAAACGCTTGTAAAACAGTCTGCCATGCAAAGCAATATGAATTCGGATGTGCTGTGCACATGATGCGCTAATTTGCGCGCCGAATTCGCATTGCTTTGCAAAACGCAGCATGACCATTTCTACCGCGATTACGCTGCAGCGTAATCGCGGTGCGTGTGGTACCTGGGATGAAGAGGAGACTACAACTCCTCTTCATCCCGGCTACCACGCGGTGAAAAAAAGAAATAAAAAAGTTAAAAATAAACAAAACCTGTATATTCACCTCTGCGGCGGCCCCAGTCTCCTCCGGTCTGCTCCCGGCCGCGTTTTCTCTCTTAAGCGTCCCGCAGTGTACTGTCAGGACCTGCGGTGACGTCATTTAGTCACCTGATGGTCACGCGACCGCTGACGTCGGCGGTCAGGTGATGGTCACGTGACCATCAGCTGACTGACGTCACCGCAGGTCCTGACAGTACACTGCGGGACGCTTAAGAGAGAAGACGCGGCCAGGAGCAGACCGGAGGAGACCGGAGAGCAAACCGGGGGCCGCCGGAGAGGTGAATATACAGGTTTTTTTATTTTTAACGTTTTAATTCTTTTTTTTTTTTTTTACTATAGATGCTGCATTTAAAGCATCTAAGTTGTTCACACATTATAAATCCATGCTGGTTGCATGGATTTATATTGTGTGATCAACTTGTCAAGCACTTTTCCAAGTGATGCTCAAAATCACTTGGAAAAGTGCTTGAAAAAACGCATGCAAAAACGCATGTAAAACGCTTCTCTCTGGCAGAAAAAACGCAGGTAAATCTGCATGCGTTTTTTCTGCCAGAGAGAGGCAAAAATGCTCTGTATCAAATCTGCTACGTGGGCACATAGCCTAATAAGGGTGGGAGGTGTGATGACATTACAGATGCAATTTCCATAAAGCCTACTTGTGAAGGACTTGCTTTAAATCTTCCCACCTTATCTTTTAGAAGCTGTGATACCAATGTGTCACCTTTGGCATCACCTTTGACTTATTAAAGGTACTTTGTCAATAGAAAATGACCTATTGTTTAAATATTTTTTTTTCATGTTTAATATATATTTTTAACATTTTTGACAATGTTTTGTTTTCCATAAAACAATCTATGTTTAAAATTATCAAAAATCTTGCAATTTTCTCATTGCCCACTAAGTCTAGTACTAGATTCATACTTTCTTTTCTGCATAGATGACTTTTCAGCAGTCATTATTCACCATTCACAATAGGTGATGGTCACTGCTCATCTCCCCTCCCTCACTTCACAATGACCGTTGCCCACATAAGAATATGCCTTGAAAGCTCTCCTATAGAAGTTGGTCATTTGGCTGTTGAAAAGTGATTTTTTCAGAACAGGACGTATGAGTTTAATATTGGGATTAGCAGTGACCTGTGAAAATTTAAAAATTTTGATTTTTTTTTCTTATATGCTAAATATAGTGATATGGAAAATTCTGAAAGTATTACGATTAGGTATGAGTGGACCCGTGGAAGTTCAGGTTTGTCAGGTTTGGCCGAACTTTAGTCCAAAGTTCGGTTTGGGTACCAGAACTTGACCCCGAACCTCATATAAGTCAATCAGAACCCAAACTTTGGTGATGTAAAATCGCTTAAAATGTTCGTAGTAAGAGCTAGGGGGCTGCAAAAGATAACAAAGTGGGGTAAGAGCAGGACAATTGCCCTACAAGCAAATGTGGATAGGGAAATTACTGAAAATAACATAGAATAAAAAAAATATAAAAAATAATCTTGAAGCCGGAAACGTAGGTCTAAGTGGAAGAGTGGAGCAGTGCCTTGTGTGTGTCACTTACTGCACTTGTTAATACAGTAAATAAATAAATTAAAAAAACATGGGGTCCCCCCTATTTTTAATCAGCCAAGGGAAAGCATATAGCTGTGAGTTGGTCTTATTATGCTGAGAAAGAGCCAATATCCATGGAGCTTCCCAGCTCATTAATATCAGCCCCCAGCTTTGTCTTTGCTGGGTATTAAAATGGGCCAAAAAAAATGATGTGGGGACCCTCTATTTTTAATAATTAGCTAAGGCAAAGCAGACAGCTGGGAGCTGATATTAATAGGCTAGGAAGGTCCGAGGATATTGTCCCCTTCCGAACCTAATAAGACCAGCCCTCAGCCACCCCAGAAATGGCACATACATTAGATGTGCCAATTCTGGGGTTTAGCCTTGCTCTTTCTGATTGACCTGGTGCTGTGGCAATCGGGGTAATAGCTTTTGGGATTGATGTCAGCAGTGTAATGTCAGCTGGCATCAAGTCCAGAGGTCAGTAATCGAGAGGCGTCTACCAGACACCCCCATTACTAACCCCGTATTTAAAAATAAAATAACACACACACAGGAAAAAAAGGTTATTTGAATAAAAACTCCCCCATACATTCCTTGGTTTACCCATTTATTATTAAAAAATAATCCCAGAAGCTCCGATGTAATCCATTGTGGTTCCCACAACGTCTAGTGATTCTCTCCTGCAACCTATGGAGCGTCCTTTTGAGAACGACGCTTCATAGGTTACTCTTGGTCATGTCTCCCGGGCGATGACGTTACTGATGTCATCGCCAGTGAGACATAACCGTGAATGGCTGCATAGTCCCAACTATTAACTGTCTCTGTCCCTGCAGTCTGTTGCTGAGCAGACCTTCCTTACAAAACATTAAACATACTAACGCATAGCACAGGCAAACATCACAATACAATACAATTCCCATGACACAATATTTACAAAAGATGCAAGACATTATTCACACTACAATACATAACAATACATTGAGGCGATTGGTGTCCTAATGGTTAGGAATGTGATAGCAATTATCCATCGCCCTTACAGTGGCACAAGAGAGCCTTACTTGAAATAAGGAATTCAGATGTGAACAACTCAGAAATCCCACTCTCTTTTAGAAAAACGCTGAAGTTTGAATATGCCACTGTTATTATGGGGTTGGGGAGCTTTCAGGATTTGCTTCTATCATTGTAATTATGGGTGGGTTGCCTCTTTCACTTCTTATGTTGGGTTTTAAGAGTCTGCCGCTTTTACTGTTACTATATAGAAAGGTCTTTGAGAGTGTTCAGTGCTTTTACTGAACATGACAATTGGTGTTATCAAAGGGACATTGAGACTAAAATACTGGAGCATATATAAAGGTTAAAGCCAATCCCTCTCATATAAAAGCTGCCAAAAATTTAAGGGATTATTCCATCTGTGGCAGCAAAATTCTAAATTCGGGGGTTGAAATCCCACTGATCAGTGTGTGTTGGCATATCCCAGTCATATGCTGCTACATTTTGCATTGGGGAAACTCACCAGGGCAGCAAATTAAAACTGCATATAAAATAATATGTGCTGTTTGATTAGAGTAGATTGCAGTTCATGGGGACGATCTGCCTGCTTCCATCCCACTGAGTTCTAGTTGTCCGTTCTATTAGCTTGTACACAGCAGACTTCCAGTATAATGACCCTAAGCCTGCTTGTGCCCCAATCAGCACTGGTTGACCATTGTATTAACTAGTACACAGCACACTTTCGGTATGATGATGCTCCGCCAGCTTCCGTCCTACTCAGTGCTTGTTGACTGTTGTGTTAGCTTATAGACAGTAGACAGGAGTTTATGCAGATGTTAAACCTCTATCTGTCCAACTCAGCTTTGGTTTACTGTTGTATTCTCTTGTATTTAGTAGACTGTAGTTTATGAGGACACTACGCCTTCTTCCGCCCCCCTCAGTTCTGATATCAGCTTGTATACACCAGACTTCAGTTTTTGAGGATGCTCTGCCTGCATCCATACCAGTCAGTGCTGGTTGATCATTGTATCAGCTTGTAGACATCAGATTTCCAGTATGATGAAGGTCTGCCTACTTCTGACCATCTCAGCTTTGTTTTATTGTTGTATTAGCTTGTATATAGCAGACTGCAATTTAGGGCTCCCTCACAAAAGCGTATAAATCGGACGAGTGCAGTCCAATTAAAAATCGTATTACACTAGGACCAATGCTATATTATGGGGCTGTGCAGTTCTGCAATTTTTTTTCTCATGGCGAATCGGCCTGAGGAAAAAATTGCAGCATACTGTGAGTGCATCCGAGAATCGAATGGCACTCACCCATACAAGTCTATGGGTGCATGTGAAACATCGGACTGCACTCTGACAGAGTTTGAGCCAAGTGTCATTTGCATAATTGGATCAATTCTCTTGCAAGAGAGAACTTAAGCTCGTGTGACCCCGGCCTTATGAGGACACTACGCCTTCTTCTGTCCCACTCTGTTCTGGTTGACCATTATATCAGCTTGTAAAGACCATACTTCTGTTTTGTGGATGCTAGGCATGCTTCTATACCACTCAGTGCTGTGTAATGCTAATGCCGGCGTCCCTGCATGGTTCCCCTTCCCCCTCCATGCAGGGATGCCTACATACTCACTGTCGCAGTCGCGCTGTCACTTCTCCGTCACATCTTCCTGCTTCCTGTGCACGGACATTTGGTGACACACCTACTGTGCGTGCTCCCCTTCTCTTAAAGGAGCAGCAATTGCACATTGGAAATGTCCCCAATCAATGGCTGGGAGGCATCTAAGTATAAATGGCACCCTCCCCATTAGGGAGGTGCCTGAGCAACCCCTATAGTTCCTGTGTAGTACTGTGTGTGTTTAACTGTATCTTGCCAGGTCCCTCTTCCCGTATAGTTGAGTATTATTCCGAGTCCCTGGTCATTGTGAAGCCATGCCTGGAACCTGAATCCCTGGTCCTGAACCTGAATCCCTGGTCCTTGTGCATCCAGGTCCTGAACCTGAACCCCTGGTCCTTGTGCAGCCAGGCCCAGAACCTGAATCCCTGGTCCTTGTGTGGACAGGGCCCAAACCCTGAAACCACATCCAGTGGTACCTGGACTCTGAGAAGCCGCTGTGGCAGTATCTGAACCTTGAAGCCACATCGGCGGTACCTGAACTCCGAGAAGCCACTCTTCTGAACTCTGAAGCTGCACCAGTGGTACCTGAACTCTGAAACCGGTCTGTCAGTACTAGAATCAGCACCTGAGTTAGGCTATGTTCACACATCATGGTTTTTTCAGTGTTTTTTTTCTGCAGCAAAACCTGATCTCTTGCCAGGAGGTTGTTCAGGATTTGTCTTGCGTTTTTGCTTATTTTTTGGTGCATTTTTTCAGCATTTTTTTCACTGTCCTTTTGTCTCTTACATGCATGTACATAAAGTTCATTGAAAAAAAAAAAAACACATTCTGGTTAGTATTGAGCCACCCCCGTAGTGTTCGAGTTTGGTTCGGTTCGTCGAACACCCGTATGTTCGCCGAACTGTTCGTCGAACTGTTTGTCGAACACCTTCGAACACCGTTAAAACCAATGGCAGGCAAACAAAAACACATAGAAACACATAGAAAACACATAGAAAACATTTCAAAGGTGTCAAAAAGCTGACAAACTGCTCAGAAGACACAACTAACACATGGAAAAGTGACAAGTACATATAGTCATGCGAAAAGAAAAGAGGTGGAGGAGTAAAAGGAGGGGGAGACACAGATATAGGCATGTCATGCCCTTCTAAAATCAAGAAAGGCTGGAGTAAAAATCTAAAATCAGCCTACCAACACCCAGACGTCGTGACAAGAAAATTAAAAAAAGAAATATCTTTAGGTAGAATGGCGGTTCCATTCAGAACACTTTCCTTACAAGACGTAGTGGTATCCCTGTTGTGAGTTGTGCCAAAAACGGAACCCAATACATTCGGACTAATCCACCATTTGTCATATCCAAGGGGCAGGTCAGTAAACGACAACATCGATGCGGAACCAACTACAGTAGTATATACTGTACATCCTTTGACAAGGCAATCAGGCGGATCAAGAAGTTGGGAAGGGTCACCATAATGGCCAAAACTGACATTGATGCGGTGTTCCGGTTACATACTACCTGTGCCTCCGAATAGTGTCCACCTATTGGGCTGCTTCTGGGAAGGAGCATACTATATAGATCGCTGTTTGCCCATGAGGTGGTCCAGATCCTGCTCACTATTTGAGGCGTTTAGTTGCTTCCTTGAATGGGTTGTAATGGATGTTTCTAAGGGGGCACATATTATCCATTACCTCGACAACTTCTTATGCCCGGGCCCAAAAGATTCGCCACAGTGTGAATACACGCAGTAGTCCACCTGTGAGAAGGAGAGAGCTCTAGGGAGAGCGGACACCACAGAGCTGAAGGGTTAGATGGAGAACGGAAGAAGGAAAGAGGGCGAGGGAGGTTCGGGAGTACAGTGGAAGGCCGACCTGAGCGCCCCCACGTCCCTGCTGGGCGGGGAACAGCGCTGGGAAGAAAAGCCGCTTGCGCATCCCTTTGAGGTTACGGGTGCGAGCGGGCAGAGGGACTACGCTGGAGTGCGAAGCCGACACGGCCAGTCCGTTCCTGCCCGTGCGACCTCTGTGTCGCCGGGTTTGTGCCAGAGCCGCGGTGGACCCTGATGGCCAGCCCCCCTCTCCCAATACTGGTGCCTGTCCGCTGGTGGGTCGAGCCCCCCCGCGGTGGGGGGGGGGTAACATCTGCAGAAGAAAGACCATCTTCCAGCCAAACTAAGATGTCTACTTTTTTTCGTGGACAATGTGATACGATCCCTTTCTTACGGACAGGCCCAACGCTACAAATTCCAGATGATGCACAAAAACAGCAGGTGCTTCAACGGATATCAAGTGCTCCTTCAAATGGGCTCTCCTCCACCTCAACTTCAACATCACAAATACTCCAGTCCTCTGAGGTGTCACCCCAATCGCACTTGCTTCCTCACAGCTCCCAAGTCTCCAGATGCCCGTCTGAGTATGGGGTAACACAGATGGTTGAGTCTGCACAGCTGTTTACTCATACTATAGCCTATAATGAAGACCCTCGTTCCCAAACTGTAACTCCTGTTGGTGGAGACAATGATGAAGACGATGATGAGACTCAAATACCTGATTAGAGCGACAACTTGACTTTTCGGTCAGGGCAGAAAGAGGTTGGCTCTGAGAACGACGGGTGTGAGAACACACAGGTTGATGATGACGAGGTTGGAGATCCTACTTACTGTCAACCCACAGTCAGCCAGTCGATGAGGTCAGCAGAGGAGGTGGAGGAGGATGTGACTAGCCCAGGGGATGGGGATGACTCGGTACCGGGCCTTTGCCTGGCCTTGGGGATGTCGCGGTGGTCGGCTCCCGGGCCCGTACCCTGGGGTCACTCTTTAAAAGAGTGGATAATTGTTAATTTTATAAGAGTTCGTGACGCCACCTGTGGTATCTGGTGAGAAGCACCAGCGCTGCAGCAGTCCACTGAGGCCGGTGATAAGGCAGCTCGAAGGTATAGCTCCCCACAGGTGGAGCTAGGCCTCAGGGCAGCGTATGCAGGGGGTATGCAGGACAGGCGAGACCCAGCTGGGTCAGAGCAAGAACGGGAACGGACATGGTAGTCACTTCAGTACCTTTTACTGGTGGAAATTCAGGCACATCCCGGAGCACTATAGGGTGAAGGGTGCATATCAGGATCCTCCCCAATGAGCGGGTATAGGGCCTCCTGTTTCTTACCTCTGCGTAGTAAGTTTCTGACCTGCCTGGAGCTAGGCCTAACTTTGTCTCTGTCCTGCGCTGGCTGACCTTGTGGTAGGGCCTTGTCTTGGAGTTCACGCTCCCAGTATGCGGGGCCTAAGCGTCTCCTGGTTCTGTTACATATCAGCACCTTAGTGATCCTGGGACTTGTAGTTCTCCAGGGATTCCGGTTATGCCTTACTGGGTCATAGAGATCCCGGTAAGCTCGGATCCAGTGTCCAGTAAATGCTTCGGGGTGAGCTGGTTAAGCTCCTCTGCCCCCTATGTACTAACTCTTTGGCCTACTCGGGCCCTCACTAGGCTATACACACTAACGGCAGCTTGCCGCGCTTCACCGATCTTATGGCGCCGGCACACCTTAAGCTCTAACTGGGCTCCCTGAATCTAGCTAGCAGGAGCCTCGTGCTCCATTGCTGAATTATTAACTGAGTTCTGTAGACCAGACTGAGCTCCACTGCAGACTGACCTCTCTTAGGCTTCTCTACTGCAGGAACTCTTCAGAGGAACTGAACTGCCTAGCTCCACCTTCCCTATTTATATCCCTAACGGGCTCCCTCTGCTGGTCTGTGGTGGAAGGTGGAGATGTGTGAATGTTTATGGGGGCCTCTTGTGGAGGATTCCATCAATGCACTCTTCTAGGATCTGTGATACCAAGCGCAGCTGTGCGTCACAGATGCTATTGACGACGAGGTTAGGTTGCGCCTTCCTGGACAGAGACGGAGTACTGGAAGCACGTCAACAACTGCATCCTCAACCACAATTCTGCCTCTGACCACAAGTCGTGGTGGCTCTTCAGGTCGCATGGGCTCTAAGCCTTGCATAGCCTGGGCATTTTTTCAGATCGATAAGGATGACCCAACTCGTGTTATCTGTAATATTTGTCACCAAAAGCTAAGTAGAGGCCAAAAAATCCATAGTTTGAGTACTTCATGCATGAACCGTCACATGGATATGAAGCATAAGTTGCAGTGGGGAGCTCACTGTGCTACAATGCAGCCTAGCGGGCCGGGCCAACCACCGTCTGCCCCATCTTGTGCATCCGCGGCCTCTTCATCCTCTGTGACTAGGGGGACAGCAGTCACACATGTTTTTGGACGCAGACCTGCCACCTCTTTACCCGCAACAGCCAGTGTGATTGGCAGGTCATCATTTCATTTGGAAGTGGAAACACCAGCTGGTGTTGAGCGCTCTCGAGAGCACCACCTTTGGATCAAGGCAACCTAACTTTTCCACCTGCATCTTCCTCACAGACCGGCAGTTTGCCGGGGACACCCTACTCAACCCCGTCTAAGCACAACAGCCAGCCCTCAGTCCCTCAGATGTGGACAAGTAAAAGACCATTTTCTCCTAGCCATGACAAAGCTAAGAGGTTGAATTTCACCATCTGAAAGCTGTTGGCTACAGAAATGCTGCCTTTCCTCCTGGTGGATACAAAGGATTTTCGAGACCTTATGTCCGTCGCAGTGCACCAGTACCAGATGTCCAGTCGGCACTACTTCTCAAAGAAAGGTGTGCCTGCGCTCCACCAGCATGTTGCACACAACATCACCGCTTCTTTGAGAAACTCTGTGTGTGACAGGGTGCATTTCACCACAGACACTTGGACGAGTAGGCATGGACAGGGGCGTTACATGTCACTGACTGGGCACTGGGTAACTATGGTGACAGCAGGACAAGGGTCTGCTGTCCAAGTCTTGCCGTCCCTACAAGTTGTGCGTCAATCCTCTTTATCTCGAAGTTCCTCCACTGCTTCTGCCTCCTCAACCTCCTCTCAGTCCTCCACCTGCACCCAAAGCCTGTCTGGTAATGCCATCCGCTTTCTAACTGCGCAGAAGGAATCCTGCACACCTCCTTACTATGCTGGCAGCAGGGCTCAACGGCATCAGGCGGTGTTTACTTTGAAATGTCTGGGAAATGTGAGTCACACAGCTGAGGAGTTGTGGTCAGCTCTGGAGACCCAGTTTCATGAATGGTTGTCTCCACTGGACCTGCAACCAGGGAAGGCCATGTGCGACAATGCTGCAAACCTGGGTGCGGCCCTTCACCGGGGCAATGTCACACATGTGCCTTGTATGGCTCACGTGTTGAACCTGGTTGTCCAGCAATTTTTAGCCCACTATCCCAGACTAGATGGCCTTCTGCAGAGGGCACGGTCGCTGTGTGCTCACTTCCGCCATTCGCATCCCGCAGCTTAACGGCTTACATCTCTACAGAAGTCGTTGGGCCTGCCAGTTCACCGGCTGAAATGCAATGTGCCGACACAGTGGAATTCAACTCTGCACATGTTGCAGCGACTGTGGCAGCACCGACAAGCCCTGGCGCAATACGTTCTGACGTATAGCCTGGGTCAACGAGATCCAGAGGTGGGGCAAATCACGCTGCAGGAGTGGTCTCAGATCAGGGACCTATGAAGTTGACGCGCTCCCTGGTCAGCGGGGTACCCGGAGCCGGGCCGGTAGTCGCTGGGGGTTGTAGTCACTGTGGCGGTGACCCGGTCCGTGACCCAGGGCGGTCAATCAAAGGGTAATTTGTATATATGGGTTTTATAATGTCCGACTACGCCACCTGTGGAGTGCGGCCAAAGGGGCAACCGCTGCGGAACAGTCCTCTGAAGCTGGTGGTTTTGCAGCAATGGTATTAGTACTCCCCACAGGAAGAGTGTAGCTTCAGGGCAGTGTGGGTGGATGATGGTGGTTGTAGTGCAGGGAGTCAGTAATGAACACAGAGTCCATGTGATGCAGTCCCAAGATCTTTACTCACAGTTGTTGCAGTCCAGATTACCGGTACCAGAGCAATCTCTCCTGTCGTGCTGTGCGTACTCAGTGAGGGGCTCAGTCCACCCCCAGATAGCTCCGGAATACTTAGCAGGACCCCCTTCTGTGTGTCCTTTCTCTGGCCTTCTCCCTGCACCTCACACCCAGTGACACTTCTATCCGGTATCCTCGGGCCTTGGCGGGCGACGTGTGTTCCGTCCCCTGGGTCCTATGTGGCTACCTTCTTAGTGAGACTGGTGGGGACTTTGGCCTGCAGTACATGAAATGCTGCAGCCTCCGGTTTCTAGTTGAGCCTTGCTGTTTCTCCGCTAGTTGAGGGACCGGTTCCACTTATCTGGCCTGACCCCTCTACCTCCTGGTAGCAGAGGGCGTACGGGTGGCCTTCTGCACGGCCCGTACCCCTAGGGTCCCTTCGGTTCCTGGAGCCTTCCTGCTCCCACTCCTCTCTTCTCTCCTTCAGTCCTGCGCCTCCCAGGCTAGGCCCGCCTCCGGAGCAGAGCTCATATAGAGCCTCTGCTCCTGTCACTTCTCCTCCTCTGACTGGCTTGCTCTTTCTAAGATGGCTTCCTATTAATACTCTCCCTGTCATGTGCTTCTCTAAGCTGCTTTCTCCACCCACACCCACTACATAGGACCCTCCCGCCAGCTAGGGACCTGGGACTGTGCTCTCCCTTAGGAGCAATCTCGCCCTACCCCCACTGCGGGTATGTGTTGGATGCAGGTGTTAGGGTCCCGAGCCATACTCCTTCCTTACCTGAGGGTGAGATACCACACCTCTGGGTGAGATGCAGTACCTCTGTGGCGACTCTGACCCTCAGGGGTGCCACACACCCTTCTGCACAGTTTTGAAATTGCGACGAAGATGTTTAGTGCTGACGATGCCATTATCAGCATGACTATTCCAGTGATTTACATGCTGGAGCACACGTTAAACAGAATTCAGAGTCAGGTGGTGGGACAAGAGGAGGTGGAGGAAGTAGAGGAGGAGCCGCATGCGGAAGGGATAACATCTCCAAGGTCCAGACGGTCGGCAGCACCAAGGCGGCAGGCATGGGAGGGTGGGGGAGAGGGATTAACCAGGGCGCATGGTAGCAGCCAAACTGTTGAGGAAGGTGCAGGAGCCGAGGAAGAAGTGGAGGACGAACTGGTGATGGGCATGGAAGACTCATCAGATGAGGGAGACCTTGATCACATTTCTGTTGTGCGAGGTTGGGGGGAGAGGGCAGAGGGAGGAAGCATTGATTCTTACCTCGCTACCAACACAACAAGGACTTGGTCCTCCTGGATGTGCAAGAAACATGAGTGCCTTCTTGCTGCACTACATGCAACATGACCCTCGGATTGTCAGAATTCGAAGTAATCCCGACTACTGGGTTGCCACACTCTTAGATCCCCGGTGCAAAAGTAAATTTGCCAAAATAATTCCTGCCATAGAAAGGGATTCACGCAGGCAGGAGTATCAGCAGAGGCTGTTGCAGAATCTTACATGTGCTTTTCCACAAAACACCAGTGGTGCACGTAGTGAATCTCACAGTTCTAACTTGCCAACCTTGGGACTGTCGAGTCTTCATCACTCAAACCGTAACAGTAACACAGTATCTGCTGGTAACAGCAATTTTGTGGAATCGTTTCACCACTTTTTTAGACCATCCTTTGCAAGGCCACAGGAGACAAGAAGTCTGACACATAGTCAATGCCTAGAGAGGATGGTACAGGAGTATCTCCAAGTGAGCATCGAAGCCATGACTGTGTCACTGGACCCTTGCTCATTTTGGGATTCCAATCTGGAAAAATGGCCGGAGCTCGCCACTCACACCTTGGAGATCTTGTCATGCCCTGCAGTCAGCGTTCTCTCTGAACGTGTGTTCAGCGCTGCTGGTGGTGTGCTGACAGATAAGTGCATGCGGCTGTCCACTGAGAATGTAGACAGACTCACGTTCATAAAGATGAACAAATCATGGATCCGCAAGGACTTTTCTACCCCTGTGTCATCCTGGGGAGACTAAAAGCTTGAGGATTTGGTAAAATCACCTCACCAACCGTTTTAAGCAACTCTGGGGCAATTGATGCCACTTAAGTGGTGTCTGTGCCACAATTTTTGGAAAAAATGGAGACTGTTTTTGGAGTCCCCTTGCTGTGTTTTACGTGACGTTGGCATCGTCAATTCTAGGTGGGTTGGGTCGCCCCCTCACCCCTTTTATCCGTAAGAAACTACATACACTATGGCTTGGGGTAACACAGATGGTTGAGTCTGAAGAGCTGTTTACTCAGAGGTCTGCTCCAAAGCTTCAGTGTCTGCTAGTCAGCGTAGTAACTAGAGATGAGCGTTGTTCTACTCGAACTGTTCGCCAATCTCAAATTCGAGCTGTTTTGGGCGGTGTTCGAGCCGGTCGGCGAACACGAACAATTTGAGAAAAATTCGGCTGTTCGAGGTTATGTTCGATAACTGTTCGTGCACCAAAATCATAACTGGATTTTTTCTCAGTAATGATGAAAATTAATGTTAATACGCAGTTTGAGTGTACAGCGGGGCGGGGGGAGGGGCAGGGGATGGATCTCTGCAGGAACAATGAAGATCTCCATTTTTTTTTCTCTTTCCCGCATTTGCAGTGGGGAGGTGCAATCTGTCAGCCTATCAGCAGCGCACACACGGAGCGAAGTGCTTTTTTTCACACAAGCAAGGGCATGTGTGATTGGCAGTGTATGTCACATGTCCTTGCCCTATAAGACCAAGCCATTTCCCCGTCGCCACCATTTTCTCACTGCTGCAGCTGCGTGTTAGACGGCACCGCTGTTGCTGTGTGCGCTATACCTTGTTAATTTCAAGCCAATTTTCGCAC
Source organism: Phyllobates terribilis (assembly GCF_046119375.1). NCBI lineage: Eukaryota > Metazoa > Chordata > Amphibia > Anura > Dendrobatidae > Phyllobates > Phyllobates terribilis. The sequence continues at coordinate 54,376,239 of NW_027362771.1, read as the reverse complement.
AAATATACAGATAGCTTGGGAGTAGGGAATAGTTGTGATTGCAGTCCTTTTAAGGACTAGGTTACAGCATTTCCTACGACTTTTATCAAGCAGGTCTGTGCGCTTAAATAGATAGATTGTGGGAGTAAAGACTAATTGTAATTGGAGTCCTTTTCAGGACTAGGTTACATCAGTTCCTATCAGTTTTTGCCAGACAGGTCTGTGCCAGTGCTGTGCAAGTTTTTTTCACAGCATTTGGCTGAATCTAGCAAAGCTAATCCTTTTTGGCCTATTGCAGAGTGTGTTAGTCAGTGGAGTAGCCTATCTGTGTTGCAAGATATACCACCTGTGTATAGAATACCAATTTTTTTACTGCACCTAGTGAAGTAAAATCTTTTGGGCATAGCATCATTCTATTAGTCCATCTATACTGACCTCCATCAGGTTGCAAACTGAATATAATTTTTTTCTGCATCTAGCTCTGAAAAAATATTTGGGCTTCTAGCAGTGTGTGGGACTTGGTCTATTAATCCATCTATACTGACCTCCATCAGGTTGCAAATTAAAAATAATTTTTTTCTTCATTTATCTCTGAAAAAATATTTGGGCTTCTAGCAGCGTGTGGGACTTGTTCTATTAGTCCATCTATACTGACCTCCATCAGGTTGCAAATTAAAAATAATTTTTTTCTGCATCTAGCTCTGAAAAAATATTTGGGCTTCTAGCAGTGTGTGGGACTTGGTCTATTAGTCCATCTATACTGACCTCCATCAGGTTGCAAATTAAAAATAATTTTTTTCTGCATCTAGCTCTGAAAAAATATTTGGGCTTCTAGCGGTGTGTGGGACTTGGTCTATTAGTCCATCTATACTGACCTCCATCAGGTTGCAAATTGAATAAAAAAATTTTCTGCATCTAGCTCTGAAAAAATATTTGGGCTTCTAGCGGTGTGTGGGACTTGGTCTATTAGTCCATCTATACTGACCTCCATCAGGTTGCAAATTAAAAATAATTTTTTTCTGCATCTAGCTCTGAAAAAATATTTGGGCTTCTAGCAGTGTGTGGGACTTGGTCTATTAGTCCATCTATACTGACCTCCATCAGGTTGCAAATTAAAAATAATTTTTTTCTTCATTTAGCTCTGAAAAAATATTTGGGCTTCTAGCAGTGTGTGGGACTTGTTCTATTAGTCCTTCTATACTGACCTCCAGCAGGTTGCAAATTGAATATAATTTTTTTCTGCATCTAGCTCTGAAAAAATATTTGGGCTTCTAGCAGTGTGTGGGACTTGGTCTATTAGTCCATCTATACTGACCTCCATCAGGTTGCAAATTAAAAATAATTTTTTTCTGCATCTAGCTCTGAAAAAAAATTTGGGCTTCTAGCAGTGTGTGGGACTTGGTCTATTAGTCCATCTATACTGACCTCCATCAGGTTGCAAATTGAATAAAAAAATTTTCTGCATCTAGCTCTGAAAAAATATTTGGGCTTCTAGCGGTGTGTGGGACTTGGTCTATTAGTCCATCTATACTGACCTCCATCAGGTTGCAAATTAAAAATATTTTTTTTCTGCATCTAACCCAGCCAATAGTTTTGGCCTAATACCACAGTTTGGCCACTCAGCTCTGCTCGGTTACCATCCATTGTTTTTTTGTGCAAACAACTCCAGAGTTGTGAATTAGTTAACCACCAAAATGAGTGGAAAAAGGCCTGCTGCTGGTGGAAAGGGGAATAGGCGTGTTGGGAAGGGGAAAAAAGGTTGTGTCCGTGGGGTAGGTGCAGAAGAAAGACCATCTTCCAGCCAAACTAAAATGTCTACTTCTTTTAGCGGACAATGTGATAAGATCCCTTTCTTACGGCCACGCCAATCGCTACAAATTCCAGATGAGGCACAAAAACAGCAGGTGCTTCAACGGATATCAAGTGCTCCTTTAAGTGGGCTCTCCTCCACATCAACTTCAACATCACAAATACTCCAGTCCTCAAAGGTGTCACCCAAATCGCACTTGCTTCCTCACAGCTCCCAAATCTCCAGCTGCCCGTCTGAGTATGAGGTAGAACAGATGGTTGAGTCTGCAGAGCTGTTTACTCATACTATAGCCTGGGAATCAGAGGTCGACTCCAGCGCTTCTGTGAATCCAAACGAGGAAATGATCTGCACTGATGCCCAGAATCTTTATGAGTCGGATCCAGGACCAGACGCAGAAGGTTCTGACCATAATGTAGACCCTCATTCCCAAACTGTAACTCCTGTTGGTGGAGACAATGAGGAAGACGATGATAAGACTCAAATACCTGATTGGAGCGACAACTTTAGTTTTTTGTCAGGGCAGGAACAGGTTGGCTCTGAGGACGACGGGTGTGATAACGCACAGGGTGATGATGATGAGGTCGAAGATCCCACTTACTGTCAACCCACAGTCAGCCAAGAGATGAGGTCAGCAGAGGAGGTGGAGGAAGATGCTAGTGACGACGAGGTCAGGTTGCGCCTTCCTGGACAGAGACGTAGTACTGGAAGCACGTCAACAACTGCATCCTCAAACACAACTCTGCCTCTCACCACAAGTCGTGGTGGCTCTTCAGGTCGCATGGGTGCTAAGCCTTGCATAGCCTGGGCATTTTTTCAGATCGATAAAGATGACCCAACTCGTGTTATCTGTAACATTTGTCAGCAAAAGCTAAGTAGAGGCCAAAAAATACATAGTTTGAGTACTTCATGCATGAACCGGCACATGGACATGAAGCATAAGTTGCAGTGGGAAGCTCAGTGTGCTACAATGCGGCCTAGCCGGCCGGGCCAACCACCGTCTGCCATATCTTGTGCATCCGCGGCCTCTTCATCCTCTGTGACTGGGGGGACAGCAGTCACACCTGTTTTGGGGCGCAGACCTGCCACCTCTTTACCCGCAACAGCCAGCGTGATTGGCAGGTCATCATTTTCTTTGGAGGTGGTAACACCAGCTGGTGTTGAGCGCTGTCCGACATCGATAGCACCACCTTTGGATGAAGGCAACCTAACATGTCCGCCTGCATCTTCCTCACAGACCGGCAGTTTGCCGGGGACACCCTTATCAACCCCGTCTAAGCACAATAGCCAGCCCTCGGTCCCTTAGATGTGGACAAGTAAAAGACCATTTCCTCCTAGCCATGAGAAAGCTAAGAGGTTGAATTTCACCATCTGCAAGCTCTTGGCTACAGAAATGCTGCCTTTCCGCCTGGTGGACACAGAGGATTTTCGAGACCTTATGTCCGTCGCAGTGCCCCAGTACCAGATGCCCAGTCGGCACTACTTCTCAAAGAAAGGTGTGCCTGCGCTCCACCAGCATGTCGCACACAACATCACCGCTTCTTTGAGAAACTCTGTGTGTAACAGGGTGCATTTCACCACAGACACTTGGACGAGTAGGCATGGACAGGGGCGTTACATGTCGCTGACTGGGCACTGGGTAACTATGGTGACAGCAGGACAAGGGGCTGCTGTCCAAGTCTTGCCGTCCTCACGAGTTGTGCGTCAATCCTCTTTATGTCAAAGTTCCTCCACTGCTTCTGCCTCCTCAACCTCCTCTCGGTCTTCCACCTGCACCCAAAGCCTGTCTGGTCATGCCACAAGCTTTCTAACTGCGCAGAAGGGATCCTGCACACCTCCTTACTATGCAGGCAGTAGGGCTCAACGTCATCAGGCGGTTTTTACATTGAAATGTCTGGGAAATGTGAGTCACACAGCTGAGGAGTTGTGGTCAGCTCTGGAGAACCAATTTCATGAATGGTTGTCTCCACTGGACCTGAAACCAGGGAAGGCCGTGTGCGACAATGCTGCAAACCTGGGTGCGGCCCTTCGCCGGGGCAATGTCACACACGTGCCTTGTATGGCTCACGTGTTGAACCTGGTTGTCCAGCAATTTTTAGCCCACTATCCCAGACTAGATGGCCTTCTGCAGAGGGCACGGTCGCTGTGTGTTCACTTCCGCCGTTCGCATCCCGCAGCTCAGCGACTTACATCTCTACAGAAGTCGTTGGGCCTGCCACTTCACCGGCTAAAATGCGATGTGCCTACCCGGTGGAATTCAACTCTGCACATGTTGCAGCGACTGTGGCAGCACCGACAAGCCCTGGTGCAATACGTTCTGACGTATAGCCTGGGTCAACGAGATTCAGAGGTGGGGCAAATCACGCTGGAGGAGTGGTCTCAGATCAGGGACCTATGCACCCTTCTGCACAGTTTTGAAATGGCGACGAAGATGTTTAGTGCTGACGATGCCATTATCAGCATGACTATTCCGGTGATTTACATGCTGGAGCACATGTTAAACAGAATTCGGAGTCAGGTGGTGGCACAAGAGGAGGTGGAGGAAGTAGAGGAGGAGGAGTTGTATGCGGAAGGGCTAACATCTGCAAGGTCCAGACGGTCGGCAGCACCAAGGCGGCAGGCATGTGAGGGTGGGGGAGATGATTTTACCAGGGCGCATGGTAGCAGCCAAACTAGTGAGGAAGGTGCAGGAGCCCAGGAAGAAGTGGAGGACGAACTGATGGAAGACTCATCAGATGAGGGAGACCTTGATCACATTTCTGTTGTGCGAGGTTGGGGGGAGAGGACAGAGGAAGGAAGCATGATTGTTACCTCGCCACCAACACAACAGGGACTTGGTGCTCCTGGATGCGCAACACACATGAGTGCCTTCTTGCTGCACTACCTGCAACATGACCCTCGAATTGTGAGAATTAGAAATAATCCTGACTACTGGGTTGCCACACTGTTAGATCCCCGGTACAAAAGTAAATTTGCAGAAATTATTCCTGCCATAGAAAGGGATGCACGCATGCAGGAGTATCAGCAGAGACTGTTGCAGAATCTTACATGTGCTTTTCCACAAAATACCAGTGGTGCACGTAGTGAATCTCACAGTTCCAACTTGCCAACCGTGGGACCGTCAAGTGTTCAGCACTCAAACCGTAACAGAACCACAGTATCTGCTGGTAACATCAATTTTGCGGAATCATTTCACCACTTTTTTAGCCCATCCTTTGCAAGGCCACAGGAGACAAGAAGTCTGACACATAGTCAACGCCTAGAGACGATGGTACAGGAGTATCTCCAAGTAAACATTGAAGCCACGACTGTGTCACTGGACCCTTGCTCTCTTTGGGCTTCCAATCTGGATAAATGGCCGGAGCTAGCCAATTACGCCTTGGAGATCTTGTCATGCCCCGCAGCCAGCGTTCTGTCTGAACGTGTGTTCAGCGCTGCTGGTGGTGTGCTGACAGATAAGCGCACGCGGCTCTCCACTGATAATGTAGACAGACTCACGTTCATAAAGATGAACAAATCATGGATCCGAAACGACTTTTCTACCCCTGTGTCATCCTGGGGAGAGTAAAAGCTTGATGATTGGTTAAAATCACCCTACCAACCGTTTTAAGCTTTCAAATTACTAATCATGTTTATCTGTATCTTGACTGGAAAATAATTTGGGCTTTGTAGCAGTGTGCAGCACTGATCCTATTAGGCCATCTATAATAAGCTTCACCAGATTTAAAATTAAAAATAATTTTTAGCTGCATCTAGCCCGGAAAATAATTTTGGGGCTCCGAGATGCGCAAGACAGATAAGTGCCTTCTTGCTGCACTACCTGCAGCATGACCCTCATATTGTCAGAATTCGAAGTAATCATGACTACTGGGTTGCCACACTCTTAGATCCCCCAAACTTTTCGATCAACCTTTTCATTTTAATAAAGACCAAAAAAATGGTCATTTTTGAAATTATAAGCATTAGCAGGTTGTTAGAAACTGAAATCAAACAGTTTTCAACTCAAAACTTTATTCTAGGTGATGTTACATTTTCACATAGGACCCCTTGTTCGAAAGGAGCTTCTGAACTCTCTCGTCCATTGAATTTGTCAGGTTTTGGATGGTTTCTGCTTCAATTGTTTTGCATGAGGACAGAATACCCTCCCAGAGCTGTTGCTTAGATGTGAACTGCCTCCCGCCATCATAGACACTCCTTTTAATGATGCTCCAAAGGTTCTGAATGGGGTAGAGGTCAGGGGAGCATGGGGGTCACACCATAAGTTTGTCCCCTTTTATGCCCATATCAGCCAGAGATGCAGATGTTTTATGTGCAGCATGAGATGGTGCATTATCATGCAGAAAAATGATCTTGCTGTGAAATACACGGTTCTTCTTCTTGAACCATGGCAGGAAGTGCTGTTTGAGAAAATCCACATACATTATGGAGTTCATCTTTAGCGCCTTCAGGGATCCTAAAGGGGCCGACAATCTCTCTCCCCATGATTCCAGCCCAAAACATTACTCCACCTCCTCCTTGTTGGCGCTGTAGCCGTGTTTGCGTGGGGTGTCCATCAACCAGCCATCCTCCACTCCATTCATCTGGACCATCGAGCGCTGCACGGCACTCATCCGTGAACAAAACAGTTTTGAAATCAGTCTTCATGTAATGTTTGGCCCACTGGAGCCGTTTCTGCTTGTGTGAAGTGGATAGAGGAGGTCGACAGGATGGCGTATGCACAGCTGCAAACCTCTGAAGGACCCTGCATCTTGTTGTTCGGGGGACGTTGGAGGCACAAGCAGCTTCAAAAACTTGTCTGCTGCTATGACAAGGCTTTTTTGCCGCTGCTCTTTCAACCTGACGTAATTGCCTGTAGGAAAGAGTCCTCAATTTGCCCTTATCAGCACGCACACGTGTGTACTGTGAATCAGCTACATACTTCTTGATTGCCAAGACACTTCATCCTGATCATCGCACAATGTTGATTGTAGTCATGCCTTGACCTAAACACTCCACAATTTGTTGCTTCTCAGCAGCCGACACATCCTTTTTCTTTCCCATTTTGGCAGAAAATGTAGGCTGCTTAATAATGTGAGAGAGCCTTCTTAAGTAGTCTTGCCTTTCATTGGACACACCTGCCAAACTAATTAGCACAGGTGTCTGCAATTGCTTACAGTGATATAAAGAGCCCTGACACACATCACCATCAATGAGTTTAACTGACAAACAAACAAATTCTTCCCTTATCACTCCTAAACACTTTTTGCATAATAATTTGGAACGCGGTGTACATGTGCTTTTCCACAAAACACCAGTGGTTCACGTAGTGAATCTTACAGTTCTAACTTGCCAACCGTGGTCTGTATGGAATTGTTCAATAAAGGGCCCAAAATTAAGATAACATAGATGGGAGAGGTCTCTATGAATAGGAATTCCTAAGTATTTGATACCCTGTGAGGGCCAGGCAAAGGGAAAGTTGGACTGGATGGAATCCTATATGGATTTAGGGAGGGAGACATCGAGGGCCTCAGACTTCGCTGCATTGATTTTAAAATTTTACCATGGAACAAAGTGATCTATTTCAGCCATAACAGCAGGGATGGATATATGTGATTGAGTGATATATACTAGGACATCATCAGCAAATAGAGAGCACTTGTACTCGGTGCCTCCCACCTCAATCCACCTAATATTGGGGTTATGGCGAATTGATGAGAGCAGGTGCTCCGTCACTAGGATGTATAAGAGAGGGGACAGAGGACATCCCTGCCTTGTCCCATTGGTGATTGTGAAAGGTGATGAAAATGTTCTGACGCACCCCCTGGGCCTTGGGACACCCGGAGCCGGACCCTTTTTGGTGGATGCTGGTGGTTGTAGTCTTCGTGGCGGCGATCCGGTTCCGTGGCTCAGGGCGGTCAAACCAGTGGCGGAACTATTTATGTGGTTTTGATGTTTAAATGTCCGACTACGCCACCCGTGGATTGCGGTCAGAGTGAACCGCCGCTACAGGGCAGCTCGCTAAGGCTGGTGTTGTGGGTGCAGCAGAGCGTAGCATATCTCCCCACGGGAGGAGTATAGCCTCAGGGCAGTGTATGCGGAGGATGGGGGTGATGGTGCAGGGCAGCAGCAGTAACGACACGGAGTCAGTGATGCAGTTCAGGGCCTTTACTCACAGTTCTTATTATCCAGACCACGTCTGCAGGTAACGGCTGCCCACGTCGTACTGTGCTCACCAGGTGAGGGGCTCAGACAACTCCCAGATAACTTTAGAGCGCTTCACAGGACCCCCTTTGTGTGTCCTTTGTCTGGCCTTTCTTACCAACACTTCTGTCCGGCTGCCTCGGGCCTCCTCTTGGTAAACTTGGCGCCAGTTTCCCTGACCCTATGTGGTGCCTTCCTAGCGGGTGGAGCAAGGGGCTGCGCCACATAAAATGTCAGAGCCTCCGGTTTCTAGCTGAGGGTCGTTTCCTGCCTCCACTAGTTCGGGGACCGGTCTCCCCCTTTGGCCTGACCCCTCCACGCAGGTGGATTCGGGCGTGCGGTGGCGACTCGCCCGTCCGCACCCCTGGGATCCCTTCATTCCTCGTTCCTGGAGCCTTCTCCGCTCCTCTTCCTTCCTTCTCCCTCTTGCAGGCCTGGGCCTCTGTTACTAGGCCCGCCTCTGGAGCAGAGCTCATGCAGAGCCCCTGCTCCCTGCCACTTCTGCTCAGACTTCTCTGCACTGAACTAAGATGGTGCCCACCTTTTATACTCCCTTCTCAATGCACCCAGGAACTGCTTCCTCCCTGCTCCTGCACTGCAGGGTTCCCCTTCCTCAGTGTTCCCTCCCCCCACTCCAGCCAGGGACAGGGACTGTCGTGCCCATCTCAGGGGCATATTGGTCGCCCTGCCCCACGGCAATGTGGTGTAATGCATGCAGGTGTCGGGTCCTGATCCACACTCCATCCTTATCTGAGAGTGAGATATCACACCTCTGGGTGAGGTGCAATACGTCTGTAGCAACCGAGCCCTCGGTGCTACAGTTCCATTTATCTTCAGCCTAGGTGACGTATTGTGATACAGGGCCGTGATTTTGGCTATAAAAGGGTCCCCTAGACCCCTACCCCAAGCTTTTTAAGAGAATCATATATGGCGTGCCAGGAGACTCTATGGAATGCTTTCTCAGCATCCAACGAGAGTATCTACTTACAAATTTTTAACTGCATCTAGCCCAGGAAATACTTTGTGCCTAGTAGCAGTGTCTGCTAGTCAGCGGATTATCCCGGCTGTTAAGCAAGCTATACCACCTGTAGTTTGGACACTTAATTTTTTCAAAGGAAATGCTTTGGGACCACGGGATACTCAGTGAAGAGCATCAGGAGGCACCCCAAGGCATAGGGGCTGGGACTGGCACTAGGATGCCTTGCGGTGGACAGCCGAGCTCGATCCTTATAAAAGCTTTTTAACTGCAGCAGCTTTAGTGGACGCTACTGGAGCTGGAATTACGCGGCTGCTGGCATGAGACTTGCCCTCCAATAGATCCTTGTAAATGGATTTAAAGTGTATTCATTCAAATTAGAGGGACAATTTAAATTAAAAAGCTTAGAGCTGCCTCCACCACAGGGGGGCTCTCTCGACCCACCAGCGGACAGGCACCAGTATTGGGAGAGGGGGGCTGGCCGTCAGGGTTCACCGCGGCTCTGGCACAAACCCGGCGACACGGAGGTGGCACGGGCAGGAGCGGACTGGCCGTCTCGGCTTCTCACTTTTTGGATTTTAGAAGGGCATGACATGCCTATATCTGTGTCTCCCCCTCCTTTTACTCCTCCACCTCTTTTCTTTTCGCATGACTATATGTACTTGTCACTTTTCCATGTGTTAGTTGTGTCTTCTGAGCAGTTTGTCAGCTTTTGGACACCTTTGAAGGTGTTTTCTATGTGTTTCTATGTGTTTTTGTTTGCCTGCCATTGGTTTTAACGGTGTTCGAAGGTGTTCGATGAACAGTTCGACGAACAGTTCGGCGAACACACGGGTGTTCGACGAACCGAACCGAACTCGAACACTACGGGGGTGGCTCAACACTAGTAGTAACCCATCTGCGAAGCAAGCTGCACCGCCTGTGTATCTAATAATGATTTCTAACTGCATCTAGCCTAGGCAGACTGTGGTGACCCTCAACCAAACCCAGACGCTCAGCCCCCTACCACCCCCCTTTCATTGACAATACAATCATGTAACTCTTACAACTGGATGGGTGAGGATCGGTCACAGCTTTATTAACTGTTTATACTCATTACATTAGAAAGGCATTTTATTTCTAAAATAATTCAGCTTGTTGCAGCATGCCCTGTGTCTCCAGTCTCCACAACGACAAGTTGGCCAACAAGTGTAACTCTCCAACATGTCCTTTCTATTTCCAGGCCACGGAGGATCCTGCGTACTCGTATGCAGGACTCTGACCCCCATCCATCACTCTTAATGCTTGTTCCACTCCGTCCTGGAGTCCTGACAGGAATATGTCCAGTCCAATATCCATTAAGTGAACACCGTCGGGCCGTATGAGGCCTTCTTTATCTCCTTCCAGTTGTCGGTGTCGTATCACTACACCGCCTCTGTCTCTTCTAAATTTTGCCACCCGAATATTTATTACCTGCCTTGTCCGTTCGATGTCTTGCGCACCTTGCCATACCGCTATCGGCACAATCTCTGACCATACTATAGTTAGTTTTGTGAAAAATTCTCTGAAGCGCTCAGTGTCTAGTTTCATTATTGCCATTAGTTATGCGCTCTTGTGATGACCTAGGTCGTTTCCCCGGCCTGTATAACTAAGATGACCGGACCTCTTGCCTCTCTCCCTACCTTGATTACCTCCATTAGTACCTGTGGCCATAGCAGGCTTCTAATACCTCTCCAGTTGAAATATGTGTTATGAAACTCTAATTTCCTCCCGCCTGGGCGGACTTTCTCCCTTTTTTGTGCCCAATATATATACGAGTGGCCTATCACCCACACTGTTGGCTTAGCGTCACCTGTAAAAAAACAAACCACGTTAGGATAACAAGTCCGATCTTATGTAGCTCGCCAAACACGTGGATCGCCATCTCCCTATCCTTTGAACTTCCGTTTCTGACAGTCCTGCTCTTGCTGCTTCCATGGCCGCGCCTATGCGGAATGAGTGTGTCCCATAATCTTTGGGGTGGTTCCCTGACGATGTTATGCATTTATTAAATATAGCTTGGAACTGGTATCTTGATAATGGCATTCCATCAATGTGTGATAGGAAGAAATTACTTTGTGATCTGATGGTTATATATGTTTTTACTATTGTTACCCGACTCAGTGTACCGTTTGTGGGTTGTAGAAGTACCCAAGTGCCCCTGCCCGCTGGAACCGTTTTCGATTGGCGTATGCGTAGATGTATTGCATTATTGGCTATGACTACGTCCTGGTGTAATAAGCCTCCACTGGTGGTAATTTTGGATTGAGGGACTAATTCGCTTATGCATAGCGCTCCGAAGAAGGCAATCGCAAATGCAGTAGACAGTAGTGTTGCTTCAAATTGTGAGTGTCATGTTAATGATGTTAGGGATATGATGTGAGAAATCAGTTTTAGTGACACGGGACGGGACGTCTACACTCCTGACTTGGCTGACCCCTTTTCCACCCTTTTATGGATTGTCTGATGATGAATCTCTTTGTCACATCTCCCCAATTCAATAGTTGGAAGTGAAATGCTACTCCGGTCAGACACCGCTGCGCTGCTGCCCCTGATATGCCCCTCATCATTAGCTGGTGGAGAAATTCTATGGTGACTTGTAATCTGGCTTGTTCACATTGGTCAACCCGTCTGCCTGCTACTAGTCGTGTCCACTCTTCCCATGCCTTACCGTATGCTTGCCACGTCGACGGGGCAACTGACGCTCTGATTAATGGCATCAACTATTAGCCACTAGATCCCATAGGGAGGGTGGGCAACTGTTGCCCGATGGGTGGGCGTTGGGGAGGAGCTTTGTGAAAATCTGCCAATTGAATTGTGATAAAGCGTTAGCAGCAGCTTTAGACCCCTCAGCATCGTGGCTAGCATGGACCCATACATTGTGTTTTAGGCACAGGAATGCTAGCCGGCGTAGTAGGCCTAGCACTGGGAGAGACGATGATGCCATCGTATTAATGCAGTGCGCTAGGCTGGTGTTTTTTGTTATGAAGCGTATATTTTTGTTAGCCAGGCGCGCGACCCATATTTCTATTTCTACCACTATTGGGAAGAAAAATTATTTTCCGGGCTAGATGCAGCTAAAAATTATTATTAATTTCAAAGCTGGTGGAGCTTGGTATAGATGGCCTAATACAATGAGTACAACACACTGCTACTATGCCCAAAATTATTTTCCAGGCAAGATGCAGCTAAAAATTATTAGTAATTTGAAAGCTGGTGGAGCTTAGTATAGATGGCCTAATAGAATGAGTACCACACACTGCTAATATGCCGAAAATAATTTTCCAGACAAGATGCAGCTAAAAATTATTTGTAATTTGCAAGCTGGTGGAGCTTAGTATAGATGGACTAAGAATAAGTCCCACACACTGCTACAAGCCCAAAATTATTTTCCGAGCTAGATGCAGATAAAAATTATTTGTAAATTGCAAGCTGGTGGAGCTTAGTATAGTTGGACTAAGAATAAGTCCCACACACTGCTATAAGCCCAAAATTATTTTCCGAGCTAGATGCAGATAAAAATTATTTGTAATTTGCAAGCTGGTGGAGCTTAGTATAGATGGACTAAGAATAAGTCCCACACACTGCTACAAGCCCAAAATTATTTTCCGAGCTAGATGCAGATAAAAATTATTTGTAATTTGCAAGCTGGTGGAGCTTAGTATAGATGGACTAAGAATAAGTCCCACACACTGCTACAAGCCCAAAATTATTTTCCGAGCTAGATGCAGATAAAAATTATTTGTAATTTGCAAGCTGGTGGAGCTTAGTATAGATAGCCTAATAGAATGATGCTATGCCCAAAAGGTTTTACTTGGCTAGGTGCAGTAAAAAAAATTGTATTCTATACACAGGTGGTGCAGCTTGCAACACAGACTAACACACACTGCAAGAGGCCAAAAAGGATTGGCTTAGCTAGATTTAGCCAAATGCTGTGAAAAACACTTGCACAGCACTGGTACAGACCTGCCTGGCAAAAAGTCCTAGGAAATGCTGTAACCTAGTCCTCAAAAGGACTGCAATTACAATTAGTCCCTACTCCCAACCTTTCTATTTAAGAGCACAGACCTGCCTGCTAAAAGTTGTAGGAAATGCTGTAACCTAGTCCTCAAAAGGACTGCAATCACAACTATTCCCTACTCCCAAGCTATCTGTATATTTCTGAGAAAATTGGCTTGAAATTAACACTGAAAGTATAGCGCACACAGCAACAGCGGTGCCGTCTAACACGCAGCTGCAGCAGTGAGAAAATGGTGGCGACGGGGAAAATGGCTGGGTCTTATAGGGCAAGGACATGTGACATACACAGCCAATGACACATGCCCTTGCTTGTGTGAAAAAAAGCACTTCGCTCCGTGTGTGCACTGCTGATAGGCTGACAGATTGCACCTCCCCACTGTAAATGCAGGAAAGAGAAAAAAAAATGGAGATCTTCATTATTTATGCAGAGATCCATCTCCTGCCCTTCCCCCCGCCCCGCTGTACACTCAAACTGCGTATTAACATTGTTTATCAGCATTACTGTGAAAAAATCCAGTTATGATTTTGGTGCACGAACAGTTATCGAACATAACATCGAACAGCCGGATTTTTTTCAAATCGTTCGTGTTCGCCGAACGGCTCGAACACCGCTCAAAATAGCTCGAATTTGAGATTGGCCAACAGTTCGAGTCGAACACCGCTCATCTCTAATGTTAACTGTTCAAAAGGCAAGTCCGATTTCTAAGGAAAATTGCGTCCGGAGAAGGATATACCATGGACCCAGCAGAAATCGCTCCGGTACTGGCCTTAAAAGACAAGCGGCCTTCTACTGTCGGGGAGTTGAGGCAGATCTTAGGATTCCTCTCCTACTATCGTACTTACATTTGGAACTTCTTCAGGACTGCCACCCCACTATACCTCCTCTTGGGGGGGACGACAGAGACAGCAACGCCCATGGAGAAAAAGAAGAACGCGGGCAGGACCTGGTTTAAAAGAAACAACGACGTTTCGTCCCAACAGCCTATTCTCTGGACAGCAGACCACCAGTAGGTATTGGAAGAACTAGAAGATTACCTGGTAAAACCACCCATCTTGGGATATCCTGATTTCAATTTACCATTTGTTCTTCATTGTGACGCTTCTCAAGTTGGACTGGGAGCTGCCCTGTATCAGCATCAAGATGTAAAATTGAGAGTCAACAGTTACGGTTCTAGAACATTGATAGACGCTGAGAAGAATTACCGTCTACATTGCGGAAAATTGGAGTTCCTGGCATTGAAATGGGCTATCTGTGAACGATTTAGAGATTATCTCTATTACAGCAAAGAGTTTGAGGCATACACTGACAACAACCCTTTGACCTATGTCCTCACTACAGCCAAACTGAATACAACGGGTCAGAAATGGGTCGCTGAACTAGCTGACTTCAATTTCAGTATGAAGTACAGGCCAGGAAAATGCAATGCGGATGCTGACGGATTGTCGAGAATGCCACTAGAGCCTGAGGAGTTCATGAAAGAGTGCTCGGAGGAAGTCAGTCTGGAAGCAATTGAGAGCACTACCCAAACAGTACATGCTTATCAAGAGGAAGACACACCATTGTGGTGTCCATTGACAGTGGAAACCAGTGTAAAAGCGAAAGAACAAGGTCACCCTCTGTTCATTCAACAATTACCAAAAGGAAGAATCCATAAAGCACAACAGGAAGATCAGATAATTGGTAGAATACTACCTTATGTGAACCAAAATTGGTTTCCAAGTAAACGGAAGAGAGATAATAAGTCACCACCAGCAGTATCTGTTTTAGTTAAAGAATGGACAAAGCTCTACCTCAGTGAAGACGGTATCCTGTATCGTAAAGGAGGACAAAACCAGCAGTTGGTACTACCCAGAGTATTCCATAGGTTGGTCTTCAAAGATTTCCATGAAAACATGGGACACCTGGGAGTGGAAAAGACAACAAACTTGATCCGTGAATGTTTCTTCTGGCTGTACATGCAGAGAGATATTGAGAGGTACGTGACCAGGGAGTGTGGGTGTCTGAAAGATAAACGTCCCAACACATCAACTCGGGCACCTATGGGCAACATCCAAACTTAATATCCGTTTGAGATGGTATCAATAGACTTTCTACATCTCGAGATGTGCAAGGGTGGTTACGAATACATATTGGTGGTGATGGATGATTTTACTCGATTTGCTCAAGCATATGCCGCCACCAATAAATTGGGTCAAACAGCGGCAGAGATCTTCAATGATTTTGCTTTGAAGTTTGGGTTTCCTATGAGGTTACACCACGACCAAGGAAGAGAATTTGAGAACCAGCTCTTTGCCAAGTAGAATGCAGCTCTTTACTGTAGAATTCAGAGATTCCACACAACACCCTATCATCCAGAGGGTAATGGACAAGTGGAACTTTTTAACCGGACATTATTGTCGATGTTGGGCACTTTAACAGCTGACGAGAAGAGAGACTGGAAGAGTTCTCTGTCAAAAGTGGTACATGCCTATAACTGTACAAAGAGCGAGGCGATGGGTTACTCACCTTTCTTCCTATTGTATGGAAGATCGCCGAGACTGCCAATCGACATCATGTTCGATACTCTGGTGTCAGAGACTTACAAAACGTATTTGGAGTATGATGGGAAATGGAAGGAATGGATGGCTGAGGCATACAACATAGCGTTCAAAGTGGTTACGCAAGGACAGACCAAGACTAAGGAGTACTATGATCGAAAATGTTATGGAGCAGAATTGAAACCGGGAAGCCGGGTGCTAGTCAAGAACATATGTGAAAAAGGTGGTCCAGAAAAACTTTGTTCTTACTGGGAAGACAAGGTGTACATGGTCGTAAAGAGGAAAGCCGATGACAGTCCAGTGTATGAAATCCGATTGGAAAGAGGGGAAAAGAAAACTAGAATAGTCCATCGGAATTTATTACTGCTCTGTGATTATCTCCCACCACAACAAGACTTCCCAGAAGCAGACCAACATCGACCGAGATCGACTAAGAGACCACGACAGATTGAAGCTCCAGAGGTGACCTTGAAAGTTCCAATGAGGAAGAGCACACCATTGTATTTCTCGGACCGGCAAAGAGAGGGATGTACCATCTTCAGGAGAGTGAACTAAGTCCCGAGGCTCCAGAGTTTGCACTAAGAAGTACAGATGAAGTCCAATTCAGATCTCATGATCAAATACCGATCACTGAAGAGACTGATAGACACTCAGGAGGAGCTGAATTACCAGACCGTGTGGAAACATGCGATTCAGGACAAGTACAGGAACTTACAGAGGCAGCTCCAAGAACATCTGAGGAAGCACGGGAAATGAGTGTTGCAGATGAAACTCCTGTGACCGAAGAACCCATGGTATCTCAGGAACTACCCACCAGGAGGATGTCAACTCGAGAAGTGAGGAGACCCGTGATGCTGACATACGAGACACTTGGTGAACCGAGTCAAGTGCCAAGGACTGTCGACTGGAAACAGGTATCTCTGCCTATGGACCAGGTAAGTCCACTTGAGTGGTATTCACCACCGAGAGGCAGTATGGAAGATGTTGCCTGGTGGAAAGACTTCTTTTCATGCTTTGATTTTCCTTAAAAGACGTTGTAGAAACAAAGAACTGTTAAGGCCTAGAGAGAGAGAGAGCTGGTTAAAGACGTACGAAAAGATCCAGCTGAAGAGACGCTAATTGTGTTAATTGTGTTAATTGTTTATTTCTTATGGGAGTAATACAAGAAAAATGTCGTAGAATAGGTAAAATAATAAAAATGTTATGCCAATTTGACAATGCTTATTTGTATATAAAGTTACTCAACTGTCACCACTGTCTCAGAATTTGTCAGATTGACCAATTAATGTGAATGTCAAGGACGACATTCAAAAAGGAGGGAAGAGTGTGACATGCAAAAGTAGTGCTAAAGTAGTGCTGTTGCTTCAAAAGCATCCAGCAACTATTAGAGTTAACACAATCACAGGAGACAGGGAGTGTTGTGCTTCAGAAGCATTCAGCAACTAGAGGGGTTAACACAGTCACAGGAGACAGGGAGTGGTTAGAAGAGCCCCAGCAGAATTGTGGGAAAATTGTTTATTAGTCTGGCTGGAGCCGAAGGGAAAGGTGGTGTGTGTGATCTGTGTCTCACAGAAGCGCCCAGGAAGTGAACAGAATTCAGATCAGGAGTGAAGCTAAACACAGGTTACATAGATTTTTTGAACTAACAGTGCAGAGTATTATTGGGCAGAAAAATAAGGACTGGAAGGAATTGTGCCACAGGGATCATCTCCCTCTTCAAACCCTCCCCCCTCCATCTTAATGCAGGATAAAGAATTCTGTGTACTACTGTGCCTTTGTGAAGGAAAAGCCTGTGGTTGTGGGTGCATAGAAGTGTGCTGCTAAAAAGACTTGATCTGTGCTGTACTTTGCTACTGGTAAGACTGTTTATTCTTGTGCTTTAAGAAGAAACTGTACTGATTGTTACTGTAGCCTGTTGCTCAAGAGACTTAAATTGCACTGGCCGTGCGGCTTCATATTAAGTGCTACTGTTCTACCGTTTATGGGGACTCTTGTCAAATGTGTCTGGTCAGCAAGTGAATCCACCCACCTGTCTGTGCCTGAGGGTCAATGCCCCCTGTATGACTGAAAGAGCTGCAGCATATGGTCGCTCTTAGTAACAGTTCACCCAGGATTCCAAAGAATTCATGTAACCTGTCTCGCCCTTTTCTGAACCTAGTGGTGTGCATGTAACATGAGGAATATGCGGTCCAGACTCACAGCTACTGACACTTGACCGTGTGGAAGACAGGGTGGTAGTGGTGGTGGCAAAGTGACTGGAAGCATTATCTTCTATCCAACCAACAACCTTTTGACATTGCTCTGGGTTCAATAGTGGTGTGCTGCGGTCCCCTAGCAATTCTGACAGGAAGATCGGGTGACAAGATGTGGGTGTTTATTGTGGCACAATTTCAGCTTGCCCACGGCCTCGGCCTCTGCATGCACCATCACCATCACATCCACTTCCCCATCCCTTGCCACGCACCTTGCCCATTTTAAATGGAGGACAATATTTTCCACGTTCACTAGAAATGGCTGCTTTTGGAACGCAGTTATATGTGATACGTCTGACAGAGAACCACGGTTTTAAATGACAGGCCTGTAATTTACTAATACTATTCTTCACAGAGACCTAGTGTGAATAGCTTGACCGACACACTACAGCGAAATGGAAGGCAGAAATGGCTTATTTTGGAACACTGTTATATGTGATATGTCTGACAGAGAACCACGGTTTAAATAGCAGGCCTGTAATTTACTAATATTATTTTACACAGAGAACTAGTGTAAATAGCTTGACCGACACACAGCAACGAAATGGAAGGAAGAAATGGCTGATTTTGGAACACTGTTATATGTGATATGTCTGACAGAGAACCACGGTTTTAAATAGCAGGCCTGTAATTTACTAATATTATTCGACACAAAGACCTAGTGTGAATAGCTTGACCGACACACTGCAACAAAATGGAAGGCAGAAATGGCTGATTTTGGAACACTGTTACATGTGATATATCTGACAGAGAACCACGGTTTTAAATAGCAGGCCTGTAATTTACTAATATTATTCTGCACAGGGACCTAGTGTGAAAAGCTTGACCGACACACTGCAACAGAATGGAAAAGAAGGCCAATATTTTCCAGGTTCAGTTAAAATTTCTGGATTTTTATCGCTGAAATATGTAACAGATCTGGCTGTATTCTGCAGTGCTAGCAAACAAATGGAGCAGAAAAATGGAGTACTCTGGATTGCTTGTTAAGTAAATAATCAGGATTAAGATAAAAAAAATTGCCCTGCCCCTGATATATGGGGCTATGTCTACAAATATCTGTAAGAACAGCAGCAGCAAGAACGTGCTATGTACCCTCTTGCACTATATGCACTGCAGTCTGCCACATACACTGCCTGCCTGCCTAACTCTTGCTATCAGCTTCACCACTGAAAATATGCACCTGGATTACTCCTCAGAAGGACTGTTAGTTCAGATGGATATATAGATACTGTATATGTTGTGGAATACCTATACTATCTCTAAACAAGCAAATTTCTCCCTGACTCAGCAGCAGCTCTCCCTACTCTGCCTGTTTCCGGGGTAGACTGTGATGAGCATGGCGGCGCCAGGTCTGATATAGACCTGATGACGCTGTGCAGCCAGCCAATCACTGTAATGCCCACAACCAACATGGCTACGGCATTACAGTGCATGGCAAGCAATCCCTGCATGTTCATTGGCTCTCTAAAAAGCGCCAAACATGCAGGACGGGCACCTGAGTTCCCGCCCGAGCAACCTGGAAATACTAGTGCCGAGCTTGTCGAGCTCTGTGATGCTCGGGTGAGTACCGAGCAGTGGCGAGCACATTCGCTCATCACTAATTATGAGCACTGGTGAAAATCCCCTTATTTGTATGGACTATCTATAAATTTATGCTACCTTGTCACTGTACTTTGGAGATATCACATTGTTTCAGTTATATATTGATAAAGGATATTATGCTTGAACTTATTTTACATCTATCTTATGTAAATTATTTTCTTGTCATTAGATTACTACCATTCTTTTTTTTTCTGCTGCTTGTATTAGAAGTTAAAAGTTGAAGAATGTTATGCACATCTCTGCAAATAGTGATTTAAAGAATGGAGTTTTTATTTTCTTCAGCTTCAAAATCAAGATATACTTGCTGCAGTAGCATGAGTATATTTAGTTACAAAGAAGAAAAACACAAGTTCGAAGTAGTACCTTAAGTCAGGGTTTAATGCATTTACCAGCAATCTGCAACCTGCCTGACCTTCTCAGTTCCTAGAAATTGGCCAGTCTTTATGGCTTCCTTTTCCAATGGTGGGCTGCATAAAGGATGTTTTTTTTCCTCCCACCCACCCTGTATTCAAAATATTAACCCTTAGCAGATGCAGATAAACTTGTTGACCACATACACAGTCTAGCTGATGTGGCGCCCCTGCGGGTTCAGCCGCCACAGAGGTACTGCATCTCACCCAGAGGTGTGGTATCCCACTCTCAGTTAAGAATGGAGTACTGCCCGGGACCCTAACACCTGCATCCGTTACACTCCACTTCAGAGGGAAGGGCGAAATTGCTCCTAAGGGAGAGCACAGTCCCTGGTCCCTAGCTGGAAGGTGGAACCATGTAGTGGGTGTGGGTGGAGGAAGGAGTTTAAGGTAGCACTTCAGTAGGAGTATAAGAAAGCAGGGAACCATCTAGAAGCAGCCAGTCCTGCTCAGGAGAGCAGTGTAGGAGGTCCAGGCTCCTGGCTCCAGTGCTTGGAGCAGGAGTTGAGAGGAGAGAGAGAGGAGTGGGGCCTAGTCTGAGAGGCCCAGGAGAGAGAGTGAGAGAGGACGGGAGCAGAGGGAAGGCTCCAGAGACAGAAGGGATCCCAGGGGCACGGGAAGTGCAGATGCCACCCGTGCACCCGAATCTACACGGACGTGGAGGGATCAAGCCGCAGAGGGGACTGGCCCCTAAACTAGTGGAGAACTACAAGGCTCAGCTAGATAACCGGAGGCTACTGTACTTTCAAGGTGCAGCTGCCAGCCACCATAATTACATAGCCGAAAAGGTGGCCACAGTGGGTCCAGGGGACTGCACGTCGCCCGACAAGATCCGAGGCTACTGGCTTGAGACACTGAGGCGCAGAGCAGGAGGGTGAGAGCCAGCGCAGGAAGACGACTGAGAAAGGAACATAGAACGGGGTGCCATTTAAGTACTCCTGAAATACTTGAGAGCTGCTGAACCCCTTCCTTGGTGAACACAGGACGATATGGGCGGTTATAATCTGGAAAGTGTAACCTGGGGAACTTAACAACTGTGAGTAAAACATGAAGACTGCACCCCACTGTGTCCTGGAATTATTGCTGCACCATCCGCAGCCCTGCACTACACAGCACCAACAACATCTACCTCATAGCATCACTATATCCTGCCCTGGAGCTAAGCTCTGCCTGTGGAGAGCTGAACCATAAGCTTCAGAGGATCTGCACTGCAGCGGCGGCTCCATATAGCCGCATACCACAGGTGGCGTCACGAACATTAAACTATAAAAACATTATTCTCCCTAAAACTATAATCCCTTTTTATTGACCGCCCTGGGTACATCTTTACAAATTTAGCAAGTGAGAGCAAATAGTCTATAGAACGCGAAGTGGCTGAATTCATTGACTGTGATTAACAGGCATACAACATCATATACGAGATATAAGAAACAAAAAATACAAAAGATACATCTCAATATTACCAGGATGCTGCCCAATTGATGTGTGGATAGTCAATCAAAGCTGCAAAGAAAGGGGGAATAACTTGAGTCACTATCTCTGTGCGAACTAAAATATATGAGGGAGACCCTAATGAATATGCAGTACTCACCAAGACCACGTGGGGGAGGGGCATAGGTTCAATGGCGCTACATAGAGGAAAGCATGACCGTGCTATAGAGAATGTGCTATTGGAATAGAACGCCGAGCGTTCTTATGTGTTCTGCCGGTACTTCCGGATTGTGACGTCAATCCGGTGCTCTGCGGTCATGTGATGCGCATGTAGAAGCATCATAGGAAGTGACGTGGCTGAGAGCATGTGTCGCCGGCTGGCGCCATATTGGTGGGGTGGTGGAATGCTGTAACGCATCACAGGAAGTGACACGTTGGATCAAAAGTGTCCCCACTCGGCGCCATATTGGTGGGGTGGTGATATACTAAGACGTGTCACAGGAAGTGACGTGTCGGGTCACACGTCACTTCCTGTGACACGTCTTAGTATATCACCACCCCACCAATATGGCGCCAGCCGGCGACACATGCTCTCAGCCACGTCACTTCCTATGACGCTTCTACATGCGCATCACATGACCGCAGAGCACCGGATTGACGTCAGAAGTCAATCCGGCAGAACACATAAGAACGCTTGGCGTTCTATTCCTATAGCGCATTCTCTATAGCACGGTTGTGCTTTCCTCTATGTAGCGCCATTGAACCTATGCCCCTCCTCCATGTGGTCTTGGTGAGTACTGCATATTCATTAGGGTCTCCCTCATATATTTTAGTTCGCACAGAGGTAGTGACTCATGTTATTCCCCCTTTCTTTGCAGCTTTGATTGACTATCCACACATCAATTGGGCAGCATCCTGGTAATATTGAGATGTATCTTTTATATTTTTTGTTTCTTATATCTCGTATATGATGTTGTATGCCTGTTAATCACAGTCAATGAATTCAGCCACTTCGCTTTCTATAGACTATTTGCTCTCACTTGCTAAATTTGTAAAGATGTACTATGAACTTATCATATTAAATCCAATCTTTGCTCAATTAATTGTAATACCACAAACATTGAGAATATGTTGTACAGTGCTGGCCAAAAGTATTGGCACCCCTGCAATTCTTTCAGATAATACTCAGTTTCTTCCTGAAAATGATTGCAATCACAAATTCTTTGGTATTATTATCTTCATTTAATTTGCTTGCAAGGAAAAAACACAAAAGAGAATGAAGCAAAAATCAAATCATTGATCATTTCACACAAAACTCCAAAAAAGGGCTGGACAAAAGTATTGGCACCCTCAGCCTAATACTTGGTTGCACAACCTTTAGCTAAAAAATAACTGCGAACAACTGCTTCCGGTAACCATCAATGAGTTTCTTACAATGCTCTGCTGGAATTGTAGACCATTCTTCTTTGGCAAACTGTTCCAGGTCCCTGATATTTGAAGGGTGCCTTCTCCAAACTGCCATTTTGAGATCTCTCCACAGGTGTTCTATGGGATTCAGGTCAGGACTCATTTCTGGCCACCTTAGAAGTCTCCAGTGCTTTCTCTAAAACCATTTTATAGTGCTTTTGGAAGTTTGTTTTGGGTCATTGTCCTGCTGGAAGACCCATGACCTCTGAGGGAGACCCAGCTTTCTCACACTGGGCCCTACATTATGCTGCAAAATTTGTTGGTAGTCTTCAGACTTCATAATGCCATGCACACGGTCAAGCAGTCCAGTGCCAGAGGCAGCAAAGCAACCCCAAAACATCAGGGAACCTCCGCCATGTTTGACTGTAGGGACCGTGTTCTTTTCTTTGAATGCCTCTTTTTTTTTCCTGTACACTCTATGTTGATGCTTTTTCCCAAAAAGCTCTACTTTTGTCTCATCTGACCAGAGAACATTCTTCCAAAACGTTTTAGGCTTTCTCAGGTAAGTTTTGGCAAACTCCAGCCTGGCTTTTTTATGTCTCTGGGTAAGAAGTGGGGTCTTCCTGGGTATCCTACCATACAGTCCCTTTTCATTCAGACGCCGACGGATAGTACGGGTTGACACTGTTGTACCCTCGGACTGCAGGGCAGCTTGAACTTGTTTGGATGTTAGTCGAGGTTCTTTATCCACCATCTGCACAATCTAGCGTTGAAATCTCTCGTTAATTTTTCTTTTTCGTCTACATCTAGGGAGGTTAGCCACAGTGCCATGAGCTTTAAACTTCTTGATGACACTGCGCACGGAAGACACAGGAACATTCAGGTCTTTGGAGATGGACTTGTAGCCTTGAGATTGCTCATGCTTCCTCACAATTTGGTTTCTCAAGTCATCAGACAGTTCTTTGGTCTTCTTTCTTTTCTCCATGCTCAATGTGGTACACACAAGGACACAGGACAGAGGTTGAGTCAACTTTAATCCATGTTAACTGGCTGCAAGTGTGATTTAGTTATTGCCAACACCTGTTAGGTGCCACAGGTAAGTTACAGGTGCTGTTAATTACACGAATTAGAGAAGCATCACATGATTTTTCAAAGGGTGCCAATACTTTTGTCCACCCCCTTTTTTAGGTTTGGTGTGGAATTATATCCAATTTGGCTTTAGGACAATTCTTTTTGTGTTTTTTTCATTGAAGACAAATTAAATGAAGAGAATAATACCAAAGAATTTGTGATTGCAATCATTTTCAGGAAGAAACTGAGTATTATCTGACAGAATTGCAGGGGTGCCAATACTTTTGGCCAGCACTGTATATTCATATTATAATTTGTTGTTCAATTTACAGTTCTGATGAAGGCCGAATGGGGCCGAAACGTTAAATAAATTTTGCATATTGGAGGATCATGTAAAATAATTTTTTTTTCCTTTTCACCATACTTTGGAGTGCCGAATTTCATTTTTAGTTGTATAAACGGAATGGAATCCTATCTGGGCACCCACTACAAAGGAGTGCCACGTAGCCCTTTTTAATTAAATTTGCAGCCAATCCGATACCTCCTTGATGGTATTGCATGAGCATGGAGTATCAGTCTGTGTTTCTCAGCATTGAGGACACCATTAATCTTGACCACATCCCCAAATTCCACTTGCTGAAATGTATCCCCAAATTTGCAAGGAATATCCACCATGCTTCACTGTTGCCTGCAGAGACACATTATTGTACCGCACTCCAACCCTTCAGCGAACAAACTGCTTTCTGTTCCAACCAACTATTTCACATTTTGACTCATCAGTCCAAATCACCTGCTGCCATTTTTTGGCACCTCAGTTCCTATGTTTTTTTGCAAAATTAAGTCGTGTTCTTGTTTCCATGTCAAAGGTATGTTTTTTTGGTCGCAATTCTTTCTTGAAGACCACTTCTGGCCAGACTTCTCCAAACAGTAGATGGGTGTAACTTTGTCCCACTGACTGTTGCCATGTCTGAGCTGTTTGTACTGCTGGACATCTTCCTGTTTTGAAGGTAAGTAAGCATAAAGTGTCTTCCTGATGTGTATCCCAGTTTCCTTGGCTGACCACTGTGTATACGTCTCTCAACATTGACCATTTCTTAGTGTCTTCAATGCTGAGAAATACAGGCAGATACTAATCCATCATGTAATACCATCAAAGAGACATCTGATTGACTCAAATGTATTCTGTAGCAGCCAATGTCATTAAGAACTATGTTCAGCGTAAAGAAGAACAAGGTGTCCTGGAAGTGATGATATGGCCTCCACAGAGCCCTGATCTCAACATAGAGACTGTTTGGGACTACATAAAGAAGCAGAAAGAATTGTGCAAGCCTACATCCATAAAGATCTGTGGTTAGTTCTCCGAGATGTTTGGAACAAACTCCTTGCTGAGATTCTTCAAAAACTGTGTGCAAGTATGCATAGAAGAATTGATGCTGCTTTGAAGTCAAAGGGCAGTCACACTAAAATCGATTTTATTCATATTTCTAATTTATTTATTCACTTTGCATTTTTATATAAAAATAACTATTAACACTTCAATATTTGAAATCATCTTTACTTTGCAACATTTTCCCACAAATGCCTAAAGCTTTTGCACAGTATTATACATGAAAACAGTCAGCAACATTGTTTTTCCACTCTCAAATCATGAAACCCATGGTGGACCGCATTCAATAGAATTAATTGAAATCCACTTATAGATGAAAATAAATCATAGTCAAAGCTTTATTATGAACAGAGGCTATAAAACTACTGTGAAGTGAGCCTAATTGTTTGCACACTTAACTATCACTGTATGTTAGATTAGGTTCCCTTTGTAACCTATATTTATATAGTAATAGCATAATATTCATTCACAGTATAAGGTTGTAGGGGATAAGGTTTAGCGATGTAACATAAGAGGTATCTGGCGGAAAGTCTCACGTTAAAATGCAGGGCAGGAGCCCCATAGTCCCTTACTAATTGTACTCCTGATGTAGAATCTTTTCTCTTCCCTTTGTAATGTTTGTTTCTTCTAGTTGCTTTTAGAACTGACTAATACATCAAAATATAGAACAGAAGGCTATAATTAAAGACATTATATGTATTTTTGGGCAGGCCACTCTTTTTCCTTTGCAAACCATTATGTTCTTGCCAAGTGCAGAATACCTCCCTATACATGGCCCCCATGTGTAAAATCTCAAAAGACTTAGGTCTAAAAAATCTGAGGAAAACCAAGTTTTGGCCAAGAAGACAAAAAGAAAGTGGAGGGAGGCCTCATTACTTGTGGTATTGCAGTCGGCTGGAAATGAAGTATGTGATATAAAAATACGTTGCTAGGGATAAAAGAATATTATTTCACGCCTTGTTATTTGTTTAGAAATATGGGGTCTTCGCTTCAGTGAGACAAAATATGGGGCCAGGTTATGACTAAAGACCTCAAAAAACATTTCATTATGTTCAACACATAACTAACAAAAATATGAGCAGGTTTTCTGTGTGTTTACTGTACTTATATAAACGTAAGGTATTTTATTTTTTTATAATATTTATATAATGATTAACTAATTGACCACTTATATGACTTCCATTCTAGAAAAAAAACCATATGACTCAACATACTTTTTTATTTTAGGTATTGTACTATGCTATTGGCCCGGCTGAAAAAAAGAATTGGTTGACATCTAACAAAAACAAAATTACACATTATAATGCTAAGATGATTTTAAACTACAAAAGGAAAGTGGTAGGCTCCATAAAGGATTTGTTTTTTTCCTTTAACCCACCTTGCTAGCCATTTATGCAGTCCAATTGACATGTGAACTTAGCAAACCACGTATAAAGTGTATAATTTATGTAAAACCCAGCGGAATATGATGGTGCTATATAAACAAAGCATAATAAATAAATAATAGATAATAATAACTTGCTCACCATTCATTGAATGGGCTCCATGTAACATTGCATGTAAAAGAAATATGCAGCCAGCCACGACTTTCTTAGCAGTGCTAGCTGATCAACATATATTGCAAAAACCAGATAGACTTATTTCTGTAAAGGGATTCCTATGTTGTGGCTACTTGTTAAAGCATACAACAATCCTGCAGAATACTGTCAGAAGTCCTAGACTTGTCGATCCACTTGTAAATAGAGAGAATGGAGAGCAGAAAAGGTAGAGGGATTCATCTGCAGTTTGTCTGAGTCTCTGTGTTTTAGTGAAAGGCCACGGCTCCACTCTCAGTATTCGGTCAGTATTTTTTCTCAGGAGTGGGAACCAAAACCAGGTGAGGAACAATCAGAGAAAAGGTATAATAGAAACAAGTCACCAATTCTGCATTTATCACCCACTCCTGGTTTTGTCTTCTACTCCTGAGAAAAAATACTGTCCGAATACTGATCAAATACTGATAGTGGGGCTGTGGCCAAAAAGCATAAGTGGGAGATAAGGAACCGCAGTAAATGATGGCAGCGGGAGGTTCACAGCAATATATTAACCAGTATTTTCAAACCAGCAGGACCTACCCCACTCAGCCGGCATGGAGAGAAAACAAAATCTGGAAGCATACCAAGAGATGGAAAAAAAACAAAAAAACCTAGCCATGGTTCTGTTTGCATCACATTGGAGCCTTTATTACAAGGCATATACATATTTCCCAGTGTATGCGGTTAATGGAACTGTGGCCATACAACACAGAAATACATATACACTGGGGAAAATAAGTATTTGATACACTGCCGATTTTGCAAGTTTTCCCACTTACAAAGAATGGAGAGTTCTGTAATTTTTATCGGAGGTACACTTCACCTGTGAGAGACAGAATCTAAAAAGAAAAAACAGAAAATCACATTGTATGATTTTTAAATAATTAAATGCATTTATTTAATTATTGTATTTGATCACCTACCAGCCAGCAAGAATTCTGGCTCTCACAGACCTGTTAGTTTTTCTTTAAGAAGCCCTCCTACTCTGCACTCCTTACCTGTATAAAAAACACTTGTCCAGTCAATCAATCACATTCCAACCTCTCCACCATAGCCAAGACCAAAAAGCTGTCTAAGGACACCAGGGACAAAACTGCAGACCTGCACAAGGCTGGGATGGGCTACAGGACAATAGGTAAGCAGCTTGGTGAGAAGGCACAATTATTAGAAAACAGAAGAAACATAATATGACTGTCAATCTTCTTTGGTCTGGGGCTCCATGCAGGATCTCACCTTGCGGAGTAAGGATGATTTTGAGAAAGGTCAAGAATCAGCCCAGAACTACACGGGAGGACCTGGTCAATGACCTGAAGAGAGCTGGGACCACAGTCTCAAACATTATCATTAGTAACACACTATGCCGTCAAGGATTAAAATCCTGCAGGGCATGCAAGGTCCCCCTACTCACGCCAACACATGTCCAGATCCGTTTGAAGGTCAACAATGACCATCTGGATGATCCAGAGGAGGCATGGGAGAAGATCATGTGGTCAGATGAGACCAAAATAGAACATTTTGGTATCCTCTCCACTCGCCATGTTTGGAGGAAGAAGAAGAATGAGTACAGCCCCAAGAGGACCATCCCAACCCTGATGCATGGTACTTATTTCATGCAATAAATTGCAATTTAATTATTTAAAAATCATACAATGTGATTTTCTGGTTTTTCTTTTTAGATTCTTTCTCTCACAGTTGAAGTTTACCTACGATAAAAATGACAGACCTCTCCATTCTTTGTAGGTGGGAAAACTTGCAAAATTGGCAGTGTATCTGTAACATACCTGGCGGCGTCCTTGCATAGTGGTCCATCTCCCACTGTGCAAGAGCGCGCACTTGATCTCCTGTCCAGAATGTCTCTCTGGCTTCCCTCCATGCTGTCTGTTTGTGTCTGTTTCTGCTGCTTAAGGGCGGCGCCCGATCACTTCCTGCTTTTTGTACCTGCTGTGGGTCACACCCCTTGTGCGTCCTCAGCCTATTGCTGTCTGTCACCTGGTATATAGCTCAGCTGCTCCAATCAATCCCTGCCTGAGCATAGTGTTTCATTCAGTGTGTGCTTGCACTCTGAAGGTGCCAGGTCCCGTTCTTTGTCTCCTGTCTTGCGGTATCAGTTCCCGTGTCTGAACTGTGTCCTGTCTATGTCTCCTGCCTTGCGGTATCAGTTCCCGTGTCTGAACTGTGTCCTGTCTATGTCTCCTGCCTTGCGGTATCAGTTCCCGTGTCTGAGCTGAGTCCTGTCTTTGTCTCCTGCCTTGCGGTATCAGTTCCCGTGTCTGAACTGAGTCCTGTCTGTGTACTCTTGCCTGCTGCCTTTCCTGGAGGCTGTATTTCCAGGCCTGTCTGAACACGCTCCTAGCCTGTTCCTCCTGCCTTCTAGGGGCCGATTACCTAGATCCGTTCCTGTATCTTGTCTGTCCTGTCTGAACACGCTCCTTGCCTGTTCGTCCCGCCTCTCTGGGGGCCGATTACCCAGACCTGCTCCTGTATCTTGTCTGTACACGCTCCTTGCCTGTTCATCCTGCCTCTCTGGGGGCCGTATTCCCAGACCCGCTCCTGTATTCCGCTGCAGTGTCGGTCTCCTCCGTACACTCAGTTCCAGTCTGAACTCTCTCCTATCCTTTACCTGTTTTGCCTCTATGTCCGTTCCCTTCCTTTTTCTGCAGAGTCTGAACTCGTACCTAACTCCTGCTTGTTGTCTCTGTACTCCCATTTGTGAGTTTGTGGTCCACTCGCTACTTCACTGCAAGTACCCTGTGGTTATCTGGCTCTGCCTTTCCCTTCCTGTCTGTTCCGTGTGAACAGAGCCCTGTCCCCCCTGCTCAGCCTTGCCTGCTCTGACTCCTTTGCTCACCGCTCCGGCGGTTCTAGCCTGCTCTGACTCCTTTGCTCACCGCTCCGGCGGTTCTAGCCTGCTCTGACTCCTTTGCTTACCGCTCCGGCGGTTCTAGCCTGCTCCGACTCCTTTGCTCGCTGCTCCGGCAGCCTTGCTCCGCTCTGACCCTTTTGCTCACTGCTCCGGCAGTCTCGCTCCGCTCTCATCCTTTTGCTCACTGCTCCGGCAGTCTTGCTCCACTCTTGCTCACCGCTCCAGGCGGTCTCGTCCTGCTTTACTCTTGCTCACTGCTCCGGCAGTCTCGCTCAGCTCTGACCCTTTGCTCACCGCTCCTGGCGGCCTTGTCCTGCTCTACTCTTGCTCACTGCTCCAGGCGGCTTTGTCCTGCCCTGTTCTCGCTCACCTCTCTGGGCGGCCTCACTCTGCTGTGTTTGTCCGCCACATCTGTGGTTCTGTTCCTGAGTCCCAATGTGTACTGGGTCCTATCCCGCCAGTGTCCCTACCTGCTAGTGCCTCCCTGTCTGCACTCTAGCTGTGCTTGCCTGTACCCCTCTGCCTGTATTGTTCCTGAGTCCCAGTGTGTACTGGGTCCTATCCCGCCTGTGTTCCTACCTGCTAGTGCCTCCCTGTCTGCACTCTAGCTGTGCTTGCCTGTACTCCCCTGCCTGCATACCCGCCTGCCTGCATCCCAGTCGAGCCAGCCTATACCCACCAGTCTGTGTGCCAGCCTACCAGTCTGTTCCTGTATTCCCCTGTGTGGGTCAACAGCCGTGTCCGGGGTCTGTCCTGGAGTAGCACCTGGTCCCTCTGCTCGGTTCCTCCTTGGTGCACTGGCGTCGTATGCCGTCGTGCGACACTGGTCGGATCGGGTGAATACCTAGTTACGCCCCTCCAGGCATTCACTCTCCGGCACGGTCCAGTGGAATCACTACAATCACACGCACACGCCGCTCAGCCCGGGCGTGTGCATTACAGTATCAAATACTTATTTTCCCCACTGTACATGTCAAGTGTATGCCAAATGGACACTCTTTTAGCATTTTCGGGTATATGAAGTCCTACAAATTTAGGTTTTTAGGTATGACCATAGAAAAACAAGATGAATGTGCAGGGAAAATATAAAATCCATATCGTGAAAACATTTTAATGAAACACAACTACAGTGCCTACAAGTAGTATTCAACCCCCTGCAGATTTAGCTGGTTGACACATGCGGAATTAACTTGGCATTGTGACATTTGTACTGTAGATCAGCCTGGAAGTGGGAAATGCACTGCAGCAAATTTTTTTTTTTTTTTTTTTTTTTTAAACGTAAAAAGTTAATTCAGAGTGTCATTTATTATTCAACCCCTCAAACCACAAGAATTCTGTTTGGTCCCCCTAAAGTATTAAGAAGTAGTTCAGGCACCAAGAATAATGAGCATCACATGTGTGGATTAAAGATCTCTTTTGCCAGCCTTTTCTGACTATTTAAGACCTTCCCCAAACTTGTGAACAGCACTCAGACATGGTCAACATGGGAAAGACAAAGGAGCAATCCAAGGCCATCAGAGACCAGATCGTGGAGGGTCACAAGGCTGGCAAGGGGTACAAAACCCTTTCCAAGGAGTTGGGCCAACCTGTCTCCACTGTTGGGAGCATCATCCGTAAGTGGAAGGCTTATGGAACTACTGTTAGCCTTCCACGGCCAGGACAGCCTTTGAAAGTGTCCTCCCGTGCCGAGGCCAGGCTTGTCTGAAGAGTCAAGGCTAACCCAAGGACAACAAGGAAGGAGCTCCGGGAAGATCTCATGGCATTGGGGACATTGGTTTCAGTCAGTACCATAAGTAACGTACTCCACCGCAATGGTCTCCGTTCCAGACGAGCCCGTAAGGTACCTTTACTTTCAAAGCGTCATGTCAAGGCTCGTCTACAGTTTGCTCATGATCACTTGGAGGACTCTGAGACAGACTGGTTCAAGGTTCTATGATCTGATGAGACCAAGATCGAGATCTTTGGTGCCAACCACACACGTGACGTTTGGAGACTGGATGGCACTGCATACGACCCCAAGAATACCATCCCTACAGTCAAGCATGGTGGTGGCAGCATCATGCTGTGGGGCTGTTTCTCTGCCAAGGGGCCTGGCCATCTGGTCCGCATCCATGGGAAGATGGATAGCACGGCCTACCTGGAGATTTTGGCCAAGAACCTCCGCTCCTCCATCAAGGATCTTAAGATGGGTCGTAATTTCATCTTCCAACAAGACAACGACCCAAAGCACACAGCCAAGAAAACCAAGGCCTGGTTCAATAGGGAAAAAGTCAAGGTGTTGGAGTGGCCTAGTCAGTCTCCTGACCTTAACCCAATTGAAAACTTGTGGAAGGAGCTCAAGAATAAAGTCCACATGAGACACCCAAAGAACCTAGATAACTTGGAGAAGATCTGCATGGAGGAGTGGGCCAAGATAACTCCACAGACCTGTGCAGGCCTGATCAGGTCTTATAAAAGACGATTATTAGCTGTAATTGCAAACAAGGGTTATTCCACAAAATATTAAACATAGGGGTTGTATAATAATTGATCCACACTTTTATGTTTAAAATGTAATAAAATTCAACTGAGCAACATAACTTTTTGGTTTGTAAGATTTATGCTTCTGTTCATAAAACCTACTCTCGTTTGCAGTTTGAAGGCTCTAACTTATTTGCATCTTATCAAACCAGCTAAATCTGCAGGGGGTTGAATACTACTTGTAGGCACTGTATAAACATGATTTTAATCGACAAATAAATGCTTTTAAGGAAAGAAAAAAATAGTCCCCAAAAGTGGATAACCCCTTTAAAGTAAAATTTAATTTCCAGTTTGGTGTTTTATGATGTTCATGGATAAATTGAATTGCAGCATTTTTACAACATATTTCTGACTGTCGACAAGGAGCAGGATTTGTTCTAAATATAGAAACTGAAACGCTGCACTTGTCTTACGGTAAAATAAAAATGCGACGGCAACCCATGAAATGAGTTCTACTTAACATAGCTCTTATGTGGAATTTTTTGGCATTTAAAGCAATAATTTTTAGGCTTTGGTTACCCACATAATCTTTGCATTTTAAATAAATGATGGTTATGTCTCCATGTAAACAGCCTAAGGTTTGCTATGGTTTTAAAGGAAGAACAATAAGGAATAATTATGAACCTCTGAAACACTATATGGGCTTACCAATGTAGACGACCTACAGTTTTAGAAAAAGAAATGGTCTGTGTGACTTGTCAGCATTAATGCATCTGTGTGCTTTAAACTGAATAGATTAAATTACATCACAGAAACAGAAGCGTGCAATTCTACTACAATAAAGGGTCACCATATCACTGACATAGCATCTGCTGAAATATTGTGAAGATCCATTAAACTATTGAAACCCCTATCACTAATAAAAGTGGAAAAAAAATATTAAAACTATATTTATTTTAATACCTAAAACCTTCAATTACATAATTCACTAAAATATTATATCTATTGCACTCTTATTGTAGTATCTTGTGAACCTATTGAGTAGAGATAGAATGAAAAGTGGTGAAATGATATAAGACAGAAAAGAGCTGCATAAATCTCAAGTCCATCTTACTTTTGAGTGCATCCATGAATTCCAAAAAGCACAGTAGACTAGACTATTTCATACAGTTACAAAAAATATCTACAGAAACATACATACTAAGTGTATGCCAAAAGGACACTCTTTTGGCATTTTCAGATAGATGAAGCCCTTCAAATTTAGGTTTAGGGAATGTATCGGGATCTTCTTGGTGCATACAACAAATATACTGTAGTATGAAAATATGATGAGAAGTACGAGATAAAGATATCGTAGATATCTTTATCATAGATAAAGAATATTGTACTTCTGGCGAGTTATTACTAGTTTATACATAGTAATATCTACAATTACTAATTTCTCCTTGGTGAGTTACTGCAGCTGCTTATCTAAAAATCAGTCTTCTTGTTAGGGCAAAGAATATTTAGCATTCAGTGTACAATATAATGTAGTTAAATGTAGTCACGGCCAAATGTTTGGAAACAGATAGAAATTTTGGCTTTCACAAAGTTTGCTGCTTCAGTGTTTTTAGATAATTTAGTCAAATGTTTCTTTTGTTACTGAAGTACAATTATTGGCTTTTCATAAGTTTCTAAACTTTTATTTCCAAAGACATCAAGTTTATGTAAAAACTCAATATTTAGAGTGTTGTCCCTTATTTTTCATAATTTCTGCAATTTTTCATAATTTCTGCAATTCATCCTGGCAGCTTGATATCAGCCTCTGGGCCAAATCCTGACTAATAGCAAACAATTATTGCCTAATCAGTGCTTGGAGTTTATCATGCTTTCTGTATTTTTGTTTGTCAACTAGCTACTGAATAGATTCATACAATTGACAGGTTTTGCTAAATTACATCACAGAAATAAAGGCTTGCAATGCTACTACAATAAACGGACACCACATGACTGACACCGCATATGCTGAAATAATGTGTAGATGCATTAAACTAATGAAACCCTTATA
The DNA here is from genome assembly GCF_046119375.1 of Phyllobates terribilis. NCBI lineage: Eukaryota > Metazoa > Chordata > Amphibia > Anura > Dendrobatidae > Phyllobates > Phyllobates terribilis. The sequence continues at coordinate 54,342,217 of NW_027362771.1, read as the reverse complement.
AATCATAAAAGTGGAAAGAAAATAATTAAATCTATGATATTCATTTCAATACTTAACACATTCAATGATATAATCTCCTAAAATGTTACATTTATTGCTGTATTATTGTAGTCTATTGTGACTCTATTGAGCCGAGATAGAACAAAAAGATGTGAAAATATTTACTGTAATATAGATGAAAGCTACATAAATCTCAAGCCCATCTCAATTTTGTTATGTTCATCCACCAATTCCAAAATAGAGCCCTATAGACCCCATCCATAGGATAAGGAGATTGTCTATGAATTTCAACCAGAGACCCACCAAAGATACCCACCTATCAAGGATCAAGGGTCCCATATGAGACAACTTGTTCTTTCCACCAACTCAAGAGCTAATTTGCCTAACTGGGGGGCACATGGCTTTTTGATTGTTGCACCCTTGAGCTGGTGGAAGAGCCTCTCATTGAAGAAAAAAGAAGTTTTGTTGAAGAATAAACTAAAATAGAGTTAGGATGAAATTATTGGGCCTAGTCATACTGTTGATATGAACACACTGTTCTGATCAATAATAGCGTAACTATGGGCCCTGGTGCAAAATTTGGACCTGGGCCCCCACCCGCATGTTGGTCACATATACAGGTCCCTGTAATAATTTCTTCCATCTTGGCCCCTATCCTGTAACAATGTTCCCTGTCACACCATCCTGTAATTATGTCACCCATCCTGTAATAATGTCCCCCGTCCAGGCCCACATCCACTAATAATGTCTCTCGTCCTTGCCACTTTCTGTAATAGCCCCCATCCTGTAATAATGTCATCCATCCTCATATAATGTCTCTTGTCCAGTAATAATGTCTCCCATTCTTTAATAATGTCATCTGTTCAACACATTTAAAAAAAATATATGATTCTTCTTACCTCTCCCCACTCCCAAGGTGTGCAGTGTCCTCTTCATCCTCCATGGCAGTAATGTCACACTCCACCCATGTGGGCATGCCATGTGCTTCTGTCCACTGATTGACCAACATCCTGTATAACGATTGCAGTGCAGGGATCTAGTGGTTCTCTACATCGCAGTACATTTCAGCTGAATGTGGGTTTAGGGATGCACATTGTGCTAAAGACGGTGCTGGTCACCTCATTCCCCCTATCCGTTATGCCTCTGCTATTCAACAATAGCAACAATATAATGAGATTGATGCTATCAGATAAATTGTTCTGATTACAAGAATATAAAATCCAGTTTAGTCCTTAGAACTGCACTCAGTTATATATGTAGTCTATTTAATAGGGCCAAGCTGTTTGTTATTGCAGCTCTTGAATCAGTTTATTTGGGAGAGATGTTTAAACTCTTTCGTAGTTCTCTTCTGTCATATACCTTTTCACCTGTTTTTATTCTATCTCTTTTTAAAAGGTTAATGCTAGAATATTTTAGTGGATTATGTAATTGAATGGCTAAAGTATTGAAATAAATATCATCATTTAAATGAAACTCAATCACTGATGCTGTTTCAGAGGTAATGTTGATACCTAATGTAGACATAGACATCCAAGAGTCAAGATTGCAGCTTCATCTCATAACTTACTTGCAATGTACAGCGTATAACCACTTTATCAGTGATGTCTGCCCACCTGCCATGACTGAAGCTTCCATGTATGGTAATTGGAAACTGGCAAACAATTGAGCAATCAGAGCGACTATCAAAGAAGAATGATTATGTGTGCTAGAATAACTGGGCCCAGTATTTCAAAAACTGCCAACATTGTGAGTTTGAAACAGTGTCAAGAATATTATGAGAATGGTGTCATTGAAGAAAGCCATCAAACAAAAGGAGACCGTGGGAATGAGATACATAATGATATTGAGGAAATCAAGAGTTATTTTCAAAAATGAGTGATGCATAATTAATATAGGTGAATTCAGTGATGATGCTCCATCTAACATGTCCAAACGAACAATTTATGGATGGAGTATAATAACAGATGACCAGCTCCAGTGCCATTGCTGTCTAAGAGAAACAGAAAGTCAATACTTCAGTTGGTAAAAAAGAATGCAAAATTTGAATAGCAAACAATGGAGAATCATTGCCTGGTAAGATGAAGTTAGATTTATATTGCATCACGCTGATGCAAGAGTCAGGATATGGAGCAAGTAACATAAAGGAACCTTTTCTGTCAGGTTTCAACAGCTCAGGCTAATTGAGGTATAGTAATGATTTCTTGGAACATCCTGGGGCCTTTGAAACCTGTGGATTGACATTTGGACAGTAGGACTCATCTAAACATTGTGGTCAACTAGGATGATCCCTTCTTGGAACTTGTTCACAATATGGTAAAAATAGATTTTCAGCTGGATAATGTACCAAGAAAAAGGAGTGGTTTACTTATGGATTGATTTCAGGAACATGACAACATGTTTTCCCTACTTCCCTAACCTTTACAGCGCTGATTATAACCCTATATAGCATCTCTGGGGTGAGGTTCAACGGGATTTTCAAAGTATGTCAGTACATCCAACTGCAGAATCTATCCGTATGGTCCATTATATTAGCAGAACGATTTCAACACTTAATGGAATCTATACCATGATGTCACGCTGGTGGATCATGGACCCACTGCGCCACGGACCGAGGAGGGCCTGGCGGGGCATAACTAACCTGGGTTTTTCCTAGAGCCCCTGATGGTGGGGTTAGACTTGAGCCACAGGTTTACGTGAGGTGCCACTCCAGGGCAGATCTCAGTACTGCAGCAGCTGACCCCAAGCGTCAGGACAGCAGACACGGATTCTGAGTCCAAGGCTGGACCGAATTCTGGTGCAACAGATATTGAGGTACTGCCGTAGCGGTTTCAGCTTCAGGTACCACCGGAGTTGTTTTGGGTTCAGATATTGCAGGTGCGGTTCCAGGCTCAGGTACCGCCAGAGCGGTTTCAAATTTAGGTACCACCAGGAGTGGTTTCAGGTTCAGGTACCTCTGGAGTGGTCTCAGGTTCACGTTCTGCAGGTGCGCTTTCAGGCTCAAGGTATAGATTCAGACTAAGCTGGTAAAGGTAAACTGGATGGAAAAAGGGACCTGACAAATGATTTGCAGCTTACAGACTGACTAACACAATTGTTGCTCAGGTACCTCCCAACAGGTGGAGGTACCTTAAGTACTAAGTGCCTCCCAGTTATTTGCTGGGGACACATTAGGACTGAGCATGCTGTCTCCTTAAGAGACAGAGAGCGTACGCTGGCAGGAGACTTGCATGGCATACACAGACCCTGAGACATGGGAGCCGGAGCATGGGACATGGCAGGGTGGCCTGGGCATTGAGAAAATAGGAGTCCCTGCCGGGAGCGAGGAGCGAAGGCATGCAGGGACGCTAACATTGCACATGACTTATTGCTGCAGTTTAAAACACCAAAGGAAATTCTACAAGATGAATACCTCTAAAAAGTGTTAATTCAACATCAACATATGTTAAAATGGCACATGAGTACAGGAGGTTCTAGAGTCTAAATGTTCTAAATTCATTTTTTAATTTTGTATTCTTCAAGGAGAGATTTTATGCCATTTTTTCTCATGTTAGTTGCCTTCTGCTGACTTTGATGCTTCTTAAATGGAAAAACATACTGATTTAAAACTCGTTAGGGCATGATGATGCTGAATCAGGGAGGTACAGCATATGAGACCTCACACTATAAACCACAGCAAAGCTCATTTTGCAATTTCACTGGAGAGTCCAAGTGTCAGGACTTCCGACAGTCACATTCAGGCAACCTTCTAGTATAGAATGTTAACAATTCACTATTTCCTCTTCACCTAGAAAACAGTAGTAGTAACTCCATCCTAAAACTGGCCATACATATGTAAGAAAAGTTTGTGGAAGGCAATGATCTCTGCTATTATCTTTTTGGAGCACTGTTTTGACCACGCAGAGAATATTAGTGACCTGAAGATCATTGTGCTTGATGAATGGACTATGATTCCTCAAGAACTTTACCAAAGGCTGCTGTCTTGCTATGCATCATGTTTACAGCTGGACATAAAAGCCATAGACTGCTATACTAACAATTAAAGACGCTTGTAATGAAGGGGTTGAATAACTCTGAGATTGTAGCAGTCATTAAAATTAACATCTTCTGTTGAATATAGAGAAACCACTTGTTATAATTAATTGTAGGTTAATTACAATCAGAAGAAAGTTTGTAACTTTTGTTAATAAACCTAGTTTGGAATTGGAGTTGCATAATTCTGAATGTAACTGTACAGAACTGCTGGTCAAAATATGTTCACCCATACATACAGAATAACACCAGTATACTTTAACATTGGTGGTAGATATCCGTTATGTTACCAGAAGCTATTGTAAGAGAACTAAAGACTTAGTAACTGAAATATTTGTGCAGTGTAAGTGAAAACACAATAGTGAAATACAGCATTGCTACATCCGCTTTTCCGCTAATATAATATTGACATGAAGTACAGTATACTATAGAAATTTATATTTATTAGTTATGTCATAAGATTAAAACTGAATTAAATTCCCTGTAAAACTTTAGTCCGGAAATAGGAAATTTGAAAGAACCAACACCATGAGCATCTATTCACTCTAATACTGGTCTACTTAGCCATTAGTATGTGGTTCCTCCTGACATTTATTAGGAGTGTATTTTAGATTACCAAATGGAAAATTTATAGCTGAGAATACTTAACCTGCTGATTGTTGAAATCTGATGTCTTTGGGAAATTCAGGATCATTTTCCTGTTATCTGCAATAGGCCAAGGCCCCACTATCAGTATTTGGTCAGTATTCGGTCAGTATTTTTTCTCAGGATTGGGAGACAAAACCAGGTGAGGAACAATCAGACAATAGGTATAATAGACACAAGTCACCAATTCTGCATTTATCACCCACTCCTGGTTTTCACTCCCACTCCTGAGAAAAAATACTGACCAAATACTGATAGTGGGGCCGTGGCCATACATTCATATAAAGATTGGACCATCTGATCCTTTTAACTCCTTATGTTAATAGAGGAGTTATGGCCTTTGGTTTATTATATCTAGACTGCTATAGCAATACGGCTAATTATCAATATTTCTAGATTCTGTAAAAAGTGTAAGCCCACTTTACCCTTAAAATTAAAGGTGTTATCCCACAAATAGAAAAAATATTTAGTAATGTGTACCATTATTTTAACCATATTATCCTTAATAATTAGGGAACAATTTATTCAGCTTTCACTGGGCACACATCTGCACGTACCACCCTATCTCTGATATTAATGGTCCATCTTTAAGAGAATAGAGGTGGGTTTTGGTATTCTGGCAAGTAACTAAGCTATATGGCTTTGGGAGTGAAACCAATACACTGAACACAGTGCTCATTAACTGCTCATCGCTGCTCCATGGAGAGCTAAAGACACTATACTTCCTATGGCCAATATCCAGCTAACCACAGGACGCATCAAATAACGGCTCTGCAATGACAATTTGCTATGCTTTATTGTGAAGAGCAGAGACAACATACCGTACAGAGTTAAAAAGCCCCAAATGAACATTCCCTGTGCTACATCTATGGATTTGTATAGCTCCTACCAAAGTAAGAGCTGCCTGTCACATTGGTGCTTACTGCTTATCGTATCTTTTAAAAAAAAGTGCCATGTAAGTGCCATTCTACTTACTTCACCTGCAGTCTCCACTGCGAGCTGCTCAGGAATTATCGTAACCCTATTTACGTTGTGTTATCATTTTTAAAGAGATTGTTTATATTTTATACTTTGCAGTGATAATCATCTACAATTCCTAAGATCACAAATATGGCAGAGGGGGATATCACAACTTTCAACCCAATGACAGAAAAGTTTGACCTCCCAATGGGAAATTACAAGAAACCAAAGTTCCTTTACTGCAGCAATGGAGGGTACTTTTTACGTATACTCCCAGATGGAGTAGTAGATGGAACAAGAGACAAGGATGACCTGAACAGTAAGTGATCATCCGCTGAAAAATGATTTTATTACAATCCTACGAGTTATCTTGAACTTTTTATCTTTGAACTTCAACCTTTGAATGAAGTTATTGTAATGAAATTATGGAAAAGGCTGCTAAATAATTGGCAACACTGTAATTGTAGCCATCTTTTCCAACCCCTAGCAATCAGAGTAATGTCTAAAAAAATGAAGTCTTGATATACAGTATTATGCAAAAGTTTTAGGCAGGTATGGAGAAAATGTTGCAAAATAAGACTGTTTACCTACGGTCCTGGAGGTGATGACTGTTAGAACCCTCCTGTTTGTTTTTTCCATCTTGTGTTTTGCGGTCACGTGACCATCTGCCTTTATATTCCAGCTACGTTTTTTTGGCTGTGCTAGACTTCAGTGTTGTTTGACTGTTTTGCTAGCCAGGTGCTTCGGTGCCTATATCTCTCAGTTCGCTTGGTCCCTTGGGACCTCTAGTACCTTTTTGTCAGTTTATCTTTTGTTTTCTGCAACAACTTCTCTGTTCAGGAGGTGTCCCATTTTTGTTCCAGTCCTCAGTTCATTTAGGGACCCCTTCCATTTATTCTATAGGTCTTCGTTCAGACTAGCCTAGGACTAAGGCGGGTCTGTTCGCTAGGAACAGGTAGCCCGCTACATCGTAGGGATTCAGCTTAGTGTTACTGTAGGGAAAGCTTTCCCCTTCTTTCCTTAGTTCTTGTTTGCAGATCATAACAGTAAGTCCAGCCCCCCCCAAAAAAAAAATAAGGAAATATTAATACAGGGATCAGTATGGCTTCCGTCCAGGATTTGGCTCAACGCTTACAGGGGTTGACTCTGGAGGTGGCCGAGCTCCAGCAACACGTGAGTAGCTGTTCCGGAGCACATTTTGTGGAACCCAAAGTAGGACTGCCAGATGTCTTTTTATGGTAAGCAGCAAGATTTTTATTTCCTTTAAAAATGCTTGTTTGTTATATTTTCATTTGAGACCAAGGTCCTCTAGGAATGAATCACAGCGCATTGGTTTTATTATGTCACTTTTACGCAATAGACCACAAGGGTGGGCCTTTTCTCTTCAACCTAATGATCCATGTTTGAGGTCGGTAGAAGAGTTTTTTTTCTGCTATGGGTCTATTATATGACGATCCAGATCAAATCTCATCTGCTGAGGCAGAACTCAGGCGTTTGAATCTTGGGTCAGATGATGCTGAGATTTATTGCACACACTTTAGAAAGTGAGCTTCTGAAGTCAGATGGAATGATCCTGCTCTGAAATGTCTATTTCTTGCTGGTCTGAGGGAAAGGGTTAAGGATTTGTTAATTGCATTCCCTGCACCTGAGACTCTGCAGGATGCCATGCAATTAGCTGTTCGTGTGGATAGGAGGCTGAGATCTAGGCAGAATGAGGTAAAGACTCCTGTAATGCCAGGTCCTAGTCCCCAGAAAATCTGCTCAGACGGTAGAGAACCAATGGAGGTTGGGGCGATGTCGCTCCGCTCTCAGGAAAGTGACTGGAGGTTCGCGGAGGTATTGTGTCTTTATTGTGGTAAAGCTGACCATTTGATTAAGTATTGTGAGCTTTGTTTAAGTAAAGAAAAAAAAAGGTCAGGTACACCCGTATAGCTTGTTTACACTCTGCAGGAGTATTTCTTTCAGGGAGTAGTACTTTGCAGGAAAATTTGATTGAATTTCAGATATTTGTGGATTGTGGTTCAACACTTAATGTGATTGATAAAGGGTTTTTGGAAAACCTTAAATTGAAATCCAAACCTTTGTCATCACCTATTTCTGTGATTGCAATTGATAACACTCCCTTGAAATGTATTACTCACAAGGTTGCTGCATTTCCCCTCACTATCAATGGTCTTCACCAAGAAATTTTGGACTTGGTTGTATTAGATAATTTACCCTTTCCGGTCGTTCTAGGATTACCTTGGTTAAAACTGCACAATCCTCTGCTGGACTGGTCTACTAATATGATAAAGTCTTGGAGTCCGAAATGCTATGATAAATGTTGTAATGGTCACATTGCGGCTGTGGGAAAAGGGGAATTACCTGTACCTATTCAAGATTTTTGGAGGGTTTTTTCGGAGGAGGAGTCGCAAGTTTTACCTCCTCATAGGGATTATGATTACGCCATTGAGTTTATTCCGGGAACTACTCTTCCCAAGAGTCGCTTGTTTAATCTAACTATCCCTGAAAGAAAGGCCTTGGAGGAGTACATACAGACTAGCCTGGCTGCTGGTCACATTAGACCTTCTAAGTCACCTGTGGCAGTTGGATTTTTCTTTGTTAAAAAAAAGGACGGGGGTTTGCATCCGTGTCTGGATTGTCGTGAAATTAATAAGATTACCGTACGCAATTCCTACCCATTGCCATTAATTCCTGACTTGTTTAACCAGTTAGTGGGGGCCAAGTGGTTCTCTAAGATTGATCTCCTGGGGGCATACAATTTGTTACGAGTGAAGGAGGGTGATGAGTGGAACACTGCTTTTAACACTCTGGTAGGTCATTTTGAGAATCTGGTGATGCCTTTTGGTCTTACCAATGCACCTGCATTTTTTCAGAAGCTTATTAATGACATCTTGAGACCTTTGATTGGTAAGAATGTGGTTGTGTATTTGGATGACATTTTGATTTATTCGCCAGATCTGGAGTCCCATTGGCAGAGTGTACGTGAAGTTTTGCAGCTATTGAGTGATAATTCACTCTTTGCTAAGCTGGAGAAATGTGAGTTCGCTGTGCAGAAAATTAGTTTTTTGGGCTACATTGTCTCCAACGAGGGCTTTGAGATGGACCCGGTGAAGGTTCAGGCTGTGCAGGAAAGGCCTAGGCCTATTGGTTTGAAATCTATACAGAGATTTTGGGATTTTGCCAATTATTACAGGAAATTCATTAATAATTTTTCTGTAATTGTTAAGCCTCTAACCGATCTCACCAGGAAAGGTGCGAATAGGGTCCAATGGACTACTGAGGACATTGAAGCGTTTAAGTATCTCAAAGAGAGGTTCAGTTCAGCCCCTATCCTTATGCAGCCTGATGAGACCAAGCCTTTTTTGGTCGAGGTCGATGCTTCATCGGTGGGGGCCAGAGCAGTTTTGTCTCAGGAGAACAGGGATGGAGTACATCCTTGTGCCTTCTTTTCGAAAAAAATTTCGGAAACCGAATTGAATTATGATGTTGGAAATCGGGAGTTGCTGGCTATTAAACTCGCATTTGAACATTGGCGTCATTTTTTGGAAGTGGAAGGTGCTAGATTTCCTATTCAGGTTTTCACAGATCATAAGAATTTGATCTATCTGGATGCTGCCAAGCGCTTGAATGCCCGTCAAGCTAGGTGGGCACTTTTTTTTTCTGTATCATTTTTCTGTTACCTATATCCCTGGTACTAAGAATGTTAAAGCCGATGCTTTATCTCGCAGCTTCTCTCCTGCCGTCGGTGCCGAGGAGGAGGAGAACATTTTACAGAAAGGAGTTGTGGTGGCGGCATTGGACTCCGTTTTGGAGAATGGGATTCTAAAAGCTCAAGATGATGCTCCAACTAACACTCCCCATGGGAGGTTGTTCGTGCCTAGACCCTTTAGGAGAGACTTGTTTGTGGAGTGTTATGAGTCTCGATTGGCAGGTCATCCAGGAATTTCTGAGTCTATGAGACTTATCAGTCGCAGTTTTTGGTGGCCTGGATGGCAGAAAGAAGTCATCAAGTGGGTGCGTCAATGTACGGTGTGCGCTAGGTCAAAGGCTTCACATACTCCTGCTGCGGGGTTGCTTTGCCCTCTGGAGGTTCCTAGTGCGCCTTGGACGCATCTCACAATGGATTTTATTACTGATCTTCCTGTGTCTGAGGGTTTTACTGTCATCTGGGTGGTCATGGACCGTTTTAGTAAGATGTGTCATTTGGTTCCATTCATTAAGTTGCCCTGCACCAAGACACTTGCTAAGGTGTTTGTTAAGGAGATAGTCAAGCTTCATGGCGTTCCCACGGATATTGTTTCTGATAGAGGACCTCAGTTTGCGGCTCGCTTTTGGCGTGCTTTTTGTGACAGGTTGGGCGTCCATTTGTCATTTTCGTCTGGGTATCATCCTGAGTCTAATGGACAGACTGAAAGAAAGAACCAGGATGTAGAACAGTTTTTGCGATGTTTTGTGGTGGACAATCAAGAGGGGTGGTCTGAGTTTCTGCCTCTCTCAGAATTTGCTCTTAACAATCATACATTCTCCTCAGCTGGGTGTTCTCCTTTTTTTTGTTGTACTGGGAGACATCCGTCTTTTGGTTCGTTCTCCAAATTGGGGTTGGCGGTGCCGGAGGAGGAGAATGTTTCCGGTGATTTGTAGAGAGTTTGGACTAATGTATGTTGCAACCCTCAAGAGGCTAACAAGAAGTCCAAGAAGTATTTTGACAGGAAACAAAAGGAGGTTTTGTTTACTGTGGGTGACATGGTTTGGTTGTCCTAAAGAAACCTGCGGTTGAGGATTCCCTCTAAAAAACTGGGTCCTAAGTTTGTGGGTCCATTTAAAGTGCTTCAGGTTGTTAACCAGTCTGCGATTAGGTTGGATGTTCCTACTTCCTGGAAGATTAATCCTGTGTTTCATGTTTCCTTGTTGAAAAAGGCGGATGTATCTGATAGGGATGCCACTGTCTCTGTTCCTCCTGTGATGGAAGACGGTGAATATGAAATTTCATGTATCTTGAATTCTAGATGGCATAGAGGGAGAGTACAGTATCTCGTCTCCTGGAAGGGTTTTGGTCCCGAAGATAACTCCTGGGTAAGGGTGGAAGATGTCTCTGCTCCTAGGCTTGTTAGAGCTTTCCACAAGAGGTTTCCGGATAGGCCTGGGCTTGGAGAATCCGGAGGATCCTCTTAAAAGAGGGGATACTGTTAGAACCCTCCTGTTTGTTTTTTCCATCTTGTGTTTTGTGGTCACGTGACCATCTGCCTTTATATTCCAGCTCCACCTTTTTGGCTGTGTTGGACTTCAGTGTTGACTGTTTTGCTAGCCAGGTGCTTCGGTCCCTATATCTCTCAGTTCGCTTGGTCCCTTGGGACCTCTAGTACCTTTTTGTCAGTTTATCTTTTGTTTTCTGCAACAACTTCTCTGTTCAGGAGGTGTCCCATTTTTGTTCCAGTCCTTAGTTCTTTTAGGGACCCCTTCCCTTTATTCTATAGGTCTTCATTCAGACTAGCCTAGGACTAAGGCGGGTCTGTTCGCTAGGAACAGGCAGCCCGCTACATCGTAGGGATTCAGTTTAGTCTTACTGTAGGGAAAGCTTTCCCCTATCTTTCCTTAGTTTTTGTTTGCAGATCATAACAATGACATGGCCTCTGAAGAGCCCTGATCTCAACATCAAGTGTGTCTGGGACTACATAAAAAGACAGAGTGATTTGTGTAAGTGTAAATCCAAAGAATATCTGTGGTTAGTTCTCCAATATGTTTGGAACAACTTTCCTTTCGAGGTAGTTCAAAAACTGTGTGCAAGTGTACCTATCAGAAATTATGCTGTTTTAACTCTAGAACGCATGACCATAAAAATCTACACTTTCACATACCTAGGGCCTTTTAGGCCCGTGTGCAAATAATAAATAAATGACCAACTGGAAATGACAAATAACTATATACCTGAGGAATACCTAGAGTTTCAAAATTCTAACTAAAGAAATCTTGCAGAAAATAGAAAACAATTAACAGGGCGGGCCTGCGAGGCCCCAGGTATGCGTTCTAGGGTTAAAGGCCAAAGATGCAAAGGGTGGTCACACCAAATATTAATTAGATTTAGGTTTATTTTTTTTATTGATCTTTCGTTTTCTTTATGATAAAAATAAATTATTAACACTTCTATTTGTTTAAAGCATTTTTGCTCTTCAGCACTACTTTTACACATGCCTACACCTTTGGCACAATACTCTACATTTCCACTTCAACTCCTATAATCTCTCCTTTCTGGCTCCTATGAATAGGCCTTGAGAGTGGAGAACCTCCCCACCCACCCCCCATGACATCAATTTTTTGTGCATATGGATGTCAAAGAGGTGTGCTCCACACTCAGAGCCCCATCTATGAGCAGCTATCTCTGTCTCTAAGGGAATCTGTCTCTAAGTTTCTGCCACCTAATCTGAAAGTAGCATATTGCAGAGACAGAGTCCCTGGTTCCAGCAATGTACAATTTACTGAGCTGTTTGCTGTAGTTTTAATAAAATCACTAATTTATCGGCAGATTATCACTAGAGGACTAGTAAACCTGCTGCCATGTAGTCAAGCATATTCATGAGTTCTGTATAACCCCACCACTGAATGGCAGCTTTTTGTGTACACTGTGCATGGTCAGAAAGCTGTCAATCAGTGGTAGGGGCGGGGTTATACAGAGCTCAGCATTCAGACAACTGGTAGATCTGCAGAAGATAATACAGTGATTTTATAAAAAATGATAGCAAGCTGCCCAGTAACTTGTACATCACTAGAATCAGGATCTCTGTCACTATATCATGCTGCTCCCAGGTGAGGTAGCAAAAACTTGGTGATAGATTCACTTTAAAAGGGTTTGAGAAGCCAAGTTAGTAATGATCAGCTAACCTGCTGGACAACTTCATTCTAAAAAGATGTGTTACAGATGCTTAATTTTGGAAAAGTCTATTTCCATCAATGTCAAACTGTAACCATGCACTGGACTTTACTAGAGATCTGTCTGAAAATATTATCATTGTTATGATCATTGTCATTTATTCTTTCTTTTTTAGTTAGGCTGCAGCTTAGTTCAGAAAACATTGGTGTGGTGTGTATCAAGGACACAGGCTCCGAGAATTACTTAGCTATGGATTCTACTGGCCTTTTATATGGATCGGTGAGTATGATCATTTTGTGATTATTGCACCACTTGCAAGATGTCACAAGGGAAAATGCTCATAGTGATGTTAAAGTGAAGGAATAATGCAAAGAGTGATGTCACAATATTGGAATAATGTGCAGTTATGTGACAGTACAATGAAAAATGTATATAGTGATGTTAAAATTCTGGGATATTCTATTTAATGATAATACAAAACAGGAATTACGCCAACCGGGATATAAAGGGTAAACCATACCATTCATCATGGCAAAAGAATAACACATACAAAAAAACATGTACACTGTGATGTCATATCATAGAAAAGAAAATACATAATGATGTCACATGTAGGTATAATACTCACAATATGTCACAACACAGGGAAAATCAGTGATGGCACAATACAGGAATATTTAGTAGCAATGCAGCAAAGAGGGGATAAAGCACAAAGTAAGGGTAACTATAGGACTGCACTAAACAATACTGGACTATATTGTTCATAGTCTATATTAACTGCATCCCATGCCTGAGTGGAATTAAGCCTTATGTTATGTCTGCTGGTAGTTACACTCTTAGTTGGGTTGCTTTTTAAAGTGACAATCTTTTTGATGATTCTTACACATTTTCAGAAACTTGAAAAAAGTATGTGATGTACTTTTGTCCAAAGTTTTGGTCTTCCCATAGACATTGTGTGCGTCAATCCTAAGTAACCAGTCTGAGACACCCAGTCCCTCCAGTATAAGCACAAGTGGTTTGCCCACCCCCGAGGAACTACCTTTGTTAAAATGTGCATTCCATTCTTATCTTAAATAAAAAGCAACAAATGAGATAACATAGTGAGCAAGCATCAAAAACTGTGTGGAGATAGAAATAGATAGAAGTTGGAGTAAAAAAACGTAAAATCTTGCAATAATCCTGCGATTTTTGAAATGTTTATGCTTGTCACGGCCAGCTTTGCCAAAATGGGCACAGCTGGAGCAAGAGAGGGCATCTCGAAACCTACCTGGCATATTCATAAAAATGTATGCCACTTTGGTGGCAGAAATGTATGTCAGTCCTTGGCTGAAGTAAGATTTCTGGAGGAGGCGCACAGCAGTTGTAAGATACACCAAATTCATTACAGGCAACATGACAATGGATACATGCAGCCCAAATCTCGGGCATCATGTATCTTCCACTGGCTGCATGATTTCAGCCATATATGTTTCACTTTGAAATGCTGCAGTATTTCAGAGAAAAACACTTTAAAAGCCATGGTTGACTGGTTGAAAAGCCTGGTTGCCGGCAGATTTTTCCTACCCGCTCCCCTTGGTTGACCAGTTTCTCACTGTGTGCATGTATAGGGAGAGACCTGCAAGCAATCCAGGAATCCAAGGCACTGGGTAGTCTCCTACAAACAGTGTACACACTAGAAAAACACTGACATCAAACGTTTTGGCCATGCAGGGCCTTTATCAAGCCAAACAAGAGGTGTAAATAACTACATAAGACAAAATAGGTGATATTTATAGTAAGTCAATTATAGACCACTCCCCATAGTTCCTCCTACTGGTCCAACCTAATTTACTGTGGCGCCCCTGAGGGTTCAGTCGCCACAGAAGTACTGCACCTCACCCTGAGGTGTGGTGTCTCCCTTCTCTCAGGTAAGGAGGGAGTGCTGCCCAGAACCCCAACACCTGCATCCAACACTACACTGCTCCAGGCCAGCTGGAAGGGCAAGACGCAATGCATGTTTCTGCTGAGCCCTGACCCTGGCTGGAGTGGGGGGGACCAAAGGTAGGGGGAACCAGTAGTGGGTGTGGGTGGAGGAAGTAGTTAGGGGGAGCACTTTGGTAGGAGAGGAGTATAAATAGGGAAGCCATCATAGGGTGGCAGAACAGAAGAGGAGAGCAGTTCAGAAGAACAGCTCAGGACAGTTCAGAAGAACAGTCTGGGAGCAGAATCTCAGTCTCTGCTCCACACGGGGGCCTAGTGACAGAGGCCCAGGAGGGGAGCAGGGAGTAGGCTCCGTTCAAAGAAGAAGGGATCCTAGGGGGTACGGCGAGTGCAGGAAGGCACCCGTACGCCCCACACCTGTCGGAAGACAGGGGGATCGTAAGCCGCATTCTAATCCCCAGGAGGGTCAAGCAGCTCCGGGATCCTATGTACAGGAAGGACTTCAGAGCACCCGAGCAGGATTGAGAGTGGGCAGCGCAGGGCAGGAGGGAGAAAGACCCAGTGTGAAGTCAGTCTAGAGAGGAACGCGAGAAAGTGGGGTTCTGTCAGGCATTCCTAAATCCCCTGAGGAAGAGCTGAACCCCTGCCTGGTGAACGCAGCACGACATGGGAGGCTGTAAGCTGACAGTGCACCCTGTGGAACTGAAGAACTGTGTGTAAAGACTCGGATGACTGCACCGCACCGCCTCTGTCCATTATTTCATCCGCGCCATCATTCCCTCCCTGCACTACAACGCCCAGCGCAACCACCATTTACCTACACTGCCCTGGAGCTCTACCCATGGAGATCCACACCATCCCTGCTGCCTTAACACCAGCTCCAGAGGACTGCTCCGCAGCGGCGGCTCCCTCTAGCCGCAATCCACGGGTAGCGTCACGAACACTTAAATCCCCTATACCTAATATTCCCCTTTTGAGTGACCGCCCTGGGTCACAGACCGGGCCAGCCACCGTGATAACCCCCGGCAACCAGAGGCCCGGCTGCCGAGTACCCCATGGCCCTGGGGGTGCGTCATAACCATAGAGACACTGCATAAATAAAAAAAAAGTTTAAAAATAGATGTATAAAAGAGAACATCAAAACACTAGTGTCAATAAAACTTTTTTGAAGGAGACTATCCGATGCCTTGGGTTCCTGGATTGTTTGCAGTTTTTGCAACCTACTGGAGGGTTGTACCAAGCTTGCAAGGGTCATGAAGTGGTGCACGGGATACACCCCTTACAAACAGGGGTGGGCTAAGAGTAGCAAGGGCCCCGGGCAATTTAGAAGGTGCGCTCCCCCCCCCCCACACACACACACACCTGATGTATCACGTGACATGTCACATAACCTGTGATAGATCATGTGATAGTTCACGTGAAATTAATTTGGCACAATATTAATTATAATAATTTTTTTTAGTCTGTGTGCCCACTATGCGTTTTTTAAGCGTTTCCGCAGCGGCAATTCCGCTGCAGAAATGCTTAAAAAACGCTGGGTAGAAGGTCTGCCATGTTCCCCAATGATAATCCGCATGTGCTGTGCACATGCTGCGGAAATTTCTGCTGCGGATTATCATTGCGGAAAAATCCGCAGCACTACCAATTATTTTGCAGAAGCGCGGCGTTTTCGACGCCATTGACTTGCATTGGAACACATGGAATCCGCATCACTGCATCTGTACATGCGGAATCCATGCGTTTCAATGTGCGGATGGTACCCGGGTTTGGAGAAGAGGAGACTCTCCTCCGGACCCGGGTACCCCATAGAACCTGTAAAAAAAGAATAAAATAAAAAATAAATATTAAACTTACCTTCTGATGGCCCCCGGTGTCTTTATCCGATGCGTCCTGGCTTGCCGTCAGCTCACGATGGTCTGAAAAGGACCTGCCGTGACATCATTTAGTCATGTGACAGGTCACGCGACCGCTGACGTCGGCAGGCCATAAGAAGGTAATTATATATTTATTTTTTACCATTCTTTTACGGTCACACTATATAAATCCATGCTGGTTGCATGGATTTATATAGTGTGACCAAGTTGTCAAGCACTTTCCAAGTGATGCTAAAATCGCTTGGAAAGCGCTTGTCAATCCGCATGCGGAAATGCATGTGAAGAACGCTTCACATCCGCAAGTCCCTGGCAGGAAAAACGCATGTACAATCCGCACGTACAATCCGCATGTACAATTCGCATGTACAATCCGCATGTACAATCCGCATGCGTTTTTTCTGCCAGGGAGAAGCAGAAAGGGAGGCCGCACGTAGCCATCTATACACAGCGGGAGGCCGCACGTAGCCATCTATACACAGCGGGAGGCCGCACGTAGCCATCTATACACAGCAGGAGGCCGCACGTAGCCATCTATACACAGCGGGAGGCCTCACGTAGCCATCTATACACAACGGGAGGCCGCACGTAGCCATCTATACACAGCGGAAGGCCGCACGGCACCATCTATACACAGCGGGAGGCCGCATGGCGCCATCTATACACAGCGGGAGGCCGCACGTAGCCATCTATACACAGCGGGAAGCCGCACGGCGCCATCTATACACAGCGGGAGGACGCACGGCGCCATCTAATCACAGCGGGAGGCCGTAAAGCGCCATCTATACACAGCAGGAGGCCGCACGGCGCCATCTATACACAGCGGGAGGCTGCACGGTGCCATCTATACACAGCAGGAGGCCGCACGGCACCATCTATGCACAGCGGGAGGCCACACGGCGCCATCTATACACAGCGGGAGGCCGCACGGCGCCATCTATACACAGCAGGGGGCCGAACGGTGCCATCTATACATAGCAGGGGGCCGCACGGTGCCATCTATATACAGCGGGAGGCCGCACTATGCCATCTATACACAGCGAGAGGCCGCACGATGCCATCTATACACAGCAGGGGGCCGCACGATGCCATCTATACACAGCGGGAGGCCACATGGCGCCATCTTTACAGAGCAGGGGGGCGCACGGTGCCATATATACACAGCAGGGGGCCGCACGATGCCATCTATACACAGCGGGAGGCTGCACGGCGCCATCTATACACCGCAGGGGGCTGCACGGTGCCATCTATACACAGCGGGAGGCCGCACGGCGTTCCCCCCAGAGACAGCAGAAGGCCGCACGGCGCCATCTATACTCAGCAGGAGGCCGCACGCAGTCACGCACACACACAAACATATACAGACATATACACTACCGTTCAAAAGTTTGGGGTCATTTAGAAATGTCATTATTTTTGAAAGAAAAGCAAATTTTTTTTCAATGAAGCTAACATTAAATGAATCAGAAATACACTCTATACATTGTTAATGTGGTAAATGACTATTCTAGCTGCAAACGTCTTGTTTTTATTGCAATATCTACATAGTTGTATAGAGGCCCATTTCCAACAACCACCACGCCAGTGTTTTAATGGTACATTGTGTTTGCTAACTGTGTAAGAAGGCTAATGGATGTTTAGCAAACCCTAGAAAACCCTTGCACAAGTATGTTAGCCCAGCTGAAAACGGTTTGGCTGATTTAAGAAGCTATAAAATTGACCTTCCTTTAAGCTAGTTGAGAATCTGGAGCATTACATTTGTTTGTTCTATGAAACTCTCAAAATGGCCAGAAAAAGAGACATTTCATGTGAAACTCGACAGTCTATTCTTGTTCTTAGAAATGAAGGCAATTCCATGCAAGAAACTGCCAAGAAATTGAAAATTTCCTACAACGGTGTGTACTACTCCCTTCAGAGGAGAGCACAAACAGGCTCTAACCAGAGTAGAAAGAGAAGTGGGAGGCCCCGCTGCACAACTGAGCAACAAGACAAGTACATTAGAGTCTCTAGTTTGAGAAATCAACGCCTCACAGCTCCTCAACTGGCAGCTTCATTAAATAGTACACGCAAAACGCCAGTGTCAACGTCTACAGTGAAGAGGCGACTCCGGGATGCTGGCCTTCAGGGCAAAGTGGAAAACAAAAAGCCATATCTGAGACTGGCTAATAAAAGGAAAAGATTAATATGGGCAAAAGAACACAGACATTGGACAGAGGAAGATTGGAAAAAAGTTTTATAGACAGACGAATCAAAGTTTGAGGTGTTTGGATCACACAGAAGAACATTTGTGAGATGCAGAACAACTGAAAAGATGCTGGAAGAGTGCCTGACGCCATCTGTCAAGCATGGTGGAGGTAATATGATGGTCTGGGGTGCTTTGGTGCTGGTAAAGTGGGAGATTTGTACAAGGTAAATGGGATATTGAATAAGGAAGGCTATCACTCCATTTTGTAATGCCATGCCATACCCTGTGGACAGCACTTGATTGGAGCCAATTTCATCCTGCAACAGGACAATGACCCAAAGCACACCTCCAAATTATGCATGAACTATTTATGGAAGAAGCAGGCAGCTGGTATTCTATCTGTAATGGAGTGGCCAGCGCAGTCACCAGATCTCAACCCCATTGAGCTGTTGTGGGAGCAAAAATCATCATTTCTAACCTTGTCAATGTCTGGACTATATTTTCTATTCCTTTTGCAACTCATTTAATAAATAAAAGTATGAGTTTTATGGAAAACACAAAATTGTCTGGGTGACCCCAAACTTTTGAACGGTAGTGTACATACACGCATAAATACATTTGAAACACAAAAATACATATAAACAGACATCACACAATGATATCTGCCTGCACACTCACTCACACACAGACACACACACACTCACCATCCCCCGGCTCGGCTCCAGTCCTCCTGCTCTTTTCCGGTGCAGCACTGCAGGCCGGGTGCGCTCTTTTCCGGTGCAGCACTGCAGGCTGGTTGCGCACTGCGTGACGTCACAGCTAGGAGACACGGCCGCGCACAGGGCCGTGTCTCCTAGCAGTGACGCGGCCGTGCCAGCACAGGGAAGTTAACTGCTGCAGTGCTGGCCCTGCTGAAGAAGAAGCAGCAGCCGGTATGTGCCGCGTATGTGCCGCGGCGCCGCACATATAATTAGGGCAATCTGGCCATAGACACCCAAGAGCCCCGGGCCCCCTGGAGGTTCGGGGCCCCGGGCAGTAGCCCGGATTTCCCTCATTATAATCCGCCTATGCTTACAAATATAGGGAGAGACCTATCAGGCATTGGCAGCAAACAGTGAGAAGTCACCAGGGACCTTTCTTTTTGACTAGTTTCCCATGCGGCTCAGTCTCTGTCGGCTTTTAAAGTATATTTTTGTATCAAATGCCGCAACATTTCAGAATCAAACATACATAGCTGAAATCATACATCCAGTGTGTGATACATCAGGACGGTGGGTCAGGCAGCATGTATCAGCTGTCAGGTTCCTTAATGAATTCGGCAGACCTCACTCCAGTGCTCCCTTTAGACTACCATGCATAACTGGGACCATTATAGTTGTACTTGTTTATATATATTTAAAGAAAGTTACTAGAATTGTGTATAGAGTTAAATGCTTGCTGCATTGAAGTCATTTTAAAGACTGTGTCACATGTTTCCATTTTTGCCGAATTCCCCCTATTTTTTATATTCCTCATTTGGAGAATGTAAATATAGCAGTGAGAAGAACACAACAACTGTCAGAAGTGGTTCTATTCGTGGTAAAACACTGCCTACAGTGAGTAAAAAATGCAAAAAGAGCAGATTTTAAATAAATCCCAGACAGAGCCGCAGCAGGAAGTCCAGGGTAGCTTTGGTTTCATGTCCTGACCAACAGCAATAATTTGCTTAGCCAGAATGTAGCTCTAACACAGCAATCCAATCCAAGTTCTCTAAATATAACACCAAAGTTTCGTTTTCCCACAAGCAATAAACTGAGGTTATTATTATTCTTTTTAAGATGACGCTGAATGAGGAATGCATGTTTCTGGAGACGGTAGAGGAGAACAGCTACAATACATACAAGTCAGAGAAATACGCTGAGCTGAACTGGTTTGTCGGCATTAAGAAAAATGGAACAAGCAAGCGTGGATCCCGGACTCATTATGGCCAGAAAGCCATTCTGTTCCTTCCATTACCAGTGTCAAGTGACTAGAGAGACTGCTCGGTGACTACTGTAACATGCTACGTGTCACATTGCTGTAAATAATTACATGGTATTTAAAGACCAAAGTAGAATATGAAAGGGAAATGAATACAAACCATAGTCTTATAGAACTACATAAAAAGTAGTTACACTCACCCTAACTATATTCTAGGTAGCAGTGTTAGACAAGGCTTTGGTATAACATATACTACTAAATGTGAAAACAGAACAGCTTAAACTCTAAAATGAGGGCTGTGCACATACTCTGTATTCTTATACATGATCTAAGTAATACTATCATTGCATTGTTTGTAACCTTTGTAAAGGAAATAAGCAGTGAATTAATATTGTTGCAGAATACTATAACTACTATAACTAGTTGTTTAAACATTACTAGAGGAAATTAGCTTTAAAGTGGACCTTTCACTGGATTTTTTTGTCCTCCAATGGGCACTGTTCCACTGATTCTAGAAGTATTTTTTCTATTCTTGCACCTCCAAAGTTATACTCCGCAGTAATAAAGATGCAAGCCCTTCAAACAACTGGGTGTATATCACTGAACTGCTGTTGAAAAATGTAGCCCGCCCCCCCACACATGGAACTTCTGTGGTACATGCCCTGATGATTAAAGGAAAAATTTGTATCTTTATTATTGGAAAACACAACTTTGGAACTGAGGGGCATGGAAGAAGAAAGAACAACCGTTCCAGAATCAGTATAGCAGCACCAATTAGAAGAGTTCTATTTTAATTAGGACAAAACGGTAGAAAAAAAGACATGTACTGCATATCCAAAAACCATACATTGATCTAATGATGCTTGACAAAAATTGACAAAACTGAACATGAGATTTTTAGTTTAACATTCTGATCAGACAGTATGAAGCCCACTACCACGTCACGGCGAACCTCTCATTGGGTTCCTAGCCTAAAAGTCGCAGTGCCATGCGCAAACTACCATCACAGCGACACTGCACCAGCCTGGCGGGCGACCTGCTGCCATGCTGAGTCCCCATGACTCTGTGGCGCCCCTGAGGGTTCAGTCGCCACAGAGGTACTGCACCTCACTCAGAGGTGTGGTGCCTCCCTTCACTCAGGTAAGGAGGGAGTGCTGCACGAAACCCCAAACATCTGCATCCAACACTACACTGCTCCAGGCCGGCTGGAGGGGTGACATGCAGAGCGCAGCTGCTGAGCCCTGTCCCTGGCTGGAGTGGGGGGAACCCAAAGGTAGGGGGAACCAGTAGTGGGGGTGGATGGAGGAAGTAGTTTAGGGGAGCACTCATACAGTAAAGATATAAAATGAAGCCATCTTAGAATAGTGGAGTCCAGTCAGTGAGAGGAGAGAGTGAAGACAGTCAGGGAGCAGAGTCTCTGTCAGAGTTCTGCTCCCCAAGCAGGGCCTAGCCTCAGAGGCCCAGGAGGGGAGCAGGGAGGAAGCTCTGTTCTGAAGAAGGGATCCTAGGGGGTACGGCGAGTGCAGGCTTCACCCGTATACCCCGAACCTGCCAAGTGTCAGGAGGATCTTGGCCGCAAGAAGGGGACCGGCCCCTGGCCCAGTCGTGCAGCTTCAAGCCTCGGCTGAAAAAAACAGAGGCTTCTGGACTTCAATAGCAGAAGCCAACCTCTCACTTCAATCCAAGTAAGGTCAAGCAGGTCTGTGCAACTCCGATAGGGGGGACCTCGCAGCACCCGAATAGGATTCACAGTGGGAAGCGCAGGGCTGGAGGGAGTAAAGACCCAGCGTGAAGTCGGTCTAGGAAGGTACATATGAAAGTGGGGTTCTGCCAGGTACACCCGAGCTGCCTGAGGAAAGACAGAACCCCTGCCCGGTGAATGCAGTGCGACGCGGGAGGCTTGCACCGGTACAGTGCACCTGTGGACTGTCTAAGAACTGTGAGTAAATCTTGGATGACAGCACTGAGCTGCCTCCGCTCCTTTATTTCGCCGGTGCCATTTCCCTCCCTGCACTACAACGCCCAGCGCACCTACTCCATTTTTCTACACTGCCCTGAGGCCTGCTCGACCTGTGGGGAGCCGTTCCATCTCAAGCTGCCCTATCATCTGTCTCAGAGGACTGTCGCAGTGCTGGTGATCCTCACCAGACACCACAGGTGGCGTCACGACAAATTCCCTATAAATATCCCACTTTTTGAGTGACCGCCCTGGGCCACGGACCGGGCCAGCCACCGTGGGGGCGCGTCAACTCTAGGTCACACCACTTCACAAGCATAAAACCACAGCAACAAGGTGAAACAGTCTGACCAGAATGTTAAACAGTGAACCCCATGTTCAGTTTTGTAAATTTTTGCCTAGCAGCATTAGATCAACACATGATTTTTGGATATGCGGTCCATATCTTTTTTCCTATAGTTCTAGCACTATTAAATTAGGAACTATAGAACATAGATATGTAGGTATGTACTTATCTACATAGGAAGCAGAAAAAAAATATTTTCTTAAAAAATGTTATCATAGAAACTACATGTGATTTGTAACTAAGCAATTAGCCTAAAATATTTTCTGCATTAGTTGATTAGAGTGATACTCAGATGAGGAAAGTCATGGACATATGATGACATTATTAATTTCATGTAAGGCTGAAATTAGTAAGTTTAGCTCACTAATGTAGTTTGTGCTAGTGTTGGGGTTACATATTATATACGGCATGACACATCTATTGCACAACACCCATTATTACTAGAATATAGCAAACTATAACTATAAAATGTTTATAAATTTGCACTGTAGTGTAAATATGTTTTTTGTGTAAGACATTCATTTTATTAATCTATTCAGCCAAAATTTTTACGCTACAGCATTTAACTTTATAACTATTATTAATAAAATGACTACTTTTCAAGTATAATGCCTAAAGCTGCATTTACACTCAAACATAATGTTGAATAAGCATCCTCTAGATCGCTCGTTCACAATGAATGAGCAAAGCGCTTGTTTATAGGGTGAAATTATCTTTTGCACAGAACAAAATGTCATTGTTCTCGGTGTTGCATCCTAGGCACATTGAGCGATTTATTACATATTGTTTAATTTGGTCTGTGTAAACTGGCTATTAAACAACTGCCGATCGGTAAAGGTTTATTGATGAGTGGTTGTTTAGTGCTGCTAGTCAGTCAATGTGAACAAACCCTAATACCCGTTAATTTCTTAAAAATAGATGCAAACATGTCAACAACTTTAATACCACCATTTTATACCAGTTAGTAACAATATACAGGTGCATCTCACAAAATTAAAATATCATCAAAAAGTTAATTTATTTCAGTACTTCAATCCAAAAAGTGAAACTCATATATTATATAGAGTCATTACAGAGTGATCTATTTCAAGTGTTTATTTCTGTTAATGTTGATGACTATGGCTTACAGTCAATGAAAACACAAAAGGCATTATCTCAGTAAATTAAAATAATTAACAAAAAACACCTGCAAAGGCTTCTTAAGCATTTAAAAAGGTCACTTAGTCTGTTTCAGCAGGCTCCACAATAATAGGGAAGACTGCTGACTTGACAGATGTCCAGAAGGCAGTTATTGACACATTCCACAAGGTCCCAGAGTTCCAATTTTCATTTGGAAATCAAGGTCCCAGAGTATGAAGTTTCCACAATCAGTGATGGTTTGGGCAGCCATGTCATCTGCTGGTGTAGGTCCACTGTCTTTTATCAAGACCAAAGTCAGCGCAGCCGTCTACCAGGAACTTTTAGAGCTTTTCATGCTTCCCTCTGTCAACAAGCTTTTTGGAGATGGAAATTTCATTCTCCAGCCGGACTTGGCACCTGTCCACACTGCCCAAAGTACCAATACCTGGTTTAAAAACAACAGTATCACTGTGCTTGATTGACCAGCAAACTCGCCTGACCTTAACCCCATAGAGAATCTATGGGTATTGTCAAGAGGAAGATGAGAGACACCAGACCCAACAATGCAGATGAGCTGAAGGCTGCTATCAAAGCAACCTGGGCTTCCATAACACCTCAGCAGTGGCACAGGCTGATCGCCTCCATGCCACGCCGCATTGATGCAGTAATTGATGCAAAAGGAGCCCCGACCAAGTATTGAGTGCATTTACTGAACATACATTTCAGTAGGCCAACATTTCAGATTTTAAAAACATTTTTCAAGCTGGTGTTATAAAGTATTCTAATTTACTGAGATAATGACTTTTGTGTTTTCATTGGCTGTAAGCCATAATCACCATTAACATAAATAAACACTTGAAATAGATTACTCTGTTTGTAATAACTCTATATAATATATGAGTTTCACTTTTTGTATTGAAGAACTGAAATAAATTAACTTTTTGATGATATTCGAATTTTGTGAGATGTACAGTGGTGGCCAAAAGTATTGGCACCCCTGCAATTCTGTCAGATAATACTCAGTTTCTTCCTGAAAATGATTGCAATCACAAATTCTTTGGTATTATTATCTTCATTTAATTTGTCTTCAATGAAAAAACACAAAAAGAATTGTCCTAAAGCCAAATTGGATACAATTCCACACCAAACCTAAAAAAGGGGGTGGACAAAAGTATTGGCACATGTGATGCTTCTCTAATTCGTGTAATTAACAGCACCTGTAACTTACCTGTGGCACCTAACAGGTGTTGGCAATAACTAAATCACACTTGCAGCCAGTTAACATGGCTTAAAGTTGACTCAACCTCTGTCCTGTGTCCTTGTGTGTACCACATTGAGCATGGAGAAAAGAAAGAAGACAAAAGAACTGTCTGAGGACTTGAGAAACCAAATTGTGAGGAAGCATGAGCAATCTCAAGGCTATAAGTCCATCTCCAAAGACCTGAATGCTCCTGCGTCTTCCGTGCGCAGTGTCATCAAGAAGTTTAAAGCCCATGGCACTGTGGCTAACCTCCCTAGATGTGGACGAAAAAGAAAAATTGACGAGAGATTTCAACGCAAGATTGTGCGGATGGTGGATAAAGAACCTCGACTAACATCCAAACAAGTTCAAGCTGCCCTGCAGTCCGAGGGTACAACAGTGTCAACCCGTACTATCTGTCAGCATCTGAATGAAAAGGGACTGTATGGTAGGATACCCAGGAAGACCCCACTTCTTACCCCGAGACATAAAAAAGCCAGGCTGGAGTTTGCCAAAACTTACCTGAGAAAGCCTAGAACGTTTTGGAACAATGTTCTCTGGTCTGATGAGACAAAAGTAGAGCTTTTTGGCAAAAAGCATCAACATAGAGTGTACAGGAAAAAAAAGAGGCATTCAAAGAAAAGAACACGGTCCCTACAGTCAAACATGGCGGAGGTTCCCTGATGTTTTGGGGTTGCTTTGCTGCCTCTGGCACTGGACTGCTTGACCGTGTGCATGGCATTATGAAGTCTGAAGACTACCAACAAATTTTTCAGCATAATGTAGGGCCCAGTGTAAGAAAGCTGGGTCTCCCTCAGAGGTCATGGGTCTTCCAGCAGGACAATGACCCAAAACACTTCCAAAAGCACTATAAAATGGTTTGAGAGAAAGCACTGGAGACTTCTAAGGTGGCCAGCAATGAGTCCAGACCTGAATCCCATAGAACACCTGTGGAGAGATCTCAAAATGACAGTTTGGAGAAGGCACCCTTCAAATATCAGGGACCTGGAGCAGTTTGCCAAAGAAGAATGGTCTACAATTCCAGCAGAGCATTGTAAGAAACTCATTGATGGTTACCGGAAGCGGTTGTTCGCAGTTATTTTGACTAAAGGTTGTGCAACCAAGTATTAGGCTGAGGGTGCCAATACTTTTGTCTGGCCCATTTTTGGAGTTTTGTGTGAAATGATCAATGATTTGATTTTTGCTTCATTCTCTTTTGTGTTTTCCTTGCAAGCAAATTAAATGAAGAGAATAATACCAAAGAATTTGTGATTGCAATCATTTTCAGGAAGAAACTGAGTATTATCTGACAGAATTGCAGGGATGCCAATACTTTCGGCCACCACTGTACCTCTATGTACAATAAGGACCCTAAATAAGAAATTGTTAATTGTATCATACAACAGATATTCCTTACTTGTCATCTCATGTATAGCTCTCTCTATGCTGTAAATTTGTTCCCTTATATTGTATTTTGTTTTAAGTTTTATACAGTTTTATTCCATTGATCAATTTTTTGTAACTTGTACCTCAGTAAAGATGCTGCCATTATAGAAATTGATGAACTACTACTACTGCTGATAAGAGTAATAAGAATAATAAGAATTAATTAAATACTCTCTATTGAATTGTGAAAGTACAATAACAATTCATTTAGATTATTGGAGCGTGAAGATGGCCATACACATTAGATGATTGTTTTGGGGGGAAACATCTGCTGCTTTAGAAGGGTGAAGATGGAACTAGTTGGATTTTAAAATTCTTAAAGGGAATCTGCCAGTAAGATCAGTCCCTCAAACTGCATAATGAGCATGCAGATCTTTGAAAACTAAATCCATTGATACCTTTACATCTTCTATGATCTGCTGCATTCCTGAGAAATTAGTGTTTTAATTCATATACAAATGGGGCATTAAGTGCTCTTGGTATGAAGGAGCACTTCCTAAGGTTTTATATTTTCCTCGCACAGCATTAGCCTCTTTAGCTTGATTGATAGCTCACTGTCAGTGTGATTGATGTCAGGCGCTAGTCAAGGAAATCAGACAGTGAACTATCAAGGTAAAGAGACTGGGGCTGGATGGGGAAATAATCTTGGAAAGTGCTCTGTTACTCCCATAGAAGATAACGCTTAATTTGCATATGAATTCAAACACTGATTTCTTGGTAATACAGCAACAAATAGAAGATATAAAGGTGTTGATGGATTTCCATACAGTATTGAATGCTCTTATATGCGGTTAGAAGGGAGTGTTGATCTTTAAACCTTTGGTCTCTTAAGAGATAATCGCTTCCTGAGCACTTGTTCAACTTTTTCTTAAAAAAAAAAAAATCATGATTGACAGATCTGATACCTATTTAATATGATGGCGTCAGACAGCGGATATTTAAAATGCAGGCAGAATCCATATTCCAATTATATAGACAGGGACTACAGATGTTTCACAACAACAAGAAGACAAAGCACATGCTTTTGATGGTCACTTTGATCATATTTTTAGCACCAAAAAAAGCCAAATCTCCCAATAAAATCAATTACAAACTTGTATAGCTTTTCATGCTGGACACAATAATGAAAAGAAAAAAATAAAGTTTAGTTAGTCTTTTACAATATTTCTTTGGAGGGAAGGAGAAGAGGATAGAGAAGAAAGGCCCAATAGCAGATCTTTTATAGCTGCCTTCTGCATATAAAGCAGATCAAATCTTCCATATTGTGAGGTAACAAAACTGTGCTGTTTTTGTGGAAATAAGATATGCGCAATATGATATAATGCAAAGTATATTATGACTAAATAATCAGTGTTATAATGGAATGTACTGCATTTGGGTAAGTGCACACACGTGTTTTTTCACCCATAGGAAGTAATGGGTGGATGAAAAAACGCTGCAAATACGCAGCAAAATACACAAGTGCATTTTTTGGAGCGTTTTTGCTGCGTATTTGTAGCGTTTTTTTCATCCACCCATTACTCCCTATGGGTGAAAAAATGCTGAAAAACGCAGAAAGAAGTGACATGTCACTTCTTTCAGCATTTTTCTAATCACTGAAAATACGCAGCAAACAAAAAGCAACAATGTGGGAACAGTGAATTCTGGTTTCTTATACACTTTGCTGGTACTGCCAGACGCAGCTGCAAGTTTACATAAAAATCTGCAGCAAATACGCAGCAAAACACAACGTGTGTGAACATAGCCATCAGGTGTTGTGTAAAATGTCCTTGTCATACATGTGAATAAATGTATTATTAAATAATATAAAAATGTAGTATAAATAATTAAGAATTACAAATCAAAGTCTTATGTTGTATGTATTGTCATTGTTTCTTGTTTGCCCTTAGCTGGTTACTCCACATATAACATTGTATTAGCTACATCTCGCATCCAATGTCTTATTGAGGCTGTGTGCCCACTATGCGTTTTTTAAGCGTTTCCACAGCAGTAATTCCGCTGCAGAAACGCTTAAAAACGCATGGTAGAAGGCCCGCCATGTTCCCCAATGATAATCCTCATGTGCTGTGCACATGCTGCGGAAATTTCCGCTGCAGAAAAATCCGCAACACTACCAATTATTTTGCGTAATCGCGGCGTTTTCGCCGCCATTGACTTGCATTGGATCGCTTAATATCCGAATGACTACATGTACACATGCGGATAACATGCGGATATTAAGCGATTCAATGTGCAGATGGTACCTGGGTCTGGAGAAGAGGAGACTCATCCACACCTGGGTACCATAGTACCTGTAAAAAAAAAGAATTGAAGTAAAATATATACATCATACTCACCTTCTGATGGCCCCCGGTCTCCATAGCGATGCGTCCTGGCTCCCCGGCAGCTCGCGATGGTCTAAAAGGACCTACCATGACATCATTTAGTTATGTGACGGGTCACGCGACTGCTGACGTCGGCGGTCGCCTGACCTGTCACATGACTAAATGACGTCATGGAAGGTCCTTTTACACAACCGCGAGACACCGGGAAGACCGGACGCATCGGATAAGGAGACCGGGGGCCATCGGAAGGTGAGTATATGTCTTTTTTTAAATTTTTTTACCATTTTTATTCTTTTTTTTAACTAACATGGTCACACTATATATCCATGCCGGTTGTCAAGCACTTTCCAAATGATGCTAAAATTGCTTGCAAAGCGCTTGACAACCCGCATGCGAAATCGCATGATCAAAACGCTTCACTTACGCTTGTCCTTGGCAGGAAAAACCCATTTAAAATCCGCATGCGTTTTTTCAGCCAGGGAGATGCAGAAACACTCAGGAAAAATCCGGAGCATTTCTGCATCGTGGGCACATAGCCTGAAACAGTTTTCCTATTTGCTCAGTACCTTCTCATATGAAACCCACCCTATCTAATAAAAAAACCCTGTGTCCTCCATGAAAACTTATTGTTATGGAAAGGTGAACACAATTTAAAATGTGCCTGGTCATGAACAGGGGAAAAATGACACAGTCTTGAACTGGTTTAGATTAGTGGCCAGAGTGAATATTACAAGATTGTAGGATTTTATTTTAATATAATGTATATAATGATAACATATATTTACAAAACATCATTATTTTTTGTACAAAGTCTTAACAGAAAACCTTTTTCTGATTCCTCACTACTGTCCCTTAAAAAACAAGGTCTTGAAATGCTATGCAGCCGTAAAAGTATACAAGTTAGTCTGATACAACATCGCGTGGAAAAAAATTAAAAATCCTGTGGTTTTAAAAAGGGTTTCTCCGTCTCATAAATTGATGGCAAATCAGTAAATTATGCTTTCATTATATGTCCCATGGGGGTCCATCCTCTAGAGCAGAGATGGAGAACCTTTTTTCTGAAAAGGGTCAATTGGATATTTATACCATCATTCAGGGGCCATGCAAAATTATAAATTTGAAAATCAGCCCGCTTATTTGGTCAAACGTTTAATTAACTCACCCTCACGTGATGGTTGGAACTGCTTCTCTTTGGTGTGGCTGTGATGCTAGATGGTATTGATAATGTTGCTACTCGTAACTGCTTTTCCAGACTGCATCGGTCTGGAACGCTGGCAATTCTTTGTGATAAGTTTCGTAAAGAACTCCAAGCAGTAAGTCGTACCGAACACAGATGGATAATACACTACAGATCTCCTCACAGTGGGAAATTCATTACTGCTCACGTTACATTTACAGACCTCAAGCAGTGGGAGATTTGCTGTATACATCACATAGGGGACACTAAGACTGCTGTATATACATCACATAGGAGACACCAAGACTGCTGTATGCACATCACATAGGAGACACAGAGAGCTGTTTATACATAACATAGGAGACTCTGAGAATGCTCTATATCCAACACATAGAAGACTCCAAGACTGCTGTATACATCACAAAGGAGACACTGAAATTGCTGCATATAAATCGCATAGTAGACACCGAAATTGCTGTGTATACATCACATAGCAGAAACCGCTGTGCATATATTACATAGGAGACACCAAGACTGTTATATATACATCACATAAGATACCCTGGGGTTGGAGTGTATACATTACATAGTACACACTGGGGCTGGAGTATATACATCACATAGGATACACTGGGGCTGGAGTATATACATCACAGGAGACATGGGGGATGCAGCATAGTCATCACAGGAGACATGGGGCTGATGTATAGTCATCACAGGAGAATCTGGGACTATACATCACATGATATATGTGGGTATGGTATATACTAGTGATGAGCGAGCACTAAAATGCTCGGGTACTCATTGCTCGGGTCGAGCACATTGGAATACTCGGGTGCTCGACCCGAGCAACAAGCCCAATGTAAGTCTATGGGAAACTCGAGCATTTTTCAGGCGGCTCCCCCCGGCGGTCTGCAGAGGGCCTAAAAATTGCCCAAATCGATGGGAACAGTGCTCAAATGACATGGAAACAGCATGGGGAAGACCCCTGGAAGCATCTCTGACTCCCAGATCACTGCTGTAAACAACGTTGTCAGAATATTACGCCACTTTTACGGACTCACAATAAAACATACAAAAACAAAACCAAAATGGATTTTCCTGGGAAATATGTTAAGGAACATCCTTTCCAGGGTAATGACTTGTATATAAGGCAAAATAAATAACCAAAAACAAAAATACTGCTCCACACCTTGGGCTATGTTCACATGTAGCGTTTTTGATGCGTTTTTACACTTTTGCATTGCTTTCAACCAAGACAAATGCATTCACTGGGAAATGTCATTTTAACATTTTACAACCTTATCTGGCCATGTGGTGTGTGAAACATCATCAGACACATGCATACAGTGCAGAAAAAGACATGGGAACTGCATAGGGAAGACCTCTGGATGCATCTCTGACTCCCAGGTCACTGCCTAAAAGTGTGCCCATCATAAGTGATCCTTGGCGCATGCGAAGATGCCTCCCGCCATGCACCTGTCGTCGCAAACTTGCAACAATCACCGTCCACATCCTTGTCCCAGTGCAGCGTTCAGTTGCCTCTACCCCATTCCTCGGAATGCAAGCGCAAGAAAGCAGCCAGCCACCCACCAACCCACAGGCTGCAATACTATACTGACAAATTTTTGACAGCTGCTTGCACTTGAAATGTGGCCTTTTAGGCTTGTGGAGATTGAAGCTGTCCACAATCTTATGGCGGCGGCGACCTGGCATCCATACTCGGTCCCCAGCCGCAACTATTTGTCCCGGTGTCGTCTCTGCCTTCCACAAGCACGGGTCCCACAACATTACCCATTCCCTCCCCAGTGCACTTACTGGGAAGGACCGCCTAACCAGAAACACGTGGACAGGTGAATGTGGCCAGGGACGGTACGGAGCCAGTCCACAGCTTTTTTTTGTTGAGTCGTATTTCACCAGAGCCACATTCTTTAGCTTGGTGAAAGGACTTGGGAAACCATATCTACCCAGCTGTCATTTCTCCCAGGAAGTCCTCTAAAGCTGCTTTCACTTGAAATGTGGCCTTTCAGGCTCGTGGAGGCGGTAGCTTTTCATAACCTCATGCCAGCGGCGGCCGGGTGTCCATACTCGATCCCCAGCCGCCACTGTTTCTCCCGGTGTCGTCTCCGCCTTCCATAAGCACGGGTCCCACAACATTACCCGTGCCCTCCCCAGTGCACTTACTGGGAAGGACCGCTTAACCACAAACACGTGAACAGGTGAATGTGGCCAGGGACGGTCCGGAGCCAGTCCACAGCTTTTTTTGCTGAGTTGTATTTAACCACAGCCATATTCTTTAGCTCGGTGAAAGGACTGGCATAGAGGGAAACCGTATCCACTCTGGGTGTCATTTCTCCCAGGAAGTCCTCTAAAACAGCTTTTGAAGAAGCAATGGCAGCCCGTCCAACATCAACTCGCACTTCTCGGTGGTGCTTTGACACACAAACATCTTTCTTTGCGCATTTCATTTCATGACTACAGAGTTGGGCAATGGCCTGATCTGCAATCCGGTTTGAGAAATAACATGCATAAGCACATCCGATCCACATTGAAAAAACAGCCATAGAGTGTCCGGGAACCTTCCCCCACACTTTTCTTAGCCAGGTCTGCTTCTCGGCAGGGTTGGACGGACCCACCAGAAAACCGGAGACTCCTCCGGTGGTCCCTGGCTTCTCCTTCGGGAGAGTTCGTAGTGCCAAGGTGAGGCCATGATGATGATAGAGGCCACCATCTGCTTAGTTTTCTGTTACTTGGATTGCAAGTGCAATTATGCAGCCAGCCACCCACCCACAGGCTGCAATACTAAACTGCCAGATTTCTGGGCAGCTGCTTGCACTTGAAATGTGGCCTATTAGGCTCGTGGAGGCGGAAGCTTTTCACAACCTCATCTTTCACATGCCTCATGTCCATACTCGGTCCCCAGCCGTCACTATTTCTCCCGGTGTTGTCTCCACCTTCTACAAGCGCGGGTCCCTGAACATTACTGCTGGTACTTTTCTGTGGGAATTTTCTTGCCTCCTACCAGCCTGGAATATTTCCAGTAAACTATGGTACGACGCCATGGTATTAGCACTGCCCCCAGTAACAGTAGCAAACCCATCCCAATTTCCTTTTCAGGAATTTTATTTGGTAGACTGAGTGGCTGCCCAAATACATTAGTTTCTCACAAAGGAGCTGAAGAGCTGAAGATAGAGTGGCAGTAGGTGCAAGTATCTCTAGTCTGTTAGATGTTAGAGGGTGAACGGTAGCACATTGGATCAGTGGTTAGCACTGAAGCCTTGCAGTGCTGGGATCCTGGGTTCAAATCCCAGCAAGGACAACATCTGCAAGGACTTTGTATGTTCTCCCCATGTTTGCATGGGTTTCTACCTCAGTAAAAAAACAGCCATAGAGTGTCTGGGAACCTTCCCACACAATTTTCTAAGCCGGGACTGCTTCTCGGCAGGGTTGGACGGTCCCACCAGAGAATCCTCTGGTGTGCCCTGGCTTCTACATCAGGAGAGTTCATGATAGCACTAACTTTGCAGCTGCTATGGGGCTCTTGAGCGGGGGAGAAAGGTGAGCCCTCAGAATCAAATCCTCTGGTGGGCACAATGTTTTTCAATCTGAAACAGCTTCTCAGTGGGAGTTGTATTTCACCACAGCCATATTCTTTAGCTTGGTGAAAGGACTGGCATAGAGGGAAACCGTATCTACTCCGGCTGTCATTTCTCCATCATCAGGTTCCGCCCATTGTCACACACGACCATGCCTGGCTGTATGTTCAGCGGTGAGAGCAACAGATCAAGCTGCTATGTTACAGCTTTCAACAACTCTGCATCGCTGGGCGGTTTGTCACCTAAGCTTTAAGCATGGTATCTTCAGCACAGCCTGTTGCCGCTTGGCCAAGGCAGTGCTGCAGTGCTTTCAGCTTGTGACTGATGTGGTAATTTCGGAGATGGAGGAGGAGGTGCAGGGGCTGAAAAATGTGATTACATTCAGGTTACATTGGCGACTCTGTTTTTATACTAAAGAAAGATCCTACTATTTTTTTACGTTATTTTTTAAGGCAAATGCATTCACCGGGAAATGACATTTTAGCATTTTACAACCTTATCTGGCAATGTGGTGTGTGACACATCATCAGACACATCCTGTTTTATTGATGATGGAGGAACTCTGAAAGACACATAGAGCAGGGCCACAGTAACGAGTACGACATGTTCCAATTAGAAAGAAGAGAGTCTGCTATACAAGTATAGGGTATGCAGTGAGTCCAACGGCTGACCAAATTTAGGAAAAACCCCACTAAGAATTTAAAGACACATAGAGCAGAGCCACAGTAACAAGAACGACATGTTCACATTAGAAAGGAGAGGGTCTGCTAAACAGTTATAGGGTATGCAGTGAGTCCAACGGCTGATTAAATTTAGGAAAAACCCCACTAAGAAATTAAAGACACATAGAGTAGGGCCACAGTAATGACAAATTCCCACTAGAAAGGAGAGAGTCTGCTATACAGTTATAGGGTATGCAGTGAGTCCAACGGCTGACCAAATTTTAGAAAAACCCCACTAAGAATTTAAAGACACATAGAGCAGGGCCACAGTAACGAGTACGACATGTTCCCATTAGAAAGGAGAGAGTCTGCTATACAGTTATAGGGTATGCAGTGAGTCCAATGGCTGACCAAATTTAGGAAAAACCCCACTAATAATTTAAAGACACATAGAGCAGAGCCACACTAACAAGTATGACATGTTCCCATTAGAAAGGAAAGGGTCTGCTATACAGTTATAGGGTATGCGGTGAGTCCAACGGCTGACCAAATTTAGGAAAAACCCCACTAAGAAATTAAAGACACATAGAGCAGGGCCACAGTAATGAGTACGACATGTTTCCATTAGAAAGGAGAGAGAATACTATACAGTTATAGGGTATGCAGTGAGTCCAACGGATGACCAAATTTAGGAAAAACCCCACTAAGAATTTAAAGACACATAGAGCAGGGCCACAGTAACAAGTACGACATGTTCCCATTAGAAAGGAGAGGGTCTGCTATACAGTTATAGGGGATGTAGTGAGTCCAACGGCTGACCAAATTTAGGAAAAACCCCACTAAGAAATTAATGACACATAGAGCAGGGTCACAGTAACGACAAATTCCCATTAGAAAGGATAGAGTCTCCCATAGTGTTAGCCTATGCAGTGAATGCAAGGGCTGCCCAAAATTTGGAGGCACTCCAATGCCCCTTGGAATAGACGTGGAAGAGGGCCTCATAAAATAATGTTCCCATTAGAAAGGAGTGGGCCTCCTATACTTGTAATGCCCATGCACTAAGTGTATGGGCTGACAAACATTTACCCCTGGGGGGTATACATGAACATACTGCATAATTTTTTTTTTAACGGGCATCATAAACACCCTTTAAAAAAATTAGGTGGGTGTTGCATCACGGACCACGGTCACCCTGGTGATATGGTGGTGGAGGATGAGGAGAAGGAGGAGGACAAGAGCAAATAGCCAAAATCAGGAAGCGTATACCCATGTGTGGGTGTGAAAAGGTGCATGGGAATACACCTCCCAAGAAAAGACACTGGATTTGAGTTTATGTTACGCTGCTATCATTCGGTGGTGTTGAGAAGTCTGGCCCAATCCAGCCCTTGTTCATTTTTAGCGGCACTAAAAACTCGCTCTGATAAAACGCTGGTGGCAGGGCAGGCCAGGACCTCCAAGGCATAGAGAGCCAGTTCATTCCACGTATCCAGTGGGATACCCAATAATTATAAGGCACAGAGGAATCACGGAAGACGTTGGTACGGTCTGCAAGGTACTCCCTCAGCATCTTCCCAATCTTTACACTCCTTGTGAAAGTACCCCGCGCCT
The DNA here is from genome assembly GCF_046119375.1 of Phyllobates terribilis. Classification (NCBI taxonomy): domain Eukaryota; kingdom Metazoa; phylum Chordata; class Amphibia; order Anura; family Dendrobatidae; genus Phyllobates; species Phyllobates terribilis. Next base: position 54,306,305 of record NW_027362771.1, on the reverse strand, counting down.
CAGGGCCTGTGCGATGGGAGGGGCTGAGAAAACTCTCCCAGAACTTTGACAGTGTTCCCATGCCTCTGCTGGATTGAAGTTGTGTCTCTCTCGCTTGTACTCCTTGGTTGTCCAACGAAGTATGCATTCAGCCATCAACGTTTTCAGATGGGAATTTTTTTAATAGTTCCGCAACAACGGGCTTCTGGAACAGCCGCATTTTTGTAGACCGGTCCGCCTCAGGAATAAGCGATATAAAGTTCTCCTTGTAGCGTGGGTCTAGAAGTGTCACCAACCAGTAATGACTGTCACCCAAAATTTTGAGAACGCGAGGGTCATAGGAAAGGCAGCGTAACAAACTCAGCCATGCTTGCCAGACTAACAGGCAAGACTTCCGTATCCTCACCAAGAGGATGACTGACCCTGCTCTCCTCCTCCTCCTCTACTCTGTCCTCTGGCCATCCACACTGAACAGACGGTATGACAGCTGTGCAGATAGTATCGTCTATAGCGCATGAAACTAGCTCTTGTCCTTCCTCCTCCTCCTCTTCTTCCTCATTGTCACCCTATCCACGTTGGGATGAGCTGAGGCTTGGCTGTGTGTAATCACCCTGTATGGTTCCTTGCTCCATCTCATCGTGCTCCGCCTGCAATGCATCCTCTTTGATTGTGAGCAGAGAGCGTTTCAGAAGACAGAGAAGGGGAATGATGATGCTAATTATGACATCATCGCCGCTCACCATCTTAGTGGAGTCCTCAAAGTTTTGGAGGATGGTACATATGTCTGACATCCATGTCCACTCCTGAGGTCTTATGTGTGGAGTCTGAACTGAATACCGATGGCCTTGTTGATGCTGGTACTCAACAACTGCCCTCTTCTGCTCACAAATCCTTCCCAACATCTGCAGTGTAGAGTTCCAACGCGTGGGGACATCACACACCAGTCTGTGAGCCGGAAGCTGCAAATGCTGCTGAAACACGGCAAGGGTGGCGGAAGCTGTAGCTGACTTTCTAAAATGCGCACACAGGCGGCGTACTTTAACAAGCAGATCTGGCAGCTCTGGGTAGGATTTGAGAAACCACTGAACCACGAGGTTAAGCACATGGGCCAGGCATGGTATGTGTGTGAGCTCGCCTCACTTCAGAGCCGCCACCAGGTTCTGGCCACTGTCACACACGACCATGCCTAGCTATAGGTTCAGCAGTGTGAGCCACAGATCTGCCTGCTCTTTCAGAGCTGTCCACAACTCTTCAGCATTGTGCGGTTCGTCACCTAAGCATATTAGCTTCAGCACAGCCTGTTGCCGCTTGGCCGAGGCAGTGCTGCAGTGCTTCCAGCTTGTGACTGATGTGTTCATTTCGGAGATGGAGGCTTAAGAGGAAGAGGAGGCTGAGGAGGATGAGGTGCAGGAGCTGTAGACCATGGGGGCAACCCTGATTGACCTAGGGCCCGCAATCCTTGGCGTCGGGAGGACGTGTTCCGTCCCAAGGTCTGACTGGGTCCCCACTTCCACTATGTTAACCCAGTGTACCGTCAGCGAGATGTACCGTCCCTGCCCACAAGCACTTGTCCAGGTGTCCGTGGTTAGGTGGACTTTCCGGGTAACTGCGTTGCTGAGGTCACGGCTAATGTTTTGGGACACGTGCTTGTGTAATGCGGGTACGGCACACCGGGAGAAATAGTGGTGGCTGGGGACTGAGTTCCGAGGGACGGCTGCCGCCATCAGGTTGCGGAATGCATCCGTCTCCACAAGCCTAAAAGGCAACATTTCGAGCGCAAGCAGTCGTGAAATGTGAGAATTTAGTAGTGTGGCCTGTGGGGCGTTGGCTGCATATTTGCGCTTGCGTTCCAAGGACTGGGGTATGGACAACTGAACACTACGCTGGGACAAGGACATGGACGTGCTTTCTAATGCTGCTATTTGAGAGTGCGCAGCGACAGGTGCAGGGCAGGAGGCATCTTCTCATGCACCATGGAGAGGGGATTGGCTTGCATGCACAACAGTGGAAGAAGCAATGGTGCCACCTGCAGACACTGTTCCTGTACCCTGGGGTTTGGCCAACAAAGTCGGGTGCTTTGCTGCCATGTGCCTGATCATGCTGGTGGTGGTCAGGCTGGTCGCTTTGCCACCCCTGCTGATGCTGGCCTGGCAGGTGGTGCAAATGGCCTTTTTGGGGTTATCGGCAGAGTCTATAAAAAACAACCAGACTCGGGAAGACCTAACAGTTGTACTGGCAACTTCCTTCGCGTTGGTGTTACGGTTGCCTGCCTTCTGTCTGCGGCCACAACACTGCTTCTTACTGCCTGTTGGGGTGCTCTGCCTCCCTCCCCCTGTGTGCTGCTGTCCTCGCTCTGCATGTCCTCCTGCCAGGTTGGGTCTGTTACTATACCATCCACCACCTCATCTTCCACTTCCGCACTCTGGTCCTCCTCCTGACTTTCTGGCAATTGTGTCTCATCATCGTCCACCTCTTGTGACACTTTCCCACCGTCGCCTTCGTGTGACCATGGCTGCTCAAATATTTGGGCATTGCTACACGCAATCTCCTCTTGCCCCGCTTCAAATGGACCGGGCGAGAGGCCCGAATCTATAAATGGAAAAGTGAACAGCTCTTCAGAGTGTCCAAGTGTGGGATCAGTTGTCTCTGGGCACTCAGCATGGTGGGAGGAAGAAGGATCAGGGTGAGGAATATGCGGTCCAGACTCACGGCTACTGAGACTTGACCATGTGGAAAACAGGGTGGTGGTGGTGGTGGCTAAGTGACTGGAAGCATTATCCGCTATCAAACCAACAACCTTTTGACGGTGTGCTGTGGTCCCCTTGGAATTGGGACAGGAAGGTCGTGCTAGAAGATGTGGGTGTTTGTTGTGGCACAATTTCAGCTTGCCCACGGCCTTGTCCTCGGCCTCTGCATGCACAGTCACCATCACGTCCAGTTCCCCGTCCCTTGCCACGTGCCTTGGCCATTTTAAATGGAGGACAGTATCTTCCACGCTCACTACAAATGACTGAGTTTGGAGTGAACTTATATGTGATCCGTGTGACGGAGAAAACAGAGTTTTAAATACCTGGCTTGTAGGTAACTAGTTTGAACAACAAACTGGTGTGAATTGCTTTACTGACACACTGAAAGAAATTTTTAATGGAGGCTAGAAATGGCAGTATTTTCTGACAACATATATGTGATCCGTGTGACGGAGAAAACAGAGTTTTAAATACCTGGCCTGTAGGTAACTAGTTTGAACAGCAAACTGGTGTGAATTGCTTTACTGACACACTGAAGGAAATTTTTAATGGAGGCCAGAAATGGCAGTATTTTCTGACAACGTATATGTGATCTGTGTGACGGAGAAAACAGAGTTTTAAATACCTGGCCTGTAGGTAACTAGTTTGAACAGCAAACTGGTGTGAATTGCTTCACTGACACACTGAAAGAAATTTTTAATGGAGGCCAGAAATGGCAGTATTTTCTTACAACGTATATGTGATCCGTGTGACGGAGAAAACAGAGTTTTAAATACCTGGCCTGTAGGTAACTAGTTTGAACAGCAAACTGGTGTCAAAAACTACGCTGACATAGTGAAAAAAAATGGATTAGTTAGTCCTCAAAAGGACTGTTTGCTAAGATGGATATGTGTAATGTACGTTTTTTTCTCCCTACACTACCTAATACACAAGCAAATCTCTTCCTGACGCCGCAGCACCTCTCCCTACTCTGCCTGATTCCGGAGTGACTGTGATGAGCACAGCGGCACCAGGTCTGATATAGACCTGATGACGCTGTGCGGCCATCCAATCACTGTAATGCCACAACCACCATGGCTGCGGCATTACAATGAGTGGCAGGCAATCCACTCTAAAGAGCGCCAAACATGCAGGGAGGGGACCCGAGTTCCTGCTGAGCAACCCCGGAAATACTCGGCGAGTGCCGAGCATCTCGAGCAGTGAGATGCTCGGGCGAGCACCGAGCAGTAGCGAGCATGCTCGCTCATCACTAGTATATACATAACAGCAGATATGGGACTGTGGTATAGACATCACAGGAGGTATGGAGCTGCATTATACACATTCGCGTTTTCAGGAGATATGGGGCTGCGGTATAATCATAACAGGAGACGCGGGGCTGCTATCTTCTTCTGTGGGACAGGAGCGCATTGCGGCTAACTCCGCTCATAGAGTACGTTGAGACACTGGCACTGCACGCGCATGCAGCATTCAGTGGTGAATGGTGCGTGAGCGTGCGCGCAGAGCAAGAAGAAACTAAAGGGCCAGCAGCTGGCAAAATGTAGCTGCCAGCACGAGCACTGTGGTCTTTGGGAATCTGCATAGCTGCCAAAGAAAAGATCACCGCGTTTACGGCCTAGGGCCCTAAGGTTCTCCACCCTTGCTCTAGAGCCTTCATCGATTCTGAGATTGAGAGGCATGCAGTGCAGGGTCTCCTTCCCTGTTTTTCCTCTACACAAGGACGCTACTGCCGGCCATGCTGTGTAGTGAGGGGCATGCAGCGTGGCCCCATTAATGTACTGCTTTTACTTGTAAACTTTATCCATTCACTCATAGCAAATTATCTTGTGACTGTGAGGAAATGAAACATTACATATATGTAGAAAGTTTTTCATTTACATAGTAAATAAACATTATTAACCCAAAACTGTAAAAAACCCATGTAAGGTTTGAAAAGGTAAAAAAAAATCATGTCAGCTCTTTTTACATTCTAATTTTGACAAAAAAGCAGAAAAAAACCTTACATGGATGTAAACATGCACATGTTTTATTGCTGGAGTTTTACAAACCTTTAGCCAGGATATAAAGTTGGGTTTTCGCATTAGGCATTCATTACTCATGAGCCAACAACAACCATCATCTGGCACTCAGAGTGTTAATTATCCCTAAAACGTCTTCTCCCTAACAAATAAGAGATTAGCGTTTTCGTCGTTACTTACCACAGGCTGTTTGAGAAACAGATCTGGAAAAAATAAATAATTGAAGATTTGGACCATTAGTGTGAATTTTGTATTTTTATCGCTGTTAGCATGTAATGGTATGGAGGAGGCGGCTGAGAGGTTGGAACAGCCCATTTACAGCCAGAAATTTATTTGCACATGGGGTGGTTGGAAATAGTCATGTAGCTGCCAATCCAAGCATTGTGAGTGAGCGGTTTAAATCATAATAAGTGGGAACATAGCAAATTTTGGAATAAGGTCGAACACAAGGGAAACATCTATTATTCTTAAGAAGAGTCTTGAATTTTGGTGAGTAAAATGATTGTACCATAGCAAAATATTATGATTACTGGTATCTGTCCGGGGTAGAACTTAAAGCTTCTCCCTAAAAAAACAAGAAAATAACAAACTATGACAGTGCCCCTTAATCCTTATGTGTAATATCTGTGTGCAGTCCTCTTTTGCAAACTTAGCAGTATGTCCATTCAGTTTCCGAAGCTATCCTGTCACTGGGATACCGCAACGGAGAGGGATCAGAAGACTACGGTGTCTGGCTTCACGAACTCCTGCACTGGTTTGAGGTAGTGATGAGCGAACGTGCTCGCCACTACTCGGTACTGGCCCGAGCATCACGGTGCTCAACAAGCTCGGTGCTCGGCGATATTTCTGGGTTGCTCGGGTGGGAGCTCAGGTCCCCGCCCTGCATGTTTGGCGCTCTTTAGAGAGCCAATGAACATGCAGGGATTGCCTGCCACGCACTGTAATGCCAAAGCCATGTTGGTTGTGGGCATTACAGTGATTGGCTGGCCGCACAGCATCATCTGGTCTATATAAGACCTGGCGTCGCTATGCTCTTCACAGTCTACCCCGGAAACAGGCAGTGTAGGGAGAGGTGCTGCTGAGTCAGGGAGAGATTTGATTGTTTTAGTTAGTGTAGGTATTCCACAACATATACAGTACATACAGGGTGGTCCAAAAGTAGGTGGACAGAAAGTGTAATAAGGTTAAGAAGGTGAAGATTTATCAAACACTAAATTGCAGCCACCTGTCTGGATCATCCTCCAATAAACCATGAATTAGACGTGGACGATAAGCTTTCCATCCAATAGATTTCAGGATTCGCATGATAGAAGCTCATGAAATTCCCAATTCCAAAGAGGCTTTTCTGGTGAACTTTTTTGGACTCTGAAAAAATGTTTCAGCAACAAGTTGTTTATTATCTTCTGTACAGACTATTTTGGGTCGAACAGTTTTTGGAGCATTAAGGATTGAGCCAGTGGCATTGAATTTGTCACAAATGCGGTAAATGGTTTGTCTCTTTGGGGCTTGAGTACCAAATGTTTCAACCCAATTTGCTCTAACGGTTTCAGCATTTTGAGATTTCCAATACTCTGTTAAAATCCATTTTTTTTGATCTGTATTTAAATTATTTGCCATTATGTGTTACCTGAATTATCTGAAAATAAAACAGATTTGGGGGAAATCTATCTATGAAAACTAGATCTGTGAAACTAGCTCAGTTGCCCTTAGCAACCAATCAGATTCCACCTTTCATTTTCCAAAGAGTCTGTGAGGAATGAAAAGTGGAATCTGATTGGTTTCTAAGGGCAACTGAGCCAGTTTCACTTTACACTATGTTTGATAAATCTCCCCCTTCATAACCTTACTACACTTTCTGTCCACCTACTTTTGGACCACCCTGTATATTCATCTGAACTAACAGTCCTTCTGAGGACTAATCCAGCTGCATATATTCAGTGATGATAGCAGAAGTTAGGCAGGCAGGCAGGGTATGTGACAGACTGCAGTGTATACAGCACAAGAGAGTCCATAGCACGTTCTGACTGATCCTGCTGTGACAGATATTTGTAGACATAGCCCCAGATATCAGGGGCCAGGGCTAATTGTTTCTTTTTATCTTAATCCTTGTCATTTTCTTAAAAAAGCAAGGTGGCAGGGTATGTGACAGACTGCAGTGTATGATACAGCACAAGAGGGTCCATTGCATGTTCTGACTGCTGCTTTTACAGATATTTGTAGACATAGCCCCAGGTATCAGGGGCCAGGGCTATTTTTTTTTTTATCTTAAGCCTGATTATTTGCTTGAAAAGCAATCCAGAGTACAGCGATAAAAATCCCTCCCTGAGTAAGCACAGGACGACGTGGGAGGTTACCCTGGCCCTGGTAACTTGGAGTCTGAAAATCGTGAGTAAAACCGTGAAGCCTGCACCCCACCATCTCTGTCAGTTATTGCTGCTGCGCCATCACTCTCTGCACTACACTGCATCACGAGTGCTACTTCATAACAACAACATCTACACTGCCCTGGAGCTAAGCTCTACCCGTGGAGAGCTAAACCAACTCTGCTGCATTCACACCAGCTCCAGAGGACCTGCTCCGCAGCGACGGCTCCACATAGCCGCATACCACAGGTGGAGTCACGAACTGTATATAAGAACTATAAATCCCCTGTAAATTTCCCCTTTTGATTGACCGCCCTGGGTCACGGACCGGGTCACCGCCACTGTGACATCTCCCCTAGCAATGACCAGCCCGGCACCGAGTACCCCACGGCCCAGGGGGCGCATCATCTTTGGCGTCACGAACAGGATATGAACCCACCCGTTATCACCGGGTATTGTGCGCCTAGAGACTGTGTTTTATACTAAATGTGGCACCCGCCCCAGAAGAACGGGAGCCATTGCGTGCGAGTCAAAAGACAACAAGAAACCGCCTCCCATCGTGGGCTGGGTTCCAGAATGTCGCCAAAAGCAGGGCCCGTCCCGAGCATCAGTGATCATGTATGTAGATGTGTCCATCAAGCTGGGGGGGCCGCCCCAAGGTGTGTCCGACAGTAAGCTGCCATGGAACCGCCCCCGAAAGGGGAGAGGAGGGAAGAAACCTTGGAGACAGGGCGGAGTCTCCAGCAGTCTAGACAGACCGCACACGACAGGCAACATGGAGGAGAGTCCGGAGCAAGCTCCCGTCCATGGCCTGCAGCGACCAGAAATGCCTCTCACCCTGAAAGAGGCAATGGCGAAATTGTCCCTGGACGATACCGAGTTCCTTCATGCCGAAATCCAGGAGCTAGGCCGGAGGATGGAGAGGGCCCAGCAGGATGCCATCGCCAGCTGGAAGGAGGAGCTGCTGGGGAAGATTGTGACCTGGCAGCAGCCAGCGCTGCATTCTACCAGCATCGCCCCAGCCCCGGAGGAGCCTGAACAGGCGGAACCTCCGATCCCGGGCACCTGCTCTGCCAACCTGATCCTAGGCCCCCTACCAGAGCCACCTGCCCCTGCACCCGAGTGGGTGTACGGAAGCCCCATCTATCACTGGTCCGCTAAGTTCAAGGACCAGCAGAGACTCCCCCTGACGCCCACACGTGCACCCCCGGTTACCTGCCAAGGAGGAGAGGAGTTTCGGTGGGACAACTGGGAGGGGGACCTCATGGGGTTCCCGTGGGAGACCCAGACCCAGGCCCTCAGGAGGGAGGAGTACTGCAGACGGGAGCTCCTGCAGCTGGAGAAGGAGCGTCACGACTTGCAGGTGCAGTGGGAGCAGATGGAGGCCCGGAACATGGCGGCCAAAACCCGGGTCCGCAAGGCGAGATCTACCACACTCAGTCCCCGTCTGGAGGGGATAGTGGTGAAGTTCGACCTGGACGTCGGGTGGGGCTTCGTCAGAGAGCTGCAGACAGATCGGGACGTCTTTGTCAATCAGTGGGACGTCGAGCCCCATCTCCAACAGGGGCATCCCGGCCGAGACCTCTACCCCAGTGACCGTGTCACCTTTACCCGACACAAGGGAGAGCGCAGGTGGTATGCCCTCCAGGTATACAGAGTGGTGAAGGAGAGGAGGGACATGCCTCTGCAGTATGAGGCTGATGACCCGCCTGGGTCAGCCGGCAGAAACCAGGAGTTCCCTCGTAGGGAACACCACTGTTGAACTGTTTGTTTGAAAGGACTGTAAATAGTTACCCGGAAGGATATAACAGGAATGCTGCAAGTTTGAAAAAGTTTATTTGTTTTTGTGTGCCTTTAAAATTCTATAAGTGTACCCAGTAAGGGTAAAAGGACTGTAGGTTTATGGACGGTGAATAACCGGAAAACTTTCCATTGTAAATAGTTGCACTTCTTAAAGTGCCCCTTATTGGTTTTATATGACAAGACAGACCTCAGAACAAAAACCCGTTTGGCGTGGCCGAAGACGTGGTCCAACACCTGGATCATCTATGCCCTGCAGCCACGCCCAGGGCCTACGTTGAGGGTTTTCGGACGGGTCCCTCAAATTGCACCTTCTTCAGTGAGATGGACACCTGGTCAAAGATCTCACTGTATCTGCTGAAAAATGTTATGTGTGGAAAATGTTTTATATAAGTGAAGGCAATGTTATTAAAAGTGCTTTTATAATGTTTTGATAAAGAAACCAGTAATGTTTAAGTGATGTGCCTCCCATAAAGGAAAGAAAAGTTTTGAAAATTATTCTATGTGATGCATCTAAAATTTTGTATGTCTAAAATGTGTTTTACTCGGTTCCAGCCCACGGACATGCTGTGTTTTACCAGGGGAGTATGTGGCGCCCCTGAGGGTTCAGTCGCCACAGAGGTACTGCATCTCACCCAGAGGTGTGGTATCTCACTCTCAGGTAAGGAAGGAGTACAACCCGGGACCCTAACACCTGCATCCAACACTACACTACTCCAGACCAGCTGGAAGGGCAAGATGTGTCGCGCTTCCTGCTGAGCCCTGTACCTGGCTTGAGTGGGGGGAACCAAAGTAGGGGGAACCATGTAGTGGGTGTGGATGGAGGAAGTAAATCAGGGGAGCACTTGTTAGGAGTAGTATAAAGAGGGAAGCCATCTTGGGTGTGTAGCCAGTCAGTCAGAGGAGGACAGCGAGAGGAGCAGGAGCTCTGTAGGAGCTCTGCTCAGGAGGAGGGCCTAGAGGGAGGCCCAGGACAGATTGAGGAGGAGAAGAGCAGGAGAAAGGCTCCAGGAACATAGAAGGGACCCCAGGGGTACTGGCAGTGCTGGAGGCCACCCGTACGCCCGAATCTGCCAGGCGGTGGAAAGGTCAGGTCGCACAGAGGGGACCGGTCCCTAAACTAGCAGAGTTCTTCAAGTCTCAACTAGGAAACCGGAGGCTGTAGTATTTCAGGTACTGCAGCCACAATCCACATCTGTCTCACCAAGAAGGTAGCCAGAGAGGACCCAAGGGACAGAGAAGACGTCGCCCGACAAGGTCCGCGGTCACTGGATTGGGACACTAGGTGTGAGGTGCAGGGAGACGGCAAGAAGGAACACACAGAAGGGGGTCCCGCTATGTCTCTGGAGGTACCTGAGGGTTGGCTGAACTACTCCCTGAATAAGCACAGGACGACATGGGAGGTTACCTTGACCCTGGTAACTTGGAGTCTGAAAATTGTGAGTAAAACCCTGAAGACTGTACCCCACCGTCTCTGTCAGTTATTGCTGCTGCGCCATCACTCCCTGAACTGCACTGCACCATGAGTGCTACTTCATAACAACAACATCTACACTGCCCTGAAGCTAAGCTCTACCTGTGGAGAGCTAAATCAACTCTACTGCATTCACACCAGCTCCAGTGGACCTGCTCCGCAGCGGCGGCTCCACATAGCCGCATACCACAGGTGGCGTCACGAACTGTATATAAGAACTATAAATCCCCTTTAAAATTCCACTTTTGATTGACCGCCCTGGGTCACGGACCGGGTCACCGCCACTGTGACATCTCCCCTAGCAACGACCGGCCCGGCAACGACCATGGGGCGCGTCAGTTCTCCATCAGACGTATCACATATAACTGCGTTCCAAATTTAGCCATTTCTGGCCTCCATTTCCATTTTGTTGTACTGTGTTAGCAAAGCTATTCACTTGAGGTTGCTGTGAAGAATAGTATTAGTAAACTACAGGCCTGCAATTTAAAACCGTGGTTCTACGTCAGACGTATCACATATAACTGTGTTCTAAATTTAGCCATTTCAGGCCTCCATTTCCATTTTGTTGCAGTGTATCAGCGAAGCTATTCACATGAGGTTGTTGTGAACAATAGTATTAGTAAACTACAGGCCTGCAATTTAAAACCGTGGTTCTTCGTCAGACGTATCACATATAACTGTGTTCCACATTTAGCCATTTCTTTCCTCCATTTCCATTTTGTTGCAGTGAGTCAGCGAAGCTATTCACATGAGGTTGTTTTGAACAATAGTATTAGTAAACTACAGGCCTGCAATTTAAAACCGTGGTTCTCCGTCAGACGTATCACATATAACTGTGTTCCAAATTTAGCCATTTCTGGCCTCCATTTCCATTTTGTTGCAGTGTGTCAGTGAAGCTATTCACATGAGGTTGTTGTGAACAATAGTATTAGTAAACTACAGGCCTGCAATTTAAAACCGTGGTTCTCCGTCAGACGTATCACATATAACTGTGTTCCAAATTTAGCAATTTCTGGCCTCCATTTCCATTTTGTTGCAGTGTGTCAGCAAAGCTATTCACACGAGGTTGTTGTGAAGCATAGTATTAGTAAACTACAGGCCTACAATTTAAAACCTTGGTTCTCCATCAGACATATCACATATAACTGCGTTCCAAAATCAGCCATTTCTGGCCTCCATTTCCATTTTGTTGCAGTGAGTCAGCGAAGCTATTCACACAAGGACACTGTGAACAATAGTATTAGTAAACTACAGGCCTGCAATTTAAAACCGTGGTTCTCCGTCAGTCATATCGCATATGACTGCATTCCAAATTCAGCCATTTCTGGCCTCCATTTCCATTTTGTTGCAGTGTGTCAGCAAAGTTATTCACACGAGGTAACTGTAAAGAATAATATTAGTAAACTACAAGCCTGCAATTTAAAACCGTGGTTCTCTGTCAGACGTATCACATATAACTGTGTTCTAAATTTAGCCTTTTCTAGCCTCCATTTACATTTTGTTGCAGCATGTCAGCAAAGCTATTCACACGAGGTTGTTGTGAACAATAGTATTAGTAAACTACAGACCTGCAATTTAAAACCGTGGTTCTCCGTCACACGTATCACATATAACTGTGTTCCAAATTTAGCCATTTCTGGCCTCCATTTACATTTGGTTGCAGTGTGTCAGCAAAGCTATTCACACGAGGTTGTTATGAACAATAGTATTAGTAAACTACAGGCCCACAATTTAAAACATTAGTTCTCCATCACATATAACTACGTTCCAAAATCAGCCATTTCTGGCCTCCATTTCCATTTTGTTACGGTGAGTCAGCGAAGCTATTCACATGAGGTTGTTGTGAAGAATAGTATTAGTAAACTACAGGCCAGCAATTTAAAACTGTGGTTCTCCGGCAGATGTATCACATATAACTGCGTTCATTATTCAGCCATTTCTGGCCTCCATTTCCATTTTGTTGCAGTGTGTCAGCGAAGTTATTCACAGAGGTCGCTGTAAAGAATAGTATTTGTAAACTATAGGCCCGCAATTTAAAACCGTGGTTCTCAGTCAGACGTATCACATATAACTGTGTTCCAAAATCAGCCATTTCTGGTCTCCATTTCAATTTTGTTGCAGTGTGTCAGTGAAGCTATTCACACGAGGTTGTTGTTAAAAATAGTATTAGTAGCCTACAGGCCTGCAATTTAAATCTGTGGTTCTCCATCAGACGTATCACATATACAGTACAGACCAAATGTTTGGACACACTTTCTCATGTAAAGATTTTTCTGTATTTTCATGACTATGAAAATTGTACATTCACACTGAAGGCATCAAAACTATGAATTAACACATGTGGAATTATATACTTAACAAAAAAGGGTGAAACTACTGAAAATATGTCTTATATTCTAGGTTCTTCAAAGTAGCCATCTTTTGCTTTGATGACTGCTTTGCACACTCTTGGCATTCTCTTGATGAGCTTCAAGAGGTAGCCACCGGAAATGGTTTTCACTTCACAGGTGTGCCCTGTAAAGTTTAATAAGTGGAAATTCTTGCCTTAAAAATGGGGTTGGGACCATCAGTTGTGTTGTGCAGAACTCTGGTGGATACACAGCTGATAGTCCTACTGAATAGACTGTTAGAATTTGTATTATGGAAAGAAAAAAGCTGCTAAGTAAAGAAAAACGAGTGGCCATCATTACTTTAAGAAATGAAGGTCAGTCAGTGCTAAAAATTTGGAAAACTTTGAATGTGTCCCCAAGTGCAGTTGCAAAAACCATCAAGCGCTACAAAGAAACTGGCTCACATGAGGACCGCCCCAGGAAAGGAAGACTAAGGGTCACCTCTGCTTCTGAGGATAAGTTTATCCGAGTCACCAGCCTCAGAAATCCCAGGTTAACAGCAGCTCAGATTAGAGACCAGGTCAATGCCACACAGAGTTCTAGCAGCAGACACATCTCTACAACAACTGTTAAGAGGAGACTTTGTGCAGCAGGCCTTCATGGTAAAATAGCTGCTAGGAAACCACTGCTAAGGACAGGCAACAAGCAGAAGAGACTTGTTTGGGCTAAAGAACAGAAGGAATGGACATTAGACCAGTGGAAATCTGTGCTTTGGTCTGATGAGTCCAAATTTGAGATCTTTGGTTCCAACCACCGTGTCTTTGTGTGACGCAGAAAAGGTGAATGGATGGACTCTACATGCCTAGCTTCCACCGTGAAGCATGGAGGAGGAGGTGTGATGATGTGGGGGTGCTTTGTGGGTTACATTGTTGGGGATTTATTCAAAATTGAAGGCATACTGAACCAGCATGGCTACCACAGCATCTTGCAGCGGCATGCTATTCCATCCGGTTTGCATTTAGTTGGACAATCATTTATTTTTCAACAGGACAATGACCCCAAACACACCTCCAGGCTGTGTAAGGGCTATTTGACCAAGAAGGAGAGTGATGGGGTGCTATGCCAGATGACCTGGCCTCCACAGTCACCAGACCTGAACCCAATCGAGATGGTTTGGGGTGAGCTGGACCGCACAGTGAAGGCAAAAGAGCCAACAAGTGCTAAGCATCTCTGGGAACTCCTTCAAGATTGTTGGAAGACCATTTCCGGTTACTACCTCTTGAATCTGATCAAGAGAAGGCCAAGAGTGTCCAAAGCAGTCAACAAAGCAAAAGGTGGCTACTTTGAAGAACCTAGAATATAAGACATATTTTCAGTTGTTTCACACTTTTTTGTTAAGTATATAATTCCACATGTGTTAATTCATAGCTTTGATGCCTTCAGTGTGAATGTACAATTTTCATAGTCATGAAAATACAGAAAAATCTTTAAATGAGAAGGTGTGTCCAAACTTTTGGTCTGTACTGTACATGCGTTCCAAAATCAGCCATTTCTGGCTTCCATTTCCATTTTGTTGCAGTGAGTCAGTGAAGCTATTCACACAAGCTTGTTGTGAACAATAGTATTAGTAAACTACAGACCTACAATTTAAAACCTTGGTTCTCCATCAGACGTATCACATATAACTGCGTTCCAAATTTAGCCATTTCTGGCCTCCATTTTCATTTTGTTGCAGTGTGTCAGCAAAGCTATTCACACGAGGTTGTTGTGAAGAATAGTATTAGTAAACTACAGGCCTACAATTTAAAACCTTGGTTCTCCATCAGACGTATCACATATAACTGCGTTCCAAAATCAGCCATTTCTGGCCTCCATTTCCATTTTGTTGCAGTGTGTCAGTGAAGCTATTCACACGAGGTTGTTGTGAAGACTAGTATTAGTAAACTACAGGCATGCAATTTAAAACCGTGGTTCTCCGTCAAACGTATCACATATGACTGCGTTCCAAATTCAGCCATTTCTGGCCTCCATTTACTCTTTGTTGCAGTGTGTCAACGAAGCTATTTACACGAGGTCGCTGTAAAGAATAGTATTAGGTAACTATACTCCCGCAATTTAAAACTGTGGTTCTCCAACAGACGTGTCACATATAACTGCGTTCCAAAATCAGCCATTTCTGGCCTCCATTTCCATTTTGTTGCAGTGTGTCGGTGAAGCTATTCACATGAGGTTGTTGTGAAGAATTGTAGTATTAAACTACAGGCCTGTAATTTAAAACCGTGGTTCTCCGTCAGATGTATGACATATAACTGCGTTACAAAATTAGCCATTTCTGGCCTCCATTTCCATTTTGTTGCAGTGAGTCAGCAAAGCTATTCACACGAGGTTGTTGTGAAGAATAGTATTAGTAAACTACAGGCCTGCAATTTAAAACCGTGGTTCTCCGTCAGACGTATCACATATAACTGTGTTCCAAAATCAGCCATTTCTGGCCTCCATTTCCATTTTGTTGCAGTGTGTCAGTGAAGTTATTTACATGAGGTTGTTGTGAAAAATTGTAGTATTAAACTACAGGCCTGCAATTTAAAACCGTGGTTCTCCGTCAGATGTATCACATATAACTGCGTTCCAAAATCAGCTATTTCTGGCCTCCATTTCCATTTTATTGCAGTCTGTCAGCAAAGCTATTCACACAAGTTTGTTGTGAACAATAATATTAGTAAACTACAGGCCTGCAATTTAAATCTGTGGTTCTCCGTCACACGAATCACATACGACTGCGTTCCAAATTCAGCCATTTCTGGCCTCCATTTACACTTTGTTGCAGTGCGTCAGCGAAGCTATTCACATGAGGTCGCTGTAAAAAATAGTATTAGTAAACTATAGGCTCGCAATTTAAACCATGCTTATCCGTCAGACATATCACATATAACTGCGTTCCAAAATTAGCCATTTCAGGCCTCCATTTCCATTTTGTTGCAGTGAGTCAGCAAAGCTATTCACACTAGGTCTCTGTGAAGAATAGTATTAGTAAACTACAGGCTTGCAAATTAAAACCGTGGTTCTTCGTCAGACGTATCACATATAACTGCGTTCCAAATTCTGCCATTTCTGGCTTCCATTTACACTTTGTTGCAGTGTATCAGCGAAGCTATTCACACAAGGTTGCTGTGAAGAATAGTATTAGTAAATTACAAGCCTGCAATTTAAAACCGTGGTACTCCGTCAGACGTATCACATATAACTGTGTTCCAAAATCAGCCATTTCTGGCCTCTATTTCTATTTTGTTGCAGTGTGTCAGTGAAGCTATTCACACGAGCTTCTTGTGAAGAATTGTAGTATTAAACTACAGGCCTGCAATTAAAAACCGTGGTTTTCCGTCAGACGTATTACATATCACTGCATTCCAAAATTACCCATTTCTGGCTTCCATTTACATTTTGTTGCAGTGTGTCAGCAAAACTATTCACAAAAGGTCGCTGTGAAGAATAGTATTAGTAAACTACAGGCCTGCAATTTAAAACCGTGGTTCAATGGCTTTCGGCAATGTTCGGTGAATATTCGATAATTACAATGGCGAATATTGCAAAAACGGCGATTGTAATCCGAAATGAATATTGAAATAGAGACAGAGAGGAATCATGGAGGATGCTGGTATGGTCGCCAAGGTAGTCCTTCAGCATCTTCCCAAACTTTTCCCTCCTTGTCAGAGTACCCCGTGTATCAGGGCCTGGGCGCTGGGAGGGTCTGAGAAAACTATTCCAGACTAGAGATGAGCGTTGTTCTACTCGAACTGTTCGCCAATCTCAAATTCGAGCTGTTTTGGGCGGTGTTCGAGCCGGTCGGCGAACACGAACAATTTGAGAAAAATTCGGCTGTTCGAGGTTATGTTCGATAACTGTTCGTGCACCAAAATCATAACTGGATTTTTTCTCAGTAATGATGAAAATTAATGTTAATACGCAGTTTGAGTGTACAGCGGGGCGGGGGGAGGGGCAGGGGATGGATCTCTGCAGGAACAATGAAGATCTCCATTTTTTTTTCTCTTTCCCGCATTTGCAGTGGGGAGGTGCAATCTGTCAGCCTATCAGCAGCGCACACACGGAGCGAAGTGCTTTTTTTCACACAAGCAAGGGCATGTGTGATTGGCAGTGTATGTCACATGTCCTTGCCCTATAAGACCAAGCCATTTTCCCCGTCGCCACCATTTTCTCACTGCTGCAGCTGCGTGTTAGACGGCACCGCTGTTGCTGTGTGCGCTATACCTTGTTAATTTCAAGCCAATTTTCGCACAAATATACAGATAGCTTGGGAGTAGGGAGTAGTTGTGATTGCAGTCCTTTTAAGGACTAGGTTACAGCATTTCCTACGACTTTTATCAGGCAGGTCTGTGCTCTTAAATAGATAGATTGTGGGAGTAAAGACTAATTGTAATTGGAGTCCTTTTCAGGACTAGGTTACATCAGTTCCTATCAGTTTTTGCCAGGCAGGTCTGTGCCAGTGCTGTGCAAGTTTTTTTCACAGCATTTGGCTGAATCTAGCAAAGCTAATCCTTTTTGGCCTATTGCAGAGTGTGTTAGTCAGTGGAGTAGCCTATCTGTGTTGCAAGATATACCACCTGTGTATAGAATACCAATTTTTTTACTGCACCTAGTGAAGTAAAATCTTTTGGGCATAGCATCATTCTATTAGTCCATCTATACTGACCTCCATCAGGTTGCAAACTGAATATAATTTTTTTCTGCATCTAGCTCTGAAAAAATATTTGGGCTTCTAGCAGTGTGTGGGACTTGGTCTATTAGTCCATCTATACTGACCTCCATCAGGTTGCAAATTAAAAATAATTTTTTTCTTCATTTAGCTCTGAAAAAATATTTGGGCTTCTAGCAGTGTGTGGGACTTGTTCTATTAGTCCTTCTATACTGACCTCCAGCAGGTTGCAAATTGAATATAATTTTTTTCTGCATCTAGCTCTGAAAAAATATTTGGGCTTCTAGCGGTGTGTGGGACTTGGTCTATTAGTCCATCTATACTGACCTCCATCAGGTTGCAAATTAAAAATAATTTTTTTCTGCATCTAGCTCTGAAAAAATATTTGGGCTTCTAGCAGTGTGTGGGACTTGGTCTATTAGTCCATCTATACTGACCTCCATCAGGTTGCAAATTAAAAACAATTTTTTTCTTCATTTATCTCTGAAAAAATATTTGGGCTTCTAGCAGCGTGTGGGACTTGTTCTATTAGTCCATCTATACTGACCTCCATCAGGTTGCAAATTAAAAATAATTTTTTTCTTCATTTATCTCTGAAAAAATATTTGGGCTTCTAGCAGCGTGTGGGACTTGTTCTATTAGTCCATCTATACTGACCTCCATCAGGTTGCAAATTAAAAATAATTTTTTTCTGCATCTAGCTCTAAAAAAATATTTGGGCTTCTAGCAGTGTGTGGGACTTGGTCTATTAGTCCATCTATACTGACCTCCATCAGGTTGCAAATTAAAAATAATTTTTTTCTTCATTTATCTCTGAAAAAATATTTGGGCTTCTAGCAGCGTGTGGGACTTGTTCTATTAGTCCATCTATACTGACCTCCATCAGGTTGCAAATTAAAAATAATTTTTTTCTTCATTTATCTCTGAAAAAATATTTGGGCTTCTAGCAGCGTGTGGGACTTGTTCTATTAGTCCATCTATACTGACCTCCATCAGGTTGCAAATTAAAAATAATTTTTTTCTTCATTTATCTCTGAAAAAATATTTGGGCTTCTAGCAGCGTGTGGGACTTGTTCTATTAGTCCATCTATACTGACCTCCATCAGGTTGCAAATTAAAAATAATTTTTTTCTGCATCTAACCCAGCCAATAGTTTAGGCCTAATACCACAGTTTGGCCACTCAGCTCTGCTCGGTTACCATCCATTGTTTTTTTGTGCAAACAACTCCAGAGTTGTGAATTAGTTAACCACCAAAATGAGTGGAAAAAGGCCTGCTGCTGGTGGAAAGGGGAATAGGCGTGTTGGGAAGGGGAAAAAAGGTTGTGTCCGTGGGGTAGGTGCAGAAGAAAGACCATCTTCCAGCCAAACTAAAATGTCTACTTCTTTTAGCGGACAATGTGATAAGATCCCTTTCTTACGGCCACGCCAATCGCTACAAATTCCAGATGAGGCACAAAAACAGCAGGTGCTTCAACGGATATCAAGTGCTCCTTTAAGTGGGCTCTCCTCCACATCAACTTCAACATCACAAATACTCCAGTCCTCAAAGGTGTCACCCAAATCGCACTTGCTTCCTCACAGCTCCCAAATCTCCAGCTGCCCGTCTGAGTATGAGGTAGAACAGATGGTTGAGTCTGCAGAGCTGTTTACTCATACTATAGCCTGGGAATCAGAGGTCGACTCCAGCGCTTCTGTGAATCCAGACGAGGAAATGATCTGCACTGATGCCCAGAATCTTTATGAGTCGGATCCAGGACCAGACGCAGAAGGTTCTGACCATAATGTAGACCCTCATTCCCAAACTGTAACTCCTGTTGATGGAGACAATGAGGAAGACGATGATAAGACTCAAATACCTGATTGGAGCGACAACTTTAGTTTTTTGTCAGGGCAGGAACAGGTTGGCTCTGAGGACGACGGGTGTGATAACGCACAGGGTGATGATGATGAGGTCGGAGATCCCACTTACTGTCAACCCACAGTCAGCCAAGAGATGAGGTCAGCAGAGGAGGTGGAGGAAGATGCTAGTGACGACGAGGTCAGGTTGCGCCTTCCTGGACAGAGACGTAGTACTGGAAGCACGTCAACAACTGCATCCTCAAACACAACTCTGCCTCTCACCACAAGTCGTGGTGGCTCTTCAGGTCGCATGGGTGCTAAGCCTTGCATAGCCTGGGCATTTTTTCAGATCGATAAAGATGACCCAACTCGTGTTATCTGTAACATTTGTCAGCAAAAGCTAAGTAGAGGCCAAAAAATGCATAGTTTGAGTACTTCATGCATGAACCGGCACATGGATATGAAGCATAAGTTGCAGTGGGAAGCTCAGTGTGCTACAATGCGGTCTAGCCGGCCGGGCCAACCACCGTCTGCCATATCTTGTGCATCCGCGGCCTCTTCATCCTCTGTGACTGGGGGGACAGCAGTCACACCTGTTTTGGGGCGCAGACCTGCCACCTCTTTACCCGCAACAGCCAGCGTGATTGGCAGGTCATCATTTTCTTTGGAGGTGGTAACACCAGCTGGTCTTGAGCGCTGTCCGACATCGATAGCACCACCTTTGGATCAAGGCAACCTAACATGTCCGCCTGCATCTTCCTCACAGACCGGCAGTTTGCCGGGGACACCCTTATCAACCCCGTCTAAGCACAATAGCCAGCCCTCGGTCCCTCAGATGTGGACAAGTAAAAGACCCTTTCCTCCTAGCCATGAGAAAGCTAAGAGGTTGAATTTCACCATCTGCAAGCTCTTGGCTACAGAAATGCTGCCTTTCCGCCTGGTGGACACAGAGGATTTTCGAGACCTTATGTCCGTCGCAGTGCCCCAGTACCAGATGCCCAGTCGGCACTACTTCTCAAAGAAAGGTGTGCCTGCGCTCCACCAGCATGTCGCACACAACATCACCGCTTCTTTGAGAAACTCTGTGTGTGACAGGGTGCATTTCACCACAGACACTTGGACGAGTAGGCATGGACAGGGGCGTTACATGTCGCTGACTGGGCACTGGGTAACTATGGTGACAGCAGGACAAGGGGCTGCTGTCCAAGTCTTGCCGTCCCCACGAGTTGTGCGTCAATCCTCTTTATGTCATTTTTCCTCCACTGCTTCTGCCTCCTCAACCTCCTCTCGGTCTTCCACCTGCACCCAAAGCCTGTCTGGTCATGCCACAAGCTTTCTAACTGCGCAGAAGGGATCCTGCACACCTCCTTACTATGCTGGCAGTAGGGCTCAACGTCATCAGGCGGTTTTTACATTGAAATGTCTGGGAAATGTGAGTCACACAGCTGAGGAGTTGTGGTCAGCTCTGGAGAACCAATTTCATGAATGGTTGTCTCCACTGGACCTGAAACCAGGGAAGGCCGTGTGCGACAATGCTGCAAACCTGGGTGCGGCCCTTCGCCGGGGCAATGTCACACACGTGCCTTGTATGGCTCACGTGTTGAACCTGGTTGTCCAGCAATTTTTAGCCCACTATCCCAGACTAGATGGCCTTCTGCAGAGGGCACGGTCGCTGTGTGCTCACTTCCGCCGTTCGCATCCCGCAGCTCAGCGACTTACATCTCTACAGAAGTCGTTGGGCCTGCCACTTCACCGGCTAAAATGCGATGTGCCTACCCGGTGGAATTCAACTCTGCACATGTTGCAGCGACTGTGGCAGCACCGACAAGCCCTGGTGCAATACGTTCTGACGTATAGCCTGGGCCAACGAGATTCAGAGGTGGGGCAAATCACGCTGGAGGAGTGGTCTCAGATCAGGGACCTATGCACCCTTCTGCACAGTTTTGAAATGGCGACGAAGATGTTTAGTGCTGACGATGCCATTATCAGCATGACTATTCCGGTGATTTACATGCTGGAGCACATGTTAAACAGAATTCGGAGTCAGGTGGTGGCACAAGAGGAGGTGGAGGAAGTAGAGGAGGAGGAGTTGTATGCGGAAGGGCTAACATCTGCAAGGTCCAGACGGTCGGCAGCACCAGGGCGGCAGGCATGTGAGGGTGGGGGAGATGATTTTACCAGGGCGCATGGTAGCAGCCAAACTAGTGAGGAAGGTGCAGGAGCCCAGGAAGAAGTGGAGGACGAACTGATGGAAGACTCATCAGATGAGGGAGACCTTGATCACATTTCTGTTGTGCGAGGTTGGGGGGAGAGGACAGAGGAAGGAAGCATGATTGTTACCTCGCCACCAACACAACAGGGACTTGGTGCTCCTGGATGCGCAACACACATGAGTGCCTTCTTGCTGCACTACCTGCAACATGACCCTCGAATTGTGAGAATTAGAAATAATCCTGACTACTGGGTTGCCACACTGTTAGATCCCCGGTACAAAAGTAAATTTGCAGAAATTATTCCTGCCATAGAAAGGGATGCACGCATGCAGGAGTATCAGCAGAGACTGTTGCAGAATCTTACATGTGCTTTTCCACAAAATACCAGTGGTGCACGTAGTGAATCTCACAGTTCCAACTTGCCAACCGTGGTCTGTATGGAATTGTTCAATAAAGGGCCCAAAATTAAGATAACATAGATGGGAGAGGTCTCTATGAATAGGAATTCCTAAGTATTTGATACCCTGTGAGGGCCAGGCAAAGGGAAAGTTGGACTGGATGGAATCCTATATGGATTTAGGGAGGGAGACATCGAGGGCCTCAGACTTCGCTGCATTGATTTTAAAATTTTACCATGTAACAAAGTGATCTATTTCAGCCATAACAGCAGGGATGGATATATGTGATTGAGTGATATATACTAGGACATCATCAGCAAATAGTGAGCACTTGTACTCGGTGCCTCCCACCTCAATCCACCTAATATTGGGGTTATGGCGAATTGATGAGAGCAGGTGCTCCGTCACTAGGATGTATAAGAGAGGGGACAGAGGACATCCCTGCCTTGTCCCATTGGTGATTGTGAAAGGTGATGAAAATGTTCTGACGCACCCCCTGGGCCTTGGGACACCCGGAGCCGGACCCTTTTTGGTGGATGCTGGTGGTTGTAGTCTTCGTGGCGGCGATCCGGTTCCGTGGCTCAGGGCGGTCAAACCAGTGGCGGAACTATTTATGTGGTTTTGATGTTTAAATGTCCGACTACGCCACCCGTGGATTGCGGTCAGAGTGAACCGCCGCTACAGGGCAGACCGCTAAGGCTGGTGTTGTGGGTGCAGCAGAGCGTAGCATAACTCCCCACGGGAGGAGTATAGCCTCAGGGCAGTGTATGCGGAGGATGGGGGTGATGGTGCAGGGCAGCAGCAGTAACGACACGGAGTCAGTGATGCAGTTCAGGGCCTTTACTCACAGTTCTTATTATCCAGACCACGTCTGCAGGTAACGGCTGCCCATGTCGTACTGTGCTCACCAGGTGAGGGGCTCAGACAACTCCCAGATAACTTTGAAGCGCTTCACAGGACCCCCTTTGTGTGTCCTTTGTCTGGCCTTTCTTACCAACACTTCTGTCCGGCTGCCTCGGGCCTCCTCTTGGTAAACTTGGCGCCAGTTTCCCTGACCCTATGTGGTGCCTTCCTAGCGGGTGGAGCAAGGGGCTGCGCCACATAAAATGTCAGAGCCTCCGGTTTCTAGCTGAGGGTCGTTTCCTGCCTCCACTAGTTCGGGGACCGGTCTCCCCCTTTGGCCTGACCCCTCCACGCAGGTGGATTCGGGCGTGCGGTGGCGACTCGCCCGTCCGCACCCCTGGGATCCCTTCATTCCTCGTTCCTGGAGCCTTCTCCGCTCCTCTTCCTTCCTTCTCCCTCTTGCAGGCCTGGGCCTCTGTTACTAGGCCCGCCTCCGGAGCAGAGCTCATGCAGAGCCCCTGCTCCCTGCCACTTCTGCTCAGACTTCTCTGCACTGAACTAAGATGGTGCCCACCTTTTATACTCCCTTCTCAATGCACCCAGGAACTGCTTCCTCCCTGCTCCTGCACTGCAGGGTTCCCCTTCCTCAGTGTTCCCTCCCCCCACTCCAGCCAGGGACAGGGACTGTCGTGCCCATCTCAGGGGCATATTGGTCGCCCTGCCCCACGGCAATGTGGTGTAATGCATGCAGGTGTCGGGTCCTGATCCACACTCCATCCTTATCTGAGAGTGAGATATCACACCTCTGGGTGAGGTGCAATACGTCTGTAGCAACCGAGCCCTCGGTGCTACAGTTCCATTTATCTTCAGCCTAGGTGACGTATTGTGATACAGGGCCGTGATTTTGGCTATAAAAGGGTCCCCTAGACCCCTACCCCAAGCTTTTTAAGAGAATCATATATGGCGTGCCAGGAGACTCTATGGAATGCTTTCTCAGCATCCAACGAGAGTATCTACTTACAAATTTTTAACTGCATCTAGCCCAGGAAATACTTTGTGCCTAGTAGCAGTGTCTGCTAGTCAGCGGATTATCCCGGCTGTTAAGCAAGCTACACCACCTGTAGTTTGGACACTTAATTTTTTCAAAGGAAATGCTTCGGGACCACGGGATACTTAGTGAAGAGCATCAGGAGGCACCCCAAGGCATAGGGGCTGGGACTGGCACTAGGATGCCTTGCGGTGGACAGCCGAGCTCGATCCTTATAAAAGCTTTTTAACTGCAGCAGCTTTAGTGGACGCTACTGGAGCTGGAATTACGCGGCTGCTGGCATGAGACTTGCCCTCCAATAGATCCTTGTAAATGGATTTAAAGTGTATTCATTCAAATTAGAGGGACAATTTAAATTAAAAAGCTTAGAGCTGCCTCCACCACAGGGGGGCTCTCTCGACCCACCAGCAGACAGGCACCAGTATTGGGAGAGGGGGGCTGGCCGTCAGGGTTCACCGCGGCTCTGGCACAAACCCGGCGACACGGAGGTGGCACGGGCAGGAGCGGACTGGCCGTCTCGGCTTCTCACTTTTTGGATTTTAGAAGGGCATGACATGCCTATATCTGTGTCTCCCCCTCCTTTTACTCCTCCACCTCTTTTCTTTTCGCATGACTATATGTACTTGTCACTTTTCCATGTGTTAGTTGTGTCTTCTGAGCAGTTTGTCAGCTTTTGGACACCTTTGAAGGTGTTTTCTATATGTTTCTATGTGTTTTTGTTTGCCTGCCATTGGTTTTAACGGTGTTCGAAGGTGTTCGACGAACAGTTCGACGAACAGTTCGGCGAACACACGGGTGTTCGACGAACCGAACCGAACTCGAACACTACGGGGGTGGCTCAACACTATTCCAGACTTTTGACAGCGTTCTCCTGCCTCTGCCGCATCTGGTTTGTGTCTCCCTCGCTTTTACTCCTTGGGTGTCCAATGAACTGTCTGACTGTGAGCTCTGCCACCAGCGTTGTCAGATGGAAATTTGTTTTTTGTTATAGTTCTTCAACAAGAGCCTGAACTTAATATCTCCAAAAATTAACTCCTTAGTTTTCCTCCCTCTACTAACCTACCTATACCAGACTTTGCAATTTCCGTTAGGTGGTGCCACCATAACTCCCACTTGGCACGCCTGCTGTGTTGGAGTAATATTTGACACACTACTTTCCTTTATTCAACATGGAAAATCATTCACTCACTCATGTCACCTGCACCTTAAAAACATTTCCAGAATTCGACCATTTCTCACCTTTGATACTGCAAAAAGTCTTACAGTCGCTCTTACTCACTACTGCAACTCTCTTCTAATCGGTCTCCCTTTAAACAAACTTTCTCCTCTCCAATTCCTTCTGAATGCCGCAGCCAGGGTCATTTTTCTATCAAGCTGCTTCACCGATGCCTCTACCCTGTGCCAGTCATTGCACTGGTTAGATCACTACAGATCGCAAAACAAACTCATCTATCTCACCCAGCAAGCTGTACACAATTCTACACCGGTCAATATCTCATCCCTCATTTCTGTGTATCATCACCCCTGCCGTACCCTCCATTCTGCAACTGATCTAAGACTGACATCCTCCTTAATCAGAACCTCACACCTCCGTCTACAAGAATTCTCTTGTGCCGTGCCAGTTTTCTGTAATGCCCAAAATGCGTACAATGCGATGGCCACGGTAAAGGCAGTGGAACATAAAGTCGGCCTTGTGTGCCAGACTGCCAACAGCCAAGACTTCCCTGTTCTCACCAAGAGTACCACTGTCCATATTCTCTTCCTCCTCCGCCTCCTCATTATCACCCAATACACGTTGAGATGAGGCTGGGCTGAGTAGCATCACCCTGTATAGTTCCTTGCTCCGCCTGCAATGCCTCCTCTTTAATTGTGAGCAGCGACCGTTTCAGTAGACAGAGACGCAGGTTGGTGATGCTACTTATGGCATTATAGCCACTCACCATCTTGGTGGACTCCTCAAAGTTTTGGAGGACGGCAAATATGTCAGACATCCATGCCCACTCATCAGCACTTATGTGCGGAGGCTGACCTGAATGCCAACGGACGTGTTGAAGCTGGTACTCAACAACTGTTCTGTGGTGCTCAAAATCATTCCAAACATCTGCAATGTTAATTTCCAATGCGTAGTCACATGGCACACCAGTTGGTGAGCTGGAAGCTGCAAACGCTGCTGAAGCCCTGCCAGGGTGGCAGAATCTGTAGCTGACTTTCTGAAATGGGGACACACGCAGCGTGCTTTCACAAGCCACTCTGGCAGATCCGGGTAGATTTTGAGAAACTGCAGAACCACTAAGTTGAGCACATGGACCAGGCATGGTATGTGTGTGAGCTTGCCTAGCTTCAGAGCCGCCACCATGTTCTATGATACAGCTTTCAACAACTCTGCAACCGTGTGCGGTTTGTCACCTAAGCATACAGTCCTGCTTATTGTTATTAGCACACATGAAGTTTAACTAAATAATCTGGAATATGTCCTGAAAAATTGAATCAAGTGATGGAGATGGAGGTTGAAGAGGAGGAGGTGGTGCAGGAGCTGTAGAATGTAGAGGCAACCCTTATTGACCCAGGGCCCGCAAACCTCTGCATCGGAAGGACACTGGGTCCCGGCTTCCACAGTATTAATCCAGTGGAATGCATCAGTGAGATGAACCATCCTTGTCCCTTCGCAGCATTCAGTTGTCACAGTCTTTGAAATGCAATCGCAAGTATGCAGCCAACCACCAACTCACAGGCAGCAATACTAAACTGTCACATTTCTGGACTTCTTGCTTGCACTTGAAATGTTGCCTTTTAGGCTCGTGGAGGCGGAAGCTTTCCACAACCTCCTGCGGCAGCGGCCGGGTGTCCATACTCAGTCCCCAGCTGCCACTATTTCTCCCGGTATCATCTCCACCTTCCACAAGCTCTTATACAGAGCACCAAAACTACCAGCTTGACCACCACCAGCATGCTCAGGCACATGACAGCAAAAAACCCAACTAGTTGGGCCGAACACCAGGGTCCAGAAACGGTGTCTGCGGGCGACACCTCTGCATGCATGCCAATCCCCTGTCCATGGTGAATGCGAAGATGGCACATGCCATGCAGCTGTTGTTGCAGACTACATACAGCAGGCCATATCTCAGCTTGTAATTTTTTGATGCTGATCTTGTTCTCCATATAGGGGTTCACATGATAAAATATAACTTTGTTTTCTTACTACCATGTAACATAAAGCAGGCCACATTTCAGCTTTTAATTCTTTGGTGCTGATATTCTGCTCCATCCATGAGTTCACATTAATAAATCTCAATATTTGCTACTACTACTGTGCTACACAAACTAGGCAACATTTGAGCTTTTAATTATTTTGTACTGATATTCTGCTCCATCCATGAGTTCAGAATAACACATTTAAATTTTTGCTGCTACTACTGTGCTACAGAAACTACGTCATATTTGAGCTTTTAATTCTTTGGTGCTGATATACTGCTCCATCCAGAGGTTCACATTATAAAACCTTATTTTGTTGTCTTACTACTGTGCTACAGAAACCATGCCACATTTGAGCTTTTAATTCTTTAGTGCTGATATTCTGCTCCATCCAAGGGCTCACATTACTAAATCTTAATATTTGCTGCTACTGCCGTGCTACACAAGCCAGGCCACATTTCAGCTTTTAATCCTTTGGTGCTGATTTTCTTCTACATACAGGGGTTCACATGATAAAATCTAACATTGTTGTCTTACTACTTTGCTACAGAAACCATGCCACATTTGAGTTTTTAATTCTTTGGTGCTGATATTCTGCTCCATACCAGGGGTTCACATTACTAAATCTCAATATTTGCTGCTACTACCGTGCTACAGAAACTAATCCACATTTGAGATTTTAATTATTTGGTGCTAATATTCTGCTCCATCCAGGGGATCACATTCTAAAATTAAAATTTTTGCTGCTACTATCATGCTATATAAACCAGGCCACATCTGAGTTTGAAATTGATTTAAACTGAGATTCTGCTCTATCCAGGACTCCACATTAGAAAATCTATTTTTTATGGTACTACCGTGTGACAGAAACCATGCCACATTTCAGCTTTTAATTATTTTGTGCTAGTATTGTGCTCCAGCCAGGAGTCTACATTTCACAATCTAAATTCTTTGTGCTAATAGCGTGGTGCAGAAACCAGGCCACATTTCAGCACATAAATATTTTGTGCTAATATTGTACTCCATCCAGGAATCCAAATTTCAGAATCTAAATTGGTTGTGCTAATAGCGTGGTCCTGAAACCAGGTCACATTTCAGCATGGGACAGGGCTTTGACCAGCATTTATAGCTTATACTTTGATCAGTAACAGGTGGATGAGTGACAGGTGTAGGCCTGGTGCTCTGTAAGCTCTGCCAAATTCCGTCAATAGATATGAAGGAAACCCAACTTGGAAACCAAACATTTCCAAGAATTATGGACAGATAGCACTAAAGTGGCATCAATTTTTATTTATTTATTTTACTCACTTATATAGCACCATTAATTCCACAGTGCTTTACAGACATTATCAATTTCCCCAGAATAGAAATAGTATAATTGGGCTCTGACACCCCTACCACTACAGGCAACCCACCCAACTTGGAGTCTCCACATTTCAAAAAATTGTTAGCAACATCAGCAGCAGTAGCAAAAGCAGGCACAAAAGCCACGACAAAGGTGTCACAGGCTGTAATAACTTGAGATCAATGCAGCACACTAAAAATGACACAATCGCCTAGTCTGCCCCGTCTGTGACATGGGTGTAAAAGTCATTGGAGATCCATGACTTGTTCATCTTGATGAAAGTTAAGCGGTCTACACTACACTCTGCTGGTGCATGGGCTGGTCTAAAAATTGTGTGAAACGACTCACAGAAATTGCTTTTGCCATTTACACTGCTGCTGCGTTAATATTTTTGCGTTGACGACTCAACTTTCCCGGGGCTGGAAGTCTATAACTGCGATGCACACTGTGTGCCTCACTGCTGTGTTGGGGAAAAACACTCTTGAGATTGTCTTCTAGCATGTTTTGATACTAAAACATGGGCACGTCCCTTTCCAGGGGGGGAGCATCTGGCAAAATTTACTCTTGTACCGAGGATCAAACAGAGTGGCAACCCAGTAGTCAGCACTATTTCTAATCCTAACAATACGGGCAACAATCATGTTGCAGATAGTGCAGCAAGAAGGCACTCATGGGTCGGTCTCTTCCATGAGGTCGAAGTCCATAGTGTGTTGGTGGCGGGATAACACTCAAGCTTACTTCCTCCATCCTCTCCCGCCAACCACGGACAAGAAAGAGGGGATCATTATCCTCTTCATCTCCTAACTGTTGTGCCCCCTTCCTCCCTTCCTCCTCATCCTCCTCCATTTGTTCCTTGGCTCCTGCACCTTCACTAACAGTTTGTCTGGTACCATGAATCCCACTTGATCACTGTAATCCACCCTCCCATGGCAACCGCGTGTGCGACGACAATCCGAAACTTTGAGATATCGTTATCCTTCCGCATCCTCCTCTTCTTCCGCCTCTTGCTCTTCTTCCCCTGGGACCACCACCTCCTCCCGCTGACTATTCAAAGTGTGCTCCAGGATGTAGATGACCATAATAGTGTTGCTGATGACGGCATTGTCAGCGCTAACCATCTGAGCAGCCATTTTGAAAATGTGCAGAAGGGTGCAGAGGTCCTTCATCTGTGTCCACTCCACAAGTGTGATTTGCACCGTGTCAGTACTGCTTTGGCTCAGGCTATGGAAAATGCCACAGTCGCTGCAATATGTGCAGAGTTGAATTACACCATGTCGGCACATCGCATATCAACCGGTTTACCCGTAGGCCGAAAGATCTCTATACCAATGCAAGTCGATGACCCGTGGGTTACGAATGATGGAAGTGAGCACACAACTATTGTGGTTTCTGCAGCAGCACATCCAGGGCAGGATAGTGGCGGAGAAATTGCTGTACCACAAGGTTGAAGATGTGAGTCAAGCCAGGCACGTGTGTGAGGTTACCCTGGCATAGGGCCGCCATCAGGTTCACACCGTTATCGCACATTGCCTTCCCGTGCTCCAGGTTCAGTGGAGACAGCCTTTGCATAAACTCGGCCTGGATAGCTGTCCACAACTCTTAAGATGTATGATTGCGATCTCCAAGGCATATCAATTTAAACCCTGTCTGATTGCGGTGAGCCCTGGCTGCGCAGTACAGAGGTAGGGGAGATTCTCTCTGCACTGTTGGAACGCGTGTCTGTTGAGGGGGCAGGTGGAGGCCCTAGAGGAGGTGGAGGAGGCAGAATCAGGGGAGGAAGTGTTAGAAGGATAGGTTAGTCCCGCAAGCCTTGGGGATGCCAAGACTTGGTGTCTAGTGGTTTAGTTCTCCGTCCCCTGGTGTGTAGTGGTTTAGTTCTCCAACCCTAGGTGTTTAGTAGTTTAACTCTCCAACTCCTGTTGTCTATTAGTTTAGTTCTCCATCTTCTGGTGTGTAGTGGTTTAGTTCTCCAATCCTAGCTGTTTAGTAGTTTAGTTCTCCAACTCCTGTTGTCTATTAGTTTAGTTCTCCATCTTCTGGTGTGTAGTGGTTTAGTTCTCCAACCCTAGCTGTTTAGTAGTTTAGTTCTCCATCGTCTGGTGGGTAGTGGTTTAGTTCTCCATCCCTAAGCACCCTGCAAGCCTTAGGGATTCCAAGACCTGTGGAGAAGCCCATTCCCCGCCTTCCCTCACTGCCACCAGAGTCACCCAGTGCCCAGTCAGTGACATATAATACCCCTGGCCATGCTTGCTTGTCCAGGTGTCAGTGGTGAAATGCACCCTGTCAGGCATAAATTTTTTCAAGAAACAGGTGATGTTGTCTGCAGGCACATCTTTCTTAGAGAAGTAATGGCAACTGGGGAACTACGACGGCCATCAGCTTTCGGAAACCATCTATATCCACCAGGTGAAGTGAAAACCATTTCCGATGACTACCTCTTGAAGCTCATCAAGAGAATGCCAAGAGTGTGCAAAGCAGTCATCAAAGCAAAAGGTGGCTACTTTGAAGAACCTAGAATATAAGACATATTTTCAGTTGTTTCACACTTTTTTGTTAAGTATATAATTCCACATGTGTTAATTCATAGTTTTGATGCCTTCAGTGTGAATGTACAATTTTCATAGTCATGAAAATACAGAAAAATCTTTAAATGAGAAGGTGTGTCCAAACTTTTGATCTGTACTGTATGTATATATATATATATATATATATATATAGTACCCATAAATAAATATTATTATGAAAAAAAACACAATAATAATACACATATTTGGTATCGCCGCGTGTTAAGAGTTTCAGACACGCTGTCTATTTGCATGGTAAATGACATAGTGAAAGTAAATTGGGAGTTTGCAGCCAGTTCTTGGGTGAATGGAATGAAAAATTTAAAATAAAGAAATGTTATCATTAGACCTCTTTAAGAAATTATGCAAATGTACAGTTCCTTGTACTGAAAATCACATAACCAAATAGAACGACTGAGTGTATGGCTCAATGTTTAGTGCACTGTCCTCTAGACATAGTTTGGGGTTCAAGCCCCAGCAGCAAACAGAGATTATTTTTTTTATTATTACCCTTTCAAACCAAATCTATGTGGGACACAGATGCCTTACCATTAAACTATAGGTTCATTATTTGATTATTTAGGTAGTAATATATAATAAGCAAACAATAAATTAGGCGTCAGAGTAAGTTGTCAAACTCACATATCAAACTCACATATCTTTGATAAGTGAATTTTATAAGTGACTTAGATAAGTGACTTTTACAGCATAATTTACAAAAAAAAATCTTCTCCAGGGATTTGAACCTAAAACCTTACCATTCCACCATAGGGTCAAGTGACAGTGACCAGTAGCTTTTCTTGTCTTATGAAATCATCCATGAAAATACTCAGGGTGAGTAAAAGTCATTCTGATTCTGAAGTTTGAAGAAAGTCACATATCAGACTCACATATCAAAGACACACATCATTTGAATTTGGCTTGGAGGAGGTATTTGTGAAATGAATTTCAGACAGGTTTGCATTGAAACTCGCATAACCAATTAGAACACCTAGATTTCTTCAACTGATTTTATAGCTCAACTGTTAGTGCATTGGCTTCTAGACCTAGAGTTTTGGGTTCAAGTCTCTTCAGCGTTAGTGTTGAGCCACCCCCGTAGTGTTCGAGTTCGAGTTCGGTTCGGTTCGTCGAACACCCGTATGTTCGTCGAACACCGTTAAAACCAATGGCAGGCAAACAAAAACACATAGAAAACACTTCAAAGGTGTCCAAAAGCTGACAAACTGCTCAGAAGACACAACTAACACATGGAAAAGTGACAAGTACATATAGTCATGCGAAAAGAAAAGAGGTGGAGGAGTAAAAGGAGGGGGAGACAGAGATATAGGCATGTCATGCCCTTCTAAAACCAAAAGAGTGTGAAGCCGACACGGCCAGTCCGTTCCTGCCCGTGCGACCTCCGTGTCGCCGGGTTTGTGCCAGAGCTGCGGTGGACCCTGACGGCCAGCCCCCCTCTCCCAATACTGGTGCCTGTCCGCTGGTGGGTCGAGCGAGCCCCCCTGCGGTGGAGGCAGGTCTAAGCTTTTTCATTTAAATTGTCTCTCTAATTTGAATGAGTACACTTTAAATCCTTTTACAAGGATCTATTGGAGGGCAAGTCTGATGCCAGCAGCTGCGGGAATTCCAGCTCCAGTAGCGTCCACTAAAGCTGCTGCAGTTAAAAAGCTTTTATAAGGATCGAGCTTGGCGGTCCACCGCAAGGCGTCCTACCGCCAGTCCCAGCCCCTGTGCCTTGAGGTGCCTCCCGATGCTCTTCACTGAGTATCCCGGGGGCCCGAAGCATTTCCTTTGAAAAAATTAAGTGTCCAAACTACAGGTGGTGTAGCTTGCTTAACAGCTGGGATAATCTGCTGACTAGCAGACACTGCTACTAGGCACAAAGTATTTCCTGGGCTAGATGCAGTTAAAAATTTGTAATTAGATACTCTCGTTGGATGCTGAGAAAGCATTCCATAGAGTCTCCGGGCACGCCATATATTATTCTCTTAAAAAGCTTGGGGTAGGGGTCTAGGGGACCCTTTTATAGCCAAAATCACGGCCCTGTATCGCAATATGTCACCTAGGCTGAAAATAAATGGAACTGTAGCACCCTGAGGGCTCGGTTGCTACAGAGGTATTGCACCTCACCCAGAGGTGTGATATCTCACTCTCAGGTAAGGATGGAGTGTGGATCAGGACCCCGACACCTGCATGCATTACACCACATTGCCGTGGGGCAGGGCGACCAATATGCCCCTGAGATGGGCACGACAGTCCTTGTCCCTGGCTGGAGTGGGGGGAGGGAACACCGAGGAAGGGGAACCCTGTAGTGCAGGAGCAGTTCCTGGGTGCATTGAGAAGGGAGTATAAAAGGTGGGCACCATCTTAGTTCAGTGCAGAGAAGTTTGAGCAGAAGTGACAGGGAGCAGGGGCTCTGCATGAGCTCTGCTCCGGAGACGGGCCTAGTAACAGAGGCCCAGGCCTGGAAGAGGGAGAAGGAAGGAAGAGGAGCGGAGAAGGCTCCAGGAACGAGGAACGAAGGGATCCCAGGGGTGCGGACGGGTGAGTCTCCACCGCACGCCTGAATCCACCTGCGTGGAGGGGTCAGGCCAAAGGGGGAGACCGGTCCCCGAAACTATTGGAGGCGGGAAACGACCCTCAGCTAGAAACCGGCTGTGACATTTTATGTGGCGCAGCCCCTCGCTACACCCGCTAGGGAGGCACCACATAGGGTCAGGGAAACTGGCGCCAAGTTTACCAAGAGGAGGCCCGAGGCAGCCGGACAGAAGCATGGTCACTGGTGGGGTAAGAAAGGCCAGAGAAAGGACACACAAAGGGGGTCCTGTGAAGCGCTCCAAAGTTATCTGGGAGTTGGCCGAGCCCCTCACCTGGTGAGCACAGTACGAAGTGGGCAGCCGTTACCTGCAGAAGTGGTCTGGATAATAAGAACTGTGAGTAAAGGCCCTGGACTGCATCACTGACTCCGTGTCGTTACTGCTGCTGCCCTGCACCATCACCCCCATCCTCCGCATACACTGCCCTGAGGCTATACTCCTCCCGTGGGGAGTTATACTACGCTCTGCTGCACCCACAACACCAGACTCAGTGGTCTGCCCTGCAGCGGCGGTTCACTCTGACCGCAATCCACGGGTGGCGTAGTCGGACATTTAAACATCAAAACCACATAAATAGTTCCGCCACTGGTTTGACCTCCCTGAGCCACGGAACCGGGTCGCCGCCACGGAGACTACAACCCCCAGCATCCACCAAAAAGGGTCCAGCTCCGGGAGTCCCAAGGCCCAGGGGGCACGTCAGAACATTTTCATCACCTTTCATAATCACCAATGGGACAAGGTAGGGATGTCCTCTGTCCCTTCTCTTATACATCGTAGTGACGGAGCACCTGCTCTCATCAATTCGCCATAACCCCAATATTAGGTGGATTGAGGTGGGAGGCACCGAGTACAAGTGCTCTGCATTTGCTGATGATGTCCTAGTATATATCACTCAATCACATATATCCATCCCTGCTGTTATGGCTGAAATAGATCACTTTGTTGCATGGGAAAATTTTAAAATCAATGCAGCGAAGTCTGAGGCCCTCGATGTTTCCCTCCCCAAATCCATACAGAATTCCATCCAGTCCAACTTTCCCTTTGCCTGGCCCTCACAGGGTATCAAATACTTAGGAATTCGTATTCATAGAGACCTCTCCCGTCTATGTTATCTTAATTCTGGGCCCTTTATTGAACAACTCCATACAGACCACGGTTGGCAAGTTAGAACTGTAAGATTCACTACGTGAACCACAGGTGTTTTGTGGAAAAGCACATGTACACTGTGTTCCTAATTATTATGCAAAAAGTGTTTAGGACTGATAAGGTAAGAATTTTTTTGTTTGTCAGTTAAACTCATTGATTGTGATTTGTGTCAGGGCCCTTTATATCACTGTAAGCAATTGCAGACACCTGTGGCAGGTGTGTACAATGAAAGGCAAGACTACTTAAGAAGGCTGTCTCACATTATTAAGCAGCCTACATTTTCTGCCAAAATGGGAAAGAAAAAGGATGTGTCGGCTGCTGAGAAGCAACAAATTGTGGAGTGTTTAGGTCAAGGCATGACTACAATCAACATTGCCAAGACACTTCATCCTGATCATCGCACAATCAAGAAGTATGTAGCTGATTCACAGTACACACGTGTGCGTGCTGATAAGGGAAAATTGAGGACTCTTTCCTGCAGGCAATTACGTCAGGTTAAAAGAGCAGCGGCAAAAAAGCCTTGTCATAGCAGCAGACAAGTTTTTGAAGCCGCTGGTGCCTCCAACGTCCCCCGAACAACAAGATGCAGGGTCCTTCAGATGTTTGCAGCTGTGCACAAGCTATCCACTGTACACAAGCAGAAACGGCTCCAGTGGGCCAAACAATACATGAAGACTGACTTCAAAACTGTTTTGTTCACCGATAAGTGCCGTGCAATGCTCGATGGTCCAGATGGATGGAGTGGAGGATGGCTGGTTGATAGACACCCGATTCAAACACGGCTACGGCACCAACAAGGAGGAGGTGGAGTAATGTTTTGGGCTGGAATCATGGGGAGAGAGATTGTCGGCCCCTTTAGGATCCCTGAAGGGGTAAAGATGAACTCCATAATGTATGTGGAGTTTCTCAAACAGCACTTCCTGCCATGGTTCAAGAAGAAGAACCGTGTATTCCGCAGCAAGATCATTTTCATGCATGATAATACACCGTCTCATGCTGCATATAACACATCTGCATCTCTGGCTGATATGGGCATAAAAGGGTACAAACTTATGGTGTGACCCCCATGCTACCCTAACCTCAACCCCATTGAGAACCTCTGGAGCATCATCAAAAGGAGTGTCTATGATGGCGGGAGGCAGTTCACATCTAAGCAACAGCTCTGGGAGGGTATTCTGTCCTCATGCAAAACAATTGAAGCAGAAACCATCCAAAACCTGACAAATTCAATGGACGAGAGAGTTCAGAAGCTCCTTTCGAACAAGGGGTCGTATGTGCAAATGTAACATCACCTAGAATAAAGTTTTGAGTTGAAAACTGTTTGATTTCAGTTTCTAATAGCCTGCTAATGCTTATAATTTCAAAAATGACCATTTTTTTGTTCTTTATTAAAATTAAAAGGTTGATCGAAGAGTTTGGGGGATCTAAGAGTGTGGAAACCCAGTAGTCAGGATTATTTCGAATTCTGACAATCAGGGGGTCATGTTGCAGGTAGTGCAGCAAGAAGGCACTCATGTGTCTTGCGCATCTAGGAGCCCCAAAATTATTTTCCGGGCTAGATGCAGCTACAAATTATTATTAATTTGAAAGCTGGTGGAGCTTAGTATAGATGGCCTAATAGAATCAGTACTGCAAACTGCTACAAGGCCCAAATTATTTTCCAGCCAAGATACAGATAAACATGATTAGTAATTTTAAATCTGGTGGAGTTTAGTATAGATGGCCTAATAGAATCAGTACTGCACACTGCTACAAGGCCCAAATTATTTTCCAGCCAAGATACAGATAAACATGATTAGTAATTTTAAATCTGGTGGAGTATAGTATAGATGGCCTAATAGAATCAGTACTGCACACTGCTACAAGGCCCAAATTATTTTCCAGCCAAGATACAGATAAACATGATTAGTAATTTGAATGCTTAAAACGGTTGGTGAGGTGATTTTAACAAATCATCAAGCTTTTACTCTCCCCAGGATGACACAGGGGTAGAAAAGTCCTTTCGGATCCATGATTTGTTCATCTTTATGAACGTGAGTCTGTCTACATTATCAGTGGAGAGCCGCATGCGCTTATCTGTCAGCACACCACCAGCAGCGCTGAACACACGTTCAGACAGAACGCTGGCTGCGGGGCATGACAAGATCTCCAAGGCGTAAGTGGCGAGCTCCGGCAATTTATCCAGATTGGAAGCCCAAAAAGAGCAAGGGTCCAGTGACACAGTCATGGCTTCAATGTTTACTTGGAGATACTCCTGTACCATCGTCTCTAGGCGTTGACTATGTGTCAGACTTCTTGTTTCCTGTGGCCTTGCAAAGGATGGGCTAAAAAAGTGGTGAAATGATTCCGCAAAATTGATGTTACCAGCAGATACTGTGTTTCTGTTACGTTTTGAGTGCTGAACACTTGACGGTCCCACGGTTGGCAAGTTGGAACTGTGAGATTCACTACATGCACCACTAGTGTTTTGTGGAAAAGCACATGTAAGATTCTGCAACAGTCTCTGCTGATACTCCTGCATGCGTGCATCTCTTTCTATGGCAGGAATCATTTCTGCAAATTTACTTTTGTACCGGGGATCGCACAGTGTGGCAACCCAGTAGTCAGGATTATTTCTAATTCTCACAATTCGAGGGTCATGTTGCAGGTAGTGCAGCAAGAAGGCACTCATGTGTGTTGCGCGTCCAGGAGCACCAAGTCCCTGTTGTGTTGGTGGCGAGGTAACAATCACGCTTCCTTCCTCTGCCCTCTCCCCCCAACCTCGCACAACAGAAATGTGATCAATGTCTCCCTCATCTGATGAGTCTTCCATCAGTTCGTCCTCCACTTCTTCCTGGGCTCCTGCACCTTCCTCACTAGTTTGGCTGCTACCATACGCCCTGGTAAAACCATCTCCCCTACCCTCACATGCCTGCCGCCTTGGTGCTGCTGACCGTCTGGACCTTGCAGATGTTAGCCCTTCCGCATACAACACCTCTTACTCTACTTCCTCCACCTCCTCTTGTGCCACCACCTGACTCTGAATTCTGTTTAACATGTGCTCCAGCATGTAAATCACCGGAATAGTCATGCTGATAATGGCATCGTCAGCACTAAACATCTTCGTCGCCATTTCAAAACTGTGCAGAAGGGTGCATAGGTCCCTGATTTGGGACCACTCCTCCAGCGTGATTTGCCCCACCTCTGGATCTCGTTGGCCCAGGCTATACGTCAGAACGTAATGCACCAGGGCTTGTCGGTGCTGCCACAGTCGCTGCAACATGTGCAGAGTTGAATTCCACCGGGTAGGCACATCGCATTTTAGCCGGTGAAGTGGCAGGCCCAACGACTTCTGTAGAGATGTAAGTCGCTGAGCTGCGGGATGCGAACGGCGGAAGTGAGCACACAGTGACCGTGCCCTCTGCATAAGGCCATCTAGTCCGGGATAGTGAGCTAAAAATTGCTGGACAACCAGGTTCAACACGTGAGCCATACAAGGCACGTGTGTGACATTGCCCCGGCGAAGGGCCGCACCCACGTTTGCAGCATTGTCGCACACGGCCTTCCCTGGTTTCAGGTCCAGTGGAGACAACCATTCATGAAATTGGTTCTCCAGAGCTGACCACAACTCCTCAGCTGTGTGACTCACATTTCCCAGACATTTCAAAGTAAAAACTGCCTGATGATGTTGAGCCCTGCTGCCAGCATAGTAAGGAGGTGTGCAGGATCCCTTCTGCGCAGTTAGAAAGCTTGTGGCATGACCAGACAGGCTTTGGGTGCAGGTGGAGGACCGAGAGGAGGTTGAGGATGCAGAAGCCGTGGAGGAACTTCGAGATAAAGAGGATTGACGCACAACTAGTGGGGATGGCAAGACTTGGACAGCAGCCCCTTGTCCTGCTGTCACCATAGTTACCCAGTGCCCAGTCAGCGACATGTAACGTCCCTGTCCATGCCTTCTTGTCCAAGTGTCTGTTGTGAAATGCACCCTGTCAGACACAGAGTTTCTCAAAGAAGCGGTGATGTTGTGTGTGACATGCTGGTGGAGCGCAGGCACACCTTTCTTTGAGAAGTAGTGTCAACTGGGCATCTGGTACTGGGGCACTGCAACGGACATAAGGTCTCGAAAATCCTCTGTGTCCACCAGGCGGAAAGGCAGCATTTCTGTAGCCAAGAGCTTGCAGATGGTGAAATTCAACCTCTTAGCTTTCTCATGGCTAGGAGGAAATGATCTTTTACTTGTCCACATCTGAGGGACCGAGGGCTGGCTGTTGTGCTTAGACAGGGTTGAGAAGGGTGTCCCCGGCAAACTGCCGGTCTGTGAGGAAGATGCAGGCGGACATGTTAGGTTGCCTTGATCCAAAGGTGGTGCTATCGATGTCGGACAGCGCTGAACACCAGCTGGTGTTTCCACTTCCAAATGAACTGACGACCTGCCAATCACACTGGCTGTTGCGGGTAAAGAGGTGGCAGGTCTGCGTCCAAAAACATGTGTGACTGCTGTCCCCCCAGTCACAGAGGATGAAGAGGCCGCGGATGCACAAGATGTGGCAGACGGTGGTTGGCCCGGCCGGCTAGGCCGCATTGTAGCACAGTGAGCTTCCCACTGCAACTTATGCTTCATATCCATGTGCCGGTTCATGCATGAAGTACTCAAACTATGTATTTTTTGGCCTCTATTTAGCTTTTGCTGACAAATATTACAGATAACAAGAGTTGGGTCATCTTTATCGATCTGAAAAAATGCCCAAGCTATGCAAGGCTTAGCACCTATGCGACCTGAAGAGCCACCATAACTTGTGGTCAGAGGCAGAGTTGTGTTTGAGGATGCAGTTGTTGACGTGCTTCCAGTACTACGTCTCTGTCCAGGAAGGCGCAACATGACCTCGTCGTCACTAGCATCCTCCTCCACCTCCTCTGCTGACCTCATCGACTGGCTGACTGTGGGTTGACAGTAAGTGGGATCTCCAACCTCATCCTCATCACCATGTGTGTTATCACACCCGTCGTCCTGAGAGCCAACCTCTTCCTGCCCTGACAAAAAACTAAAGTTGTTGCTCCAATCAAGTATTTGAGTCTCATCATCGTCTTCCTCATTGTCTCCACCAACAGGAGTTACAGTTTGGGAATGAGGGTCGACATTATGGTCTGAACCTTCTGCGTCTGGTCCTGGATCCGACTCATAAAGATTCTGGGCATCAGTGCAGATCATTTCCTCGTCTGGATTCACAGAAGCTCTGGAGCCGACCTCTGATTCCCAGGCTATAGTATGAGTAATTAGCTCTGCAGACTCAACCATCTGTTCTACCCCATACTCAGATGGGCAGCTGGAGACTTGGGAGCTGTGAGGAAGGTAAGTGCGATTGGGGTGACACCTCTGAGGACTGGAGTATTTGTGATGTTGAAGTTGAGGTGGAGGAGAGCCCACTTAAAGGAGCAATTGATATCCGTTGAAGCACCTGCTGTTTTTGTGCCTCATCTGGAATTTGTAGCGATTGGCGTGGCCGTAAGAAAGGGATCTTATCACATTGTCCGCTAAAAGAAGTAGACATCTTAGTTTGGCTGGAAGATGGTCTTTCTTCTGCAGATGTTACTGTTGCTTTAACACCTACCCCACGGACAGAACCTTTTTTTCCCTTCCCAACATGCCTATTCCCCTTTCCACCAGCAGCAGGCCCTTTTCCACTCATTTTGGTGGTTAACTAATTCACAACTCTGGAGTTGTTTGCGCAAAAAACGATGGGAACCGAGCAGAGCTGAGTGGCCAAACTGTGGTATTAGCCCAAAAGTATTGGCTGGGTTAGATGCAGATAAAAATTATTTTGAATTTGCAACCTGGTGGAGGTTAGTATAGATGGACTAATAGAACAAGTCCCACACACTGCTACAAGCCGAAATATTTTTTCAGAGCTAGATGCAGAAAAAAATTATATTGAATTTGCAACCTGGTGGAGGTTAGTATAGATGGACTAATAGAACAAGTCCCACACACTGCTACAAGCCGAAGCCCAAATATTTTTTCAGAGCTAGATGCAGATAAAAATTATATTGAATTTGCAACCTGGTGGAGGTTAGTATAGATGGACTAATAGAACAAGTCCCACACACTGCTACAAGCCGAAATATTTT
The DNA here is from genome assembly GCF_046119375.1 of Phyllobates terribilis. Taxonomy (NCBI): domain Eukaryota; kingdom Metazoa; phylum Chordata; class Amphibia; order Anura; family Dendrobatidae; genus Phyllobates; species Phyllobates terribilis. The sequence continues at coordinate 54,265,595 of NW_027362771.1, read as the reverse complement.
TTCAGAGCTAGATGCAGAAAATAATTATATTGAATTTGCAACCTGGTGGAGGTTAGTATAGATGGACTAATAGAATGATGCTATGCCCAAAAGGTTTTACTTCACTAGGTGCAGTAAAAAAATTGGTATTCTATACACAGGTGGTGTAGCTTGCAACACAGATAGGCTACTCCATTGACTAACACACACTGCAAGAGGCCAAAAAGGATTTGCTTTGCTAGATTTAGCCAAATGCTGTGAAAAAAACTTGCACAGCACTAAAACAGACCTGCCTGGCAAAAAGTGATAGGAACTGATGTAACCTAACCCTCAAAAGGACTGCAATTACAATTAGTCTTTACTCCCAACCTATCTATTTAAGAGCACAGACCTGCTTGATAAAAGTCGTAGGAAATGATGTAACCTAGCCCTTAAAAGGACTGCAATCACAACTATTCCCTACTCCCAAGCTATCTGTAGATTTGTGCGAAAATTGGCTTCAAATTAACAAAGTATAGCGCACACAGCAACAGCGGTGCCGTCTAATACGCAGCTGCAGCAGTGAGAAAATGGTGGCGACGGGGAAAATGGCTGGGTCTTATAGGGCAAGGACATGTGACATACACTGCCAATGACACATTCCCTTGCTTGTGTGAAAAAAAGCAGTTCGCTCCGTGTGTGCGCTGCTGATAGGCTGACAGAATGCACCTCCCCACTGTAAATGCGGGAAAGAGAAAAAAAAATGGATATCTTCATTATTTCTGCAGAGATCCATCCCCTGCCCCTCCCCCTGCCCCTCTGTACACTCAAACTGCGTATTAACATTAATTTTCAGCATTAGTGAGAAAAATTCCAGTTATGATTTTGGTGCATGAAGAGTTATCGAACATAACCTCGAACAGCCGAATTTTTTTCAAATTGTTCGTGTTCGCCGAACAGCTCGAACACCGCCCAAAACAGCTCGAATTTGAGATTGGCGAACAGTTCGAGTCGAACACCGCTCATCTCTATTCAGCGTACAGTGACATTTTTTTATTATTATTATTACAGTCGTAAAAGTCACTTTTCAAAGTCACTTGTCAAAGTCACATATCAAAGTCAGATGTCAAAGTCACTTCTCAAAGTCACTTATCAAAGTAAGTCACATATCAAAGTCACATATCAAAGTCACTTGTCAAAGTCACTTGTCAAAGTCATATATCAAAGTCACTTATCAAAATCAGTTCTCAGACAGGGTATTTAGCCTCAAACTCACATCATTCTGATGTTTGACTTTGATATCTGATCATGTCCTAAAATGGACACTGTACAAACATAAAAACCCCATATAAATTTGGTATCACTGTAATCGCACTGACCGAAGAATAAAGTTGTCTAATCATTTATATTGGAACAGCTTAAAAAATAAATAAAACTCATACTTCACCTGCTGTTAATTTGTTCATTTTGCCTTCCCAAAGTCTGCAGTAAGGCTTGGCTCACATTTATCCTGCGCTGAGGGCTTAAATTGGGGTTTCCATGTAAATCTCTGAAAGACGCCAACCCCAGGCAGAAGATTCCCTATAACGAGTCAAATGGAGGCACTGTAGACGCTGTCTGGCATATGATCCGGCGGTGTCCATCTTTTTAGGCGTGCATAAAAGCGCTGTCGGCCACCGTTTTGTGTACCTCTGAAAAAAAGGACACTGCTGAACGGAAGCCAGATGGAGTCCAGAGTAGCTCTACTGCCTCATTATAGTGAATGGATCCCTCGGGGGTTTCATCTGAATTACGTCACTCAGAGATTTAAATGGAAACCCCAATATCAGTACTCAGCTTAGAGCACAAGTTAAATGGAAACACTTTACATAGCATTTTGGATCACAATAAAATCTTTGACTGAATCCCAAAAAAAAACAAGTCCCCACACAGTTCCGTCATCTGTTGACGAAAATATAGGGGGCTTCCACATTACTGGTAGCACAAAGGCTCTGGAAAAGCGAAATGGCACTTTTTCCCAAAAAGAAATTCAGAAAATTCTGTTTTGTTTCTGGAAAACATCCATGTATTTAAAAATCCTCACCACACCTGTAGATAAATTCCCAATGGGGTATCATTCCCAAAATGGGGTCACTCGAGGGAGATTCTGCTCTGCTAGTACTTACGTTCTCTGTATATGGAGTCCGCAAAAATCTGCGCTCCAGGAGGCAAATGGCACTTATTCCCTCCGGAGTCTCGCCATGTGGCTAAGCAGTATTGCATAGCCACAAATGGGGTATTTCTACATTCAACAGAAATTGTGTCACAAATCTTGGTTCCATTTTTACCCATTTCCCAGTATGAACAGTAGTTCACTCCCACGTATTGGGTATCTGGGTACTCAGGAGAAATTGGACAACAAATTTTGTTTTCTATTTTCACCTGTTACCCTTGTGAAAATAAAAATATGGTGCTAAAAGAACATTTTTGGGGGAAAAATATAACATTTTTATTTTCACGGCTCAATGTTATAAACTTCTGTGAAGCACCTGGGGGTTCAAGGTGCTCACTACACATGTAAATAAGTTCCCTGAGGGGTCTAGTTTCCTAAATGGTGTCACTTATGAGGGGTTCCCACTGTTTAGGCACATCAGGGGTTCTCCAAACGCAACATGGCGCCTGCTAATTTTTCCATCAAATTTTGCATTCAAAAAGTCAAATGGCACTCCTTCCCTTCCAAGTCTTGAGGTGCGCCCAAACAGTAGCTTTCCTCCACATATTGGTATCGGCATACTCAGGAGAAATTGCACAAAAAATTGTATGGTGCAATTTCTCCTCTTACTCTTATGAAAATGCAAAATTTGAAGCTAAAAAACATTTTTTTGGGGAAATATGTGAAATTTTTATTTTCACGGCTCAATGTTATAAACTTCTGTGAAGCACCTTGGGATTCAAGGTGCTCACCACACATCTAGATAAGTTCCCTGAGGGGTCTAGTTTCCAAACTGTTGTTACTTGTGGGGTTCTCCACTGTTTAAGCACATCAAGGGCTCTCCAAATGCAACATGGTGCCCCCTAATTATTCCAGTAAATTTTGCATTCAAAAAGTTAAATGGCGCTCCTTCCCTTCCAAGTCCTGCCGTGAGCCCAAACAGTGTTTTTCCCCCACATATGGGGTATCGGCATGCTCATAAGAAATTACACAACAAATTTTGGGGTCCATGTTTTCCTTCTACCTTTGCAAAAATAAAAATATTTGGGTCTAAAGGAAAAATTTTGTGAAAAAAAGTTAAATGTTAATTTTTTTCTTCCACATTCCAAAAATTAATGTGAAGCACCTGAAGGGTTAATAATTTTCTTGAATGTGGTTTTGAGCACCTTGAGGGGTGCAGTTTTTAGAATGGTGTCACTTTTTGGTATTTTCTGTCATATAGACCACTCAAAGTCATTTCAAATGTGATGTGGTCCCTAAAAAAATGGTTTTGTAAATTTTGTTGTAAAAATGAGAAATTGCTGGTCATTTTTTAACCCTTATAACTTCCTAACAAAAAAAATAGTATTTAAAAAAGTGTGCTGATGTAAAGTACACATGTGGAAAATTTTATCTATTAGCTATTTTTGTGACAAAATCTCTCTGATTTAAGGGTATAAGAATTCAAAGTTTGAAATTTGCCAAATTTTCAAAATTTTCGCCAAATTTCCATTTTTTTCACAAATAAATGCAAGACACATCGAATAAATTTTAGCACCATCACAAAGTATAATATGTCATGAAAAAGCAATTTCAGAATTAGTTTGATCCGTTGAAGCTTTCCAGAGTTATTACCACATAAAATGACAGTGGTCAGAATTGTAAAAGTTGGTCTGGTTATTAAGATGCAAACAGCCTTCAGGGGTAAAGGAGTTAAATAATATATTGCAGTTATGTAATAATACAACAAATCAATTTAAAAGAATCCTATGTAATTGTAACTATACTAAGTTCTCCCTCATTCCATATCTTTGGTCGTCATCACTCGATAAGCTAAAAACAATCTATGTATAATGGAAATGCATCATGTGCTATAGATATGACCACTGTTCTAGAATACATCTCTGCTGTAACTGTATTATTTTTGCAGTTCTTTAAATATACTGTTGTGTGTAAAATGTCTTGATTATAGTTTGTATATTTTATTTTACGATAAATAGAATCCTACTACTGTTTATACCAAGGATGGTGACAAAGACGAGGGGGCACACTATGCGTCTGGAGGAAAGGAGGTTCCTGCACCAGTATAGAAGGGGATTCTTTACGGTCAGAGCCGTGAGACTCTGGAACTCTCTGGGAGAGGAAGTGGTGATGTCCTACTCACTTAATGAGTTCAAGAGAGGCCTGGACGCCTTTCTTGAGAACAATAAAATTACATCTTATGCTTAGTTAATTAATCCAGGGATTTAATCTGACTGCCAGATTGGTGTCGGGAAGTGAATTTTTCCTCAATGATGTAAATTGGCCTATACCGCATGGTTTTTTGTTGCCTTCCCCTGGATCAACGCTGCGGAATAGCTGCAGTGCACAAGAAATAGGCTGAACTGGATGGACGCTTGTCTTTTTTCGGCCTTATAAACTATGTAACTATGTAACTATGTAACTAATATTATAAATGCAAAAGTTTGTGAGTATGTATGTTTGTTACTCTTTCACGAAAAAAACTACTGGACGGATTTGCATGAAACTTTACAGTAATATAGATTATACATCGGAATAACATATAGGCTACAATTTGTGATGATTTTATGTAATTTTGGTCGTAATATAACGATACATGTCAATTAAGTCTGAAAAAAATCTGGCCTCTGAGAGCTCTCTTATATACACACATACACAGGTGATATTTAAATGGCTGATTTACAGCAGTCAGAAGAGATTGATAATACAATAATTTGCCCATAGTGGATCATTGTATAGTGAGGTCACAGTTGCCGCCTGTCCACAGTCAGAATACAGGGGTGATCATATACCGTGGCCAGGTACAAGTGTGGCACAGGGGGTTCACACACGACCCCCAGGGACTGACATTTCCTAGAAACTTTGGCAGCTGTCAGTCATGAGCTCACCCTGATACATTACACTCTGGAAACAGCTGAAGGGAGAAGGATAATTTATGACATTTTCTCAGACTTAAAAAAAAAACAAAACAAAACAAAAAAACATAGAAAACAGCCCATATGTCAGGAACAGGTTACTAGGGGACTACACGTCCCAGCACGGCCTGCCCGCGCCCACAGCCCGGGGGGAGTGTGAGGCTTCCTCCTGCAGGTTGCCCGGGGGCACTGGGCCATCATTGTCCTCACACAGGGGGTCCCCGCCGCCATTGTCCCTCCACATAACACCGTATAATAAAACATGCGCTCACCTGCGCCAGCTGCTGCAGCCGGGAAAGTTCCGAGCGCCTCACCTGGGCGGAGGGGAAGTGACTCACACACGGGGAGGGGCAGTAACCTGAGCACGGCTCCATGGAGGATGCACACACTGCAGCCTGACAGCACCGGCAGCAGCGCTACACAAATGGCGTCCTCCCCTCCTGTGTGCAGCACAGCCCTGTGTGTGTCCAGCGCAGCATGTCACCCACAGCACCAGCAGGCTGCTCTCAGCTCCCACAGAGCACTGGGAATGGTTGCTATGGGTAACCGCGCCACAGCTGCTCCTCATAGACCAGTCATATACAACTGATATCGTCTGTACAGCGATCGTAATATAACTAATTAGATTGTTTTAGTATTTTGTTTGAACTTTACTAAGTACCTATTTTGTAATTAGTACTTATAAAAATGCCGCGAAAGCGTAAGTCTAACATTTCGCAAAGCTCTAATAAAGCCCGAGCTATGAAAATAATTAGACGTGATGAGACGTCTCAACAAGCCGAGCAACGAAGGCTTGAGCAGGCGGTGCGTTGTGCGGCACATAGAGCTGCAGAGACTCCAGAAAAATCCCAAGCCCGACGTGAACGGAATGCGGAGTTTTTGGCATCTCAACGGGCTGCTGAAACTCAAGAACAGTCCCAAGCCCGACGTGAACAGCATGCGGAGTATCTGGCGTCTCAACGGGCTGCTGAAACTCCAGAACAGTCCCAAGCTCGACGTCAGCAGCAAGCGACTTACATGGCGTCCCAAAGAGCCACTGAAACTTATGAAATGGCCGAATCTTGCAGACGCACTGTTGCTGAAAGGGCAGCACAGCGACGTCAAACATTTACAAGAAATACATGGATATTGTTTAATAAAGCTGCATTTGAGTATGACGAGACTCTTGATTATGAAACTCACAAGCTTATAAAAATAGAAGCAATGACCATAGATTGCAAATATTGCGGAGCTCTTAAGTGGAAGGAGGAAGCAGCAGGTATGTGTTGTTTGGGCGGGAAAGTAGCTCTTCCTTATATAGACGAGCCAGTTCAACCTTTAAAAGAGCTTTTCTCTAATGAAACTGATGAATCTCGCCTTTTTCTAAATAATATAAGAAAATACAACATGTGCTTTCATATGACGTCTTTTGGAGCAGATCAAATTGTCTCAATGCCAGGGTTTTGCCCGACCTTTACAATACAAGGACAAGTATACCACCGTATCGGTTCTTTAATTCCTACGTCCATTTCGCAACCACAATTTTTACAAGTTTATTTCATAGGTGACGAAGAAGAACAAATCAACAGGCGTACTGAGTGCGTGCAAAGCGTACATAGAAACATAGTTAAAAAATTACAACGAGTACTTCACGACCACAACATTTTGGTGCATGAATTTAAAACGGCTAGAGACAGAATGATCAATGACGATCATTTCAAAGTAGTGATTCACCCAGACCGTGTACCACGTGGTCAACATGAGAGACGATTCAATGCCCCTACTACAAATGAAATAGCTGCTGTAATAGTTAGTAGCGAACAAACTATGTCTCTGGACATCGTTGTGCAGCCGCTCGATGGCATGCTCACTAGGGTTCCCGATACACATAGATTCTATGACGCTCTCGAGTACCCAATAATTTTTTGGAAAGGACAAGAGGGGTACAGCATTGATATTCCTCAGATAAATCCAATTACCAAACAAGCAATGCCAAGCAAAAAGGTGTCCTGCAAAGATTTTTATGCCTTTCACTTGATGGTCCGTCGCAGCGATTTTAATTTGATGCTTAAGTGTAGGCTCCTACTTCATCAGTTTCTGGTCGACATGTATGTAAAGATGGAAAGTGAGCGCTTAAGGTTCATTTCTTTAAATAAAAAAAAACTGCGCGCAGAAAATTATATTCACTTGCAAGATGCAATAAGAAATTATGCGGATTTGGATCCAAATAACTTAGGTCAGATGATGATTCTCCCGTCATCATTTGTAAATAGCCCGAGATACCTACACGAATACACACAAGATGCGTTCACATACGTGCGTAAATATGGGAGGCCTGATTTATTTATTACAATGACTTGCAACCCCGCTTGGCCAGAAATCACCAAAGAGCTTATGGCTGGTCAAAATTCAATGGGCAGACATGACTTAACAGCTCGAGTATTTAGAATAAAAGTACAGAAGTTGGTAGCTCTACTTACAAAAGGTAACATATTTGGTGATATGCAATGCTTCATGTACTCGATCGAGTGGCAAAAGCGAGGTTTGCCTCATGTGCACTTACTGCTGTGGTTAAAGGAAAAATTGCATCCGAACCAAATTGACGAAATCATATGTGCTGAGATACCAAACCCAGAAAACGATCAAAAGCTCTATGATACAGTGACAAAGAATATGATTCACGGGCCATGTGGTACATTCAATTCTTCATCGCCATGCATGAAGGAAGGAAAATGTACCAAAAAATATCCGAGGAAGCTTTTAAAAGATACTCAAACCAATGACAAAGGTTATCCTTTGTACAGGCGCAGAGCACCAGAGAATGGTGGATGCACAACGATTATAAAAACCCATAGAGGAACACAGGAAATATTGGTGGACAATAGTTGGGTGGTCCCATATTCTCCACTCTTATCAAAAATTTTTAATTCTCATTTAAATGTAGAGTTCTATAATACGGTACAGGCGATAAAATATATTTGTAAATATATTAATAAGGGTAGCGACCAGGCTATTTTTAACATCCACCAGCAAGGGAATGTTAACATTGACCCAAGAGATGAGGTGCAGACCTTTAGAACCGGCCGATATGTTAGTAGTAACGAAGCAGCGTGGCGGATCTTAGGTCTGCCTCTGCACGAGAGACACCCAACCGTCACTCATCTCGCGATTCATTTACCCAATGGCGAGAGGGTTTACTTTACGGAAAATAATTTTAGAGAGAGATTAGAAGCACCACCTAAAACTACACTAACTGCATTTTTCCTGTTGTGCCAAAGTGATACGTTTGCAAAAACATTACTTTTAGTGTTGAGCGAACATGCTCGACACTGCTCGGTACTCGCCCGAGCATCACGCTACTCGGGATGTTCGGCAAGCACCGAGCATTTCCGGGTTACTCGGACGGGAGCTCGGGTCTCCGCCCTGCATGTTTGGCGCTCTTTACAGAGCCAATGAACATGCAGGGATTGCCAGCCAGTCACTGTAATGCTGCAGCCATGTTGTTTGTGGGCATTACAGTGATTGGCTGGCCGCACAGCGTCACCTCGAGTTTTAAAAACCGGGCGCCGCCATCTTGGACACAGTCGCTCCGGATCAGACAGTGTAGGGACAGCGCTGCTGATTTAGGGAGAGATATATCCTGCAAAATAGTTAGTGTAGGGTCTGTAAAGGCTGCCAGATCAAACAAACAGTCCTTCTCAGGACTAATATCCATCCCAGGTATATCAGGCAGGCAGGCAGGCAGGCTGTATAGGAGACGCAGTGGTTATACCAGCAAACGCTGCATTACAGTCCTGTGTGCTGCTCCTGTCGCTGAAATTGCTGGACTTAGCTCCAGGTCCCGGGGGCGAGGAAAAATCCTTTTTTTTTATCTAAATCCTCTTTTTTTTTTCCTCCTTCACAATGTACAAATACCCATCTTATTAACCTTTTGGTGCCCCCCCCCCCCCAAAAAAAAAGTGTGCCTCTGATTTTTCAGACACAAATATATCTGTTGAAAATAGTCTGGTGTAGGCCAGAGAAATAGAAGTGTGGTTTTGCAGTTCTATGGGCCATTTGTATCTAAAAAAAACAGTTTGAGTGTGTCGCTCACTGTTCAGCCGCAAATATATATATATTTTAAAAAGCCTGGTATACACCAGTAAATTATTACTGTGGTTTTGATGTTCCACACTAAAACATCTCTATTATCCTGTTTTTGGCATTTTTTTGCTGTATAAAAATAATAAGTGTCTCCCTGATTTTTCAGACACAAATATATCTGTTGAAAATAGTCTGGTGTAGGCCAGAGAGACAGAAGTGTGCTTTTGCTGTTCCACGGTAAAAAATCTCTATTATCCTGCTTTTTGCATTTTTTGCTGTAAAAAAAAAAAATAGTGTCTCCCTGATTTTTCAGACACAAATATATCTGTTGAAAATAGTCTGGTGTAGGCCCGAGAAATACAAGTGTGGTTTTGCAGTTCCACGGTACAAACCTCTGTATTATCCACTTTTGGGCCATTTGTATCTAAAAAAAACAGTTTGAGTGTGTCGCTCACTGTTCAGCTGCAAATATATATATATTTTAAAAAGCCTGGTATACACCAGTAAATTATTACTGTGGTTTTGATGTTCCACGGTAAAACATCTCTATTATCCTGTTTTTGGCATTTTTTGCAGTATAAAAATAATAATAGTGTCTCCCTGATTTTTCAGACACAAATATATCTATTGAAAATAGTCTGGTGTAGGCCAGAGAGACAGAAGTGTGCTTTTGCTGTTCCACGGTAAAAAATCTCTATTATCCTGCTTTTGCATTTTTTGCTGTAAAAAAAAAAAAAAATAGTATCTCCCTGATTTTTCAGACACAAATATATCTGTTGAAAATAGTCTGGTGTAGGCCCGAGAAATACAAGTGTGGTTTTGCAGTTCCACGGTACAAACCTCTGTATTATCCACTTTTGGGCCATTTGTATCTAAAAAAAACAGTTTGAGTGTGTCGCTCACTGTTCAGCTGCAAATATATATATATTTTAAAAAGCCTGGTATACACCAGTAAATTATTACTGTGGTTTTGATGTTCCACGGTAAAACATCTCTATTATCCTGTTTTTGGCATTTTTTGCTGTATAAAAATAATAATAGTGTCTCCCTGATTTTTCAGACACAAATATATCTGTTGAAAATAGTCTGGTGTAGGCCAGAGAGACAGAAGTGTGTTTTTGCTGTTCCACGGTAAAAAATCTCTATTATCCTGCTTTTTGCATTTTTTGCTGTAAAAAAAAAAAAAATAGTGTCTTCCTGATTTTTCAGACACAAATATATCTGTTGAAAATAGTCTGGTGTAGGCCCGAGAAATACAAGTGTGGTTTTGCAGTTCCACGGTACAAACCTCTGTATTATCCACTTTTGGGCCATTTGTATCTAAAAAAAACAGTTTGAGTGTGTCGCTCACTGTTCAGCCGCAAATATATATATATTTTAAAAAGCCTGGTATACACCAGTAAATTATTACTGTGGTTTTGATGTTCCACGGTAAAACATCTCTATTATCCTGTTTTTGGCATTTTTTGCTGTATAAAAATAATAATAGTGTCTCCCTGATTTTTCAGACACAAATATATCTGTTGAAAATAGTCTGGTGTAGGCCAGAGAGACAGAAGTGTGCTTTTGCTGTTCCACTGTAAAAAATCTCTATTATCCTGCTTTTTGCATTTTTTGCTGTAAAAAAAATAAAAATAGTGTCTCCCTGATTTTTCAGACACAAATATATCTGTTGAAAATAGTCTGGTGTAGGCCCGATAAATACAAGTGTGGTTTTGCAGTTCCACGGTACAAACCTCTGTATTATCCACTTTTGGGCCATTTGTATCTAAAAAAAACAGTTTGAGTGTGTCGCTCACTGTTCAGCCGCAAATATATATATATTTTAAAAAGCCTGGTATACACCAGTAAATTATTACTGTGGTTTTGATGTTCCACGGTAAAACATCTCTATTATCCTGTTTTTGGCATTTTTTGCTGTATAAAAATAATAATAGTGTCTCCCTGATTTTTCAGACACAAATATATCTGTTGAAAATAGTCTGGTGTAGGCCCGAGAAATACAAGTGTGGTTTTGCAGTTCCACGGTACAAACCTCTGTATTATCCACTTTTGGGCATTTGTATCTAAAAAAAACAGTTTGAGTGTGTCGCTCACTGCTCAGCCGCAAATATATATATATTTTAAAAAGCCTGGTATACACCAGTAAATTATAACTGTGGTTTTGCTGTTCCACGGTAAAAAATCTCTATTATTCAGGTTTCGGTAGTTTTTTCCGTAAAGAAAAACACTAGTGTCTCCTGACTGTTGTGACACAAAATATATCTGTTGAAAATAGTCTTGTGTAGGCACGACCTCCTAGTGTGGTTTCGCAGTTCCACGGGTCAAATCGCTGTACTATCCAGTTTTGGGCCTTTGGTATCTAAAAAAAAAGCAGTTTGAGTGTGTCGCTCACTGTTCAGCCGCAAATATCTCTATTTAAAAAAGTGTGGTATACCCCAGTAAACAATAACTGTGGTTGTCCTCTTCCACGGTTCTAATCTACTCTTTATTACCCTTTTTCCATTGATAGTGCAAGTGTAAGCTATTTTACTTCATTTACAATGGGCAAGGCGCGTGGAAAGGGACGTGGAAGTGGACGTTCTGGTGATGGTTCATGCAGAGGATGGGGCCGTGGCCAAGGTGAAAATGTGCCACAACCAACAGCCACATCTTCTCACTCCCACTTCTTGACCGAATTACTAGGGAAGCACAGAACAAGACCAGTATTGAGAACTGATCAGTGTGAACAGGTTATTAATTGGATAGCAGACAATACTTCCAGTTACCTGGGCACCACCACCTCCGGTCTGTCTTCCACACGGTCAACTCTTAGTAGCCGTGAGTCTCGACCGCATACTCCTCCTCACCCTGATGCTCCTTCCTCCCACCATGCCGAGTGTCGTCAGACAGCAAATGATCCCACACTTGGACACTCTGAAGAGCTGTTCACTGGTCCATTTCCATATTTGGGCCCCTCGCCTGATATGCTTGAAGTGGTGGAAGAGGAGATCCCATGTTGCGATGCCCAAATATTTGAACAGCCACAGCCACAGGAAGTCGACGTTGGCAATCTGTCACAAGAGGTGGACGATGACGAGACACAATTGTCAGGAAGTGAGGGGGAGGATCGTGGTGCGCAAGTGGAAGAGGAGGAGGTGGTGCATGATCTAGTAACTGACCCAACGTGGAAGGAGGAAATGCAGAGTGAGGCCAGCAGCACACAGCGGGAGGGAGGCAGAGTACCCCAACAGGCAGGAAGAAGCAGTGTGGTGGCCACAGACAGAAGGCAGGCAACCGTTCCCCGTAACACCAACACGAGGAACGTTGCCAGTACAAGCGGTAGGTCTTCCAGAGTCTGGAATTTTTTTAAAGACTCTGTTGATAACCCCAAAAAGGCCATATGTTCCACCTGCCATGCCAGCATCAGCAGGGGTGACAAAACTACCAGCCTGACCACCACCAGCATGATCAGGCACATGGCAGCAAAGCACCCGACTTTGTGGGGCGAAACCCAGGGTCCACGACCAGTGTCAGCGGGTGTCACCACTGCTTCTTCCACTGTTGCGCGTGCAATAGAACCCCCTGTTGTGTGTGCAAGGCAATCCCCTGTCCATACTGCATGTAAAGATGCCCCCTTCTCTCAGTTTCACTTGTTATGGCAGTTTCTCAAGAAACAGCATCAACGTCCACGTCCCACCGCAGCGTTCAATTGTCCATATCCCAGACCTTTGAACGAAAGCAGAAATTTGCAGCTAACGCCCCACAGGCCACAGTCCTAAATTCGCACATTTCACGACTGCTTGCATTGGAAATGCTGCCTTTTAGGCTGGTGGAGACCGAATCCTTCCGCAATCTTATGGCGGTGGCCGTCCCTCGGTACTCGGTCTCCAGCCGACACTATTTTGCCCGGTGTGCCATCCCCGCACTACACAAGCACGTGTCCCAAAGCATCTGCCGTGCCCTCAACAACGCAGTTACTGGGAGAGTCCACCTGACAACGGACACGTGGACAAGTGCTTGTGGCCAGGGACGGTACATCTCTCTGACGGCACACTGGGTAAACATAGTGGAAGCCGGGACCCAGTCGGACCTTGGGACGGAACATATCCTCCCCACACCGAGGATTGCGGGCCCTATGTCAGTCAGAGTTGCCCCCACAGTGTACAGCTCCTGTGCATCCTCCTCCTCCTCCTCATGTTCAGCCTCCATCTCAGATATCACCACATCAGTTACAAGCTGGAAGCATTGCAGTACTGCCTCCGCCAAGCGGCAACAGGCTGTGCTGAAACTCATAAGCTTAGGTGATAAACCTCACACTGCTTGTGAGTTGTGGACAGCTGTGAAAGAGCAGGCAGATCTGTGGCTGAGACCGCTGAACCTACATCCCAGCATGGTCGTGTGTGACAATGGCCATAACCTGGTGGCGGCTCTGAGGCGAGGTGAGATCACACACGTACCATGCCTGGCTCATGTGCTTAACCTCGTGGTTCAGCGGTTTCTTAAATCGTACCCCGAGTTGCCAGATCTGCTCGTGAAAGTACGCCGCCTGTCAGCTCATTTTCGCAAGTCGGCTACAGCTTCCGCCGCCCTTGCTGTGTTGCAGCAGCGTTTGCAGCTTCTGGCACACCGATTGGTGTGTGATGTCCCCACACGTTGGAACTCTACCCTCCACATGTTGCAAAGGATTTGTGAGCAGAAGAGAGCAGTTGTGGAGTACCAGCTGCAACAAGGCCGTCAATATTCAGGTCAGACTCCACACATAAGACCTCAGGAGTGTACCTGGATGTCTGACATATGTACCATCCTGACAAACTTTGAGGAGGCCACCAAGATGGTGAGTGGCGATGACGCCATCATTAGTGTCAGCATCCCACTTGTCTGTCTTTTGCAACGCTCTCTGCAGAGAATTAAAGAGGAGGCATTGCAGCCAGAGTATGATTAGATGGATCAAGAAGCCGTAGCGGGCGATTACACACAGCCCAGCCTCATCTCATCCCAACGTGCATTGGGGGACAATGAGGGAGAGGAGGAGGAGGAGGAGGAAGAACAGGAGCTGCTATCATGCATTGTAGACGGTAGTACCTGTACAAGTGTCATACCGTCGTTTCAGCGTGGGTGGCCTGAGGACAGGGGGGAGGAGGAAGAGGAGGAGAGCATGGTCAGTCGTCATCTTGGTGAGACACGGAAATCTTGCCCGTTACCAGTCTGGCACGCATGGCTGACTTTATGTTACGCTGCCTTAACCGTGACCCTCGTGTTGTCAAAATGTTGGGTGACAGTCATTACTGGTTGGTGACACTTGTAGACCCCCGCTACAAGGAGAACTTTCACTCTCTTATTCCTGAGGTGGAGAGGTCTACAAAAATGGGGCAATACCAGAAGGCCCTTGCTGCAGAACTCTTAAAAAAATTCCCATCTGAACACGCTAGCGGCAGAGGTCACAGTTCGTTGCCCAACCAAGGCGTACAGGCGAGAGAGATGCAACTCCAATCCAGCAGAGGCAGGGGAACACTGTCAACGTTCTGGGACAGTTTTCTGACACCCGCCCAGCTTACAGGCCCTGAGGTGCGGGGTACTCTCACAAGGAGTGGAAAGTTTCAAAAGATGGTGAGGGAGTACCTTGCCGATCGTACCAGCGTCCTCCGTGATTCCTCTGTGCCTTTTAATTATTGGGTATCCAAGCTGGACACTTGGAATGAACTCGCTCTGTGCGCCTTGGAGGTCCTGGCCTGCCCTGCCGCTAGCGTGTTATCGGAGCGTGTTTTTAGTGCCGCTGGGGGAATTATAACTGATAAGCGCACTCGCCTGTCAACTGACAATGCTGACAAGCTGACCCTTATCAAAATGAACAAGGGCTGGATTGGGCCAGACTTCTCATCACCACCAAATGACAGCAGAGTAACATAAAGTCAAATCCACTGTGTTATTTCGGGAGGTGTATTCACATGCACCACTTCACACCCACACATGGGTATACGCTTCCTCGTTTCGGCTGTTTAATCTTCTTCTCCTTATCCTCAGCCTCCACCACCACTATACCACCAGGGTGCCAGCATTGCAAGTTCCTCCGTCCTAATTTTTGGCAGCTTTTGCTGGGAAAGCATAAGCAAATACCATGGGACACCCACTCCCCAATAATGGGACTTATGTTTGTAATATGCTGTACTGCATGGCTCTTGTAAGGGGCATTGCAAGTTGCTCCGTCCAAATTTTTGGCAGCTTTTGCTGGGAAAGCATAAGCAAATACTATGGGAGACCCACTCCCCAATAATGGGACTTATGTTTGTAATATGCTGTACTGCATGGCTCTTGTAAGGGGCATTGCAAGTTGCTCCGTCCTAATTTTTGGCAGCTTTTGCTTGCAAGGCATAAGCAAATACTATGGGACACCCACTCCCCAATAATGGGACTTATGTTTGTAATATGCTGTACTGCATGTGACGCGCCCCCTGGGCCGTGTGTACACGTGTGTGGGATACCCGGTGCTGGGTCTCTGGGGTCTGTAGTCTCCGTGGCGGTGACCAGGTCCCGTGGCTCAGGCTGGTCAAACCAGTGGCAATCTTTCTTAGGTTTTAAGGTTAATTGTCCGACTGCGCCACCCGTGGATTGCGGTCAGGGAGTACCACCGCTGCGAGGCAGACCGCTGAGGCTGGTGTTGCGTGCGCAGCACAAAATGGGATAACTCCCCTCGGGAGGAGTATAGCCTCAGGGCAGTGAGTGTGGATGATGGGGGTGATGGTGCACGAGCGCAGCAGGAATGACTCAGAGTCTTTGCAGTGCAGTTCAGGGTCTTTACTGATGATTATAAGGTAGACCCTCCCGGGAGTACTGGCTAGCATAAGAGGCCTGGTCAGTCTGTGAGCAAGCAGGAGTTCCCTTGGCCAGGTGGAGTTGTAGGCCTCCCCGTCTGTCTGCACTCTTCCTGGCTACCTTGCTGTAAGCGTGTAGAAGTAGCCCACGTCCCTGAGTGTACCGTGTAGTGCTCACCCGTATGGCTGGTGACTTGGGGCCTTCTGTTAGCCTCCGCTCCACGACGGCGGTGCTGGTCCCTTGCTTGTGACTGAGCCTCCGGGCTTCTATGGCCAGAGGACCTGAAATCCCCTGCCGGCTGGTTTCTGCTGCTGGATATATAAGTCCTCACAGCTTCGGACTCCCGTGTCCGGTTCCTATTGTCTTCTGCCAGGGCGAGCTCTGCTCAGCTTCCAGCCCCTCGTCTTTAGCTCCTAGCTCCTACCAAGCTCCTTGCTGTTACTTTCCCTTGCTCTCACTCTGACTCTGACTGTTCTCTGTTCTCTGACTCACTTATCCCCACCCCAGATCCAGTTTATAAGGGCAGAATTCTCCCCTCCCAGGACTGGGGCAGGAGGATGTTGCATGTTTAAGGGATCCTGACCAGGAAACCTCCCACTTGCTCTCCGACGTAATCTCTATTGCTGTGGTGACCAGACCCCTGGGGTGCCACACATGGCTCTTGTAAGGGGCATTGCAGTACCTCATAATTTTTGGAAAGCATTCCATTCACTGCTTAGGCCAACAGTGCACAGGAGACCCAGTTGCTATAAATGGAAAAAAAGGTTTAGTTAACGCCCTCTGACCTCCATGTCATTTCCAAGGGGCATTGGAGTGCCTCGAAATTTTTGGTAGGCATTGCACTCACTGTATGCCCTATAACTGTGTAGCCGAACCGCTCCTTTTGTTACAGAAACATATCCTACAAGACATATCTGGTTGACTGGCCTGATATTGATGTGAATGGTCCCTGTTCCTCCTGCTCTTTCTCCTTTGCCACTACCTCATCCAACATTTATCACTAGTGTTGAGCCACCCCCGTAGTGTTCGAGTTCGGTTCGGTTCGTCGAACACCCGTGTGTTCGCCGAACTGTTCGTCGAACTGTTCGTCGAACACCTTCGAACACCGTTAAAACCAATGGCAGGCAAACAAAAACACATAGAAACACATAGAAAACACCTTCAAAGGTGTCCAAAAGCTGACAAACTGCTCAGAAGACACAACTAACACATGGAAAAGTGACAAGTACATATAGTCATGCGAAAAGAAAAGAGGTGGAGGAGTAAAAGGAGGGGGAGACACAGATATAGGCATGTCATGCCCTTCTAAAATCCAAAAAGTGAGAAGCCGAGACGGCCAGTCCGCTCCTGCCCGTGCCACCTCCGTGTCGCCGGGTTTGTGTCAGAGCCGCGGTGAACCCTGACGGCCAGCCCCCCTCTCCCAATACTGGTGCCTGTCCGCTGGTGGGTCGAGAGAGCCCCCCTGTGGTGGAGGCAGCTCTAAGCTTTTTAATTTAAATTGTCCCTCTAATTTGAATGAATACACTTTAAATCCATTTACAAGGATCTATTGGAGGGCAAGTCTCATGCCAGCAGCCGCGTAATTCCAGCTCCAGTAGCGTCCACTAAAGCTGCTGCAGTTAAAAAGCTTTTATAAGGATCGAGCTCGGCTGTCCACCGCAAGGCATCCTAGTGCCAGTCCCAGCCCCTATGCCTTGGGGTGCCTCCTGATGCTCTTCACTGAGTATCCCGTGGTCCCGAAGCATTTCCTTTGAAAAAATTAAGTGTCCAAACTACAGGTGGTGTAGCTTGCTTAACAGCCGGGATAATCCGCTGACTAGCAGACACTGCTACTAGGCACAAAGTATTTCCTGGGCTAGATGCAGTTAAAAATTTGTAAGTAGATACTCTCGTTGGATGCTGAGAAAGCATTCCATAGAGTCTCCTGGCACGCCATATATGATTCTCTTAAAAAGCTTGGGGTAGGGGTCTAGGGGACCCTTTTATAGCCAAAATCACGGCCCTGTATCACAATACGTCACCTAGGCTGAAGATAAATGGAACTGTAGCACCGAGGGCTCGGTTGCTACAGACGTATTGCACCTCACCCAGAGGTGTGATATCTCACTCTCAGATAAGGATGGAGTGTGGATCAGGACCCGACACCTGCATGCATTACACCACATTGCCGTGGGGCAGGGCGACCAATATGCCCCTGAGATGGGCACGACAGTCCCTGTCCCTGGCTGGAGTGGGGGGAGGGAACACTGAGGAAGGGGAACCCTGCAGAGCAGGAGCAGGGAGGAAGCAGTTCCTGGGTGCATTGAGAAGGGAGTATAAAAGGTGGGCACCATCTTAGTTCAGTGCAGAGAAGTCTGAGCAGAAGTGGCAGGGAGCAGGGGCTCTGCATGAGCTCTGCTCCGGAGGCGGGCCTAGTAACAGAGGCCCAGGCCTGCAAGAGGGAGAAGGAAGGAAGAGGAGCGGAGAAGG
The DNA here is from genome assembly GCF_046119375.1 of Phyllobates terribilis. Lineage (NCBI taxonomy): Eukaryota > Metazoa > Chordata > Amphibia > Anura > Dendrobatidae > Phyllobates > Phyllobates terribilis. The sequence continues at coordinate 54,247,208 of NW_027362771.1, read as the reverse complement.
CTCCAGGAACGAGGAATGAAGGGATCCCAGGGGTGCGGACGGGCGAGTCGCCACCGCACGCCCGAATCCACCTGCGTGGAGGGGTCAGGCCAAAGGGGGAGACCGGTCCCCGAACTAGTGGAGGCAGGAAACGACCCTCAGCTAGAAACCGGAGGCTCTGACATTTTATGTGGCGCAGCCCCTTGCTCCACCCGCTAGGAAGGCACCACATAGGGTCAGGGAAACTGGCGCCAAGTTTACCAAGAGGAGGCCCGAGGCAGCCGGACAGAAGTGTTGGTAAGAAAGGCCAGACAAAGGACACACAAAGGGGGTCCTGTGAAGCGCTCCAAAGTTATCTGGGAGTTGTCTGAGCCCCTCACCTGGTGAGCACAGTACGACGTGGGCAGCCGTTACCTGCAGACGTGGTCTGGATAATAAGAACTGTGAGTAAAGGCCCTGAACTGCATCACTGACTCCGTGTCGTTACTGCTGCTGCCCTGCACCATCACCCCCATCCTCCGCATACACTGCCCTGAGGCTATACTCCTCCCGTGGGGAGTTATGCTATGCTCTGCTGCACCCACAACACCAGCCTTAGCGGTCTGCCCTGTAGCGGCGGTTCACTCTGACCGCAATCCACGGGTGGCGTAGTCGGACATTTAAACATCAAAACCACATAAATAGTTCCGCCACTGGTTTGACCGCCCTGAGCCACGGAACCGGATCGCCGCCACGAAGACTACAACCACCAGCATCCACCAAAAAGGGTCCGGCTCCGGGTGTCCCAAGGCCCAGGGGGTGCGTCAGAACATTTTCATCACCTTTCACAATCACCAATGGGACAAGGCAGGGATGTCCTCTGTCTCCTCTCTTATACATCCTAGTGACGGAGCACCTGCTCTCATCAATTCGCCATAACCCCAATATTAGGTGGATTGAGGTGGGAGGCACCGAGTACAAGTGCTCTCTATTTGCTGATGATGTCCTAGTATATATCACTCAATCACATATATCCATCCCTGCTGTTATGGCTGAAATAGATCACTTTGTTACATGGTAAAATTTTAAAATCAATGCAGCGAAGTCTGAGGCCCTCGATGTCTCCCTCCCTAAATCCATATAGGATTCCATCCAGTCCAACTTTCCCTTTGCCTGGCCCTCACAGGGTATCAAATACTTAGGAATTCCTATTCATAGAGACCTCTCCCATCTATGTTATCTTAATTTTGGGCCCTTTATTGAACAATTCCATACAGACCACGGTTGGCAAGTTAGAACTGTAAGATTCACTACGTGAACCACTGGTGTTTTGTGGAAAAGCACATGTACACCGCGTTCCAAATTATTATGCAAAAAGTGTTTAGGAGTGATAAGGGAAGAATTTGTTTGTTTGTCAGTTAAACTCATTGATGGTGATGTGTGTCAGGGCTCTTTATATCACTGTAAGCAATTGCAGACACCTGTGCTAATTAGTTTGGCAGGTGTGTCCAATGAAAGGCAAGACTACTTAAGAAGGCTCTCTCACATTATTAAGCAGCCTACATTTTCTGCCAAAATGGGAAAGAAAAAGGATGTGTCGGCTGCTGAGAAGCAACAAATTGTGGAGTGTTTAGGTCAAGGCATGACTACAATCAACATTGTGCGATGATCAGGATGAAGTGTCTTGGCAATCAAGAAGTATGTAGCTGATTCACAGTACACACGTGTGCGTGCTGATAAGGGCAAATTGAGGACTCTTTCCTACAGGCAATTACGTCAGGTTGAAAGAGCAGCGGCAAAAAAGCCTTGTCATAGCAGCAGACAAGTTTTTGAAGCTGCTTGTGCCTCCAACGTCCCCCGAACAACAAGATGCAGGGTCCTTCAGAGGTTTGCAGCTGTGCATACGCCATCGTGTCGACCTCCTCTATCCACTTCACACAAGCAGAAACGGCTCCAGTGGGCCAAACATTACATGAAGACTGATTTCAAAACTGTTTTGTTCACGGATGAGTGCCGTGCAGCGCTCGATGGTCCAGATGAATGGAGTGGAAGATGGCTGGTTGATGGACACCCCACGCAAACACAGCTACAGCGCCAACAAGGAGGAGGTGGAGTAATGTTTTGGGCTGGAATCATGGGGAGAGAGATTGTCGGCCCCTTTAGGATCCCTGAAGGCGCTAAAGATGAACTCCATAATGTATGTGGATTTTCTCAAACAGCACTTCCTGCCATGGTTCAAGAAGAAGAACCGTGTATTTCACAGCAAGATCATTTTTCTGCATGATAATGCACCATCTCATGCTGCACATAAAACATCTGCATCTCTGGCTGATATGGGCATAAAAGGGGACAAACTTATGGTGTGACCCCCATGCTCCCCTGACCTCTACCCCATTCAGAACCTTTGGAGCATCATTAAAAGGAGTGTCTATGATGGCGGGAGGCAGTTCACATCTAAGCAACAGCTCTGGGAGGGTATTCTGTCCTCATGCAAAACAATTGAAGCAGAAACCATCCAAAACCTGACAAATTCAATGGACGAGAGAGTTCAGAAGCTCCTTTCGAACAAGGGGTCCTATGTGAAAATGTAACATCACCTAGAATAAAGTTTTGAGTTGAAAACTGTTTGATTTCAGTTTCTATCAACCTGCTAATGCTTATAATTTCAAAAATGACCATTTTTTTGGTCTTTATTAAAATGAAAAGGTTGATCGAAAAGTTTGGGGGATCTAAGAGTGTGGCAACCCAGTAGTCATGATTACTTCGAATTCTGACAATATGAGGGTCATGCTGCAGGTAGTGCAGCAAGAAGGCACTTATGTGTCTTGCGCATCTCGGAGCCCCAAAATTATTTTCCGGGCTAGATGCAGCTAAAAATTATTTTTAATTTTAAATCTGGTGAAGCTTATTATAGATGGCCTAATAGGATCAGTGCTGCACACTGCTACAAAGCCCAAATTATTTTCCAGTCAAGATACAGATAAACATGATTAGTAATTTGAAAGCTTAAAACGGTTGGTAGGGTGATTTTAACCAATCATCAAGCTTTTACTCTCCCCAGGATGACACAGGGGTAGAAAAGTCGTTTGGGATCCATGATTTGTTCATCTTTATGAACGTGAGTCTGTCTACATTATCAGTGGAGAGCCGCGTGCGCTTATCTGTCAGCACACCACCAGCAGCGCTGAACACACGTTCAGACAGAACGCTGGCTGCGGGGCATGACAAGATCTCCAAGGCGTAAGTGGCTAGCTCCGGCCATTTATCCAGATTGGAAGCCCAAAAAGAGCAAGGGTCCAGTGACACAGTCGTGGCTTCAATGTTTACTTGGAGATACTCCTGTACCATCGTCTCTAGGCGTTGACTATGTGTCAGACTTCTTGTCTCCTGTGGCCTTGCAAAGGATGGGCTAAAAAAGTGGTGAAATGATTCCGCAAAATTGATGTTACCAGCAGATACTGTGGTTCTGTTACGGTTTGAGTGCTGAACACTTGACGGTCCCACGGTTGGCAAGTTGGAACTGTGAGATTCACTACGTGCACCACTGGTATTTTGTGGAAAAGCACATGTAAGATTCTGCAACAGTCTCTGCTGATACTCCTGCATGCGTGCATCCCTTTCTATGGCAGGAATAATTTCTGCAAATTTACTTTTGTACCGGGGATCTAACAGTGTGGCAACCCAGTAGTCAGGATTATTTCTAATTCTCACAATTCGAGGGTCATGTTGCAGGTAGTGCAGCAAGAAGGCACTCATGTGTGTTGCGCATCCAGGAGCACCAAGTCCCTGTTGTGTTGGTGGCGAGGTAACAATCATGCTTCCTTCCTCTGTCCTCTCCCCCCAACCTCGCACAACAGAAATGTGATCAAGGTCTCCCTCATCTGATGAGTCTTCCATCAGTTCGTCCTCCACTTCTTCCTGGGCTCCTGCACCTTCCTCACTAGTTTGGCTGCTACCATGCGCCCTGGTAAAATCATCTCCCCCACCCTCACATGCCTGCCGCCTTGGTGCTGCCGACCGTCTGGACCTTGCAGATGTTAGCCCTTCCGCATACAACTCCTCCTCCTCTACTTCCTCCACCTCCTCTTGTGCCACCACCTGACTCCGAATTCTGTTTAACATGTGCTCCAGCATGTAAATCACCGGAATAGTCATGCTGATAATGGCATCGTCAGCACTAAACATCTTCGTCGCCATTTCAAAACTGTGCAGAAGGGTGCATAGGTCCCTGATCTGAGACCACTCCTCCAGCGTGATTTGCCCCACCTCTGAATCTCGTTGGCCCAGGCTATACGTCAGAACGTATTGCACCAGGGCTTGTCGGTGCTGCCACAGTCGCTGCAACATGTGCAGAGTTGAATTCCACCGGGTAGGCACATCGCATTTTAGCCGGTGAAGTGGCAGGCCCAACGACTTCTGTAGAGATGTAAGTCGCTGAGCTGCGGGATGCGAACGGCGGAAGTGAGCACACAGCGACCGTGCCCTCTGCAGAAGTCCATCTAGTCTGGGATAGTGGGCTAAAAATTGCTGGACAACCAGGTTCAACACGTGAGCCATACAAGGCACGTGTGTGACATTGCCCCGGCGAAGGGCCGCACCCAGGTTTGCAGCATTGTCGCACACGGCCTTCCCTGGTTTCAGGTCCAGTGGAGACAACCATTCATGAAATTGGTTCTCCAGAGCTGACCACAACTCCTCAGCTGTGTGACTCACATTTCCCAGACATTTCAATGTAAAAACCGCCTGATGACGTTGAGCCCTACTGCCAGCATAGTAAGGAGGTGTGCAGGATCCCTTCTGCGCAGTTAGAAAGCTTGTGGCATGACCAGACAGGCTTTGGGTGCAGGTGGAAGACCGAGAGGAGGTTGAGGAGGCAGAAGCAGTGGAGGGACTTTGACATAAAGAGGATTGACGCACAACTCGTGGGGACGGCAAGACTTGGACAGCAGCCCCTTGTCCTGCTGTCACCATAGTTACCCAGTGCCCAGTCAGCGACATGTAACGCCCCTGTCCATGCTTACTCGTCCAAGTGTCTGTGGTGAAATGCACCCTGTCACACACAGAGTTTCTCAAAGAAGCGGTGATGTTGTGTGCGACATGCTGGTGGAGCGCAGGCACACCTTTCTTTGAAAAGTAGTGCCGACTGGGCATCTGGTACTGGGGCACTGCGACGGACATAAGGTCTCGAAAATCCTCTGTGTCCACCAGGCGGAAAGGCAGCATTTCTGTAGCCAAGAGCTTGCAGATGGTGAAATTCAACCTCTTAGCTTTCTCATGGCTAGGAGGAAATGGTCTTTTACTTGTCCACATCTGAGGGACCGAGGGCTGGCTATTGTGCTTAGACGGGGTTGATAAGGGTGTCCCCGGCAAACTGCCGGTCTGTGAGGAAGATGCAGGCGGACATGTTAGGTTGCCTTGATCCAAAGGTGGTGCTATCGATGTCGGACAGCGCTCAAGACCAGCTGGTGTTACCACCTCCAAAGAAAATGATGACCTGCCAATCACGCTGGCTGTTGCGGGTAAAGAGGTGGCAGGTCTGCGCCCCAAAACAGGTGTGACTGCTGTCCCCCCAGTCACAGAGGATGAAGAGGCCGCGGATGCACAAGATATGGCAGACGGTGGTTGGCCCGGCCGGCTAGGCCGCATTGTAGCACACTGAGCTTCCCACTGCAACTTATGCTTCATGTCCATATGCCGGTTCATGCATGAAGTACTCAAACTATGTATTTTTTGGCCTCTACTTAGCTTTTGCTGACAAATGTTACAGATAACACGAGTTGGGTCATCTTTATCGATCTGAAAAAATGCCCAGGCTATGCAAGGCTTAGCACCCATGCGACCTGAAGAGCCACCACGACTTGTGGTGAGAGGCAGAGTTGTGTTTGAGGATGCAGTTGTTGACGTGCTTCCAGTACTACGTCTCTGTCCAGGAAGGCGCAACCTGACCTCGTCATCACTAGCATCTTCCTCCACCTCCTCTGCTGACCTCATCTCTTGGCTGACTGTGGGTTGACAGTAAGTGGGATCTCCGACCTCATCATCATCACCCTGTGCGTTATCACACCCGTCGTCCTCAGAGCCAACCTGTTCCTGCCCTGACAAAAAACTAAAGTTGTCGCTCCAATCAGGTATTTGAGTCTTATCATCGTCTTCCTCATTGTCTCCACCAATTAGTTACAGTTTGGGAATGAGGGTCTACATTATGGTCAGAACCTTCTGCGTCTGGTCCTGGATCCGACTCATAAAGATTCTGGGCATCAGTGCAGATCATTTCCTCGTCTGGATTCACAGAAGCGCTGGAGTCGACCTCTGATTCCCAGGCTATAGTATGAGTAAACAGCTCTGCAGACTCAACCATCTGTTCTACCTCATACTCAGACGGGCAGCTGGAGATTTGGGAGCTGTGAGGAAGCAAGTGCGATTTGGGTGACACCTTTGAGGACTGGAGTATTTGTGATGTTGAAGTTGATGTGGAGGAGAGCCCACTTAAAGGAGCACTTGATATCCGTTGAAGCACCTGCTGTTTTTGTGCCTCATCTGGAATTTGTAGCGATTGGCGTGGCTGTAAGAAAGGGATCTTATCACATTGTCCGCTAAAAGAAGTAGACATTTTAGTTTGGCTGGAAGATGGTCTTTCTTCTGCACCTACCCCACGGACACAACCTTTTTTCCCCTTCCCAACACGCCTATTCCCCTTTCCACCAGCAGCAGGCCTTTTTCCACTCATTTTGGTGGTTAACTAATTCACAACTCTGGAGTTGTTTGCACAAAAAAACAATGGATGGTAACCGAGCAGAGCTGAGTGGCCAAACTGTGGTATTAGGCCAAAACTATTGGCTGGGTTAGATGCAGAAAAAAAATATTTTTAATTTGCAACCTGATGGAGGTCAGTATAGATGGACTAATAGACCAAGTCGCACACACCGCTAGAAGCCCAAATATTTTTTCAGAGCTAGATGCAGAAATTTTTTTTATTCAATTTGCAACCTGATGGAGGTCAGTATAGATGGACTAATAGACCAAGTCCCACACACTGCTAGAAGCCCAAATATTTTTTCAGAGCTAGATGCAGAAAAAAATTATTTTTAATTTGCAACCTGATGGAGGTCAGTATAGATGGACTAATAGACCAAGTCCCACACACCGCTAGAAGCCCAAATATTTTTTCAGAGCTAGATGCAGAAAAAAATTATTTTTAATTTGCAACCTGATGGAGGTCAGTATAGATGGACTAATAGACCAAGTCCCACACACCGCTAGAAGCCCAAATATTTTTTCAGAGCTAGATGCAGAAAAAAATTATATTCAATTTGCAACCTGCTGGAGGTCAGTATAGAAGGACTAATAGAACAAGTCCCACACACTGCTAGAAGCCCAAATATTTTTTCAGAGCTAAATGAAGAAAAAAATTATTTTTAATTTGCAACCTGATGGAGGTCAGTATAGATGGACTAATAGACCAAGTCCCACACACTGCTAGAAGCCCAAATATTTTTTCAGAGCTAGATGCAGAAAAAAATTATATTCAGTTTGCAACCTGATGGAGGTCAGTATAGATGGACTAATAGAATGATGCTATGCCCAAAAGATTTTACTTCACTAGGTGCAGTAAAAAAATTGGTATTCTATACACAGGTGGTATATCTTGCAACACAGATAGGCTACTCCACTGACTAACACACTCTGCAATAGGCCAAAAAGGATTAGCTTTGCTAGATTCAGCCAAATGCTGTGAAAAAAACTTGCACAGCACTGGCACAGACCTGCCTGGCAAAAACTGATAGGAACTGATGTAACCTAGTCCTGAAAAGGACTCCAATTACAATTAGTCTTTACTCCCACAATCTATCTATTTAAGAGCACAGACCTGCTTGATAAAAGTCGTAGGAAATGCTGTAACCTAGTCCTTAAAAAGACTGCAATCACAACTATTCCCTACTCCCAAGCTATCTGTATATTTGTGCGAAAATTGGCTTGAAATTAACAAGGTATAGCGCACACAGCAACAGCGGTGCCGTCTAACACGCAGCTGCAGCAGTGAGAAAATGGTGGCGACGGGGAAAATGGCTTGGTCTTATAGGGCAAGGACATGTGACATACACTGCCAATCACACATGCCCTTGCTTGTGTGAAAAAAAGCACTTCGCTCCGTGTGTGCGCTGCTGATAGGCTGACAGATTGCACCTCCCCACTGCAAATGTGGGAAAGAGAAAAAAAAATGGAGATCTTCATTGTTCCTGCAGAGATCCATCCCCTGCCCCTCCCCCTGCCTCGCTGTACACTCAAACTGCGTATTAACATTAATTTTCATCATTACTGAGAAAAAATCCAGTTATGATTTTGGTGCACGAACAGTTATCGAACATAACCTCGAACAGCCGAATTTTTCTCAAATTGTTCGTGTTCGCCGACCGGCTCGAACACCGCCCAAAACAGCTCGAATTTGAGATTGGCGAACAGTTCGAGTAGAACAACGCTCATCTCTATTTATCACCTGAAGCTTTGTTTTAACGGGAGTCATAGAACTTGGATAGTAGCAGGGAAACATCCAGCAATCCTCGGAGGAGGTAGGATATGCGCCAAAACGCTGAACTCCTCAGGCCTAGCCGCTGCTACATACATGCGCTTGCATTACAACAAAACAAAGCAGATGCTAACTTCTATCATCCTCATCATGCTCCTCACCTTGGCACTCTCAACTCCCCTGATGGAGAAGCCAGGGCCCACCGGAGGAGTCTGATAGTCCGGTGGGCTCGGCCAATGCTGCCCTAAAGCAGGCCAGGCTAAGAAAAGTGTGGGAAAGTTTACCGGTACAAATAGGGGTGGCTGGGGACCGAGTATGGACACCCGGCCACCCCCTGGAGGCTGGGGAGCAAGCGGGGACACCCGGCCACCAGGCGGCTGGGGACTGAGTATGGATACCAGGCCGCCGATACAGCCATGGCGGGGTGGCCAGATTCCGCCTCCACATGCCTAAAAGGCCCAATTTAAAGTGCAAGCAAGCAAGCAGTATGGTATTGCAGCCTGGGGGTGGGTGGGTGGCAGGCTGCATACTTGCGCTTGCATTGCAAGGAATGGGAGAGGTACAATTGAACATTGCCCTGGGACAAGGACTTGAATGGGGATAGTTGCAAGTCTGCAACGACAGGTGCAAGGTGGGAGGCATCTTCACATGTACCATGAACAGGGGTTTGGCATGCACACACTACAGCGGAATAGGCTCTCCTTCCCACTAAATGCACTGGGGAGGGCACAGGTAATGTTTTGGTATACGCGCTTAACCTTATGTATAAGGCACACCAGGACAAATAGGGGCGGCTGGGGACTGAGTATGGATACCTCGCTGCCGAAGCAGCCATGAGGTAGTGGCCAGCTTCGGCCTCCTCTAAACTAAAAGGCCCCATTTCAAGTGCAAGCTATCAGTATGAATTGCAGTCTGGGGGTGGATGGGTGGCAGGCTGCACACTTACACTTGCATTAAAAGAAAACATAGCAGATGCTAACTTCTGTCATCATCATCATGCTCCTCACCTTGGCACTCTCAACTCCACCGATGGAGAAGTCAGGGCACACCGGAGGAGTCTGGTTCTCTGGTGGGCTCGTCCAATGCTGCCTAAAGCAGGCCGGGCTAAGAAAAGTGTGTGGGGGGATGTTCCAAGGAGAAATGGGGGCGGCTGGGGACCGTTTATGGACACCCGACTGCCCCCAGGCGGCTGGGGACCGTGTGGACACTCGGCCGCGGGGCAGCTGGGGACTGAGTATGGATTCCAGGCCGCCAACACAGCCATGACGTGGTGGCCAGATTCCGCCTCCACATGCCTAAAAGGCCCAATTTCAAGTTCAAGCAAGCAAGCAGTATGGTGTTGCAGCCTGGGGGTGGGTGGGTGGCAAGCTGCATACTTGCGCTTGTATTGCAAGGAATGGGGGAGGTACAATTGAACACTGCCCTGGGACTAGAACTTGCATGGGGATAGTTGCAAGTCTGCATCTTCTGATGCGGCAAGGATCACTTATGATGGGCACACTTTTAGACAGTGACCTGGGAGTCAGAGATGCTTCCAGGGGTCTTCCCCATGCTGTTCCCATGTCTTTTCAGCACTTTATGCATGTGTCACACAGCACATGGCCAGATAAGGTTGTAAAATGTTAAAATGACATTTCCCGGTGAATGCATTTGTCATAGTTGAAAGCAATACAAAAGTGCAAAAACGCATAAAAAATGCTACTTGTGAACATAGCCAAAGGTGTGGAGGAGTATTTTTGTTTTTGGTCATTTATTTTAACTTATACACAAGTCTTTTCCCTCGAAAGGATGTTCCTTAACATATTTCACAGGAAAACAGTTTCACTTTCGTTTTATTGTGAGCCTGTAAAAGTGGCTTAATACCTCTGACCACGTTGTTGACAGCAGTGACCTGGGGGTCAGAAATGCTTCCTGGGGCGATCCCCATGCTGTCCCCATGTCATTTGAGTACTGTCACTATCGTTTTGGGCACTTGTTAGGCTTTTAAAAGACTGCCGGGGGTGCCACCGCAAAAATGCTTGAGTCTCCCATAGACTAACATTGGGCTCGTTGCTCGGGTCGAGCACCCGAGTATCACGGCGAGCTCGGCCCGAGCTTCGAGCGCCCGAGCATTTTAGTGCTCGCTCAACACTAACTACTTTACATTGACGTGCCTCGCTACTATACTTGGAATGTGGCACGGAAGCAATGGAAACGTCGTTTACAAGGAACACCTGTCAATGACTGGCCAGATGTGAAGGCAGGAGACGCTCTAGGTCGCATTTACACGGTGCACGTTAGCAATTTTGAATGTTATTGCTTGCGTATGCTGCTGAATGTAATAAGGGGTCCAACCAACTTCTCGGATTTAAAAACATTTGAAGGTCAAGAACTTGCAACTTTTCGGCAGGTGTGTGAGAAGATGGGGTTGTTGGAAGATGATAACCACTGGGATACCACCTTAGAAGAGGCTGTGCTATGTCGCTCCCCGGCGCAAATAAGAGAGCTGTTTGCCATATTGATATGCACTTGCGGTTTATCCAATCCTCTACAACTCTGGCACAAGTATAAAACTGCATTATCAGAGGATATCATGCACAGATTTGAAAGAATGGATCACGTTAACGATGATCTCTGTTTCAATGAGGCGTTGGGGCTTATCGAGGACAAAATATTAATAATTTCTGGAAAGAAATTGTCCGATTTTGGTCTACCCTCACCGCGGCGTAGAGGAGAGCTGTCGAACGAGTTGATAAAAGAGCTAAGCTATGATACCAACCAGTTAGACGCTCACGTTTGCGAAACTGAGCCACGTTTGCTACCTGATCAAAGAGAGATTTATCACAAAATAGTAGGACGAGTTGAGAATGTTGAAGGCGGACTTTTTTTCCTTGATGCCCCGGGTGGTACAGGAAAAACTTTCTTGCTTAATTTACTTTTAGCAAAAATTCGTAGCGGTCATAACGTTGCATTAGCTGTAGCTTCCTCTGGAATTGCTGCAACATTGCTAAGCGGTGGACGGACGGCACATTCAGTCTTTAAATTACCTCTTAATCTGGTGAACGAAGAATCCCCATCGTGTAATATCAGCAAGAGCAGCGCCCGTGGCCTCCTGTTGCAACAGTGCAAACTAATCGTGTGGGACGAGTGCACAATGTCACACAAACGCGCCATCGAAGCTCTTGATCGTTGTCTATAAGACTTACACAGTAAACAAACAATAATCAGTGGTGTGGTTGTTTTATTGGCTGGGGACTTTAGGCAAACTTTGCCTGTCATCGAGTGAGGCACTGCAGCAGACGAAATTAACGCATGTCTGAAATCCTCATATTTATGGACCAAAGTTGAAAAGCTGCACCTCACCACCAACATGCGTGTCCAGTTATTCAGTGATCTAGAGTCGGGCGCGTACGCTGAGAAACTGCTCGAGATCGGTGAAGGTCGAATCGAAACTGACGAAGAAGGTATGGTTCTATTCACTAACCAATTTTGTCATGTTGTGGATTCGGAAGACGCACTTATTGCTCAAGTTTTTCCAAATTTGCAACAAAACATCCACGATGAAAATTGGCTATGTGAAAGAACTATACTAGCACCAAGAAATGAAACAGTTGCGAAAATCAATAAAATTATCTTGGACCAAGTAACCAGCGATGCAACAACCTACAACTCCATCGACACAGTCATGCCATCTGAAGACTGTACGAGCTACCCCGTGGAGTTTCTTAACTCTTTGGAGCTATCCGGGGTCCCACCTCATAAGCTCGAATTAAAGGTTGGTATACCCGTTTTGTTAATGCGCAACTTGGATGCCCCGAGATTATGTAATGGCACTAGATTGCGAGTCACTGAACTAGGCAGGCACATTGTAAAGGCCACAATTTTAACTGGAGAAGCTAAGGGTGAAAATATTCTTATACCACGCATCCCAATAATACCCAATAACTTACCCTTTAATTTCAAACGTTTGCAGTTCCCACTTAAAGTTGCATTTTCAATGACCATCAATAAATCGCAAGGGCAAACTTTGAAGATAGCGGGGATACATTTAGGCACGCCCTGTTTTTCCCACGGTCAGCTATACGTAGCTTGCTCACGTGTTTCTAAATCACAAAATCTACATATTTTCGCTGAATGAAAGAAATCAAATAACATAGTTTACAGGAGTATATTGCAGTAAAAACACATAGATAAATTACCTGCAGATGTCCATTATTCCAATTACATACTAATTCTTTACTAACACGAACAATATTAAACGCAAGTAACTTCAGTCCGTCCTGTTTATTAATCAGTGTTTAGTAATCCGTTTGTGATGAAATTTGATATGGATAATTTCAAGCCTGGGGAAGGACATAGGGCTACTTTTTATAAACACACCATACAGGCGAAGATTATATAAAACTGTAAACCTGATTGACTGACACACCTAGCGGTCAACGCACAGCCGAAACAACTGAACTTAGCATCTTGAAATTTGCAGATAGGTTCTATTATAGCTTAAATGAGCACTAAGAAAGGCATTTTGATAATTCCACCCTCAAGAGTTTCCCTCTTCATATTATAGGGGTTCAAAGATTGTATGGAATCCGTCAGTTTTGAAGTAAGACATCTGAAATTTTGGATGTACGAGTAACTAAATAAGATTATTTTTTTTTACTATTAAGATTATTTTTTTTTACTATTAAGATTAATTTTTTTTACTATTAAAATGATCTGTCACGAAACTTAATGTGGCAGGCCAAATTCCACGCGAGTGAAGCCGCGGGTAAAAGCTAGTTATATATAATTTTGGGGCGTGTTTATTTAGGTATTCATTCAAAGTGTACATGTATAGTTGCAGAACACTGTAAAATGTGGTTTTCGCTTATACCCCACATGCTAGAATTGTCTTCTGTACACTATGTTAAATGATACTTTTTTCCTGTCCCAGAAATGTGAGGAATTTATAATTTATGATTTTCAGCCTAAAGCAACATTTTTTCAATGAATCCTGGAAAAGTCTCTGAACTGAATTTTAGAATATGACACTGTTTTATGGTTTTCTACAATTACTAATTTGCAGCTGCTGGAGCAAATACAAGGACTGGAAATCACTGCAAGAAAAGCAATTAACAGCTAAACATTATATTTCACTATGTAACTCCATATGTGTCTTGTTTTTTTACTCTTTTTATATGAATGGAATAAGAAACGAGCTGGAAATGTGTCTTCTGTAAGTATGGTCTTAGTTACTGAAGGAAAGTGTCAGCTGTACAACATAATCAGCATCACACTGGCTATATGGGACACTTTCTGAATGTGTGTGAGTCAGCTAAGGGTTAATCCAGAGAAATAAGAAGTACCACACTCAGTTGAGGTTAGGTGACCTCACTGAAGTTGTTAAATGTGTTATATTCATTGAGGAGCAGTATTTTTACTTACAGCAACATCTTAGAATGTCTGTCAATCTCTGCACAGGAGCAACTCATGCATTCTTTGGGGCCGATTCATCAAGACTGGCATAGAGTACTCTTGTGCTTCACCAGTCTTCATGGAGTACAAGAGGTGCTGATTTCATTAAGAGGCATACACCACTTAATTAATTCAATGCTTCTTCTGGGTGGCGTGCACCTCCGTGCATCGAGTAGCATTTCAGTCATACAAATGTTTGCTGTTTTGATGCAGGGATATATTTCTTTGTACTGTGTTAGCCAGTAGATAGAAAAATATTTTATAGAGTCCTTAGTGGTTGATACCTTTTAATGGTAACTGAAAAGATGGTAACAAATTGCAAGCTTTCGAAACTACTCAGGTCTCTTCATCAGGCATAGTATAACACAAAATCTGAACAAATTGCAAGCTTTCGAAACTACTCAGGTCTCTTCATCAGGCATAGTATAACACAAAATCTGAAGAGTCACATATTTATACACCGCAAGACACAGAAATAACGCAATAGATGAGACAAGTGAAGTAAAGCTATTACTATGGGAGAGGGATAAACAGTTGTGGCTGTAAATATTGGCATAGTTCATATATAAAGAGTGTGAAAGTTTTATTGTTTTGTGATTGAAGTCTGTTCTGGGGCTGTGATGCCCCCACAGGTCTGTGGAATACATTCCTTAGTTGATGTAGAATGACATAAATCCATGCGATCCATACGATAAATCCATGAATTTATATTTCCAAACTTTTCTGTCTCTCTGAGGTTTGAAATTACCTTTCAATACCAGTAATTTCATGTCTGTGATGCTGTGATCAGGGAAACAAAAATGTTGCAGTTTTGATGAATTGAACATTCAGCGGATCTGATTTAAACTGGTGTGAAAACCTTAAAGTAATACATTTTTTCCACAATGCCACATTGTTCAAAAATTTTGCAACTGTTCAAAGCTTTTGCACAACTTCTGTAGGGTAAAACCTTTGATGAATCGACTTCAATATGTATGTTTTTTAAGATTATTCATCCCTTCAAAACTGGCCTCTTTTACATTTTTATGCTTTCATTCTACTATTTCTTCCAAGAGCCATAACATTTTTACTTTTAAATCAACATAGCCACTAGGGGTTCTTGCTTTTTGCAGGACTTGTATATTTTTCATGGTTGAAGAGGTTAAAGAGGACTTTTCACCAGGTTTAGCATGGTTAACTTGCCATAGCAATCATAGGCAGCATTATGCAGAAAAAAAGAAAATGTCTCATGAGAAGGTCAGAACAGGGTTTCTCTGTGAAATATGGTAAGACTGATGTTTTGAACCAGGTCGCTGGGATCTCATTGCCAGCACCTACAGTGATTAAAAGTTCAGAAGGAGGACAGATGCTCTATATTGACATGACATGCACTGATCTCCTTCTATCCCAGGCTTCAAGGAATAATGCCCTGGAACTTTGAACAGATGCATAGGAGTGTATGTGACGTGACACTCTACAGCTCTCTTCTCTCAGCACTGTCAGTGTGGGAGTAGAGGAGGACAGCAGAGATGACAGTGCTATGAAATGAGAGCTGCAGCATGTCACATACATTGGATCTTTTACAGTTATCAGGGCACTATTCATTGATGACTGGAAGAGTCACTGTAGCGGGCTACCTGTTCCTAGCAAACAGACCCGCCTTAGTCCTAAGCTAGTCTGAACGAAGACCTATAGAATAAAGGGAAGAGGTCCCTAAAAGAACTAAGGACTGGAACAAAAATGGGACACCTCCTGAACAGAGAAAGTTGTTGCAGAAAACAAAAGGTAAACTGACAAAAAGGTACTAGAGGTCCCCAAGGACCAAGCAAACTGAGAGATATAGGCACCGAAGCACCTGCCTAGCAAAACAGTCAAACAACACTGAAGTCCAGCACAGCCAAAAAGGCAGAGCTGGAATATAAAGGCAGATGGTCAAGTGACCGCAAAACACAAGATGGAAAAACAAACAAGAGGGTTATAACAGTACCCCCTCTTTTAAAAGGATCCTCCTGATCCTCCAGGCCCAGGCCTATCCAGAAACCTCTTGTGGAAAGCTCTAACAAGCCTAGGAGCAGAGACATTATCCGCCCTTACCCAGGAGTTATCTTCGGGACTGAAACCCTTCCAAGAGACGAGATACTGTACTCTCCTTCTATGCCATCTAGAATTCAAGAAATTTCATATTCACCGTCTTCCACCACAGGAGGAGCTGAGACAGTGGCATCCCTATCAAATACATCCGCCTTTTTCAACAAGGAAACATGAAACACAGGATTAATCTTCCAGGAAGTAGGAACATCCACCCTAACCACA
Organism: Phyllobates terribilis; assembly: GCF_046119375.1. Taxonomy (NCBI): domain Eukaryota; kingdom Metazoa; phylum Chordata; class Amphibia; order Anura; family Dendrobatidae; genus Phyllobates; species Phyllobates terribilis. Next base: position 54,231,001 of record NW_027362771.1, on the reverse strand, counting down.
GACGGGTTTAACAACCTGAAGCACTTTAAAAATGGACCCACAAACTTAGGACCCAGATTTTTAGAGGGAATCCTCAACCGCAGGCTCTTTCAGAACAACCAAACCATGTCACCCACAGTAAACAAGACCTCCTTTCATTTCCTGTCAAAATACTTCTTGGACTTCTTGTTAGCCTCTTGAAGGTTGCAACGTACATTAATCCAAACTCTCTCCAAATCACCGGAAAAATTCTCCTCCTCCGGCACCGCTGACCCCAATTTGGAGAACGAACCAAAAGACGAATGTCTCCCAGTACAACAAAAAAAAGGAGAACACCCAGTTGAGGTTGATGTATGATTGTTAAGAGCAAATTTTGCGAGAGGCAGAAACTCAGACCACACCTCTTGATTGTCTGCCACAAAACATCGCAAAAACTGTTCTACATCCTGGTTCTTTCTTTCAGTCTGTCCATTAGACTCAGGATGATACCCAGACGAAAATGACAAATGGACTCCCAACCTGTCACAAAAAGCACGCCAAAAGTGAGCCTCAAACTGAGGTCCTCTATCAGAAACAATATCCGTGGGAACGCGCATGAAGCTTGACAATCTCCTTAACAAACACCTTAGCAAGTGTCTTGGTGCAGGGCAACTTAATGAATGGAACCAAATGACACATCTTACTAAAACGGTCCACGACCACCCAGATGACAGTAAATCCCTAGGACACGGGCAGATCAGTAATAACATCCATTGTGAGATGCGTCCAAGGTGCACTAGGAACCTCCAGAGGGCAAAGCAACCCCGCAGCAGGATTATGTGACGCCTTTGACCTAGCGCACACCGTACATTGATGCACCCACTTGATGACTTCTTTCTGCCATCCAGGCCACCAGAAACTGCTACTGATAAGTCTCTTAGTCTCAGAAATTCCTGGATGACCTGCCAACCGAGACTCATGACACTCCACAAATAAATCTCTCCTACAGGTTCTAGGCACGAACAACCTCCCATGGGCAGTGATAGATGGAGCATCATCTTGAGCTTTTAGAATCCCATTCTCTAAAACGGAGTCCAATGCTGCCACCACAACTCCTTTCTGTAAAATGTTCTCCTCCTCCCCGGCACCGACCGCAGAAGAGAAGCTGCAAGATTAAAGCATTGGCTTTAACATTCTTAGTAAAAGGGATATAGGTAACAGAAAAATAAAACCAAGAAAAAAAAAAGTGCCCACCTAGCTTGACGGGCATTCAAGCGTCTGGCAGCATCTAGATAGATCAAATTCTTATGATCTGTGAAAACCTGAATAGGAAATCTAGCGCCTTCCAAAAAATGACGGCAATGTTCAAATGCGAGTTTAATAGCCAGCAGCTCCCGGTTTCCAAAATCATAATTCAATACGGTTTCCGAATTTTTTTTCAAAAAGAAGGCACAAGGATGTACTCCATCCCTGTTCTCCTGAGACAAAACTGGCCCGACCCCCACCGATGAAGCATCGACCTCGACCAAAAAAGGCTTGGTCTCATCAGGCTGCAAAAGGATAGGGGCTTAACTGAACCTCTCTTTGAGATACTTAAACGCTTCAATGGCCTCAGTAGTCCATTGGACCGTATTCGCACCTTTCCTGGTGAGATCGGTTAGAGGCTTAACAATTACAGAAAAATTCTTAATGAATTTCCTGTAATAATTGGCAAAACCCAAAAATCTCTGTATAGATTTCAAACCAATAGGCCTAGGCCTTTCCTGCACAGCCTGAACCTTCACCGGGTCCATCTCAAAGCCCTCGTTGGAGACAATGTAGCCCAAAAAACTAATTTTCTGCACAGCAAACTCACATTTTGTAACGGGTCTGGGAGGCGGAACCTCTGAGCAACTATACAAGGGGGCGGTCCTTGTAAGGAAGCGGGTGGCTCCCAGGGAAGACGGGCAGGTAGTCACGGCAAGTGACAGGGACAGTCTCTGGGTAGAAGGGCAGGTAGTCACGGCAAGTGACAGGGACAGTCTCTGAGTAGAAGGACGGGTACTCACGGCAAGTGACAGGGACAGTCTCTGAGTAGAAGGACGGGTACTCACGGCAAGTGACAGGGACAGTCTCTGGGTAGAAGGACAGCAGGCAGGTGGCTGGTGAGCGCTCCCAGGTGAGCGGGCGAGAGTCTTTGGACAGGCAGGAGGTCACGGCAAGTGACGGCAGAACCTCCAGGTAGGCTAGCAGGCAGGTAGCAGGTGAGCGCTCCCAGGTGAGCGGGCAAGAGTCTCTGGACGGGCAGGTGGTCACGGCAAGTGACGGCAGAGCCTCCAGGTAGGCTAGCAGACAGGTAGCAGATGAGCGCTCCCAGGTGAGCAGGCAAGAGTCTCTGGACAGGCAGGTGGTCACGGCAAGTGACGGCGGAGCCTCCAGGTAGGCTAGCAGGCAGGTAGCAGATGAGCGCTCCCAGGTGAGCGGGCAGGCTGGTCCATAGACAGACTGACAGGTGTCGAAAGGCAGACCGTCGGACCGCAGGCTTGCAAGCAGGTAAACGGATATCAGGCAGGTATCAAGCAGGAATCTGGCAGGTGACTGGCAGGTAACAAGCAGGAATCTGGCAGGTGACTGGCAGGTAACAGGTAGGAATCTGGCAGGTGACTGGCAGGTAACTGGTAACGGGACCTGAGGGCTGAAGCAGAGTGAAGGCTTTGCAACAACATTGCTCGGGCACCTCTATTTTGGAGGAGGTGCCTTATATATGGTGAAGTCCTCCGGCCATTGGCCGGGGACTCCTTAGGACTGCGCGCGCGGCCCCTTTAAGAGAGGGGGAGCGCGCGCGCGCCCTAAGCACCGTGGCCGGAAAGCAGCGCGCGCTGCCAGCAGGGTGGGAGGAAGACGCCGGGCACGGAGCGGAGAGGTGAGGGGAACAGCGTCCCTGCCTAGCAGGAGGCAGGGACGCCGACGCTACACATTTCTCCAGCTTAATAACTGCAAATAACTGAAAAACGTCACGTACACTCTACCAATGGGACTTACCAATGCAGGTGCATTGGTAAGACCAAAAGGCATCACCAGATTCTCAAAATGACCTACCGGAGTGTTAAAAGCAGTTTTCCACTCATCACCCTCCTTCACTCGGAACAAATTATATGCCCCCCAGAGATCAATCTTAGAGAACCACTTGACCCCCACTAACTGGTTAAACAAGTCAGGAATTAATGGCAATGGGTAGGAATTGTGTATGGTAATCTTATTAATTTCACGAAAATCCAGACACGGACGCAAACCCCCGTCTTTTTTTTTAACAAAGAAAAATCCAACTGCCACAGGCGACTTAGAAGGTCTAATGTGACCAGCAGCCAGGCTAGTCTGTATGTACTCGTCCAAGGCCTTTCTTTCAGAGATAGTTAGATTAAACAAGTGACTCTTGGGAAGAGTAGCTCCCGGAATAAACTCAATGGAGCGATCATAATCCCTATGAGGAGGTAAAACTTGCAACTCCTCCTCCGAAAAAACCCTCCAAAAATCTTGAATAGGTACAGGTAATTCCCCTTTTCCCACAGCCGCAATGCGACCATTTATCATAGCATTTCGGATTCCAAGACTTAATCATATTAGTAGACCACTCCAGCAAAGGATTGTGCAGCTTTAACCAAGGCAATCCTAGAACGACCGGAGAGGGTAAATTATCTAATACAACCAAGTCCAAAATTTCTTGGTGAAGACCATTGATAGTGAGGCGAAATGCAGCAACCTTGTGAGCAATACATTTCAAGGGAGTGTTATCAATTGCAATCACAGAAATAGGTGATGACAAAGGTTTGGATTTCAATTTAAGTTTTTCCAAAAACCCTTTATCAATCACATTAAGTGTTGAACCACAATCCACAAATACCTGAAATTCAATCAAATTTTCCTGCAAAGTAGTACTCCCTGAAAGAAATACTCCTGCAGAGCGAAAACAAGCTATACGGGCGTACCTGACCTTTTTTTTCCTTTACTTAAACTAAGCTCACAATATTTCATCAAATGGTCAGCTTTACCATAATAAAGACACAATCCCTTGGTGAACCTCCGGTCTCTTTCCTGAGAGCGGAGCAACATCTCCCCAACATTCATCGTTTCTCCCCCATCTGAGCAGATTTTCTGGGGACTAGGACCTGGCATTACAGGAGTCTTTACCTCATTCTGCCTAGATCTCAGCCTCCTATCCACACGAACAGCTAATTGGATGGCATCCTGCAGAGTCTCAGATGCAGGGAAAGCAATTAGCAAATCCTTAACCCTTTCCCTCAGACCAGCAAGAAATAGACATATCAGAGCAGGATCATTCCATCTGACTTCAGAAGCCCACCTTCTAAAGTGTGTGCAATAAATCTCAGCATCATCTGACCCAAGATTCAAACGCCTGAGTTCTGCCTCAGCAGATGAGATTCGATCAGAATTGTCATATAATAGACCCATAGCAGAAAAAACTCTTCTACCGACCTCAAACATGGATCATTAGGTTGAAGAGAAGAGGCCCACCCTTGTGGTTCATAGCGCAAAAGTGACATAATAAAACCAATGCGCTGGAGCTCGGCCACCTACAGAGTCAACCCCTGCAAGCGTTGAGCCAAATCCCGGATGGAAGCCATACTGATCCCCGTATTAATCTTTCCTAAATTTTTTTTTTTTTTTTTGGGCTGGACTTATTGTTATGATCTGCAAACAAGAACTAAGGAAAGAAGGGGAAAGCTTACCCTACAGTAAGACTAAGCTGAATCCCTACGATGTAGCGGGCTGCCTGTTCCTAGCTAACAGACCCGCCTTAGTCCTAAGCTAGTCTGAACGAAGACCTATAGAATAAAGGGAAGGGGTCCCTAAAAGAACTAAGGACTGGATCAAAAATAGGACACCTCCTGAACAGAGAAAGTTGTTGCAGAAAACAAAAGATAAACTGACAAAAAGGTACTAGAGGTCCCAAGGGACCAAGCAAACCGAGAGATATAGGCACCGAAGCACCTGGCTAGCAAAACAGTCAAACAACACTGAAGTCCAGCACAGCCAAAAAGGCGGAGCTGGAATATAAAGGCAGATGGTCAAGTGACCGCAAAACACAAGCTGGAAAAACAAATAGGAGGGTTCTAACAGGAAGCCCACGAGAGAAGAGTCCCCTCCCCCTTTGTACCAGTCTGTTAGTTTGATTACTTTATTTTTATATGTTTTATTAATGTTTTATGCAAGTAACTCTTTTCACATGTATGGCTCCTGGGTACTTTAAAAATAAATAATAATAATACACTTTAAAAAAAGTGCATACGGTGTCCGGCTGTAGAAGGTCGCTGCGTTTGGCCTTACAAACTTCTCCCTGATCCTTTAATGATTCCTCTCTTTAGGACCCAGCAGTGATCCTCACATTGCTTGGGGATTATACCTTTCCCTTTAGGACCATGAGGTATCCTCACCTTTCTGGTGTTAATCAGCACTCCTTGCTGTGTCCTTAAATAAACTCAGATTGCTCAGAGAGTTGCTGGTGATAGCGTGTATATGTATTCAGGCTTGGGATTCCTCTAGTCGTCTAGAATTACCTTGGAGTTCCTTCGTGGATTGTTGCCGTGATTTCTCCGGTGTCATCTTAGAGCTACATGTATTCTCCTGTTTGTTTCCCCTGTGTGTACTTTAGTTGGTAGTGGGGCTGACACAGCGCTACCATCCCTCTCCCTACCTAAGGTCTAGTCTTAGGGTCAGCTAAGGCCAGGTTTCCTGCTCAGCAATAGGTGCAGAACCTATTTAGGGTCTATAGGGGAGTTATGGTTTGTTGTTTAGATCTGTTTAGGGGTCTCCACTCTCCCTTTCCCTAGTGGTAGGGCTCCCTCTCCTTTTCCCATCGTTATGTGCTGGGTTCTCTCCATACCTAGCATGACAAGATGACATGAAAGGGTTGGAAGCTGCATAATTAAGAATTTTTATCCCATTGTGGCTTTTTTTATTTGTAAAAAATAATCACTATTGAACAAAAGATAGTTATGTTTTAATAGATAATCAACAGCAATCAGGATCATTTCTTTGAATGGCAATTGATGTTGCCCAAACTGCAGGCAGCATGATTCGCAATCTAGCTATACAATTGCAGCAATGTATATTATTCTCTGAAATGCTCCATAGTTTTAGAGAAAATATACTTTGACGATCCATAGGGTCCATGGGTGAAAACAAGACTAGTCCAGTGCCGCCCTGGCTGTCTCTTCCCAGCACCAATGCAGGCAATTGAAGTAAATAGGCTGGAGAAGAAAGTGCAATGGGGTCTTATCCAACAAATATTTAAAATTAAGAATAGCAGATCCATTGATTGTGCGTTTTTAAGTGTTGTTCAGCTGCTGAGGATCCACTGGTCGTCAAACCAATTGCAGAAGAAACCAGGAAAAATTTTGTGAACTTGTTTGTGCTGCTGATTATTGAAGACGCCAATTACAGAAGGTTAAATAGACCTGTGGTTTTATTCGGCATGTTTCATAGTATAATACACTTCTTCCTCAGGAAGACGATGCATGGTTTTTCCTGAGGACGAAGTGTATTATACTTCGAAACACGCCGAATAAAGCCACATGTCTATTTAACCTGCAGATTATTTAAGATGCCAAACAAGTCTATAAAATGTTTCCTGTTTTTTAATACAGGTGATTGACAGCTCTCTCCCTATGTGCATACATGGTAGAGGCCTGTCAATCACCTGCCTCAGCTCTAGGAAAAGCTGGTCGATGGTGGAACTGGACTAGTCTTGTCCCCGGCTATGGTCCCTGGCTAGTCTTCAAAGTATATTTTTTCTGAAACGCCGGAGCACTTTAGAGAATATTATACCTTACTGCAATCATGCACTCAGGCTGCCATTCCTGCTGCCCGCAGTTTGGGTAACATGAATCGTCTAACAGTTTACCTTTAAATCACTAATATAACTATATTTGTTCAAAGCTTCAATATTGAGTTGGTATGAAGTACATGAAATTGGATTTTTCACATCACATGAAACGCAAGTATATTCAGAAACCTATGTTAAATTGTGAAAAGTCATCAGTACATTAGCACTGACTCTTAGATAACTAGATAGGCACTGCACTAAAGGTTGTAAATAATTTGCTGGCTGTATAACACAGCCGGCGCCTGCATTATATGAAGCAGTCATAGCTCCATATGTCCCCACCCTGACGTACATGTAGGTTGTGTGATGGGGTTTACAACAGGAAGTCTCTTACAGACAGGCAGTCATGTTACATATCATATAAAACCGTCAGCCTTTTTATTATCATCTAGTGACGGACTACACAGGTATGTCTACATTTTCCTATACTATGCATAAAGAAGTTACACTGATATAAACCAGCCTGACACAAGGATACTCCTTTAGCATACCTGCTGCACGGGGCCCTATGAATATGTTTTATGTCATACTGCTGTACATCAAATGTAGTTAAAAAGCGAGATGTGTACAGAGACTAAGATGTATTGAAATAAGAGGCTCTTTACTTGCTTAATGCATTCATCCCAGCAGCTGTGCGCTCCATATTTACCAGGTGCAACGCATCATAATGAACTACAAAATGTCAGAACAACGTCTGTTGTGTTTCCTAATGACACAGTGAACTGTTTTCCCTCTACAATCCCACTTTAGTATTAAAATAGCCAAAAGGGATAAGTCTTCCTTCCAGAAATGAGGCGTTTCCTATCACCGATGGAGTTCCTGTCATTACTTTCATGCTTTGAAAGGCGCTTTGTTCCTGGATAAACATGAATATGGGACATTCTGTAACCCGGGGACCATCTGTTCCAAAAGCAGCAGTGCGGGTTTCGGAATCCTCCTAGGCTGATTTACTGGTAATGTGAAACAATGTAAAAAACTGGAATCTGCCTGCAGGATCCAACTATAAAATGGAGACAATTTACAAATATCCAGCAGAAGTTGCCCTTGGGATATACAGGAAAGTTGTACAATGCCAGAATCAGTCGCTTACTGGGAAGTGGTAAACCTCATTGTAAAAGAAGCTGCAAGTGTAATATTAGAGCTTTATAGTTTTATATTACAGCCTAATTACATAACTGGCAAGAGAAGCACACGCTTCTGATTGGGATTATATTCGTAAATCCCAAGTTTGGTAGCCATTGTTTCTATCACAAATGAACTGATGTAACACATTCACCCCTGCGCCAGTGATTGGGGAGACAGCAACCTCCTATAAGACAGTCTGGCCAATAAAAGTTTTAATGTAACCAAAGCGTGGAACATTTTTGACCCTTGTGTACACTGAAGTCTCTGTGAAGTCTTCAGTTTTTGTGGCTTTAAAGGAATACTGATATTTTGTGTTATGTCAGAACCTCAGGGAGTGGCATATAACACAATGATTCAAGAAACACCAAAGGGAGATTCTCTGTGTCACACACCACCCCCAGGCTCTACTTTAGGCAGAACACATATTTTATGGTACAATGTATTGGTACACTTTACGCCAAGGGCTGATATAAAATTCTCAGCACCGCTTGTCAAATTATAAAATCAGTTGACATATATCTTTTTTTTAGATAAAATGAAGTGTACATAACTAATGGTTAAAAAAAAAACTTGGCAAGAAAAAAAACTTTTGCATTTGCAAATGTTTAGACAGCCTGGCAGTCAGTCATCATTAACACCCTCTTTAAAGGCCATATTCATACCTTCAGTATTTGGTCAGTGTTTTACATCAGTATTTGTAAGCCTAAACCAGGAGTGGGTGAATAATTAAACCAAGGTTTAAGGGATGTCCAAGTTTATCACAAAAGTCTGCAGTCACTCTATTGGAGTGCAGACTAGTAAATCCTCACAGCGCATGCATAGCGAGTGCTGTGAGGATTCTCAGTGCCACATTCCAACTAGATGTGCGCAGCCTCACTCAATTCAGTTGTATTGACATCTAGTCAGAATGTGGCTGGAAGAATTCATATTGCATACTTGTGGTCACATGACCATCCAGTCTCGCTACTGGCACTGGAAAATCCCGACAGTGTGAGCACATGGAGTGACTGCAGAATTTTATGAAAAATCTGGATAACCCCTTTATTGTATATTATTTGTAAATGGACCCATGAATAAATATAGCATTACATTTTATTTCTAAAACACCAAACTGGAACAAATTGCAAGTTGAAACTTTCATACTGTACTCAGTGCAGATGTTTTATCTTTTTTGGGGGTCCCCTTGATTGTTTTACCTGTACTGCACTTAAAGGGGACCTGTCACCCAGTAAAAAAAAGATTTTGCTTTTATTTTATTCCTGCTGTTCCCCTGAATATTCCCCTTTTTCCTCTTTTAAAATCCATCATTCAGTTCCAGAGATATGGGCCTTATTATTTGTGTGCCCAGTATGCCAATTTTCATGGTCTTTATCAAAGGGCTATTACTCACAGGGTAATTATGCAGAGCAGCTTAAAGAGCCTTATCTCTGGAACTGTATGGCAGATTTTAAAATGGAAATAACAGGAACATTCAGGGGAGCATCAGGAATAAAACAAGAACAAAATCGGGCCATTTTTGACCACCTGGTGACTGGTTCTCTTTAAGACGCTGTAGGTAGGCATAATCCATGTGATACAATCTGTAAAATAAAAGTGGTTCATACTTAGTGTAAGCTTCTTGGGATTTTCTTCTATTCACCTCCGTTTCTATGTTAGTATTCAGGTACACAATAAACACTAGCGGACACTAGGCATCACAATTAAAGAGTTTTTCCAACTTTTGTCGAGAAGCAGCATATTCTTAATAATGCCAACATATATAGCCTCTGACCCCGTGAGTCTTTTTGTCTCAAGTCTTAAATCTCCAAGTGTGTCAATCTCCACAAGTCATGACAACGATATTTCCAACAACCATAAAAAACGGTTGTACCCAGTTTTTATAAGGAAGGCATACAAAATAATTTTTGAGTTAAAAATACATAATTTTATTAGTTGAATTAAAATAAAATATAAAAATGCAGGTGCATTCACATAGGCAAACACCCAACATATAACAGATACAATACAGAGTAGGAACAAGGGTGTTTAAAATCTCACCCAATGCAGAATTAAGTATATAATATAGATTTCAATTCCCATCAAAATACTGAAAACTTTAAAGGGGTCAAAATGGACATGTGTCAATTCCTTCATTCATTACTATTGCAACAACCCATTATAAATAAATGTCAGTTACCTATCATAGCCATAACAATAACAATATTGCATTTTAAGCGTTGGCTATTAGTATGGTAGTAAAACATAAGTTAAAATACACCTTTCTGGCTGCATATACACTTAACGGAAAGCTATTATCAAAAGATGACTTATTGTTGAATACACAATCAACCCTTTAACGAGTCGTGCAATATGACTTAGGATAAAAGCCAAATCAGAATCTCAATTTGCAGACAGTGTTTCGGGCTGTTGGCCCTCGTCAGTGCAAAGTATGAGAACTGATTTGACTAGATGAGAGGCTCTGGACTGAGGTCTAAGAGGTAACGTTTCTCCTTCTGGAGAGTGACACACCGGCTCTAGCATGTCAAGGTAATGAGGCTTATTTGCTGTGCAAGGCTCCTCTGGGAAATTTAATATGCAAATTGCCTCTTGAGAGAAAAAGAGGACTTGTACTCTATAGCGCCACCTATTGGAAGCAGCAATCCTACAAGTCACAATCAACCCTTTAACGAGTCGTGAAATATGACTTAGGATAAAAGCCAAATCAGAATCTCAATTTACAGACACGGTGTTTCGGGCTGTTGGCCCTCATCAGTGCAAAGTATGAGAACTGATTTGGCTAGATGAGAGGCTCTGCTTTCAATAGGTGGCGCTATAGAGTTCAAGTCCTCTTTTTCTCTCAAGTGGCAATTTGCATATGTATCTTCAAAAAACTGTTAACAATGTGTTTTGTTTTCATATTATGATCTTTATTAAAAAAAAATTTCAATCTTACAATTTTCACACTCGCCACTGGGACTTTTTTAGACTCTCTGTCCTTTCAGGAAGAGTTTTAAAAGAGAGTGGCAGGTAACTCCTTTATACACAGATGATGACAAATGATCCACCAATTACAATGGGCGATGTCACATCAGACATCCCTCTCCCTTGACAATGTCCTTTGCACAAGCTGACTAAACACTTCAATACAAATGAGAGGGTCGGGATCTGACCATTGTGTGAAAGGTGGCGGTGTTTACACCATGCAGTAACTCAGGCAGAGACTCAAGCAAGTCCAACATAAACAGCTTTTATTCAACAGACTCACGGATAAACAGAAAAGTCCTCCGTTTCGCAGCCAGGTTAACACAAGTCCTTAACAACGTTTGCCGGCGGCACCGGCCGCGCCAGCCGTTCAGAGCCTAATGGGTGCAGAGCCTCCCCAGGAGTGGGATCAGCTACTCACAGGTCCACAGAGCTTTCCTGCTATGCTCCCAGCAGGTCCCAACACTCAACAACACTAATCCTTAATGCTGGGTTTTTAAAGGACCTGTAGCAAGAGCCACTGGAAAACCTGGGTTGGAGGGAGGAGGCTGCCCCACTGCCTTCCTGTAGCCTCCTCCAAGAAATTAAGGCCCTGCCGGGTTTTACTTAATCTGCCTTAGCCAGATAGCGTGACCAGGTCAATGCTCACCTTTATTCCTGCATTGCTGCCGCAGCTGTGTCTGTGACTGCCATGCACTCCAGCAGGTTTAATAGGTCTCTGTACACATTCTGGGGGATATATAACGTCCCTCGTATACGATCCCGGTCCCGGTCACTGCCTCACATATCCCCCCCTCTGTTCAAACTTGTGGGGTTGAACATTTGTCACCTTACAGGGTGCCCGGGACAGGGCATCCGCGTTTGCCTTCGATTTCCCAGGGCGATGTTCTACAGAGAAACTGAAATTTTGCAGTGACAGGAACCACCTGGTGACTCGCGCATTCCTCTCCTTGGCGTTCCTCATCCATACCAAGGGTGAGTGGTCCGTCACCAAGCAAAACTGACGTCCGAGTAAATAATAATGTAGCGATTCCAAGGCCCACTTAATAGCCAAACACTCCTTCTCTACCACGCTATAGTTTCTCTCTGCCGGGATAAGCTTTCTACTCAAGTAGGTGACCGGGTGCTCTTCCCCATTCACTTTTTGTGACAATACCGCCCCAAGGCCTACCTCCGAGGCATCTGTCTGTACACTGAAGGTTTCCTTGAAGTTGGGGCTGATGAGGACCGGCTGTCCACACTGGGCCAATTTCATGGACTGAAAGGCTTCTTCTGCCTGAGGATTCCACCGAACCATTACCAATTTTTTTCCTTTCAAGAGATCGGTCAGGGCCGCTGTTCTCCCAGCAAAATTAGGTATAAACTGGCGGTAATACCCAAGGATGCCAAGGTACGCCCTCATCTGTTTTGTACTTAACAGTTTAGGCCAGTTTTTGATAGCCTCAACTTTATTGATTTGGGACTTGATAACTCCTCGGCCAATCACCTACCCCAAATATTGGGCTTCCTTTAGCCCTATCACACATTTTTTTGGGGTTTGCCGTTAACCCCGTGGCTCTGAAAGAATCCAGAACTGCTTGTACCTGGGATAGGTGCATATGCCAGTCGGTGCTAAAGATGATAATATCATTTAGATAAGAGGACACGTACTCCTGATGGGGCTTGAGCACTATGTCCATCAGCCTCTGGAATGTAGCCAGGGCCCCATGTAACCCAAAAGGTAAGACCACATAGTGATATAGACCCTCCGGAGTTATGAAGGCGGTCTTTTCCTTCGCCGATTCTGTGAGAGGTACCTGCCAGTAACCCTTGGAGAGATCGAGCGTGGTAAAGTACTGGGCCTGCCCCAGTCTCTCAATCAGCTCATCCATCCTGGGTATTGGATAAAGGTCAAACTTCGACACTTCATTTAATTTCCGGAAATCGTTACAGAAGCGTAACGATCCGTCTGGTTTCGGGATCATTACGATGGGACTATCCCACTAACTCCGTGATTCCTCAATGACGCCTAACTGGAGCATTTGTTTTTCCTCAGCCGAGATGGCTTACCTCCGGGCTTCGGGTACCCGGTATGGTCTCATTCGTACCTTTACCCCAGGTTCAGTGATAATGTCATGTTGGAGAACCATAGTCCTACCCGGTAGCTCTGAGAACACGTTGGTATTCAGCTGCACCAGCGAGTGAGCCTCCCGTCGCTGCTGTTTAGTGAGCATCACTTATCACATATCCTGACCTCTCCCCCGGACGCATCCCTGGCTGAAGGTAGAGAACTCTCTGGCGGCATGCCCGGAGTGACGTCTGTAACTAAACACTCTCGATCTTTCCAAGGTTTTAGCAGGTTTACATAATAAAGCTGCTCAGGTTTCCTCCTTCCGGGCTGATACACCCAGTAATTTACCTCCCCAACCTTTTCTCGAACTTCATATGGCCCTTGACACTTGGCCATGAGCTTAGTCTCGGCCGTGGGTACCAGTACTAACACCTGCTCGCCCTTGTTAAAAGACCTGACCGTGGCTCTTTTATTATATAGAAAACACTTCGGCCCTCATAATCAAATTCACGGATAGGTAGTGTGGAGGCAATACAATTCACACCCCATAGTTGTGTATTGTTGCCTACTCAAGAAATGTATATAAACACAGAGAATAGCGAGTATAACAGCATATAAAGGCTTTATTAATTAAAATTTTTCAGTATACAATGTCACAAAAGTCATTACAAAATGTGCAAATATGCAGAGCAAGGGACCCCACCATATATTAAAGCCAAAAAAAGAAGAGGAAAAATGCAGAGTAAATAGATACAAAGAAGAGATAAAAAAAAAAAAAAAAAACCACAAAAAAATGGGCAAAGAACTGCCCCAAAAGTCCCTAGGAGCACAATATGGTAATAATGAGAACTCGAATAAATATGTGTCTCACATGTATAGATGGACAGGCAAAGTCCTAAATATAAAGAGAAACGGACCACTCAGCCTGAAGATGACAGAGTAGAATGCTCACAATGAAAAAAAGGAACAAGAGAAAAGGGGGAGAGACAGAAAAGGGAAGGGGCAAGGAAGGGTGGCAGAAGCAAACATCACGGTACAGCAACAGATGGAAGTGGGATAGAATCAATCTAAGTCACTAGTCCACTGGTAAATGCCTATCGTTCATTTCAAAGGTGTGACTAAGGATAACTCACTGCTGGATAGAATCCGCTACATATCCACATTCAACCATGAGTGGGGGGAGATGCGGCGGATTATCTCCCGGCACTGGAGTATCTTGGGCACGGAGCCTACCCCCCTCCGTGAATTCATAGGTGATTTTCCACTTATGACACCTCGGCCGGTCAAATACCTTGGGGGATTTGTTGGTCTCCAGCCACTACATTCCCCCTCTGTCCAAACCTTTTGGATCCCATGGCCCCACGGTGGGTACCTTTCTATGTGGGCATTGTGACGCCTGTGCCAATGTTCTGCGTAGTACATCATTCGTGAACTCTGATGGCTCCCGCCAGTTTGACATTCGTCACTATATTTTCTGCAGCACCACACATGTGGTGTATTACGCCACATGTGGGTGCCATTTAATTTATGTAGGATTAACAACAAGGGAGCTTAGAATCAGGGTTCGTGAGCACGTACGGGACATTGGCGCAGTTCGGACGGCCACTGACCCCCGGGAACTTAAGACTTTACCACGTCATTTTAGGGCCGTTCACAACTGTGATCCCCGATCACTAAAAGTACGGGGAATTGACGTGGTATGCCTGGGTTCCCCGGGTTGTAATGCCAAACGCCTCCTGGCACAAAAGGAGGCGAGATGGATAGTTACCCTAGATACCCTGGCGCCAGGGGGTCTCAACGAAAATCTGGGGTTCTCATCATTCCTTTGATACACTTCACCTTTGTTCTGCGCCTCAAAATCCAAGATACACGATAAAACAAAGTGGCATGTATATATAAATTCAGATCGAATTATATTCAATTCAGTCAGATCTATTATATGTTGAATTATTTGATTTGTGTGTGTTCTCCTGTTCACCCTGCTTCACAGCTTTTTGATGTGAGGGGGACGTTTATGGGTTTTGCTGTTCTAATTTTTATTTTATTTTTACTCATTCTTATTTCATTATCTTTTCTACTTAGTGATTCTTCTTCAAGGACCATATATATGCTCTATTCTGATGTATGGACATTGTTAATACTCCATCCGGCCTTCATGAAAACCAATGGGATGAACGACTCATCTTCATGGATCTGTTCGTGTGTCAAGTTGTCTTTGTCTGCCTTTTTCCCCTTTCTGCTAGTGCAGATATCCCCATTTGGTTATGTCTTGAGATATATCTATAGATTCTTTCATCTCCCTATACACATATTTCTCCTGCGGATTTTGATTTAATCTAGTGGGATTGGATCCAATATTTGAGTTACCTCTGTCTCTTTTTTTGTTATTGTTTACACTAACCTGGGGACTATTTTGATGTGAAGGTATGTGCGGCTATTTGATGGTGTGGTGCGCATGCGCTGGGCTACTCACGCTCCGCGTCCCCGCACGCAGTTCTTTGCCCATTTTTTCATGTTTTTTTTTATCTCTTCTTTGTATCTATTTACTCTGCATTTTTCCTCTTCTTTTTGGGCTTTAATATACGGTGGGGTCCCTTGCTCTGCATATTTGCACATTTTGTAATGACTTTTGTGACATTGTATACTGAAAATTTTTATTTAAAAAGCCTTTATATGCTGTTATACTCGCTTTTCTCTGTGTTTATATACTCTTTTATTATATGTGCGCCTCTGAGCTGCCTGGGCATCTAACAGATGTTCTTTCATGATGGGCATGACCGCCGCGATCCGGTCCTGCATACTAGCCACGTGTTCAATTATACTCCTATGTGGAGTCAACTCTTGTTCCCACATCTCTTTGGCTACGTCCAACAGACCCCTAGGGTGTCTGCCGTACAGTAACTCAAAGGGAGAGAACCCTGTGGAAGCCTGGGGTACCTCACGGACGGCAAATATCAAATAGGGTAGCAACATGTCCCAATCCCTTCCGTCCTTAGAAACCACCTTTCTTAACATGGACTTGAGGGTTTTATTGAACCGTTCTATTTGCCTGTCGGTTTGAGGGTGGAACACCAAGGTGCGCAATTGTTTTATTTTTAGCACTTTGCACAGTTCTCTTGTCACCTTGGACATAAAAGGGGTCCCTTGATCCGTCAGGATCTCCTTAGGTAGTCCAAGGCGACAGAATATGACAAACAGCTCCCGTGCAATCAGTTTCGCCGAGGTGAGGCGTAGCGATATAGCCTCCGGGTACCAGGTGGCGTAGTCGATAACCACAAGTATATGTTGGTGACCACGAGCGGATTTTACAATGGGCTCTATAAAGTCCATTGTAATCCATTCAAAAGGTACCTCTATCACTGGCAGAGGTACCAATGGGCTACGGAAGCTTGCGGTGGGTGTGGTCAACTGACATTCGGGGCAGGATTCTCAGTACTTTTGGTACTCACAGTGCGGATGGTCTGGGCGTATATTGAGACCCGGCGGTTATACCCGCAGTCCATGTGCTCCCTAGTCTGGGGGACACCGCCAGCACCTAATGGCGGAGGCACGGTTAGTTCTTTTGACAGTTTGAGAGGGAACCGGTCTCCCGCCACTCTCACTCTGGAGTATCCCTTCAGTACGGGTACAGTGCTGACTGTCCTTAGCAGAGGGACGCGACCCCTTTCCCGCTTCCTGGGTTGGCAGGGATCGGCGTGACAGCCGCGAGGGGGCTGAGTCCCGGATAAAGTCCTGAGTGGCCGAGTAGCGCTCAATCAGGCTGACCAACTGGTAGAGGGTGCTGGGGTCCCCCTGCCCCACCCAACGTTAGATAGAGGCCGGCAGAGTCCTCATCAACCACCACCCTCTCCACCATCTGGGTTGGAGTCAAAGTCTCAGGCTGGAGCCACCTCTTTACCAGCTGCAGAAGGTCATAAGCCTGAGACCGGGAGGGTCAGGTCTCCACATAGGCCCATGAAAAACGCGCTGAGCCCTCACGTATGTATTGACCCGCAATCGGGCAAGGATCTCACCTTTGAGCCTCGGGTAGTCCTGGGTGTCCTCCCTACTGAGGTCGAAGTAGGCCTTCTGGGCATCACCGACCAAAAACAGAGCCACCACTTCCGCCCACTGGCTGGCTGGTAGGTTTTCCCGCTCTGCTGTACATTCGCAGGTGGACAGGAAGGCTTCCACGTCGTCCCCCGGTCCCATCTTCCTCAATGCTGAGCGAACCTTGTCCTGGGCCTCTCGACGTTCCGGGGCTGGTGCCGTCGGCGTCTCCCGCAGAACTGTGAGCTGCGGCACGATCAGCTCATTGGTGTGCTGCAGCTGCCTGAGCTGCTCCTGCTGCTTGAACTGCTCGTGTTGCTGCTGCTGCGTGAGGACTAATTGCCTTAACAGCTCCTCCATTTTGTCCATGGGGTTGGGCTGAAAGGTGGCCGGCTGGATTGTTGTCATGCAGCTGCCGGTGGGGTATGCCTCAGTCACAATGCTCGCATTCTCCACCAAGCTGTAAGGCAGCGGTGTTCACACCGTGCAGTAACTGAGGCAGTGACCCAAGCAAGTCCGACATAAACAGCTTTTATTCAGCAGACTCATGGGTAAACAGAAAAGTCCTCCGGTTCGCAACCAGGTTAACACAAGTCCATAACAACGGTTGCCGGGGGCAATGGTCGCACTGGCCATTCAGAGCCTGACGGGTGCAGAGCCTCCCCAGGCGTGGGTTCAGCTACTCACAGGTCCGCAGAGATTTCCTGCTATGCTCCTAGCAGGTCCGAACACTCAATAACACTAATCCTTAAAGGGGTATTCCCATCTCCAAGATCCTATCCCAATATATAGTAGGTGTAATAATAGTAATATTAGCAAATATCTCTGATTAAAAATGTAGAATAATTTTTCTGATTCACTATCTCTCTTACCTCATGTGCAGGCATCGCAGGACCTTGGGTATCCATGGTTACGTCCACTGATAAAGTCACGGTTAGTTAGCTAGTTACTAGTGGTCGTAACCTTGGATACTTAAGTTCCTGCAATGCCTGCACATGAGGAAAGAGATAGTGAATCAAAAATACTGTACTACATTTCTAATTGGAGGTATTTGCTAATATTATTATTACACCTACTACATATTGGGACAGGATATTGGAGCTGGGAATACCCCTTTAATGTTGGGTTTTTAAAGGACCTGTGGCAAGAGCCACTGGTAAACCCGGGTTGGAGGGAGGAGGCCGCCCCACTGCCTTCCTGTAGCCTCCTCCAAGAAATTAAGGCCCTGCCGGGTTTTGCTTAATCTGCCTTAGCCAGGTAGTCTGACCAGGTCAATGCTCACCTTCATTCCTGCAATGCGGCCGCAGCTGTGTCTGTGACTGCCATGCACTCCAACAGGTTTAATAGGTCTCTGTACACATTCTGGGGGATACATAACGTCCCTCGTATACGATCCCGGTCACTGCCTCACATGTGACTATGTACATGTGTTATTTCCTGAAACAGCAGGAAGTTAGATTCTAAAAAAGCCCCAGTGGCCAGAGTGAAAATTGCAAGATTTTTTATTTTTAACACAGATTGTGGTATATAAAAAAAAACATTGCCAAAAATTCAAGAAAATACATTCAACACAAAACATTATTTAAGTAATAAGTCATTTCCTGATGACAGTTTCCCTTTTACATTTTAGAGAATGAGCCTTAACCCAACATATGAATGAACTGAACCATATTCAAGGATAAATTTCAGTCCTAGCAGGAGCTCCAAAGCTCCTCAACTTGATTGACAGCTGTAATGCTCTACTGTATACTCCTACATTTTTAAATTCGTGAGAATTTACCATCCCAAAACACCGTGTCTGCAAATTGAGATTCTGATTAGGCTTTTATCCTAAGTCATATTGCACAACTCGTTACATCTACATTTCCTTCGTGTGGCATCTGTTTATTTTTCTCATCCATTTTTTTTCACTTAAAGGAATTTGTATACCCAAGTCAAAAATAAGATCCTTGAAAGGTCACATATTTTCATTCAACTTTATCACTAAGGCCACGTCCCCACTATCAGTATTTGGTCAGTATTTTTTCTCTGGAGTGGGAGCCAAAACCAGGTGAGGAACAATCAGAGAAAATGTATAATAGAAACAAGTGCACAAATTCTGCATTTATCACCCACTCCTGGTTTTAGCTCCCATCCCACTCCTGAGAAAAATACTGACCAATTACTGACCAATTACTGATAGTGGGGCCATGGCCTAAGCAGCCAACCTGTGAGACACGGATGCAGAACAGAAGCAAATCGGAAGTGCCTCGCGGATGCCCATAGACTTGAATGGCAGAATCATTATTCACTATTTATACACTATTTGCATTTTTGTTAGGTGGTGGTTATCCATACTGTATTGACTTATCTTTTTTTTGTGACTGCAGGATATTTTCTATTACTATACTGATTACTGATCTGCAAAATAAATGAAAATACAACATGCTCTGAGGGCATGGATCCGTCTTTAAAACGGAAGTGTGTATGGATCAATAAAATTCTATGATCTCTATGTGCTATCCGAGAACAAAACGGATATCACATGGACATGTTATGTGTGTGAAAGCAACATGTGTGCTGCCATGACATATCCTCCACTCTCCTGTATGAAACGGCCTCACTGACAGGCATAGTACTTCAGTGAGGCTTTTTCCCACAGGAGAAAGATCACCATGCATGCGCCTGTGGAAAGTGATGTAGACATCTGTAGATTCAGAGCGGTGTAAATGTTAATCAAGGCCAAGGAGGAGGCCGGGTTTGCAGAAGAGAACTGGAGCACTTGCTGCAGTTGCTCTCGGAGCACTTGGCAGCTCATTTGCACATAGGATTAAGGTTCATTTTCTCTGCAATGTTAAGTGTATACTGTATGTGGTCACTTAGGAATGTTTCAACTTGCATTTTACTACTCTACTCAGTAGTTTTATTGCTGTAGTCGCCATAAAGCTCATGACAGACATCCTTTAATTAAGAAATGGCAGAAACATAGAATCCTTTTTTTTTGTGGAGTAAATTTCTTGGTCTATAATATTCATCAGGTTTAACAAGTGAGTAAAGTTTCAATTACATTTGTTGTTTTGATCTAAAAAAATTGATTTCAGAAGCCATGTGGCCTCCAAATAGAACCATATAGCTTTTTCTTATGTATTGGCATTCCACAACTATATATTGTGGCATTAGAACACTAAAACATAATCATTAGATAGTAACATAAGTTACATGTTTACAATGTCAATGTAGTAGTCTTCCTACCCCAGCCCAGTGTAAAAACTGTAGCTTCATGTTGTTCCTGTCAATGTAGTAAGGTTATATATGAAGTTGAGTTTAGTAAGTTCATTAGTGCTAAGCTTCCTATTTGATGTAATATTGTAGTATTACTATTAGGGCAAAATTTTCAGCTCACACTGACCTAGGCACAAAGTCTTAGCGTACCCCAACTAAAGGCACATATATGCGAACCAAGTATCATAATGATTAGCTCATCTTTGAGTTATCGGATTCATAATTAGGGATGAGTGGACCCATTGAAGTTTGGGTTTGTCGGGTTCTCCAACATGATTATTTGACAGGTCTTATTATCGCCAAATATCAGGAGTTGCAATGGGTGCCAGATGTGCTCCGGCATTCGCTAATCTCTTTTTGGGGTGGTGGGAGGCCACCATGGTTTTCTCCTCTGACTGGTTCAGCAAATACGTCCATCATTGGCATAGATATATCGACGACGTGTTCTTTGTCTGGCTAGGTAATGTAGATGAGTGTGAGGAGTTCTTTAAATTTAATTCAAACTCGCTTAACATCTTTCTCACTTATTCCACCTCAGCCACCTCAGCCACCTTCCTGGACTTAAAAATCTTTATTCAAGGGGATCAAATCTTAACGGATTTACATTGCAAACTGCCACGAACAGTCTTCTCCAATTTACAAGCTTCCATACAATGCATACCAGGAAAGGTGTTCCAGTTGGGCAATTCTTAAGAACCAGGCGCAATTGCACATGAGATGATGATTTTCGTTGGCAGGCAAGTAAGCTTACAAATCGCCTTAAAATGAGGGGTTACCCCAAGAAGGTAGATCCCAGACACAGGGAACCTTTCTCAACCCGAAGAGTAAGCATCAGGATTTGGATTTATGCTTCACCACTAATTAAATGGACCAATGGGAAGAGGTGAGAGGCATTGGGGTATATTAAAAACTGACCAGCAAACAGCCTCTGTCACTACAGACGGCCAACTATTGACAGCCAGGAGGGCACCCAATTTGAGAGACTTACTGACGAGGAGCCATTCTAAGAGACCAACATATAAATTGAATAGGGGTATTTCCCTAAAAGGCTCCTCTCCATGTGGCTATTGTAATGTTTGCCAATTTATGCACCCAACCCGGGACACCTTTGAGAATCCCTTGATGCTAAGACATATCCTCTCAGAAGTTACATTAATTGTAAAACGAGATGTGTAATTTATGCCATCATTTGCCCTTGCCAACAAGTTTATGTGGGACAGACCTCACAGGAGTTGAGGAAACATATACAAAAACATTTCTCAACAATTAACTTGGCTGCCATGGATTTTAAAAAGGGAAGATCCCATACCTCAGTGGCTTCCCATTTCCTTGACCACCGTAATGGCAACCATGCAGATACACGCATTGTTGGCCTTCAAAGAGTCATGGGGTCCGGTAGGGGTGACAACATAAATAAGAAATTGTTACAAACCGAGTCACAGTGGATCTATGAACTGCACTCGGTTGCCCCCTTCAGATTAAATGAAGAACTCTTATTCTCAGGTTTTTTGGGTTGATGATCTAATCTCCCTTTGTATGTGGCCATCCAAAATACATATCTGTTGCTCATTAATTAAATTTTTTTTTGTCTTTCAATAAAGGATTATTCTAGAGGCGAAACACACTACCCCACAGGGAGACGACCACGAAACACCATCGGGATGTGAGCCTCCCTTTTTGAATAGTCATGTGGAATCTGTACATGATGGAATAGACCTGGGCTTTCATTCCCCTGCCCTTCCTTATGGATGACCTGCTGCATAATAGAACATTACTACTAGAGATGAGCGTTGTTCTACTCGAACTGTTCGCCAATCTCAAATTCGAGCTGTTTTGGGCGGTGTTCGAGCCGTTCGGCGAACACGAACAATTTGAGAAAAATTCGGCTGTTCGAGGTTATGTTCGATAACTGTTCGTGCACCAAAATCATAACTGGATTTTTTCTCAGTAATGATGAAAATTAATGTTAATACGCAGTTTGAGTGTACAGCGGGGTGGGGGGAGGGGCAGGGGATGGATCTCTGCAGGAACAATGAAGATCTCCATTTTTTTTTCTCTTTCCCGCATTTGCAGTGGGGAGGTGCAATCTGTCAGCCTATCAGCAGCGCACACATGGAGCGAAGTGCTTTTTTTCACACAAGCAAGGGCATGTGTCATTGGCAGTGTATGTCACATGTCCTTGCCCTATAAGACCAAGCCATTTTCCCCGTCGCCACCATTTTCTCACTGCTGCAGCTGCGTGTTAGACGGCACCGCTGTTGCTGTGTGCGCTATACCTTGTTAATTTCAAGCCAATTTTTGCACAAATATACAGATAGCTTGGGAGTAGGGAATAGTTGTGATTGCAGTCCTTTTAAGGACTAGGTTACAGCATTTCCTACGACTTTTATCAGGGAGGTCTGTGCTCTTAAATAGATAGATTGTGGGAGTAAAGACTAATTGTAATTGGAGTCCTTTTCAGGACTAGGTTACATCAGTTCCTATCAGTTTTTGCCAGGCAGGTCTGTGCCAGTGCTGTGCAAGTTTTTTTCACAGCATTTGGCTGAATCTAGCAAAGCTAATCCTTTTTGGCCTATTGCAGAGTGTGTTAGTCAGTGGAGTAGCCTATCTGTGTTGCAAGATATACCACCTGTGTATAGAATACCAATTTTTTTACTGCACCTAGTGAAATAAAATCTTTTGGGCATAGCATCATTCTATTAGTCCATCTATACTGACCTCCATCAGGTTGCAAACTGAATATAATTTTTTTCTGCATCTAGCTCTGAAAAAATATTTGGCCTTCTAGCAGTGTGTCGGACTTTCTCTATTAGTCCATCTATACTGACCTCCATCAGGTTGCAAATTAAAAATAATTTTTATCTGCATCTACAGTACCTCTGAAAAAATATTTGGGCTTCTAGCTGTGTGTGGGACTTGTTGTATTAGTCCATCTATACTGACCTCCATCAGGTTGCAAACTGAATATATTTTTTTCTGCATCTACCTCTGAAAAAATATTGGGCTTCTAGCTGTGTGTGGGACTTGTTGTATTAGTCCATCTATACTGACCTCCATCAGGTTGCAAACTGAATATATTTTTTTCTGCATCTACCTCTGAAAAAATATTGGGCTTCTAGCTGTGTGTGGGTCTTGTTCTATTAATCCATCTATACAGACCTCCATCAGGTTGCAAACTGAATATAATTTTTTTCTGCATCTAGCTCTGAAAAAATATTTGGCCTTCTAGCAGTGTGTGGGACTTTCTCTGTTAGTCCATCTATACTGACCTCCATCAGGTTGCAAACTTAATATAATTTTTTTCTGCATCTAGCTCTGAAAAAATATTTGGCCTTCTAGCAGTGTGTGGGACTTTCTCTGTTAGTCCATCTATACTGACCTCCATCAGGTTGCAAACTGAATATAATTTTTTTCTGCATCTAGCTCTGAAAAAATATTTGGCCTTCTAGCAGTGTGTCGGACTTTCTCTATTAGTCCATCTATACTGACCTCCATCAGGTTGCAAATTAAAAATAATTTTTATCTGCATCTACAGTACCTCTGAAAAAATATTTGGGCTTCTAGCTGTGTGTGGGACTTGTTGTATTAGTCCATCTATACTGACCTCCATCAGGTTGCAAACTGAATATATTTTTTTCTGCATCTACCTCTGAAAAAATATTGGGCTTCTAGCTGTGTGTGGGACTTGTTGTATTAATCCATCTATACAGACCTCCATCAGGTTGCAAACTGAATATATTTTTTTCTGCATCTACCTCTGAAAAAATATTGGGCTTCTAGCTGTGTGTGGGTCTTGTTCTATTAATCCATCTATACAGACCTCCATCAGGTTGCAAACTGAATATAATTTTTTTCTGCATCTAGCTCTGAAAAAATATTTGGCCTTCTAGCAGTGTGTGGGACTTTCTCTGTTAGTCCATCTATACTGACCTCCATCAGGTTGCAAACTGAATATAATTTTTTTCTGCATCTAGCTCTGAAAAAATATTTGGCCTTCTAGCAGTGTGTTGGACTTTCTCTATTAGTCCATCTATACTGACCTCCATCAGGTTGCAAATTAAAAATAATTTTTATCTGCATCTACAGTACCTCTGAAAAAATATTTGGGCTTCTAGCTGTGTGTGGGACTTGTTGTATTAGTCCATCTATACTGACCTCCATCAGGTTGCAAACTGAATATATTTTTTTCTGCATCTACCTCTGAAAAAATATTGGGCTTCTAGCTGTGTGTGGGACTTGTTGTATTAGTCCATCTATACTGACCTCCATCAGGTTGCAAACTGAATATATTTTTTTCTGCATCTACCTCTGAAAAAATATTGGGCTTCTAGCTGTGTGTGGGTCTTGTTCTATTAATCCATCTATACAGACCTCCATCAGGTTGCAAACTGAATATAATTTTTTTCTGCATCTAGCTCTGAAAAAATATTTGGCCTTCTAGCAGTGTGTCGGACTTTCTCTATTAGTCCATCTATACTGACCTCCATCAGGTTGCAAATTAAAAATAATTTTTATCTGCATCTACAGTACCTCTGAAAAAATATTAGGGCTTCTAGCTGTGTGTGGGACTTGTTGTATTAGTCCATCTATACTGACCTCCATCAGGTTGCAAACTGAATATATTTTTTTCTGCATCTACCTCTGAAAAAATATTGGGCTTCTAGCTGTGTTTGGGACTTGTTGTTTTAGTCCATCTATACTGACCTCCATCAGGTTGCAAACTGAATATATTTTTTTCTGCATCTACCTCTGAAAAAATATTGGACTTCTAGCTGTGTGTGGGACTTGTTGTATTAGTCCATCTATACTGACCTCCATCAGGTTGCAAACTGAATATATTTTTTTCTGCATCTACCTCTGAAAAAATATTGGGCTTCTAGCTGTGTGTGGGTCTTGTTCTATTAATCCATCTATACAGACCTCCATCAGGTTGCAAACTGAATATAATTTTTTTCTGCATCTAGCTCTGAAAAAATATTTGGCCTTCTAGCAGTGTGTCGGACTTTCTCTATTAGTCCATCTATACTGACCTCCATCAGGTTGCAAACTGAATATATTTTTTTCTGCATCTACCTCTGAAAAAATATTGGGCTTCTAGCTGTGTGTGGGACTTGTTGTATTAGTCCATCTATACTGACCTCCATCAGGTTGCAAACTGAATATATTTTTTTCTGCATCTACCTCTGAAAAAATATTGGGCTTCTAGCTGTGTGTGGGACTTTCTCTGTTAGTCCATCTATACTGACCTCCATCAGGTTGCAAACTGAATATAATTTTTTTCTGCATCTAGCTCTGAAAAAATATTTGGCCTTCTAGCAGTGTGTCGGACTTTCTCTATTAGTCCATCTATACTGACCTCCATCAGGTTGCAAACTGAATATATTTTTTTCTGCATCTACCTCTGAAAAAATATTGGGCTTCTAGCTGTGTGTAGGACTTGTTGTATTAGTCCATCTATACTGACCTCCATCAGGTTGCAAACTGAATATATTTTTTTCTGCATCTACCTCTGAAAAAATATTGGGCTTCTAGCTGTGTGTGGGACTTTCTCTGTTAGTCCATCTATACTGACCTCCATCAGGTTGCAAACTGAATATAATTTTTTTCTGCATCTACCTCTGAAAAAATATTTGGCCTTCTAGCAGTGTGTGGGACTTTCTCTGTTAGTCCATCTATACTGACCTCCATCAGGTTGCAAACTGAATATAATTTTTTTCTGCATCTAGCTCTGAAAAAATATTTGGCCTTCTAGCAGTGTGTCGGACTTTCTCTATTAGTCCATCTATACTGACCTCCATCAGGTTGCAAATTAAAAATAATTTTTATCTGCAGCTACAGTACCTCTGAAAAAATATTTGGGCTTCTAGCTGTGTGTGGGACTTGTTGTATTAGTCCATCTATACTGACCTCCATCAGGTTGCAAACTGAATATATTTTTTTCTGCATCTACCTCTGAAAAAATATTGGGCTTCTAGCTGTGTGTGGGACTTGTTGTATTAGTCCATCTATACTGACCTCCATCAGGTTGCAAACTGAATATATTTTTTTCTGCATCTACCTCTGAAAAAATATTGGGCTTCTAGCTGTGTGTGGGACTTGTTGTATTAGTCCATCTATACTGACCTCCATCAGGTTGCAAACTGAATATATTTTTTTCTGCATCTACCTCTGAAAAAATATTGGGCTTCTAGCTGTGTGTGGGACTTGTTGTATTAGTCCATCTATACTGACCTCCATCAGGTTGCAAACTGAATATATTTTTTTCTGCATCTACCTCTGAAAAAATATTGGGCTTCTAGCTGTGTGTGGGACTTGTTGTATTAGTCCATCTATACTGACCTCCATCAGGTTGCAAACTGAATATATTTTTTTCTGCATCTACCTCTGAAAAAATATTGGGCTTCTAGCTGTGTGTGGGACTTGTTGTATTAGTCCATCTATACTGACCTCCATCAGGTTGCAAACTGAATATATTTTTTTCTGCATCTACCTCTGAAAAAATATTGGGCTTCTAGCTGTGTGTGGGACTTTCTCTGTTAGTCCATCTATACTGACCTCCATCAGGTTGCAAACTGAATATAATTTTTTTCTGCATCTAGCTCTGAAAAAATATTTGGCCTTCTAGCAGTGTGTGGGACTTTCTCTGTTAGTCCATCTATACTGACCTCCATCAGGTTGCAAACTGAATATAATTTTTTTCTGCATCTAGCTCTGAAAAAATATTTGGCCTTCTAGCAGTGTGTCGGACTTTCCCTATTAGTCCATCTATACTGACCTCCATCAGGTTGCAAATTAAAAATAATTTTTATCTGCATCTACAGTACCTCTGAAAAAATATTTGGGCTTCTAGCTGTGTGTGGGACTTGTTGTATTAGTCCATCTATACTGACCTCCATCAGGTTGCAAACTGAATATATTTTTTTCTGCATCTACCTCTGAAAAAATATTGGGCTTCTAGCTGTGTGTGGGACTTGTTGTATTAGTCCATCTATACTGACCTCCATCAGGTTGCAAATTGAATATAATTGTTTTCTGCATCTAACCCAGCCAATTGTTTTGGCCTAATACCACAGTTTGGCCACTCAGCTCTGCTCGGTTACCATCCATTGTTTTTTTGTGCAAACAACTCCAGAGTTGTGAATTAGTTAACCACCAAAATGAGTGGAAAAAGGCCTGCTGCTGGTGGAAAGGGGAATAGGCGTGTTGGGAAGGGGAAAAAAGGTTGCATTCGTGGGGTAGGTGTTAAAGCAACAGTAACATCTGCAGAAGAAAGACCATCTTCCAGCCAAACTAAAATGTCTACTTCTTTTAGCGGACAATGTGATAAGATCCCTTTCTTACGGCCACGCCAATCGCTACAAATTCCAGATGAGGCACAAAAACAGCAGGTGCTTCAACGGATATCAAGTGCTCCTTTAAGTGAGCTCTCCTCCACATCAACTTCAACATCACAAATACTCCAGTCCTCAAAGGTGTCACCTCAATCGCACTTGCTTCCTCACAGCTCCCAAATCTCCAGCTGCCCGTCTGAGTATGAGGTAGAACAGATGGTTGAGTCTGCAGAGCTGTTTACTCATACTATAGCCTGGGAATCAGAGGTCGACTCCAGCGCTTCTGTGAATCCAGACGAGGAAATGATCTGCACTGATGCCCAGAATCTTTATGAGTCGGATCCAGGACCAGACGCAGAAGGTTCTGACCATAATGTAGACCCTCATTCCCAAACTGTAACTCCTGTTGGTGGAGACAATGAGGAAGACGATGATAAGACTCAAATACCTGATTGGAGCGACAACTTTAGTTTTTTGTCAGGGCAGGAACAGGTTGGCTCTGAGGACGACAGGTGTGATAACGCACAGGGTGATGATGATGAGGTTGGAGATCCCACTTACTGTCAACCCACAGTCAGCCAAGAGATGAGGTCAGCAGAGGAGGTGGAGGAAGATGCTAGTGACGACGAGGTCAGGTTGCGTCTTCCTGGACAGAGACGTAGTACTGGAAGCACGTCAACAACTGCATCCTCAAACACAACTCTGCCTCTCACCACAAGTCGTGGTGGCTCTTCAGGTCGCATGGGTGCTAAGCCTTGCATAGCCTGGGCATTTTTTCAGATCGATAAAGATGACCCAACTCGTGTTATCTGTAACATTTGTCAGCAAAAGCTAAGTAGAGGCCAAAAAATACATAGTTTGAGTACTTCATGCATGAACGGCACATGGACATGAAGCATAAGTTGCAGTGGGAAGCTCAGTGTGCTACAATGCGGCCTAGCCGGCCGGGCCAACCACCGTCTGCCATATCTTGTGCATCCGCGGCCTCTTCATCCTCTGTGACTGGGGGGACAGCAGTCACACCTGTTTTGGGACGCAGACCTGCCACCTCTTTACCCGCAACAGCCAGCGTGATTGGCAGGTCATCATTTTCTTTGGAGGTGGGAACACCAGCTGGTGTTGAGCGCTGTCCGACATCGATAGCACCACCTTTGGATGAAGGCAACCTAACATGTCCGCCTGCATCTTCCTCACAGACTGGCAGTTTGCCGGGGACACCCTTATCAACCCCGTCTAAGCACAATAGCCAGCCCTCGGTCCCTCAGATGTGGACAAGTAAAAGACCATTTCCTCCTAGCCATGAGAAAGCTAAGAGGTTGATTTTCACCATCTGCAAGCTCTTGGCTACAGAAATGCTGCCTTTCCGCCTGGTGGACACAGAGGATTTTCGAGACCTTATGTCCGTCGCAGTGCCCCAGTACCAGATGCCCAGTCGGCACTACTTCTCAAAGAAAGGTGTGCCTGCGCTCCACCAGCATGTCGCACACAACATCACCGCTTCTTTGAGAAACTTTGTGTGTGACAGGGTGCATTTCACCACAGACACTTGGACGAGTAGGCATGGACAGGGGCGTTACATGTCGCTGACTGGGCACTGGGTAACTATGGTGACAGCAGGACAAGGGGCTGCTGTCCAAGTCTTGCCGTCCCCACGAGTTGTGCGTCAATCCTCTTTATGTCAAAGTTCCTCCACTGCTTCTGCCTCCTCAACCTCCTCTCGGTCTTCCACCTGCACCCAAAGCCTGTCTGGTCATGCCACAAGCTTTCTAACTGCGCAGAAGGGATCCTGCACACCTCCTTACTATGCTGGCAGTAGGGCTCAACGTCATCAGGCGGTTTTTACATTGAAATGTCTGGGAAATGTGAGTCACACAGCTGAGGAGTTGTGGTCAGCTCTGGAGAACCAATTTCATGAATGGTTGTCTCCACTGGACCTGAAACCAGGGAAGGCCGTGTGCGACAATGCTGCAAACCTGGGTGCGGCCCTTCGCCGGGGCAATGTCACACACGTGCCTTGTATGGCTCACGTGTTGAACCTGGTTGTCCAGCAATTTTTAGCCCACTATCCCAGACTAGATGGCCTTCTGCAGAGGGCACGGTCGCTGTGTGCTCACTTCCGCCGTTCGCATCCCGCAGCTCAGCGACTTACATCTCTACAGAAGTCGTTGGGCCTGCCACTTCACCGGCTAAAATGCGATGTGCCTACCCGGTGGAATTCAACTCTGCACATGTTGCAGCGACTGTGGCAGCACCGACAAGCCCTGGTGCAATACGTTCTGACGTATAGCCTGGGCCAACGAGATTCAGAGGTGGGGCAAATCACGCTGGAGGAGTGGTCTCAGATCAGGGACCTATGCACCCTTCTGCACAGTTTTGAAATGGCGACGAAGATGTTTAGTGCTGACGATGCCATTATCAGCATGACTATTCCGGTGATTTACATGCTGGAGCACATGTTAAACAGAATTCGGAGTCAGGTGGTGGCACAAGAGGAGGTGGAGGAAGTAGAGGAGGAGGAGTTGCATGCGGAAGGGCTAACATCTGCAAGGTCCAGACGGTCGGCAGCACCAAGGCGGCAGGCATGTGAGGGTGGGGGAGATGGTTTTACCAGGGCGCATGGTAGCAGCCAAACTAGTGAGGAAGGTGCAGGAGCCCAGGAAGAAGTGGAGGACGAACTGATGGAAGACTCATCAGATGAGGGAGACCTTGATCACATTTCTGTTGTGCGAGGTTGGGGGGAGAGGACAGAGGAAGGAAGCATGATTGTTACCTCGCCACCAACACAACAGGGACTTGGTGCTCCTGGATGCGCAACACACATGAGTGCCTTCTTGCTGCACTACCTGCAACATGACCCTCGAATTGTGAGAATTAGAAATAATCCTGACTACTGGGTTGCCACACTGTTACATCCCCGGTACAAAAGTAAATTTGCAGAAATTATTCCTGCCATAGAAAGGGATGCACGCATGCAGGAGTATCAGCAGAGACTGTTGCAGAATCTTACATGTGCTTTTCCACAAAATACCAGTGGTGCACGTAGTGAATCTCACAGTTCCAACTTGCCAACCGTGGGACCGTCAAGTGTTCAGCACTCAAACCGTAACAGAACCACAGTATCTGCTGGTAACATCAATTTTGCGGAATCATTTCACCACCTTTTTAGCCCATCCTTTGCAAGGCCACAGGAGACAAGAAGTCTGACACATAGTCAACGCCTAGAGACGATGGTACAGGAGTATCTCCAAGTAAACATTGAAGCCACGACTGTGTCACTGGACCCTTGCTCTTTTTGGGCTTCCAATCTGGATAAATGGCCGGAGCTAGCCACTTACGCCTTGGAGATCTTGTCATGCCCTGCAGCCAGCGTTCTGTCTGAACGTGTGTTCAGCGCTGCTGGTGGTGTGCTGACAGATAAGCGCACGCGGCTCTCCACTGATAATGTAGACAGACTCACGTTCATAAAGATGAACAAATCATGGATCCGAAACGACTTTTCTACCCCTGTGTCATCCTGGGGAGAGTAAAAGCTTGATGATTGGTTAAAATCACCCTACCAACCGTTTTAAGCTTTCAAATTACTAATCATGTTTATCTGTATCTTGGCTGGAAAATAATTTGGGCTTTGTAGCAGTGTGCAGCACTGATCCTATTAGGCCATCTATACTAAAGCTTCACCAGATTTAAAATTAAAAATAATTTTTAGCTGCATCTAGCCCGGAAAATAATTTTGGGGCTCCGAGATGCGCAAGACACATAAGTGCCTTCTTGCTGCACTACCTGCAGCATGACCCTCATATTGTCAGAATTCGAAGTAATCATGACTACTGGGTTGCCACACTCTTAGATCCCCCAAACTTTTCGATCAACCTTTTCATTTTAATAAAGACCAAAAAAATGGTCATTTTTGAAATTATAAGCATTAGCAGGTTGTTAGAAACTGAAATCAAACAGTTTTCAACTCAAAACTTTATTCTAGGTGATGTTACATTTTCACATAGGACCCCTTGTTCGAAAGGAGCTTCTGAACTCTCTCGTCCATTGAATTTGTCAGGTTTTGGATGGTTTCTGCTTCAATTGTTTTGCATGAGGACAGAATACCCTCCCAGAGCTGTTGCTTAGATGTGAACTGCCTCCCGCCATCATAGACACTCCTTTTAATGATGCTCCAAAGGTTCTGAATGGGGTAGAGGTCAGGGGAGCATGGGGGGTCACACCATAAGTTTGTCCCCTTTTATGCCCATATCAGCCAGAGATGCAGATGTTTTATGTGCAGCATGAGATGGTGCATTATCATGCAGAAAAATGATCTTGCTGTGAAATACACGGTTCTTCTTCTTGAACCATGGCAGGAAGTGCTGTTTGAGAAAATCCACATACATTATGGAGTTCATCTTTAGCGCCTTCAGGGATCCTAAAGGGGCCGACAATCTCTCTCCCCATGATTCCAGCCCAAAACATTACTCCACCTCCTCCTTGTTGGCGCTGTAGCCGTGTTTGCGTGGGGTGTCCATCAACCAGCCATCCTCCACTCCATCCATCTGGACCATCGAGCGCTGCACGGCACTCATCCGTGAACAAAACTGTTTTGAAATCAGTCTTCATGTAATGTTTGGCCCACTGGAGCCGTTTCTGCTTGTGTGAAGTGGATAGAGGAGGTCGACAGGATGGCGTATGCACAGCTGCAAACCTCTGAAGGACCCTGCATCTTGTTGTTCGGGGGACGTTGGAGGCACAAGCAGCTTCAAAAACTTGTCTGCTGCTATGACAAGGCTTTTTTGCCGCTGCTCTTTCAACCTGACGCAATTGCCTGTAGGAAAGAGTCCTCAATTTGCCCTTATCAGCACGCACACGTGTGTACTGTGAATCAGCTACATACTTCTTGATTGCCAAGACACTTCATCCTGATCATCGCACAATGTTGATTGTAGTCATGCCTTGACCTAAACACTCCACAATTTGTTGCTTCTCAGCAGCCGACACATCCTTTTTCTTTCCCATTTTGGCAGAAAATGTAGGCTGCTTAATAATGTGAGAGAGCCTTCTTAAGTAGTCTTGCCTTTCATTGGACACACCTGCCAAACTAATTAGCACAGGTGTCTGCAATTGCTTACAGTGATATAAAGAGCCCTGACACACATCACCATCAATGAGTTTAACTGACAAACAAACAAATTCTTCCCTTATCACTCCTAAACACTTTTTGCATAATAATTTGGAACGCAGTGTACATGTGCTTTTCCACAAAACACCAGCGGTTCACGTAGTGAATCTTACAGTTCTAACTTGCCAACCGTGGTCTGTATGGAGTTGTTCAATAAAGGGCCCAAAATTAAGATAACATAGATGGGAGAGGTCTCTATGAATAGGAATTCCTAAGTATTTGATACCCTGTGAGGGCCAGGCAAAGGGAAAGTTGGACTGGATGGAATCCTATATGGATTTGGGGAGGGAGACATCGAGGGCCTCAGACTTCGCTGCATTGATTTTAAAATTTTACCATGTAACAAAGTGATCTATTTCAGCCATAACAGCATGGATGGATATATGTGATTGAGTGATATATACTAGGACATCATCAGCAAATAGAGAGCACTTGTACTCGGTGCCTCCCACCTCAATCCACCCAATTTTGGGGTTATGGCGAATTGATGAGAGCAGGTGCTCCGTCACTAGGATGTATAAGAGAGGGGACAGAGG
This sequence comes from Phyllobates terribilis, assembly GCF_046119375.1. Classification (NCBI taxonomy): domain Eukaryota; kingdom Metazoa; phylum Chordata; class Amphibia; order Anura; family Dendrobatidae; genus Phyllobates; species Phyllobates terribilis. The sequence continues at coordinate 54,197,703 of NW_027362771.1, read as the reverse complement.
ACATCCCTACCTTGTCCCATTGGTGATTGTGAAAGGTGATGAAAATGTTCTGACGCACCCCCTGGGCCTTGGGACACCCGGAGCCGGACCCTTTTTGGTGGATGCTGGTGGTTGTAGTCTTCGTGGCGGCGACCCGGTTCCGTGGCTCAGGGCGGTCAAACCAGTGGCGGAACTATTTATGTGGTTTTGATGTTTAAATGTACGACTACGCCACCCGTGGATTGCGGTCAGAGTGAACCGCCGCTACAGGGCAGACCGCTGAGGCTGGTGTTGTGGGTGCAGCAGAGCGTAGCATAACTCCCCACGGGAGGAGTATAGCCTCAGGGCAGTGTATGCGGAGGAGGCGGGTGATGGTGCAGGGCAGCAGCAGTAACGACACGGAGTCAGTGATGCAGTTCAGGGCCTTTACTCACAGTTCTTATTATCCAGACCACGTCTGCAGGTAACGGCTGCCCACGTCGTACTGTGCTCACCAGGTGAGGGGCTCAGACAACTCCCAGATAACTTTGGAGCACTTCACAGGACCCCCTTTGTGTGTCCTTTGTATGGCCTTTCTTACCAACACTTCTGTCCGGCTGCCTCGGGCCTCCTCTTGGTAAACTTGGCGCCAGTTTCCCTAACCCTATGTGGTGCCTTCCTAGCGGGTGTAGCGAGGGGCTGCGCCACATAAAATGTCAGAGCCTCCGGTTTCTAGCTGAGGGTCGTTTCCTGCCTCCACTAGTTCGGGGACCGGTCTCCCCCTTTGGCCTGACCCCTCCACGCAGGTGGATTCGGGCGTGCGGTGGCGACTCGCCCGTCCGCACCCCTGGGATCCCTTCATTCCTCGTTCCTGGAGCCTTCTCCGCTCCTCTTCCTTCCTTCTCCCTCTTCCAGGCCTGGGCCTCTGTTACTAGGCCCGCCTCCGGAGCAGAGCTCATGCAGAGCCCCTGCTCCCTGCCACTTCTGCTCAGACTTCTCTGCACTGAACTAAGATGGTGCCCACCTTTTATACTCCCTTCTCAATGCACCCAGGAACTGCTTCCTCCCTGCTCCTGCACTACAGGGTTTCCCTTCCTCAGTGTTCCCTCCCCCCACTCCAGCCAGGGACAGGGACTGTCGTGCCCATCTCAGGGGCATATTGGTCGCCCTGCCCCACGGCAATGTGGTGTAATGCATGCAGGTGTTGGGTCCTGATCCACACTACATCCTTACCTGAGAGTGAGATATCACACCTCTGGGTGAGGTGCAATACTTCTGTAGCAACCGAGCCCTCAGGGTGCTACAGTTCCATTTATCTTCAGCCTAGGTGACGTATTGCGATACAGGGCCGTGATTTTGGCTATAAAAGGGTCCCCTAGACCCCTACCCCAAGCTTTTTAAGAGAATCATATATGGCGTGCCAGGAGACTCTATGGAATGCTTTCTCAGCATCCAACGAGAGTATCTAATTACAAATTTTTAACTGCATCTAGCCCAGGAAATACTTTGTGCCTAGTAGCAGTGTCTGCTAGTCAGCGGATTATCCCGGCTGTTAAGCAAGCTACACCACCTGTAGTTTGGACACTTAATTTTTTCAAAGGAAATGCTTCGGGACCACGGGATACTCAGTGAAGAGCATCAGGAGGCACCCCAAGGCATAGGGGCTCGGACTGGCAGTAGGATGCCTTGCGGTGGACAGCCGAGCTCGATCCTTATAAAAGCTTTTTAACTGCAGCAGCTTTAATGGACGCTACTGGAGCTGGAATTACGCGGCTGCTGGCATGAGACTTGCCCTCCAATAGATCCTTGTAAATGGATTTAAAGTGTATTTATTCAAATTAGAGAGACAATTTAAATTAAAAAGCTTAGAGCTGCCTCCACCACAGGGGGGCTCGCTCGACCCACCAGCGGACAGGCACCAGTATTGGGAGAGGGGGGCTGGCCATCAGGGTTCACCGCGGCTCTGGCACAAACCCGGCGACACGGAGGTGGCACGGGCAGGAGCGGACTGGCCGTGTCGGCTTCTCACTTTTTGGATTTTAGAAGGGCATGACATGCCTATATCTGTGTCTCCCCCTCCTTTTACTCCTCCACCTCTTTTATTTTCGCATGACTATATGTACTTGTCACTTTTCCATGTGTTAGTTATGTCTTCTGAGCAGTTTGTCAGCTTTTGGACACCTTTGAAGGTGTTTTCTATGTGTTTCTATGTGTTTTTGTTTGCCTGCCATTGGTTTTAACGGTGTTCGAAGGTGTTCGACGAACAGTTCGACGAACAGTTCGGCGAACACACGGGTGTTCGACGAACCGAACCGAACTCGAACACTACGGGGGTGGCTCAACACTAATTACTACCACACAACACGGTCCATTGGAGAGGTATAGTAGGCATGTATACCATCAACAATGGAAATTCCATGAGGACACGGATAAGACTCAGGACCATTAAGACGCCTGCAATTGTCATCTGATTTTGAGGATCCTGGGACTGGACATTGAATATAAATTGACTTTACTGGGACACATTTTGGCTAATGATCTCATATTTCTAACAGAATGCACTTTGGTATCTAGGTTGGACTTTTGTGGAACCGCTATATAATTAATAATCTTATTATGCATCTCTCTATTGGTATATTTCATGTATACTTTTCACTTAATATGAGCATCCATTGGGGGTATCTGGACAATTGATACATATTGATCTTAGATCAGCATGCTGGTAACATAGCTGTAATTTATCGTTTTGTAGTCTCATATGTTGCAACATATACTTGGTGCAATCATGGGATAATTTTATCCCTGCACCATCCTCATGGTACCTGCTGAGCATTGTCAGCCTCGGCTACATGCGGTGAGGGGACTCCATCCCTCATCCTATGTGGCCAACACTAGACAGTGCCAGTCATTTACAACTGGAAACACGCTTACTGTGTTTTACATGGCTTCCATTATCTTGAACTATCTGCTGCACGTTGGTTTTATGTGTACATATCATCCATTCTCTTTTCTCCTCCCCCTCCCCTCCCCTTCTTATTGTGGTTTGTTCTAACGAACTGACACATTTGCTACTCTGGAATGTTCCACACATGTCTCCATGTGGGCGCATACTTACCCGCTCATGGGTCTAATATGCATATGCCCCTTTCTCCCTCCCCTGTACATGGGTATAATGGGCTCATACATCACCTACATCGTCATTTCCGGCCATGTGACGGGCTGGCTGTGGAGCGCTAACCCCACCGGTAAGCACTTGTCTCTAACTATGGCACTATATATTATATTGAACATACATGGAGAACACATTCCCAAAGCCGTGTGAGTCACTGTGATACACGCGAGGTTCTCCCTGTGACCCCCCCAGTACTACACCCTTTTCATGTGCGCTGATGACTATTGGCAATGCTCTATTATCTAGCCAGGAGTAGGGTTTTATATAGCCCTCTGAGAGAGAGGTTCTCTCTATTTGGGGTTTTAGTATTTTCAAGCTATACACCAGGTTGGTGATCAGATTGATAATCCTGATACTTCTAAACATCTTGTCCTGGGTCATCTACCTATTTGAATGAGTGTTGTACAATTCTTTCCCCCATCCTGATCTATCTGCCAGAAGCTTTCGGGGGACATACTTATCATATCCATACATGTTGATATTGTCTCCTGTTTTGTGCACATTTCTATATATGCTATTTATTGCATTATCCCCTTTAGTCATCCCTTGATGAAATTGTTTTTTTTTGTCTTGCTGACAACTGTTGGGAATGTTCTATATTATAACCCTAACTATTTGGGAATCATTAGTGTTTGCGCACATATTCCGTTCGCGGGTTGTATATTTTGGGGTTGATACGTCTATTATATATTATTATATTGATATTTGCCATGTGGAGGACAGCTTATATACCATGTTTATGTTTTTTTAAATGATTTTAAATGATTTTGTTTTTGTTCCAATTTTTTTCTCTCGCATTTTTCTATTTGGAGATGTGCTTGTCCCTCTGTAGTGTCTTTCCTTCTCTATATGATTATGCTCTTTTTCTCTACATGACGTAGCACCCCCACTGATATCTTCATACATATTGGTAGTGCAACCCCACCCCTTGTTGTGCTCAGGTTCATCGAGTTCGACCTAACTTTACTCCAAAATTCGGTTTGGGTACCAGAAGTGTTCCCGAGCTTGATCCGGAATATGAAACCCCATAGAACTCAATGGTGACCCGAACTTTGGAGCTGGAAAATATCTCTCTCTCTTACAACAATATTTAGAAGAACCACAATTGATAAACGTAAATGCCCCTATAGTCACATATACATTTGCTGCCTATGCAAAGCCAGGTCCTAGTGTTCAGTGGTTTGAATGGTATGCTCCAAGATCCATGTGTTGTATTGGGAAATACAGTGTGCACCATACTGTACCATAATCTGGAATCTGGATAGATAGATAAATCCTACCCCCAAATAATAACAAATGCAGTGGTTAAATATTATTACTGTACTATGAATGGATTATACCATGACTGTATCATGCCACCATACTGTTAGTGAATGACACCACCATACCATGGGGAGGATAACACCCACATACTAGGAACTATGCAATGACTATATAATGCCACCATGATGTTGCTCAATATAAAATATTTCAGGACCACCCCAAAATTATTACACACTGCTTGCATCTTGTCCATCCAGTAGCCACTCGACAACTGCTTCCTAGGGCTCCGGCTTGAGATAGAATATACTGTACAGTTACAGCTAGTGACTGGGATCATACTTTAAAAATATAAAATGTCATCCAAAATGGTACCAAAATAATCGACATCTTAACCCCACATCTTCATTGACCAAACCATTTAAAAAGTAATGGGTCATAAATAGTGTTGAGCGAGCACTAAAATGCTCGGGTGCTCGAAGCTCGGGCCGAGCTCTCCGTGATACTCGGGTGCTCGACCCGAGCAATGAGCCCAATGTTAGTCTATGGTCCAAATTGTATAAAATAAAAAAGCGGTCTATAGGGCACTAAAAGAATGAACACTAGAGGTGAAAATTTTTTTTATGGCTAAAAAATAAATTTAATGAGCCCTTTCCACAACGCGTTTCGATAGTAAACTATCTTCCTATCTTTTTATGGCTAATTTATTTTTTAGCCATAAAATTTTTTTTTCACCTCTAGTGTTCATTCTTATAGCGCCCTATAGACCGCTTTTTTATTTTATTCAATTTGGACCACTTTCAGTCCCCCTTTGGGGGTTAGCGGCAGGAGCAGCTTCTAGTTAATCATTCTCAAATCCACCCACTATAAAATTCCCCTTTGGCTGCTCAACTCAGGACTTGCGGTTGGGGGCTGCACTCTTCTAACTTTCAGGACCTGTGGTGATGCACATCTGAACCTGAGTCACGTGATCTGTAGGCGGACACGTGGCCTGCAATTTTGGAACCTGGAAGTGGTGAGCACGAGCGGCGGTCAGCAGCACACGGCACGTGGTGTGCCAAGTTGCCTATACCTTGCGGTGAGACGAGCCTGCTCCTTCCATCCTCACACTAACACAGGAGTTGTGCAGGGGTGCACAACTCCAATAGGTAAGTGGCCTTTTGGCTGTTTCCATCACATCTACCTATCAGGTCCTTCACATAGCGCGCTTTTTCTTCATTTCTCTTCCAATGTTAGTCTATGGGAGACCTGAGCATCTTTGCGGCGGCACCCCCGGCAGTCTGTAGAAAGCCTAAAAAGTGCCCAAAATCATAGTGACAGTGCTCAAATGACATGGGGACAGCATGGGGATCACCCCAGGAAGCATTTCTGACCCCCAGGTCACTGCTGTCAACAATGTGGTCAGAGGTATTAAGCCACGTTTACGGGCTTACAATGAAACGTTCAAAAACGAAACTGAAACGATTTTTCTGTGAAATATGTTAAAGAACATCCTTTCCAGGGTAAAGACTTGTGTATAAGGTAAAATAAATAACCAAAAACAAAAATACTCCTCCACACCTTGGGCTATGTTCACAAGTAGCATTTTTTATGCGTTTTTGCACTTTTGTATTGCTTTCAACCGTGACAAATGCATTCACCGGGAAATGTCATTTTAACAATTTACAACCTTATCTGGCCATGTGCTGTGTGACACATGCATACAGTGCTGAAAAGACATGGGAACAGCATGGGGTAGACCCCTGGAAGCATCTCTGACACCCAGGTCACTGCCTAAAAGTGTGCCCATCCGAAGTGATCCTTGCCGCATCAGAAGATGCAGACTTGCAACTATCCCCGTGCAAGTCCTGGTCCCAGGGCAGTGTTCAATTGTACCTCCCCCATTCCTTGCAATGCAAGTGCAAGTATGCAGCCTGCCACCCACCCACCCCCAGGCTGCAATACCATACTGCTTGCTTGCACTTGAAATTAGGCCTTTTAGGCATGTGGAGGCGGAATCTGGCCACCACGTCATGGCTGCTTCGGCGGACTGGTATCTATACTCAGTCCCCAGCCGCCCGGCAGCCGGGTGTCCACGCTTGGTCCCCAGCCGCCAGGGGGCGGCCGGGTGTCCATACTCGGTCCCCAGCCGCCCCACGGCCGGGTGCCCACACACGGTCCCCAGCCGCCTGGGGGCGGCCGGGTGTCCATAAACGGTCCCCAGCCGCCCCTATTTGAGGGACAGCCTAACCACAAACACGTGAACAAGTGAATGTGGCCAGGGATGGTCCATCTGACTGACGCCTTCACACTGGGTTAATATTGTGGAAGACGGGACACAGTTGGACACTGGGATGTAACACGTTCTCCAGACATAGAGGATTGCGGGTCCTGGGTCAATCAGGCTTCAACACAAAGTTCAGAAGGTAGACAACAGCAGTGGTCAGCTTCCTACATAACGAGTAAATTATTCATGATCTTGAGGCCATTCATCTCCTTAGCTTTCTGTTCCTTGGAATGCAAGCGCATGTATGTAGTAGCGGCTAGGCCTGAGGTGGTCAGCGTTTTGGCGCATATCCTACCTCCTCCGAGGATTGCTGGATGTTTTCCTGCTACTATCCCAGTTCTATGACTCCCGTTAAAACAAAGCTTCAGGTGATGAATGATGGATGAGGTGGTGGCAAAGGAGAAAGAGCAGGAGGAACAGGGACCATTCACATCAACATGTCTTGTAGGATATGTTTCTGTACGAAAAGGAGCGGTTCGGCTACACAGTTATAGGGCATACAGTAAGTGCAATGCCTACCAAAAATTTTGAGGCACTCCAATGCCACTTGGAAGTGACATGGAGGTCAGAGGGCCTTAACTAAACCGTATTTTCCATTTATAGCAACTGGGTCTCCTGTACACTGTTGGCATAAGCAGTGAATGGAAGGCTTTCCAAAAATTATGAGGAATTGCAATGCCCCTTGAAACAGACGTGGATTACAGCGAACTAAAAACCTTCTACCCATTATTGGGGAGTGGGTCTACCTTAGTGTACGCCTATACATTGAAAAGCAAAAACTGACTAAAATTAGGAGGAAATGCAATGCCCGTTGGAAGAGTCGTGGAGGTTAGACTTAATTAAAAACAACATTTCAATGCCCCTTGGAAGAGCTGTGGAGTTCAGAGTGGTTTAACAAGATGCTTTTAATGCACCTTGGAAGAGACGTGGAGGTCAGAGTGGTTTAACAAGACGGTTTTAATGCCCCTTGGAAGAGTGGTGGAGGTCACAGTAGCTGAACAAGACAGTTTTAATGCCCCTTGGAAGAGACGTGGAGGTCACAGTAGCTTAACAAGATGATTTTAATGCCCCTTGGAAGAGTGGTGGAGGTCACAGAAGCTTAACAAGACGGTTATAATGCCCCTTGGAAGAGACGTGGAGGTCACAGTAGCTTAACAAGACGGTTTTAATGCCCCTTGGAAGAGATGTGGAGGTCAGAGTGGTTTAACAAGACGGTTTTAATGCCCCTTGGAAGAGTGGTGGAGGTCACAGTAGCTGAACAAGACAGTTTTAATGCCCCTTGGAAGAGACGTGGAGGTCACAGTAGCTTAACAAGATGATTTTAATGCCCCTTGGAAGAGTGGTGGAGGTCACAGAAGCTTAACAAGACGGTTATAATGCCCCTTGGAAGAGACGTGGAGGTCACAGTAGCTTAACAAGACGGTTTTAATGCCCCTTGGAAGAGTGGTGGAGGTCACAGTAGCTTAACAAGACGGTTTTAATGCCCCTTGGAAGAGATGTGGAGGTCAGAGTGGTTTAACAAGACGGTTTTAATGCCCCTTGGAAGAGTGGTGGAGGTCACAGTAGCTGAACAAGACAGTTTTAATGCCCCTTGGAAGATACGTGGAGGTCACAGTAGCTTAACAAGATGATTTTAATGCCCCTTGGAAAAGTGGTGGAGGTCACAGTAGCTTAACAAGACGGTTATAATGCCCCTTGGAAGAGACGTGGAGGTCACAGTAGCTTAACAAGACGGTTTTAATGCCCCTTGGAAGAGTGGTGGAGGTCACAGTAGCTTAACAAGACGGTTTTAATGCCCCTTGGAAGAGATGTGGAGGTCAGAGTGGTTTAACAAGACGGTTTTAATGCCCCTTGGAAGAGTGGTGGAGGTCACAGTAGCTGAACAAGACAGTTTTAATGCCCCTTGGAAGATACGTGGAGGTCACAGTAGCTTAACAAGATGATTTTAATGCCCCTTGGAAGAGTGGTGGAGGTCACAGTAGCTTAACAAGACGGTTATAATGCCCCTTGGAAGAGACGTGGAGGTCACAGTAGCTTAACAAGACGGTTTTAATGCCCCTTGGAAGAGTGGTGGAGGTCACAGTAGCTTAACAAGACGGTTCTAATGCCCCTTGGAAGAGACATGGAGGTCACAGTAGCTTAACTAGACGGTTTTAATGCCCCTTGGAAGAGTGGTGGAGGTCACAGTAGCTTAACTAGACGGTTTTAATGCCCCTTGGAAGAGTGGTGGAGGTCACAGTAGCTTAAAAAGACAGTTTTAATGCCCCTTGGAAGAGACGTGGAGGTCAGAGTGGTTTAACAAGATGGTTTTAATGCCCCTTGGAAGAGATGTAGAGGTCACAGTAGCTTAACAAGACAGTTTTAATGCCCCTTGGTAGAGTGGTGGAGGTCACAGTAGCTTAACAAGACGGTTATAATGCCCCTTGGAAGAGACGTGGAGGTCACAGTAGCTTAACAATACGGTTTTAATGCCCCTTGGAAGAGTGGTGGAGGTCACAGTAGCTTAACAAGACGGTTCTAATGCCCCTTGGAAGAGACATGGAGGTCACAGTAGCTTAACTAGACGGTTTTAATGCCCCTTGGAAGAGTGGTGGAGGTCACAGTAGCTTAACTAGACGGTTTTAATGCCCCTTGGAAGAGTGGTGGAGGTCACAGTAGCTTAAAAAGACAGTTTTAATGCCCCTTGGAAGAGACGTGGAGGTCAGAGTGGTTTAACAAGATGGTTTTAATTCCCCTTGGAAGAGATGTAGAGGTCACAGTAGCTTAACAAGACAGTTTTAATGCCCCTTGGTAGAGTGGTGGAGGTCACAGTAGCTTAACAAGATGGTTTTAATGCCCCTTGAAAGAGTGGTGGAGGTCACAATAGCTTAACAAGATGGTTTTAATGCCCCTTGGAAGAGACGTGGAGGTCACAGTAGCTTAACAAGATGCTTTTAATGCCCCTTGGAAGAGTCGTGGAGGTCACAGTACCTTAACAAGACAGTTTTAATGCCCCTTGGAAGAGAGGTGGAGGTCACAGTAGCTTAAAAAGACGGTTTTAATGCCCCTTGGAAAAGTGGTGGAGGTCACAGTAGCTTAACAAGACAGTTTTAATGCCCCTTGGAAGAGACGTGGAGGTCGGAGTGGTTTAACAATACGGTTTTATTGCCCCTTGGAAGAGATGTGGAGGTCACAGTAGCTTAATAAGACAGTTTTAATGCCCCTTGGAAAAGTGGTGGAGGTCACAGTAGCTTAACAAGACAGTTTTAATGCCCCTTGGAAGAGAGTTAGAGGTCAGAGTGGTTTAACAAGACGGTTTTAATACCCCCTGGAAGAGTGGTGGAGGACACAGTAGCTTAACAAGACAGTTTTAATGCCACTTGGAAGAGTGGTGGAGGGCACAGTAGCTTAACAAGGCAGTTTTAATGCCCCTTGGAAGAGACGTGGAGGTCACAGTAGCTTAACTAGACGGTTTTAATGTCCCTTGGAATAGACGTGGAGGTCAGAGTGGTTTAAAAAGACGGTTTTAATGCACCTTGGAAGATACGTGGAGGTCACAGTAGCTTAACAAGACAGTTTTAATGCCCCTTGGAAGAGACGTGGAGGTCACAGTAGCTTAACAAGACGGTTTTAATGCCCCTTGGAAGGGTGGTAGTGGTCACAGTAGCTTAACAAGACAGTTTTAATGCCCATTGGAAGAGACCTGGAGGTCACAGTAGCTTAAAAAGACGGTTTTAATGCCCCTTGGAAGAGACGTGGATGTCACAGTACCTTAACAAGACGGTTTTAATGCCCCTTGAAAGAGTGGTGGATTTTACAGTAGCTTAACAAGACAGTTTTAATGCCCCTTGGAAGAGACGTGGAGGTCAGAGTGGTTTAAAAAAGACGGTTTTAATGCCCCTTGGAAGAGACGTGGAGGTCACACTAGCTTAACAATACAGTTTTAATGCCCCTTGGAAGAGTAGTGGAGGTCACAGTAGCTTAACAAGACGGTTTTAATGCCCCTTGGAAGAGTGGTGGAGGTGACAGTAGTTTAACAAGACAGTTTTAATGCCCCTTGGAAGAGAAGTGCAGGTCACATTAGCTTAACAAGATGGTTTTAATGCCCCTTGGAAGAGTGGTGGAGGTCACAGTAGCTTAACAAGATGGTTTTAATGCCCCATGGAAGAGACGTGGATGTCACAGTAACTTAACAAGATGGTTTTAATGCCCCTTGAAAGAGTGGTGGAGGTCACAGCAGCTTAACAAGACAGTTTTATTGCCCCTTGGAAGAGTGGTGGAGGTCACAGTAGCTTAACAAGACAGTTTTAATGCCCCTTGGAAGAGACGTGCAGGTCACAGTAGCTTAAAAAGACAGTTTTATGCCCCTTGGAAGAGTGGTGGAGGTCACAGTAGCTTAACAAGACAGTTTTAATGTCCCTTGGAAGAGACATGCATGTCAGAGTGGTTTAACAAGACGGTTTTAATGCCCCTCACAAGAGCCATGCAGTACACTATGTTAAAAACATTATTCCCATTATTGGGGAGTGTGTCTCCCATAGTCTTTGCCTATGCCTTCCAAGCAAAAGCTGCCAAAAATTAGGACAGAGGAACTTGCAATGCTGGCAACATGGACAACGGTCACCCTGGTGGTATAGTGGTGGTTGAGGCTGAGGATAAGGAGAAGAGCAAAAAAACAGCTGAAATGAGGAAGCGTATACCCATGTGTGGGTGTGAATCGGTGCATGGGAATACACCTCCCGAAATAACACAGTGGATTTGACTTTTTGTTACTCTGCTGTCATTTGGTGGTGATGAGAAGTCTGGCCCAATCCAGCCCTTGTTCATTTTGATAAGGATCCACTTGTCAGCATTGTCAGTTTACAGGCGAGTTCACTTATCAGTTATAATTCCCCCAGCGGCGCTAAAAATACGCTCCGATAACTCACTAGCGGCAGGGCAGGCCAGGACCTTAAAGGCGTACAGAGCGAGTTCATTCCAAGTGTCCAGCTTGGATAGCCAATAATTAAAAGGCACAGAAGAATCACGGAGGATGCTGGTATGGTTGGCAAGGTACTCCCTCACCATCTTTTGAAACTTTCCACTCCTTGTGAGAGTACCCCGCGCTTCAGGGCCTGTAAGCTGGGCGGGTCTCAAAAAACTGTCCCAGAGTGTTGACAGTGTTCCCCTGCCTCTGCTGGATTGGAGTTGCGCCTTGGTTGGTCAATTAACTGTGACCTCTGCCGCTAGCGTGTTCAGATGGGAATTTTTTTAACAGTTCTGCAGCAAGGACCTTCTGGTACTGCCTCATTTTTGTAGACCTCTCCACCTCAGGAATAAGAGAGTGAAAGTTCTCCTTGTAGCGGGGGTCTAAAAGTGTCAACAACCAGTAATGACTGTCACCCAACATTTTGACAATGCGAAGGTCACGGTTAAGGCAGCGTAACATAAAGTCAGCCATGCGTGCCAGACTGGAAACGGGCAAGACTTCCGTGTCCTCACCAAGATGACGACTGACCATGCTCTCCTCCTCCTCCTCCTCCTCCCCCCTGTCCTCAGGCCACTCACGCTGAACCGACGGTATGAAAGCTGTACAGGTACTACCGTCTACAGCGCATGATACCAGCTCCTGTTCTTCCTCCTCCTCCTCTCCCTCATTGTCCCCCAATGCACGTTGGGATGAGATGAGGCTGGGCTGTGTGTAATCGACCGCTACGGCTTCTTGATCCATCTCATCATACTCTGGCTGCAATGCCTCCTCTTTAATTCTCTGCAGAGAGCATTGCAAAAGACAGACAAGTGGGATGCTGACGCTAATGATGGCGTCATCGCCACTCACCATCTTGGTGGACTACTCAAAGTTTGTCAGGATGGTACATATGTCAGACATCCAGGTCCACTCCTGAGGTCTTATGTGTGGAGTCTGACCTGAATATCTACGGCCTTGTTGCAGCTGGTACTCCACAACTGCTCTCTTCTGCTCACAAATCCTTTGCAACATGTGGAGGGTAGAGTTCCAACGTGTGGAGACATCACACACCAGTCAGTGTGCCGGAAGCTGCAAACGCTTCTGCAACACAGCAAGGGCGGCGGAAGCTGTAGCCGACTTGCGAAAATGAGATGACAGGCGGCGTACTTTGACGAGCAGATCTGGCAACTCGGGGTACGATTTAAGAAAGCGCTGAACCACGAGGTTAAGCACATGAGCAAGACATGGTACGTGTGTGATCTCGCCTTGCCTCAGAGCCGCCACCAGGTTACGGCCATTGTCACACACGACCTTTCCTGGATGTAGGTTCAGCAGTCTCAGCCACAGATCTGCCTGCTCTTTCACAGCTGTTCACAACTCATAGGCAATGTGAGGTTTATCACCTAAGCTTATGAGTTTCAGCACAGCCTGTTGCCGCTTGGCTGAGGCAGTACTGCAGTGCTTCCAGCTTGTAACTGATGTGGTGATATCTGAGATGGAGGCTGAACATGAGGAGGAGGAGGAGGATGATGCGCAGGAGCTGTACACTGTGGGGGCAACTCTGACTGACATAGGGCCCGCAATCCTCGGTGTGGGGAGGATGTGTTCCGTCCCAAGGTCCGAATGGGTCCCGGCTTCCACTATGTTTACCCAGTGTGCCGTCAGGGAGATGTACCGTCCCTGACCACTAGCACTTGTGCACATGTCCGTTGTCAGGTGGACTCTCCCAGTAACTGCATTGTTGAGGGCACGGCAGATGCTTTGGGACACGTGCTTGTATAGTGCGAGGATGGCACACCAGGCAAAATAGTGTTGGCTGGGGACCGAGTACCGAGGGATGGCCACTGCCATAAGGTTGCGGAAGGATTCCGTCTCCACCAGCCTAAAAGGCAGCATTTCCATCGCAAGCAGTCGTGAAATGTGCGAATTTAGGACTGTGGCCTGTGCGTGTTGGCTGCGAATTTGCGCTTTCGTTCAAAGCTCTGGGATATGGACAATTGAACGCTACGGTGGGACGAGGACGTGGACGTTGATGCTGTTTCTTGAGAAACTGCCACAATAAATGAAGACTGAGAGGAGGGGGCATCTTTGCATGCAGTATGGACAAAGGATTGCTTTGCACGCACAACAGGGGATTCTATTACACGCACAACAGCGGAAGAAGCAGTGGTGACACCCGCTGACACTGGTTGTGGACCCTGGGGTTCGCCCAACAAAGTCGGGTGCTTTGCAGCCATGTGCCTGTTCATGCTGGTGGTGGTCAGGCTGGTAGTTTTGTCACCCCTGCTGATGCTGGCATGGCAGGTGATACAAATGGCCTTCTTGGGGTTATCAGCAGATTCTTTAAAAAAATTCCAGGCTCTGGAAGACCTACCGGTTGTATTGGCAACGTCCCTCGTGTTGGTGTTACGGGGAACTGTTGCACGCCTTCTGTGTGCGGCCACCACACTGCTTCTTCCTGCCAGTTGGGGTACTCTGTCTCCCTGCACCTGTGTGCTGCTGGCCTCGCTCTGCGTGTCCTCCTGCCACGTTGGGTCAGTTACTAGATCATCCACCACCTCCTCCTCTTCCACTTGTGCACCACGATCCTCCTCCTCACTTCGTGGCAATTGTGTCTCGTTATCGTCCACCTCTTGTGACAAATTGCCAGCGTCGACTTCCTGTGGCCGTGGCTGTTCAAATATTTGGGCATCGCTATATGGGATTTCCTCTTCCACCACTTCAAGCGGAGCAGGCGAGGGGCACAAATATGGAAATGGACCAGTGAACAGCTTTTCAGAGTGTCCAAGTGTGGGATCAGTTGCTGTCTGACGACACTCGGCATGGTGGGAGGAAGGAGCATCAGGGTGAGGAGGAGTATGCGGTCGAGACTCACGGCTACTAAAACTTGACTGTGTGGAAAACAGACCGGAGGTGGTGGTGCCTAGGTAACTGGAAGTATTATCTGCTATCCAATTAATAACCTGTTCACACTGATCAGTTCGCAATACTGGTGTTGTAGTGTGCTTCCCTAGTAATTCGGTCAAGAAGAGGGAGCTAGAATATGTGGCTGTTGGTTGTGGCACATTTTCACCTTGGCCACGGCCCCGTCCTCTACACGCACCATCACCAGAACATCCAGTTCCACGTCCCTTGCCACGCGCCTTGCCCATTGTAAATGAAGTAAAATAGCTTACACTCGCACTATCAATGGAAAAAGGGTAATAAAAAGGAGATTAGTACCATGGAAGAGGAAAACCACAATTCTATTTCTCTGGCCTACACCAGAATCTTTTAAACAGATATATTTGTGTCTGAACAGTTAGGGAGACACTATTACAGTTTTTTTTTACGGAAAAAATGCCAAAAGCAGGATAATACAGAGGTTTCACCCGTGGAACTGCAAAACCACAATTCTAGTTATCTGGCCTACACCAGACTCTTTTAAACAGATATATTTGTGTCTGAACAGTCAGGAGACACTATTACTGTTTTTTTTTACGGAAAAAATGCCAAAAGCAGGATAATACAGAGATTTGACCCGTGGAACTGCAAAACCACAGTTCTAGTTATCTGGCCTACACCAGACTCTTTTAAACAGATATATTTGTGTCTAAACTGTCAGGGAGACACTACTACTGTATTTTTTATGGAAAAAATGCCAAAAGCAGGGTAATACAGAGATTTGACCTGTGGAACTGCAAAACCACAGTTCTAGTTATCTGGCCTAAGACAGACTCATTTAAACAGATATATTTGTGTCTGAACAGTCAGGGAGACACTATTACTGTTTTTTTTTTACAGAAAAAATGCCAAAAGCAGGATAATACAGAGATTAGACCCATGGAACTGCAAAACCACAGTTCTAGTAATCTGGCCTACACCAGACTCTTTTAAACAGATATATTTGTGTCTGAACAGTCAGGGAGACACTATTACTGCTTTTTTTACGGAAAAAATGCCAAAAGCAGGATAATTCAGAGATTTGACCCTTGGAACTGCAAAACCACAGTTCTAGTTATCTGGTCTTCACAAGACTCTTTTAAACAGATATATTTGTGTCTGAACAGTCAGGGAGACACTATTACTGTTTTTTTTATGGAAAAAATGACAAGAGCAGGATAATGCAGAGATTTGACCCGTAGAACTGCAAAACCACAGATCTAGTAATCTGGCCTACACTAGACTCTTTTAAACAGACATATTTGTGTCTGAACAGTCAGGGAGACACAATTACTGTTTTTTTTTACGAAAAAATTGCCAAAAGCAGGATAATGCAGAGATTTGATCCGTGGAACTACAAAACCAGAGTTCTAGTTATATGGCCTACACCACACTCTTTTAAACAGATATATTTGTGTCTGAACAGTCAGGGAGACACTATTACTGCTTTTTTTACGGAAAAAATGCCAAAAGCAGGATAATTCAGAGATTTGACCCTTGGAACTGCAAAACCACAGTTCTAGTTATCTGGTCTTCACAAGACTCTTTTAAACAGATATATTTGTGTCTGAACAGTCAGGGAGACACTATTACTGTTTTTTTTATGGAAAAAATGACAAGAGCAGGATAATGCAGAGATTTGACCCGTAGAACTGCAAAACCACAGATCTAGTAATCTGGCCTACACTAGACTCTTTTAAACAGACATATTTGTGTCTGAACAGTCAGGGAGACACAATTACTGTTTTTTTTTACGGAAAAATTGCCAAAAGCAGGATAATGCAGAGATTTGATCCGTGGAACTACAAAACCAGAGTTCTAGTTATATGGCCTACACCACACTCTTTTAAACAGATATATTTGTGTCTGAACAGTCAGGGAGACACTACTACTGTTTTTTATTACGAAAAAAATGCCAAAAGCAGGATAATACAGAGATTTGACCCGTGGAGCTGCAAAACCACAGTTCTAGTTATCTGGCCTACACAAGACTCTTTTAAACAGATATATTTGTGTCTGAACAGTCAGGGAGAAACTATTACTATTTTTTTTTATGGAAAAAATGCCAAAAGCAGGATAATACAGAGATTTGACCCGTAGAACTGCAAAACCACAGTTCTAGTTCTCTGGCCTACATCAGACTCTTTTAAACAGTTATATTTGTGTCTGAACAGTCATGGAGACACTATTACTGTTTTTTTTATGGAAAAAATGACAAGAGCAGGATAATGCAGAGATTTGACCCGTAGAACTGCAAAACCACAGATCTAGTAATCTGGCCTACACTAGACTCTTTTAAACAGACATATTTGTGTCTGAACAGTCAGGGAGACACAATTACTGTTTTTTTTTATGGAAAAATTGCCAAAAGCAGGATAATGCAGAGATTTGATCCGTGGAACTACGAAACCAGAGTTCTAGTTATATGGCCTACACCACACTCTTTTAAACAGATATATTTGTGTCTGAACAGTCAGGGAGACACTACTACTGTTTTTTATTACGGAAAAAATGCCAAAAGCAGGATAATACAGAGATTTGATCCGTGGAACTGCAAAACCACAGTTCTAGTTATCTGGCCTACACAAGACTCTTTTAAACAGATATATTTGTGTCTGAACAGTCAGGGAGAAACTATTACTATTTTTTTTTATGGAAAAAATGCCAAAAGCAGGATAATACAGAGATTTGACCCGTAGAACTGCAAAACCACAGTTCTAGTTCTCTGGCCTACATCAGACTCTTTTAAACAGTTATATTTGTGTCTGAACAGTCATGGAGACACTATTACTGTTTTTTTTATGGAAAAAATGACAAGAGCAGGATAATGCAGAGATTTGACCCGTAGAACTGCAAAACCACAGATCTAGTAATCTGGCCTACACTAGACTCTTTTAAACAGACATATTTGTGTCTGAACAGTCAGGGAGACACAATTACTGTTTTTTTTTATGGAAAAATTGCCAAAAGCAGGATAATGCAGAGATTTGATCCGTGGAACTACGAAACCAGAGTTCTAGTTATATGGCCTACACCACACTCTTTTAAACAGATATATTTGTGTCTGAACAGTCAGGGAGACACTACTACTGTTTTTTATTACGGAAAAAATGCCTAAAGCAGGATAATACAGAGATTTGATCCGTGGAACTGCAAAACCACAGTTCTAGTTATCTGGCCTACACAAGACTCTTTTAAACAGATATATTTGTGTCTGAATAGTCAGGGAGAAACTATTACTATTTTTTTTTATGGAAAAAATGCCAAAAGCAGGATAATGCAGAGATTTTAACCATGGAACTGCAAATCCACATTTCTAGTTATTTGGCCTACAACAGACTCATTTAAACAGATATATTTGTGTCTGAACAGTCAGGGAGACACTATTACTGTTTTTTTTATGGAAAAAAATGCCAAAAGCAGGATAATACAGAGATTTGACCCGTGGAACTGCAAAACCACAGTTCTAGTTATCTGGCCTATACCAGACTCTTTTAAACAGATATATTTGTGTCTGAACAGTCAGGGAGACACAATTACTGTTTTTTTAAGGAAAAAAAATGCCAATAGCAGGATAATACAGAGATTTGACCTGTGGAACTGCAAAATCACAGTTCTAGTTATCTGGCCTATACCAGACTCTTTTAAACAGATATATTTGTGTCTGAACAGTCAGGGAGGCACTGTTACTGTTTTTTTTTATGGAAAAAATGCCAAAAGAAGGATAATACAGAGATTTGACCCGTGGAACTGCAATACCACAATTCTAGTTATCTGGCCTTCACCAGACTCCTTTAAACCGATATATTTGTGTCTGAACAGTCAGAGAGACACTATTACTGTTTTTTTTACGGAAAAAATGCCAAAAGCAGGATAATACAGAGATGTGACCCGTGGAACTGAAAAACCACAGTTCTAGTTATCTTGCCAACACCAGACTCTTTTAAACAGATATATTTGTGTCTGATCCGTCAGGGAGACACTATTACTGTTTTTTTTTGCGGAAAATCTGCCAAAAGCAGGATAATACAGAAATTTGACCCGTAGAACTGCAATACCACAGTTCTAGTTATCTGGCCTACACCAGACTCTTTTAAACAGATATATTTGTGTCTGAACAGTCAGGGAGACACCATTACAGTTTTTTTATTATGGAAAAAAATGCCAAAAGCAGGATAATACAGAGATTTGACCCGCGGGACTGCAAAACCAAAGTTCTAGTTATTTGGCCTACACCAGACTCTTTTAAACAGATATATTTGTGTCTGAACAATCAGGGACACACTATTACTGTTTTTTTACGGAAAAAATGCCAAAAGCAGGATAATACAGAGATTTGACCCTTGGAACTGCAAAACCACAGTTCTAGTTATCTGGCCTACTTCAGACTCTTTTAATCTGATATATTTGAGTCTAAACAGTCAGGGAGACCCTATTACTGTTTTTTTTATGGAAAAAATGCCAAAAGCAGGATAATACAGAGATTTGAACCATAGAACTGCAAAACCACAGTTCTAGTTATCTGGCCTACACCAGACTCTTTTAAACAGATATATTTGTGTCTGAACAGTCAGGGAGACACTATTACTGTTTTTTTTAACAAAAAAAAACTACCAAAAGCAGGATAATACAGAGATTTGACCCGTAGAAATGCCAAACCACAGTTCTAGTTATCTGGCCTACACCAGACTCTTTTAAACATATATATTTGTGTCTGAACAGTCAGGGAAACACTATTACTGCTTTTTTTATGGAAAAAATGCCAAAAGCAGGATAATAAAGAGATTTGAACAATGGAATTGCAAAACCACAGTTCTAGTTATCTGACCTACACCAGACTCTTTTAAACAGATATATTTGTGTCTGAACAGTCAGGGACACACAATTACTGTTTTTTTATGGAAAAAATGCCAAAAGCAGGATAATACAGAGATTTGAACCATAGAACTGCAAAACCACAGTTCTAGTTATCTGGCCTACACCAGACTCTTTTAAACAGATATATTTGTGTCTGAACAGTCAGGGAGACACTATTACTGTTTTTTTTTAACAAAAAAAAATTGACGAAAGCAGGATAATACAGAGATTTGACCCGTAGAACTGCCAAACCACAGTTCTAGTTATCTGGCCTACACCAGACTCTTTTAAACAGATATATTTGTGTCTGAACAGTCAGGGAGACACTATTACTGTTTTTTTTACGGAAAAAATGCCAAAAGCAGGATAATACAGAGATTTGACCCTTGGAACTGCAAAACCACAGTTCTATTTATCTGGCCTACACCAGACTCTTTTAATCTGATATATTTGTGTCTAAACAGTCAGGGATACACTATTACTGTTTTTTTTATGGAAAAAATGCCAAAAGCAGGATAATACAGAGATTTGAAACATGGAACTGCAAAACCACAGTTCTAGTTATCTGGCTTACACCAGACTCTTTTAAACAGATATATTTGTGTCTGAACAATCAGGGACACACTATTACTGTTTTTTTTACGGAAAAAATGCCAAAAGCAGGATAATACAGAGATTTGACCCTTGGAACTGCAAAACCACAGTTCTAGTTATCTGGCCTACTTCAGACTCTTTTAATCTGATATATTTGAGTCTAAACAGTCAGGGAGACCCTATTACTGTTTTTTTTTACGGAAAAAATGCCAAAAGCAGGATAATACAGAGATTTAAACCATGGAACTACAAAACCACCGTTCTAGTTATCTGGCCTACACCAGACTCTTTTAAACAGATATATTTGAGTCTGAACAGTCAGGGAGACACTATTACTGTTTTTTTATGGAAAAAATGCCAAAAGCAGGACAATACAGAGATTTCACCCGTGGAACTGCAAAACCACAGTTCTAGTTATCTGGCCTACACCAGACTCTTTAAAACAGATATATTTGTGTCTAAACAGTCAGGGAAACACTATTACTGCTTTTTTTATGGAAAAAATGCCAAAAGCAGGATAATACAGAGATTTGAACAATGGAACTGCAAAACCACAGTTCTAGTTATCTGACCTACACCAGACTCTTTTAAACAGATATATTTGTGTCTGAACAGTCAGGGAGACACTATAACTGTTTTTTTATTATGGAAAAAATGCAAAAAGCAGGATAATACAGAGATTTGACCCTTAGAACTGCAAAACCACAGTTCTAGTTATCTGACCTACAACAGACCCTTTTAAACAGATATATTTGTGTCTGAATAGTCAGGGACACACAATTACTGTTTTTTTATGGAAAAAATGCCAAAAGCAGGATAATACAGAGATTTGAACCATAGAACTGCAAAACCACAGTTCTAGTTATCTGGCCTACACCAGACTCTTTTAAACAGATATATTTGTGTCTGAACAGTCAGGGAGACACTATTACTGTTTTTTTTAACAAAAAAAAACTGCCAAAAGCAGGATAATACAGAGATTTGACCCGTAGAAATGCCAAACCACAGTTCTAGTTATCTGGCCTACACCAGACTCTTTTAAACAGATATATTTGTGTCTGAACAGTCAGGGAAACACTATTACTGCTTTTTTTATGGAAAAAATGCCAAAAGCAGGATAATAAAGAGATTTGAACAATGGAATTGCAAAACAACAGTTCTAGTTATCTGACCTACACCAGACTCTTTTAAACAGATATATTTGTGTCTGAACAGTCAGGGAGACACTATTACTGTTTTTTTATTATGGAAAAAATGCCAAAAGCAGGATAATACAGAGATTTGACCCTTAGAACTGCAAAACCACAGTTCTAGTTATCTGAGCTACACCAGACTCTTTTAAACAGATATATTTGTGTCTGAACAGTCAGGGACACACAATTACTGTTTTTTTATGGAAAAAATGCCAAAAGCAGGAAAATAGAGAGATTTGAACCATAGAACTGCAAAACCACAGTTCTAGTTATCTGGCCTACACCAGACTCTTTTAAACAGATATATTTGTGTCTGAACAGTCAGGGAGACACTATTACTGTTTTTTTTTAACAAAAAAAAATTGACGAAAGCAGGATAATACAGAGATTTGACCCGTAGAACTGCCAAACCACAGTTCTAGTTATCTGGCCTACACCAGACTCTTTTAAACAGATATATTTGTGTCTGAACAGTCAGGGAGACACTATTACTGTTTTTTTTACGGAAAAAATGCCAAAAGCAGGATAATACAGAGATTTGACCCTTGGAACTGCAAAACCACAGTTCTATTTATCTGGCCTACACCAGACTCTTTTAATCTGATATATTTGTGTCTAAACAGTCAGGGAAACACTATTACTGTTTTTTTTATGGAAAAAATGCCAAAAGCAGGATAATACAGAGATTTGAAACATGGAACTGCAAAACCACAGTTCTAGTTATCTGGCTTACACCAGACTCTTTTAAACAGATATATTTGTGTCTGAACAATCAGGGACACACTATTACTGTTTTTTTTACGGAAAAAATGCCAAAAGCAGGATAATACAGAGATTTGACCCTTGGAACTGCAAAACCACAGCTCTAGTTATCTGGCCTAATTCAGACTCTTTTAATCTGATATATTTGTGTCTGAACAGTCAGGGAGACACTATTACTGTTTTTTTACTATGGGAAAAATGCCAAAAGCAGGATAATACAGAGATTTGACGCTTAGAACTGCAAAACCACAGTTCCAGTTATCTGACCTACACCAGACTCTTTTAAACAGATATATTTGTGTCTGAACAGTCAGGGAGACACCATTACAGTTTTTTTATTATGGAAAAAATGCCAAAAGCAGGATAATACAGAGATTTAAACCATGGAACTACAAAACCACCGTTCTAGTTATCTGGCCTACACCAGACTCTTTTAAACAGATATATTTGAGTCTGAGCAGTCAGGGAGACACTATTACTGTTTTTTTATGGAAAAATTGCCAAAAGCAGGACAATACAGAGATTTCACCAGTGGAACTGCAAAACCACAGTTCTAGTTATCTGGCCTACACCAGACTCTTTTAAACAGATATATTTGTGTCTAAACAGTCAGGGAAACACTATTACTGCTTTTTTTATGGAAAAAATGCCAAAAGCAGGATAATACAGAGATTTGAACAATGGAACTGCAAAACCACAGTTCTAGTTATCTGACCTACACCAGACTCTTTTAAACAGATATATTTGTGTCTGA
The DNA here is from genome assembly GCF_046119375.1 of Phyllobates terribilis. Lineage (NCBI taxonomy): Eukaryota > Metazoa > Chordata > Amphibia > Anura > Dendrobatidae > Phyllobates > Phyllobates terribilis. The sequence goes on along the minus strand of NW_027362771.1, from coordinate 54,175,038 downwards.
ACAGTCAGGGAGACACTATTACTGTTTTTTTACTATGGAAAAAATTTCAAAAGCAGGATAATACAGAGATTTGACGCTTAGAACTGCAAAACCACAGTTCCAGTTATCTGACCTACACCAGACTCTTTTAAACAGATATATTTGTGTCTGAACAGTCAGGGAGACACCATTACAGTTTTTTTATTATGGAAAAAATGCCAAAAGCAGGATAATACAGAGATTTGACCCGTGGGACTGCAAAACCAAAGTTCTAGTTATTTGGCCTACACCAGACTCTTTTAAACAGATATATTTGTGTCTGAACAATCAGGGACACACTATTACTGTTTTTTTTTACGGAAAAAATGCCAAAAGCAGGATAATACAGAGATTTGACCCTTGGAACTGCAAAACCACAGTTCTAGTTATCTGGCCTACTTCAGACTCTTTTAATCTGATATATTTGTGTCTAAACAGTCAGGGAGACACTATTACTGTTTTTTTATGGAAAAAATGCCAAAAGCAGGACAATACAGAGATTTCACCCGTGGAACTGCAAATCCACAGTTCTAGTTATCTGGCCTACACCAGACTCTTTTAAACAGATATATTTGTGTCTAAACAGTCAGGGAAACACTATTACTGCTTTTTTTATGGAAAAAATGCCAAAAGCAGGATAATACAGAGATTTGAACAATGGAACTGCAAAACCACAGTTCTAGTTATCTGACCTACACCAGACTCTTTTAAACAGATATATTTGTGTCTGAACAGTCAGGGAGACACTATAACTGTTTTTTTATTATGGAAAAAATGCAAAAAGCAGGATAATACAGAGATTTGACCCTTGGAACTGCAAAACCACAGTTCTATTTATCTGGCCTACACCAGACTCTTTTAATCTGATATATTTGTGTCTAAACAGTCAGGGATACACTATTACTGTTTTTTTTATGGAAAAAATGCCAAAAGCAGGATAATACAGAGATTTGAAACATGGAACTGCAAAACCACAGTTCTAGTTATCTGGCTTACACCAGACTCTTTTAAACAGATATATTTGTGTCTGAACAATAAGGGACACACTATTACTGTTTTTTTTATGGAAAAAATGCCAAAAGCAGGATAATACAGAGATTTGACCCTTGGAACTGCAAAACCACAACTCTAGTTATCTGGCCTACTTCAGACTCTTTTAAACAGATATATTTGTGTCTGAACAGTCAGGGAGACACTATTACTGTTTTTTTACTATGGAAAAAATGGCAAAAGCAGGATAATACAGAGATTTGACGCTTAGAACTGCAAAACCACAGTTCCAGTTATCTGACCTACACCAGACTCTTTTAAACAGATATATTTGTGTCTGAACAGTCAGGGAGACACCATTACAGTTTTTTTATTATGGAAAAAATGCCAAAAGCAGGACAATACAGAGATTTGACCCGTGGGACTGCAAAACCAAAGTTCTAGTTATTTGGCCTACACCAGACTCTTTTAAACAGATATATTTGTGTCTGAACAATCAGGGACACACTATTACTGTTTTTTTACGGAAAAAATGCCAAAAGCAGGATAATACAGAGATTTGACCCTTCGAACTGCAAAACCACAGTTCTAGTTATCTGGCATACTTCAGACTCTTTTAATCTGATATATTTGTGTCTAAACAGTCAGGGAGACACTATTACTGTTTTTTTTTACGGAAAAAATGCCAAAAGCAGGATAATACAGAGATTTAAACCATGGAACTACAAAACCACCGTTCTAGTTATCTGGCCTACACCAGACTCTTTTAAACAGATATATTTGAGTCTGAACAGTCAGGGAGACACTATTACTGTTTTTTTATGGAAAAAATGCCAAAAGCAGGACAATACAGAGATTTCACCCGTGGAACTGCAAATCCACAGTTCTAGTTATCTGGCCTACACCAGACTCTTTTAAACAGATATATTTGTGTCTAAACAGTCAGGGAAACACTATTACTGCTTTTTTTATGGAAAAAATGCCAAAAGCAGGATAATACAGAGATTTGAACAATGGAACTGCAAAACCACAGTTCTAGTTATCTGACCTACACCAGACTCTTTTAAACAGATATATTTGTGTCTGAACAGTCAGGGAGACACTATAACTGTTTTTTTATTATGGAAAAAATGCAAAAAGCAGGATAATACAGAGATTTGACCCTTAGAACTGCAAAACCACAGTTCTAGTTACCTGACCTACACCAGACTCTTTTAAACAGATATATTTGTGTCTGAACAGTCAGGGACACACAATTACTGTTTTTTTATGGAAAAAATGCCAAAAGCAGGATAATACAGAGATTTGAACCATAGAACTGCAAAACCACAGTTCTAGTTATCTGGCCTACACCAGACTCTTTTAAACAGATATATTTGTGTCTGAACAGTCAGGGAGACACTATTACTGTTTTTTTTTATAACAAAAAAAAACTGCCAAAAGCAGGATAATACAGAGATTTGACCCGTAGAAATGCCAAACCACAGTTCTAGTTATCTGGCCTACACCAGACTCTTTTAAACAGATATATTTGTGTCTGAACAGTCAGGGAAACACTATTACTGCTTTTTTTATGGAAAAAATGCCAAAAGCAGGATAATAAAGAGATTTGAACAATGGAACTGCAAAACCACAGTTCTAGTTATCTGACCTACACCAGACTCTTTTAAACAGATATATTTGTGTCTGAACAGTCAGGGACACACAATTACTGTTTTTTTATGGAAAAAATGCCAAAAGCAGGATAATACAGAGATTTGAACCATAGAACTGCAAAACCACAGTTCTAGTTATCTGGCCTACACCAGACTCTTTTAAACAGATATATTTGTGTCTGAACAGTCAGGGAGACACTATTACTGTTTTTTTTTAACGAAAAAAAACTGCCGAAAGCAGGATAATACAGAGATTTGACCCGTAGAACTGCCAAACCACAGTTCTAGTTATCTGCCCTACACCAGACTCTTTTAAACAGATATATTTGTGTCTGAACAGTCAGGGAGACACTATTACTGTTTTTTTTTACGGAAAAAATGCCAAAAGCAGGATAATACAGAGATTTGACCCTTGGAACTGCAAAACCACAGTTCTATTTATCTGGCCTACACCAGACTCTTTTAATCTGATATATTTGTGTCTAAACAGTCAGGGATACACTATTACTGTTTTTTTTATGGAAAAAATGCCAAAAGCAGGATAATACAGAGATTTGAAACATGGAACTGCAAAACCACAGTTCTAGTTATCTGGCTTACACCAGACTCTTTTAAACAGATATATTTGTGTCTGAACAATCAGGGACACACTATTACTGTTTTTTTTATGGAAAAAATGCCAAAAGCAGGATAATACAGAGATTTGACCCTTGGAACTGCAAAACCACAGCTCTAGTTATCTGGCCTACTTCAGACTCTTTTAATCTGATATATTTGTGTCTAAACAGTCAGGGAGACACTATTACTGTTTTTTTTTACGGAAAAAATGCCAAAAGCAGGATAATACAGAGATTTAAACCATGGAACTACAAAACCACCGTTCTAGTTATCTGGCCTACACCAGACTCTTTTAAACAGATATATTTGAGTCTGAGCAGTCAGGGAGACACTATTACTGTTTTTTTATGGAAAAATTGCCAAAAGCAGGACAATACAGAGATTTCACCAGTGGAACTGCAAAACCACAGTTCTAGTTATCTGGCCTACACCAGACTCTTTTAAACAGATATATTTGTGTCTAAACAGTCAGAGAAACACTATTACTGCTTTTTTTATGGAAAAAATGCCAAAAGCAGGATAATACAGAGATTTGAACAATGGAACTGCAAAACCACAGTTCTAGTTATCTGACCTACACCAGACTCTTTTAAACAGATATATTTGTGTCTGAACAGTCAGGGAGACACTATTACTGTTTTTTTACTATGGAAAAAATGCCAAAAGCAGGATAATACAGAGATTTGACGCTTAGAACTGCAAAACCACAGTTCCAGTTATCTGACCTACACCAGACTCTTTTAAACAGATATATTTGTGTCTGAACAGTCAGGGAGACACCATTACAGTTTTTTTATTATGGAAAAAATGCCAAAAGCAGGATAATACAGAGATTTGACCCGTGGGACTGCAAAACCAAAGTTCTAGTTATTTGGCCTACACCAGACTCTTTTAAACAGATATATTTGTGTCTGAACAATCAGGGACACACTATTACTGTTTTTTTTACGGAAAAAATGCCAAAAGCAGGATAATACAGAGATTTGACCCTTGGAACTGCAAAACCACAGTTCTAGTTATCTGGCCTACTTCAGACTCTTTTAATCTGATATATTTGTGTCTAAACAGTCAGGGAGACACTATTACTGTTTTTTTTTACGGAAAAAATGCCAAAAGCAGGATAATACAGAGATTTAAACCATGGAACTACAAAACCACCGTTCTAGTTATCTGGCCTACACCAGACTCTTTTAAACAGATATATTTGAGTCTGAACAGTCAGGGAGACACTATTACTGTTTTTTTATGGAAAAAATGCCAAAAGCAGGACAATACAGAGATTTCACCCGTGGAACTGCGAATCCACAGTTCTAGTTATCTGGCCTACACCAGACTCTTTTAAACAGATATATTTGTGTCTAAACAGTCAGGGAAACACTATTACTGCTTTTTTTATGGAAAAAATGCCAAAAGCAGGATAATACAGAGATTTGAACAATGGAACTGCAAAACCACAGTTCTAGTTATCTGACCTACACCAGACTCTTTTAAACAGATATATTTGGGTCTGAACAGTCAGGGAGACACTATAACTGTTTTTTTATTATGGAAAAAATGCAAAAAGCAGGATAATACAGAGATTTGACCCTTAGAACTGCAAAACCACAGTTCTAGTTATCTGACCTACACCAGACTCTTTTAAACAGATATATTTGTGTCTGAACAGTCAGGGACACACAATTACTGTTTTTTTATGGAAAAAATGCCAAAAGCAGGATAATACAGAGATTTGAACCATAGAACTGCAAAACCACAGTTCTAGTTATCTGGCCTACACCAGACTCTTTTAAACAGATATATTTGTGTCTGAACAGTCAGGGAGACACTATTACTGTTTTTTTTAACAAAAAAAAACTGCCAAAAGCAGGATAATACAGAGATTTGACCCGTAGAAATGCCAAACCACAGTTCTAGTTATCTGGCCTACACCAGACTCTTTTAAACAGATATATTTGTGTCTGAACAGTCAGGGAAACACTATTACTGCTTTTTTTATGGAAAAAATGCCAAAAGCAGGATAATAAAGAGATTTGAACAATGGAACTGCAAAACCACAGTTCTAGTTATCTGACCTACACCAGACTCTTTTAAACAGATATATTTGTGTCTGAACAGTCAGGGACACACAATTACTGTTTTTTTATGGAAAAAATGCCAAAAGCAGGATAATACAGAGATTTGAACCATAGAACTGCAAAACCACAGTTCTAGTTATCTGGCCTACACCAGACTCTTTTAAACAGATATATTTGTGTCTGAACAGTCAGGGAGACACTATTACTGTTTTTTTTTAACGAAAAAAAACTGCCGAAAGCAGGATAATACAGAGATTTGACCCGTAGAACTGCCAAACCACAGTTCTAGTTATCTGCCCTACACCAGACTCTTTTAAACAGATATATTTGTGTCTGAACAGTCAGGGAGACACTATTACTGTTTTTTTTTACGGAAAAAATGCCAAAAGCAGGATAATACAGAGATTTGACCCTTGGAACTGCAAAACCACAGTTCTATTTATCTGGCCTACACCAGACTCTTTTAATCTGATATATTTGTGTCTAAACAGTCAGGGATACACTATTACTGTTTTTTTTATGGAAAAAATGCCAAAAGCAGGATAATACAGAGATTTGAAACATGGAACTGCAAAACCACAGTTCTAGTTATCTGGCTTACACCAGACTCTTTTAAACAGATATATTTGTGTCTGAACAATCAGGGACACACTATTACTGTTTTTTTTACGGAAAAAATGCCAAAAGCAGGATAATACAGAGATTTGACCCTTGGAACTGCAAAACCACAGCTCTAGTTATCTGGCCTACTTCAGACTCTTTTAATCTGATATATTTGTGTCTAAACAGTCAGGGAGACACTATTACTGTTTTTTTTTACGGAAAAAATGCCAAAAGCAGGATAATACAGAGATTTAAACCATGGAACTACAAAACCACCGTTCTAGTTATCTGGCCTACACCAGACTCTTTTAAACAGATATATTTGAGTCTGAGCAGTCAGGGAGACACTATTACTGTTTTTTTATGGAAAAATTGCCAAAAGCAGGACAATACAGAGATTTCACCAGTGGAACTGCAAAACCACAGTTCTAGTTATCTGGCCTACACCAGACTCTTTTAAACAGATATATTTGTGTCTAAACAGTCAGAGAAACACTATTACTGCTTTTTTTATGGAAAAAATGCCAAAAGCAGGATAATACAGAGATTTGAACAATGGAACTGCAAAACCACAGTTCTAGTTATCTGACCTACACCAGACTCTTTTAAACAGATATATTTGTGTCTGAACAGTCAGGGAGACACTATTACTGTTTTTTTACTATGGAAAAAATGCCAAAAGCAGGATAATACAGAGATTTGACGCTTAGAACTGCAAAACCACAGTTCCAGTTATCTGACCTACACCAGACTCTTTTAAACAGATATATTTGTGTCTGAACAGTCAGGGAGACACCATTACAGTTTTTTTATTATGGAAAAAATGCCAAAAGCAGGATAATACAGAGATTTGACCCGTGGGACTGCAAAACCAAAGTTCTAGTTATTTGGCCTACACCAGACTCTTTTAAACAGATATATTTGTGTCTGAACAATCAGGGACACACTATTACTGTTTTTTTTACGGAAAAAATGCCAAAAGCAGGATAATACAGAGATTTGACCCTTGGAACTGCAAAACCACAGTTCTAGTTATCTGGCCTACTTCAGACTCTTTTAATCTGATATATTTGTGTCTAAACAGTCAGGGAGACACTATTACTGGTTTTTTTTACGGAAAAAATGCCAAAAGCAGGATAATACAGAGATTTAAACCATGGAACTACAAAACCACCGTTCTAGTTATCTGGCCTACACCAGACTCTTTTAAACAGATATATTTGAGTCTGAACAGTCAGGGAGACACTATTACTGTTTTTTTATGGAAAAAATGCCAAAAGCAGGACAATACAGAGATTTCACCCGTGGAACTGCGAATCCACAGTTCTAGTTATCTGGCCTACACCAGACTCTTTTAAACAGATATATTTGTGTCTGAACAGTCAGGGACACACAATTACTGTTTTTTTATGGAAAAAATGCCAAAAGCAGGATAATACAGAGATTTGAACCATAGAACTGCAAAACCACAGTTCTAGTTATCTGGCCTACACCAGACTCTTTTAAACAGATATATTTGTGTCTGAACAGTCAGGGAAACACTATTACTGCTTTTTTTATGGAAAAAATGCCAAAAGCAGGATTATAAAGAGATTTGAACAATGGAACTGCAAAACCACAGTTCTAGTTATCTGACCTACACCAGACTCTTTTAAACAGATATATTTGTGTCTGAACAGTCAGGGACACACAATTACTGTTTTTTTATGGAAAAAATGCCAAAAGCAGGATAATACAGAGATTTGAACCATAGAACTGCAAAACCACAGTTCTAGTTATCTGGCCTACACCAGACTCTTTTAAACAGATATATTTGTGTCTGAACAGTCAGGGAGACACTATTACTGTTTTTTTTTAACAAAAAAAAACTGCCGAAAGCAGGATAATACAGAGATTTGACCCGTAGAACTGCCAAACCACAGTTCTAGTTATCTGGCCTACACCAGACTCTTTTAAACAGATATATTTGTGTCTGAACAGTCAGGGAGACACTATTACTGTTTTTTTTACGGAAAAAATGCCAAAAGCAGGATAAAACAGAGATTTGACCCTTGGAACTGCAAAACCACAGTTCTATTTATCTGGCCTACACCAGACTCTTTTAATCTGATATATTTGTGTCTAAACAGTCAGGGATACACTATTACTGTTTTTTTTATGGAAAAAATGCCAAAAGCAGGATAATACAGAGATTTGAAACATGGAACTGCAAAACCACAGTTCTAGTTATCTGGCTTACACCAGACTCTTTTAAACAGATATATTTGTGTCTGAACAATCAGGGACACACTATTACTGTTTTTTTTACGGAAAAAATGCCAAAAGCAGGATAATACAGAGATTTGACCCTTGGAACTGCAAAACCACAGCTCTAGTTATCTGGCCTACTTCAGACTCTTTTAATCTGATATATTTGTGTCTAAACAGTCAGGGAGACACTATTACTGTTTTTTTTTACGGAAAAAATGCCAAAAGCAGGATAATACAGAGATTTAAACCATGGAACTACAAAACCACCGTTCTAGTTATCTGGCCTACACCAGACTCTTTTAAACAGATATATTTGAGTCTGAGCAGTCAGGGAGACACTATTACTGTTTTTTTATGGAAAAATTGCCAAAAGCAGGACAATACAGAGATTTCACCAGTGGAACTGCAAAACCACAGTTCTAGTTATCTGGCCTACACCAGTCTCTTTTAAACAGATATATTTGTGTCTAAACAGTCAGGGAAACACTATTACTGCTTTTTTTATGGAAAAAATGCCAAAAGCAGGATAATACAGAGATTTGAACAATGGAACTGCAAAACCACAGTTCTAGTTATCTGACCTACACCAGACTCTTTTAAACAGATATATTTGTGTCTGAACAGTCAGGGAGACACTATTACTGTTTTTTTACTATGGAAAAAATTTCAAAAGCAGGATAATACAGAGATTTGACGCTTAGAACTGCAAAACCACAGTTCCAGTTATCTGACCTACACCAGACTCTTTTAAACAGATATATTTGTGTCTGAACAGTCAGGGAGACACTATTACTGTTTTTTTTTACGGAAAAAATGCCAAAAGCAGGATAATACAGAGATTTGACCCTTGGAACTGCAAAACCACAGTTCTATTTATCTGGCCTACACTAGACTCTTTTAATCTGATATATTTGTGTCTAAACAGTCAAGGATACACTATTACTGTTTTTTTTATGGAAAAAATGCCAAAAGCAGGATAATACAGAGATTTGAAACATGGAACTGCAAAACCACAGTTCTAGTTATCTGGCTTACACCAGACTCTTTTAAACAGATATATTTGTGTGTGAACAATCAGGGACACACTATTACTGTTTTTTTTACGGAAAAAATGCCAAAAGCAGGATAATACAGAGATTTGACCCTTGGATCTGCAAAACCACAGTTCTAGTTATCTGGCCTACACCAGACTCTTTTAAACAGATATATTTGTGTCTGAACAGTCAGGGAGACACTATTACTGTTTTTTTTTTAACAAAAAAAACTGCGTAAAGCAGGATAATACAGAGATTTGACCCGTAGAACAGCCAAACCACAGTTCTAGTTATCTGGCCTACACCAGACTCTTTTAAACAGATAAATTTGTGTCTGAACAGTCAGGGAGACACTATTTCTATTTTTTTTTACGGAAAAAATGCCAAAAGCAGGATAATACAGAGATTTGACCCTTGGAACTGCAAAACCACAGTTCTATTTATATGGCCTACACCAGACTCTTTTAATCTGATATATTTGTGTCTAAACAGTCAGGGATACACTATTACTGTTTTTTTTATGGAAAAAATGCCAAAAGCAGGATAATACAGAGATTTGAACCATGGAGCTGCAAAACCACAGTTCTAGTTATCTGGCCTACACCAGACTCTTTTAAACAGATATATTTGTGTCTGAACAGTCAGGGAGACACTATTACTGTTTTTTTATTATGGAAAAAATGCCAAAAGCAGGATAATACAGAGATTTTACCCGTGGGACTGCAAAACTACAGTTCTAGTTATTTGGCCTACACCAGACTTTTTTAAACAGATATATTTGTGTCTGAACAATCAGGGACACGCTATTACTGTTTTTTTTACGTAAAAAATGCCAAAAGCAGGATAATACAGAGATTTGACCATTGGAACTGCAAAACCACAGTTCTAGTTATCTGGCCTACATCAGACTCTTTTAATCTGATGTATTTGTGTCTAAACAGTCAGGGAGACACTATTACTGTTTTTTTTTATGGAAAAAATGACAAAAGCAGGATAATACAGAGATTTAAACCATGGAACTGCAAAACCACCGTTCTAGTTATCTGGCCTACACTAGACTCTTTTAAACAGATGTATTTGAGTCTGAACAGTCAGGGAGACACTATTACTGTTTGTTTACGGAAAAAATGCCAAAAGCAGGATAATACAGAGATTTGAACCATGGAACTGCAAAACCACAGTTCTAGTTATCTGGCCTACACCAGACTCTTTTAAACAGATATATTTGTGTCTGAACAGTCAGGGAGACACTATCACTGTTTTTTTATTTTGGAAAAAATGCCAAAAGCAGGATAATACTGAGATTTGACCCTTAGTACTGCAAAACCACAGTTCTAGTTATCTGGCTCACAACGTACTCTTTTAAACAGATATATTTGGGTCTAAACAGTCATGGAGACATTACTACTGTTTTTTTTACAGAAAAAATGCCAAAAGCAGGATAATACAGAGATTTGACCCTTGGAACTGCAAAACCACAGTTCTAGTTATCTGGCCTACACCAGACTCTTTTAATCTGATATATTTGTGTCTAAACAGTCAGGGAGACACTATTACTGTTTTTTTTTTACGGAAAAAATGCCAAAAGCAGGATAGTACAGAGATTTGAACCATGGAACTGCAAAACCACAGTTCTAGTTATCTGGCCTACACCAGACTCTTTTAAACAGATATATTTGTGTCTGAACAGTCAGGGACACACAATTACTGTTTTTTTATGGAAAAAATGCCAAAGCAGGATAATACAGAGATTTGAACCATAGAACTGCAAAACCACAGTTCTAGTTATCTGGCCTGCACCAGACTCTTTTAAACAGATATATTTGTGTCTGAACAGTCAGGGAGACACTATTACTGTTTTTTTTAACAAAAAAAAACTGCCAAAAGCAGGATAATACAGAGATTTGACCCGTAGAACTGCCAAACCACAGTTCTAGTAATCTGGCCTACACCAGACTCTTTTAAACAGATATATTTGTGTCTGAACAGTCAGGGAGACACTATTACTGTTTATTTTTACGGAAAAAATGCCAAAAGTAGGATAATACAGAGATTTAAACCATGGAACTGCAAAACCACCGTTCTAGTTATCTGGCCTACACTAGACTCTTTTAAACAGATGTATTTGAGTCTGAACAGTCAGGGAGACACTATTACTGTTTGTTTACGGAAAAAATGCCAAAAGCAGGATAATACAGAGATTTGAACCATGGAACTGCAAAACCACAGTTCTAGTTATCTGGCCTACACCAGACTCTTTTAAACAGATATATTTGTGTCTGAACAGTCAGGGAGACACTATCACTGTTTTCTTATTTTGGAAAAAATGCCAAAAGCAGGATAATACTGAGATTTGACCCTTAGAAGTGCAAAACCACATTTCTAGTTATCTGGCCTACACCAGGCTCTTTTAAACAGATATATTTGTGTCTGAAAAGTCAGGGAGATACTATTACTGTTTTTTTGTACGGAAAAAATGCCAAAAGCAGGATAATACAGAGATTTAACCCTTGGAACTGCAAAACAACAATTCTAGTTATCTGTCTCACAAAGTACTCTTTTAAACAGATATATTTGGGTCTAAACAGTCATGGAGACATTACTACTGTTTTTTTTACAGAAAAAATGCCAAAAGCAGGATAATACAGAGATTTGACCCTTGGAACTGCAAAACCACAGCTCTAGTTATCTTGCCTACACCAGACACTTTTAAACAGATATATTTGTGTCTGAACAGTCAGGGAGACACTATTACTGTTTTTTTTTTTATGGAAAAAATGCCAAAAGCAGGATAATAAAGAGATTTGACCCGTGGAACTGTAAAACCAAAGTTCTAGTTATCTGGCTTACACCAGACTCCTTTAAACAGATGTATTTGTGTCTGAACAGTCAGGGAGACACTATTACTGTTTTTTTTTTACGGAAAAAATGCCAAAACAGGATAATACAGAGATTTGACCCGTGGAACTGCAAAACCCCAGTTCTAGCTATCTGGCCTACACCAGACTCTTTTAAACAGATATATTTGTGTCTGAACAGTCAGGGAGACACTATAACTGTTTTTTTATACGGAAAAAATGCCAAAAGCAGGATAATACAGAGATTTAATCAGTGGAACTACAAAACCAGATATCTAGTTATATGGCCTACACCACACTCTTTTAAACAGATATATTTGTGTCTGAACAGTCAGGGAGACACTATTACTGTTTTTTTTACGGAAAAAATGCCAAGAGCAGAATAATACAGAGATTTGACCCGTGGAACTGCAAAACCACAGTTCTAGTAATCTGGCCTACACCAGACTCTTTTAAACAGATATATTTGTGTCTGAACAGTCAGGGAGACACTATAACTGTTTTTTTTTACGGAAAAAATGTCAAAAGCAGGATAATACAGAGATTTAATCAGTGGAACTACAAAACCAGAGATCTAGTTATATGGCCTACACCACACTCTTTTAAACAGATATATTTGTGTCTGAACAGTCATGGAGACACTACTACTGTTTTTTTACAGAAAAAATGCCAAAAGCAGGATAATACAGAGATTTGACGCGTGGAACTGCAAAACCACAGTTCTAGTTATCTGGCCTACACTAGACTCTTTTAAGTAGATATATTTGTGTCTGAACTGTCAGGGATACACTATTTCTGTTTTTTTTTTTTAAAAATGCCAAAAGCAGGATAATACAGAGATTAGACCCTTGGAACTGCAAAACCACAGTTCTAGTTATCTGGCCTACACCAGACTCTTTTAATCTGATATATTTGTGTCTAAACAGTCAGGGAGACACTATTACTGTTTTTTTTTTTACGGAAAAAATGCCAAAAGCAGGATAATATGGAGATTTGAACCATGGAACTGCAAAATCACTGTTCTAGTTATCTGGCCTACACCAGACTCTTTTAAACAGATATATTTGTGTCTGAACAGTCAGGGACACACAATTACTGTTTTTTTTTGGAAAAAATGCCAAAAGCAGGATAATACAGAGATTTGAACCATAGAACTGCAAAACCACAGTTCTAGTTATCTGGCCTACACCAGACTCTTTTAAACAGATATATTTGTGTCTGAACAGTCAGGAAGATACTATTACTGTTTTTTTTTAACAAAAAAAAACTGCCAAAAGCAGGATAATACAGAGATTTGACCCGTAGAACTGCCAAACCACAGTTCTAGTTATCTGGCCTACACCAGACTCTTTTAAACAGATATATTTGTGTCTGAACAGTCAGGGAGACACTATTACTGTTTTTTTCTACGGAAAAAATGCCAAAAGTAGGATAATACAGAGATTTGACCCTTGGAACTGCAAAACCACAGTTCTATTTATCTGGCCTACACCAGACTCTTTTAATCTGATATATTTGTGTCTAAACAGTCAGGGATACACTATTACTGTTTTTTTTATGGAAAAAATTCCAAAAGCAGAATAATACAGAGATTTGAAACATGGAACTGCAAAACCACAGTTCTAGTTATCTGGCTTACACCAGACTCTTTTAAACAGATATATTTGTGTCTGAACAATCAGGGACACACTATTACTGTTTTTTTTACGGAAAAAATGCCAAAAGCAGGATAATACAGAGATTTGACCCTTGGAACTGCAAAACCACAGTTCTAGTTATCTGGCCTACTTCAGACTCTTTTAATCTGACATATTTGTGTCTAAACAGTTAGGGAGACACTATTACTGTTTTTTTTTATGGAAAAAATGCCAAAGGCAGGATAATACAGAGATTTGAACAATGGAACTGCAAAACCACAGTTCTAGTTATCTGACCTACACCAGACTCTTTTAAACAGATATATTTGTGTCTGAACAGTCAGGGAGACACTATTACTGTTTTTTTATTATGGAAAAAATGCCAAAAGCAGGATAATACAGAGATTTGACCCTTAGAACTGCAAAACCACAGTTCTAGTTATCTGACCTACACCAGACTCTTTTAAACAGATATATTTGTGTCTGAACAGTCAGGGAGATACTATTACTGTTTTTTTGTACGGAAAAAATGCCAAAAGCAGGATAATACAGAGATTTAATCCTTGGAACTGCAAAACAACAGTTCTAGTTATCTGGCCTACAACGTACTCTTTTAAACAGATATATTTGGGTCTAAACAGTCATGGAGACACTATTACTGTTTTTTTTACAGAAAAAATGCCAAAAGCAGGATAATACAGAGATTAGACCCTTGGAACTGCAAAACCACAGTTCTAGTTATCTGGCCTACACCAGACTCTTTTAAACAGATATATTTGTGTCTGAACAGTCAGGGAGACACTATTACTGTTTTTTTTAACAAAAAAAAACTGCCTAAAGCAGGATAATACAGAGATTTGACCCGTAGAACAGCCGAACCACAGTTCTAGTTCTCTGGCCTACATCAGACTCTTTTAAACAGATATATTTGTGTCTGAACAATCAGGGAGACACTATTACTGTTTTCTTTACGGAAAAATGCCAAAAGCAGGATAATGCAGAGATTTTAACCATGGAACTGCAAATCCACATTTCTAGTTATTTGGCCTACAACAGACTCATTTAAACAGATATATTTGTGTCTGAACAGTCAGGGAGACACTATTACTGTTTTTTTAAGGAAAAAAAATGCCAATAGCAGGATAATACAGAGATTTGACCCGTGGAACTGCAAAACCACAGTTCTAGTTATCTGGCCTATACCAGACTCTTTTAAACAGATATATTTGTGTCTGAACAGTCAGGGAGACACAATTACTGTTTTTTTAAGGAAAAAAAATGCCAATAGCAGGATAATACAGAGATTTGACCTGTGGAACTGCAAAATCACAGTTCTAGTTATCTGGCCTATACCAGACTCTTTTAAACAGATATATTTGTGTCTGAACAGTCATGGAGGCACTGTTACTGTTTTTTTTATGGAAAATATGCCAAAAGAAGGATAATACAGAGATTTGACCCGTGGAACTGCAAAACCACAATTCTAGTTATCTGGCCTTCACCAGACTCCTTTAAACCGATATATTTGTGTCTGAACAGTCAGAGAGACACTATTACTGTTTTTTTTTACGGAAAAAATGCCAAAAGCAGGATAATACAGAAATTTGACCCGTAGAACTGCAATACCACAGTTCTAGTTATCTGGCCTACACCAGACTCTTTTAAACAGATATATTTGAGTCTGAACAGTCAGGGAGACACTATTACTGTTTTTTTATGAAAAAATTGCCAAAAGCAGGACAATACAGAGATTTCACCAGTGGAACTGCAAAACCACAGTTCTAGTTATCTGGCCTACACCAGACTCTTTTAAACAGATATATTTGTGTCTAAACAGTCAAGGAAACACTATTACTGCTTTTTTTATGGAAAAAATGCCAAAAGCAGGATAATACAGAGATTTGAACAATGGAACTGCAAAACCACAGTTCTAGTTATCTGACCTACACCAGACTCTTCTAAACAGATATATTTGTGTCTGAACAGTCAGGGAGACACTATTACTGTTTTTTTACTATGGAAAAAATGCGAAAAGCAGGATAATACAGAGATTTGACGCTTAGAACTGCAAAACCACAGTTCCAGTTATCTGACCTACACCAGACTCTTTTAAACAGATATATTTGTGTCTGAACAGTCAGGGAGACACCATTACAGTTTTTTTATTATGGAAAAAATGCCAAAAGCAGGATAATACAGAGATTTGACCCGTGGGACTGCAAAACCAAAGTTCTAGTTATTTGGCCTACACCAGACTCTTTTAAACAGATATATTTGTGTCTGAACAATCAGGGACACACTATTACTGTTTTTTTTACGGAAAAAATGCCAAAAGCAGGATAATACAGAGATTTGACCCTTGGAACTGCAAAACCACAGTTCTAGTTATCTGGCCTACTTCAGACTCTTTTAATCTGATAAATTTGTGTCTAAACAGTCATGGAGACACTATTTGTAGCGCTGGCGTCCCTGCCCTCTGCTAGGCAGGGACGCTGCTCCCCTCACCGCTCTGCTGTCAGCGCGCGCTCCTGCCCGGCGTCCTCCTCCTGCTCTGCTCTCGGCGCGCGCTCCTTCCCGGCCCCTGTGCTTAGGGCGCGCGCGCGCGCGCTCCCCTCCTCTTAAAGGGGCCGCGCGCGCCGCCCTAAAGAGTCCCCGGCCAATGGCCGGAGGACTTCATCATATAAAAGGCACCTCCTCCAAAATGGAGGTGCCCGAGCAATGTTGTTTGCACCTGTGTCTCACCTGTGCTTCAGCCCTCAGGTCCCGTTGCCAGTTACCTGCCAGTTACTTGCCTGTTTCCTGCCAGTTACCTGCCTGATTCCTGCCTGAATACTTGTTACCTGTCTGCCAGTCTGAGGTCCGACGGTCTGCCTTACTACTCCTGTCAGTCTGTCTAAGGACCAGCCTGCCCGCTCACCTGGGAGCGCATATCAGCTACCTGCCTGCTTGCCTGAGGTCCGACGGTCTGCCTTACTACTCCGGTCAGTCTGTCTATGGACCAGCTTGCCCGCTCACCTGGGAGCGCTTCTCCGTTACCTGCCTGCTTGCCAGCCCGGAGGCTCCGTTGTCACGTGCTGTGACCACCAGCTATCTCAGAGACTCTTGCCCGCTCACCTGGGAGCGCATCTCCGTTACCTGCCTGCTTGCCAGCCCGGAGGTCCCGTTGTCACGTGCGGTGACCACCAGCTATTCCAGAGACTCTTGCCCGCTCACCTGGGAGCGCTTCTCCGTTACCTGCCTGCCTGCCAGCCCGGAGGCTCCGCCGTCACGTGCCGTGACCACCTGCTATTCCAGAGACTCTCGCTTGCTCACCTGGGAGCACCAATCTACCATCTGCCTGCTAGCCTACCCGGAGGCTCTGCCATCACAGGTCGTACCTACCCCTTACCCAGAGACTGCCCTGATCACTTGCCGTATCTCCCTGTCCGTTCACCCAGAGACTGCCCTGATCACTTGCCGTATCTCCCTGTCCGTTCATCCAGAGACTGCCACCCGCTCCCTTACAAGGGCCGCCCCCTTGTATAGTAGCTCAGAGGTTCCGCCTCCCGGACCCGTTACAGTTTGCTCGGGCCATGGAACCCGGTGGCACCCAAGCTCCCTCGCTCTCGGACCTCTGTCTTGAACTGTCCCGTCAGAGGTCCCAACAGGAGACCATCCTGGGTCACCTGCGGAATGTTAATACTCGCCTGAACACTCTGTCTGATCCACCAACAACCTCCGCCAGTACCATGGTATCCTTTTCCGGACCCCGGCTCTCTGCACCTCCTCGCTTCGGAGGCGACTCCGTCCTGGCTCGGGGCTTCATAAATCAGTGCACCCTGCATTTTGAACTATTATCCCACCAGTTTAACTCCGACCGAGCCAAAATTGCCTTTATCATGTCCCATCTCACCGGGGAGGCCCTGGCCTGGCTAAATCCTCTATGGGAGAGAGGAGATCCCCTGGTGTCCGACTTGCCTGCCTTTCTCATGGCTTTCCGGAAAGCCTTCGACGAACCCGGACGGAGGACCTCATCCGCATCTTCTCTGCTTCGCCTCCGTCAGGGAAGCCTCACCGTGGGCCAATATGCCATACGGTTCCGTACCCTTGCCTCGGAGCTGGCCTGGGATAACGAAGCCCTGGTATCCGTCTTCTGGGAGGGTCTGTCCGGCCGTATTAAAGATGAACTTGCTGGTCGGGACATTCCTACCACTCTCGATGATCTAATAACCCTTGCCACCCGGATTGACCTACGGTTCCAGGAGCGTGCCAAAGAGGTCACCCGTGAGAGAAGGATTCCACGTCTAGCTCCTACTTTCCAGGAACCCGTCATTCCTTCCGTTTCTCCACAGGTACACTCTCCTGAGCCTATGCAGGTCGACCAGACCAAGATGGTCAAATCCCGTCAGGATTTCCGCCGTGCCGAGGGGAGCTGCTTCTACTGTGGCAGTAAGGAGCATCTGATCCGTGCCTGCCCGGAGAGGTCGGGAGAACGCCTGTATCTAGGTTCACTCAGAGGGGTCGATCTAGACAAAAATAAATCCTCTCCATCCCTGCTGTTGTCAGTCTCAATCATCTGCGGGGAGAATCGTTATTCCGAACTAGCCCAACTTGACTCTGGAGCAGCCGGAAATCTTATTTCTCAGTCCCTGGTGGAGAAATTCCGCATCCCCACCAAACCTCTGGCTGTACCCTTGTCTGTTGTTGCCGTGGATGGGGGCCTCTTACCTCGCCCCATCCAATTCATCACCGAATCCATTACTCTGCAGGTGGGAATGCTGCATTCAGAGAGTATCTCCTTTCACGTTCTGCCTGGTCTCCCTCACGCCCTCTTGCTAGGTCTGCCTTGGCTCCAGAGACATGCACCCGTGCTTGACTGGCAAACCGGAGAAGTCCTTCACTGGGGACAGGCCTGTCATAAAACCTGCCTGGTTCCCGTCCATTCCGTCCGTCCCTCTCCTATCCCAGCTAATCTACCTGGACTTCCGATTCCTTATTGGTCTAGTGCTGATGTCTTTGTTAAGGAGGAGGCAGAGACATCACCACCTCATAGACCATGTGACTGCCCCATCGATCCCGCCAGAGTAATGCAGGTGGCTCCCGTGAGTCTAAATTGTCTCCCTCCTGGTAAGACGTTCGTATCGGTACCTGATCGGGAGAGAATCCTACACTGGGGTCATTCGTCTAAACTAGCTGACCACGCCGGTCGGAAAAAGACCCTCCAGCTTATTACCCGACACTACTGGTGGCCTAACCTGCACAAGGATGTTATGGACTTTGTTTCTGCCTGTGTGTCCTGCGCCCGCAACAAAGTTCCGAGACACCTGTCGGCCGGCCGCCTTCTTCCTCTGCCAGTACCTGCTGCCCCCTGGCAGCATTTAGCGATGGACCCTCCTCAATTCCGTCCTGGGGATAAAGTCTGGCTCTCGTCCAAATATGTCCGACTCAAGATCCCTTCCTATAAGTTAGGGTCTCGGTTCATCGGCCCACTGGTGGTCATCGGTCAGATCAACCCGGTAACCTATAAATTGAAACTCCCGGCCAACTTACGGATCCCTAACTCCTTCCATGTATCTCTCCTCAAACCTGTGGTACTTAACTCTTTTTCTAAGTCTACAGGTACGCCTCCTGCTCTGGTTTCTGCTGAGGACAAGTTTGAGGTAGAGAACATTCTTGCCAGCAAAAGGGTAAGAGGAAAGACCTTTTTTCTGGTAGATTGGAGGGGGTTTGGTCCTGAGGAGAGAACGTGGGAGCCCCGGGAGAACATCCATGCCCCTCTCATCCTAGCTAAATTTCTGTCTGGCCTAAAAAAGGGGGGGCCTAAAGGGGGGGGTACTGTAGCGCTGGCGTCCCTGCCCTCTGCTAGGCAGGGACGCTGCTCCCCTCACCGCTCTGCTGTCAGCGCGCGCTCCTGCCCGGCGTCCTCCTCCTGCTCTGCTCTCGGCGCGCGCTCCTTCCCGGCCCCTGTGCTTAGGGCGCGCGCGCGCGCGCTCCCCTCCTCTTAAAGGGGCCGCGCGCGCCGCCCTAAAGAGTCCCCGGCCAATGGCCGGAGGACTTCATCATATAAAAGGCACCTCCTCCAAAATGGAGGTGCCCGAGCAATGTTGTTTGCACCTGTGTCTCACCTGTGCTTCAGCCCTCAGGTCCCGTTGCCAGTTACCTGCCAGTTACTTGCCTGTTTCCTGCCAGTTACCTGCCTGATTCCTGCCTGAATACTTGTTACCTGTCTGCCAGTCTGAGGTCCGACGGTCTGCCTTACTACTCCTGTCAGTCTGTCTAAGGACCAGCCTGCCCGCTCACCTGGGAGCGCATATCAGCTACCTGCCTGCTTGCCTGAGGTCCGACGGTCTGCCTTACTACTCCGGTCAGTCTGTCTATGGACCAGCTTGCCCGCTCACCTGGGAGCGCTTCTCCGTTACCTGCCTGCTTGCCAGCCCGGAGGCTCCGTTGTCACGTGCTGTGACCACCAGCTATCTCAGAGACTCTTGCCCGCTCACCTGGGAGCGCATCTCCGTTACCTGCCTGCTTGCCAGCCCGGAGGTCCCGTTGTCACGTGCGGTGACCACCAGCTATTCCAGAGACTCTTGCCCGCTCACCTGGGAGCGCTTCTCCGTTACCTGCCTGCCTGCCAGCCCGGAGGCTCCGCCGTCACGTGCCGTGACCACCTGCTATTCCAGAGACTCTCGCTTGCTCACCTGGGAGCACCAATCTACCATCTGCCTGCTAGCCTACCCGGAGGCTCTGCCATCACAGGTCGTACCTACCCCTTACCCAGAGACTGCCCTGATCACTTGCCGTATCTCCCTGTCCGTTCACCCAGAGACTGCCCTGATCACTTGCCGTATCTCCCTGTCCGTTCATCCAGAGACTGCCACCCGCTCCCTTACAAGGGCCGCCCCCTTGTATAGTAGCTCAGAGGTTCCGCCTCCCGGACCCGTTACACTATTACTGTTTTTTTTACAGAAAAAATGCCAAAAGCAGGATAATACAGAGATTAGACCCTTGGAACTGCAAAACCACAGTTCTAGTTATCTGGCCTACACCAGACTCTTTTAAACAGATATATTTGTGTCTGAACAGTCAGGGAGACACTATTACTGTTTTTTTTTAACAAAAAAAAACTGCCTAAAGCAGGATAATACAGAGATTTGACCCGTAGAACAGCCAAACCACAGTTCTAGTTCTCTGGCCTACATCAGACTCTTTTAAACAGATATATTTGTGTCTGAACAATCAGGGAGACACTATTACTGTTTTCTTTACGGAAAAATGCCAAAAGCAGGATAATGCAGAGATTTTAACCATGGAACTGCAAATCCACATTTCTAGTTATTTGGCCTAAAACAGACTCATTTAAACAGATATATTTGTGTCTGAACAGTCAGGGAGACACTATTACTGTTTTTTTAAGGAAAAAAAATGCCAATAGCAGGATAATACAGAGATTTGACCCGTGGAACTGCAAAACCACAGTTCTAGTTATCTGGCCTATACCAGACTCTTTTAAACAGATATATTTGTGTCTGAACAGTCAGGGAGACACAATTACTGTTTTTTTAAGGAAAAAAAATGCCAATAGCAGGATAATACAGAGATTTGACCTGTGGAACTGCAAAATCACAGTTCTAGTTATCTGGCCTATACCAGACTCTTTTAAACAGATATATTTGTGTCTGAACAGTCATGGAGGCACTGTTACTGTTTTTTTTATGGAAAATATGCCAAAAGAAGGATAATACAGAGATTTGACCCGTGGAACTGCAAAACCACAATTCTAGTTATCTGGCCTTCACCAGACTCCTTTAAACCGATATATTTGTGTCTGAACAGTCAGAGAGACACTATTACTGTTTTTTTTTACGGAAAAAATGCCAAAAGCAGGATAATACAGAAATTTGACCCGTAGAACTGCAATACCACAGTTCTAGTTATCTGGCCTACACCAGACTCTTTTAAACAGATATATTTGTGTCTAAACAGTCAAGGAAACACTATTACTGCTTTTTTTATGGAAAAAATGCCAAAAGCAGGATAATACAGAGATTTGAACAATGGAACTGCAAAACCACAGTTCTAGTTATCTGACCTACACCAGACTCTTCTAAACAGATATATTTGTGTCTGAACAGTCAGGGAGACACTATTACTGTTTTTTTACTATGGAAAAAATGCGAAAAGCAGGATAATACAGAGATTTGACGCTTAGAACTGCAAAACCACAGTTCCAGTTATCTGACCTACACCAGACTCTTTTAAACAGATATATTTGTGTCTGAACAGTCAGGGAGACACCATTACAGTTTTTTTATTATGGAAAAAATGCCAAAAGCAGGATAATACAGAGATTTGACCCGTGGGACTGCAAAACCAAAGTTCTAGTTATTTGGCCTACACCAGACTCTTTTAAACAGATATATTTGTGTCTGAACAATCAGGGACACACTATTACTGTTTTTTTTACGGAAAAAATGCCAAAAGCAGGATAATACAGAGATTTGACCCTTGGAACTGCAAAACCACAGTTCTAGTTATCTGGCCTACTTCAGACTCTTTTAATCTGATAAATTTGTGTCTAAACAGTCAGGGAGACCTTATTACTGTTTTTTTTTACGGAAAAAATGCCAAAAGCAGGATAATACAGAGATTTAAACCATGGAACTACAAAACCACCGTTCTAGTTATCTGGCCTACACCAGACTCTTTTAAACAGATATATTTGAGTATGAACAGTCAGGGAGACACTATTACTGTTTTTTTATGGAAAAAATGCCAAAAGCAGGACAATACAGAGATTTCACCCGTGGAACTGCAAAACCACAGTTCTAGTTATCTGGCCTACACCAGACTCTTTTAAAGAGATATATTTGTGTCTAAATAGTCAGGGAAACACTATTACTGCTTTTTTTATGGAAAAAATGCCAAAAGCAGGATAATACAGAGATTTGAACAATGGAACTGCAAAACCACAGTTCTAGTTATCTGACCTACACCAGACTCTTTTAAACAGATATATTTGTGTCTGAACAGTCAGGGACACACAATTACTGTTTTTTTATGGAAAAAATGCCAAAAGCAGGATAATACAGAGATTTGAACCATAGAACTGCAAAACCACAGTTCTAGTTATCTGGCCTACACCAGACTCTTTTAAACAGATATATTTGTGTCTGAACAGTCAGGGAGACACTATTACTGTTTTTTTTAACAACAAAAAACTGCCAAAAGCAGGATAATACAGAGATTTGACCCGTAGAAATGCCAAACCACAGTTCTAGTTATCTGGCCTACACCAGACTGTTTTAAATAGATATATTTGTGTCTGAACAGTCAGGGAAACACTATTACTGCTTTTTTTATGGAAAAAATGCCAAAAGCAGGATAATAAAGAGATTTGAACAATGGAACAGCAAAACCACAGTTCTAGTTATCTGACCTACACCAGACTCTTTTAAACAGATATATTTGTGTCTGAACAGTCAGGGAGACACTATTACTGTTTTTTTATTATGGAAAAATGCCAAAAGCAGGATAATACAGAGATTTGACCCTTAGAACTGCAAAACCACAGTTCTAGTTATCTGACCTACACCAGACTCTTTTAAACAGATATATTTGTGTCTGAACAGTCAGGGACACACAATTACTGTTTTTTTATGGAAAAAATGCCAAAAGCAGGATAATACAGAGATTTGAACCATAGAACTGCAAAACCACAGTTCTAGTTTTCTAGCCTACACCAGACTCTTCTAAACAGATATATTTGTGTCTGAACAGTCAGGGAGACACTATTACTGTTTTTTTTTAACAAAAAAAAACTGCCGAAAGCAGGATAATACAGAGATTTGACCCGTAGAACTGCCAAACCACAGTTCTAGTTATCTGGCCTACACCAGACTCTTTTAAACAGATATATTTGTGTCTGAACAGTCAGGGAGACACTATTACTGTTTTTTTTTACGGAAAAAATGCCAAAAGCAGGATAATACAGAGATTTGACCCTTGGAACTGCAAAACCACAGTTCTATTTATCTGGCCTACACCAGACTCTTTTAATCTGATATATTTGTGTCTAAACAGTCAGTGATACACTATTACTGTTTTTTTTATGGAAAAAATGCCAAAAGCAGGATAATTCAGAGATTTGAAACATGGAACTGCAAAACCACAGTTCTAGTTATCTGGCTTACACCAGACTCTTTTAAACAGATATATTTGTATCTGAACAATCAGGGACACACTATTACTGTTTTTTTTACGGAAAAAATGCCAAAAGCAGGATAATACAGAGATTTGACCCTTGGAACTGCAAAACCACAGCTCTAGTTATCTGGCCTACTTCAGACTCTTTTAATCTGATATATTTGTGTCTAAACAGTCTGGGAGACACTATTACTGTTTTTTTATGGAAAAATTGCCAAAAGCAGGACAATACAGAAATTTCATCAGTGGAACTGCAAAACCACAGTTCTAGTTATCTGACCTACACCAGACTCTTTTAAACAGATATATTTGTGTCTGAACAGTCAGGGAGACACTATTACTGTTTTTTTACTATGGAAAAAATGCCAAAAGCAGGATAATACAGAGATTTGAACCATAGAACTGCAAAACCACAGTTCTAGTTATCTGGCCTACACCAGACTCTTTTAAACAGATATATTTGTGTCTGAACAGTCAGGAAGACACTATTACTGTTTTTTTTTTAACAAAAAAAAACTTCCAAAAGCAGGATAATACAGAGATTTGACCCGTAGAACTGCCAAACCACAGTTCTAGTTATCTGGCCTACACCAGACTCTTTTAAACAGATATATTTGTGTCTGAACAGTCAGGGAGACACTATTACTGTTTTTTTACTATGGAAAAAATGCCAAAAGCAGGATAATACAGAGATTTGACGCTTAGAACTGCAAAACCACAGTTCCAGTTATCTGACCTACACCAGACTCTTTTAAACAGATATATTTGTGTCTGAACAGTCAGGGAGACACCATTACATTTTTTTATTATGGAAAAAAATGCCAAAAGCAGGATAATACAGAGATTTGACCCGTGGGACTGCAAAACCAAAGTTCTAGTTATTTGGCCTACACCAGACTCTTTTAAACAGATATATTTGTGTCTAAACAGTCAGGGAGACACTATTACTGTTTTTTTTTTTACGGAAAAATGCCAAAAGCAGGATAATATGGAGATTTGAACCATGGAACTGCAAAATCACTGTTCTAGTTATCTGGCCTACACCAGACTCTTTTAAACAGATATATTTGTGTCTGAACAATCAGGGAGACACAATTACTGTTTTTTTATGGAAAAAATGCCAAAAGCAGGACAATACAGAGATTTCACCCGTGGAACTGCAAAACCATAGTTCTAGTTATCTGGCCTACACCAGACTCTTTTAAACAGATATATTTGTGTCTAAACAGTCAGGGAAACACTATTACTGTATTTTTTTACGGAAAAATTCCCAAAGCAGGATAATACAGAGATTTGAACCATGGAACTGCAAAACCACAGTTCTAGTTATCTGGCCTACACCAGACTCTTTTAAACAGATATATTTGTGTCTGAACAGTCAGGGACACACAATTACTGTTTTTTTATGGAAAAAATGCCAAAAGCAGGATAATACAGAGATTTGAACCATAGAACTGCAAAACCACAGTTCTAGTTATCTGGCCTACACCAGACTCTTTTAAACAGATATATTTGTGTCTGAACAGTCAGGAAGACACTATTACTGTTTTTTTTTTAACAAAAAAAAACTGCCAAAAGCAGGATAATACAGAGATTTGACCCGTAGAACTGCCAAACCACAGTTCTAGTTATCTGGCCTACACCAGACTCTTTTAAACAGATATATTTGTGTCTGAACAGTCAGGGAGACACTATTACTGTTTTTTTTTACGGAAAAAATGCCAAAAGTAGGATAATACAGAGATTTGACCCTTGGAACTGCAAAACCACAGTTCTATTTATCTGGCCTACACCAGACTCTTTTAATCTGATATATTTGTGTCTAAACAGTCAGGGATACACTATTACTGTTTTTTTTATGGAAAAAATGCCAAAAGCAGGATAATACAGAGATTTGAAACATGGAACTGCAAAACCACAGTTCTAGTTATCTGGCTTACACCAGACTCTTTTAAACAGATATATTTGTGTCTGAACAATCAGGGACACACTATTACTGTTTTTTTTACGGAAAAAATGCCAAAAGCAGGATAATACAGAGATTTGACCCTTGGAACTGCAAAACCACAGTTCTATTTATCTGGCCTACTTCAGACTCTTTTAATCTGATATATTTGTGTCTAAACAGTTAGGGAGACACTATTACTGTTTTTTTTTACGGAAAAAATGCCAAAGGCAGGATAATACAGAGATTTGAACAATGGAACTGCAAAACCACAGTTCTAGTTATCTGACCTACACCAGATTCTTTTAAACAGATATATTTGTGTCTGAACAGTCAGGGAGACACTATTACTGTTTTTTTATTATGGAAAAAATGCCAAAAGCAGGATAATACAGAGATTTGACCCTTAGAATTGCAAAACCACAGTTCTAGTTATCTGACCTACACCAGACTCTTTTAAACAGATATATTTGTGTCTGAACAGTCAGGGAGATACTATTACTGTTTTTTTGTACGGAAAAAATGCCAAAAGCAGGATAATATAGAGATTTAATCCTTGGAACTGCAAAACAACAGTTCTAGTTATCTGGCCTACAACGTACTCTTTTAAACAGATATATTTGGGTCTAAACAGTCATGGAGACACTATTACTGTTTTTTTTACAGAAAAAATGCCAAAAGCAGGATAATACAGAGATTAGACCCTTGGAACTGCAAAACCACAGTTCTAGTTATCTGGCCTACACCAGACTCTTTTAAACAGATATATTTGTGTCTGAACAGTCAGGGAGACACTATTACTGTTTTTTTTTCACAAAAAAAAACTGCCTAAAGCAGGATAATACAGAGATTTGACCCGTGGAACAGCCAAACCACAGTTCTAGTTCTCTGGCCTACATCAGACTCTTTTAAACAGATATATTTGTGTCTGAACAATCAGTGAGACACTATTACTGTTTTCTTTATGGAAAATTGCCAAAAGCAGGATAATGCAAAGATTTTAACCATGGAACTGCAAATCCACATTTCTAGTTATTTGGCCTACAACAGACTCATTTAAACAGATATATTTGTGTCTGAACAGTCAGGGAGACACTATTACTGTTTTTTTTATGGAAAAAAATGCCAATAGCAGGATAATACAGAGATTTGACCCGTGGAACTGCAAAACCACAGTTCCAGTTATCTGGCCTATACCAGACTCTTTTAATCAGATATATTTGTGTCTGAACAGTCAGGGAGACACAATTACTGTTTTTTTAAGGAAAAAAAAATGCCAATAGCAGGATAATACAGAGATTTGACCTGTGGAACTGCAAAATCACAGTTCTAGTTATCTGGCCTATACCAGACTCTTTTAAACAGATATATTTGTGTCTGAACAGTCAGGGAGGCACTGTTACTGTTTTTTTTATGGAAAAAATGCCAAAAGAAGGATAATACAGAGATTTGACCCGTGGAACTGCAAAACCACAATTCTAGTTATCTGGCCTTCACCAGACTCCTTTAAACCAATATATTTGTGTCTGAACAGTCAGAGAGACACTATTACTGTTTTTTTTTACGGAAAAAATGCCAAAAGCAGGATAATACAGAGATTTGACCCGTGGAACTGAAAAACCACAGTTCTAGTTATCTGGCCTACACCAGACTCTTTTAAACAGATGTATTTGTGTCTGATCAGTTAGGGAGACACTATTACTGTTTTTTTTTTGCGGAAAATCTGCCAAAAGCAGGATAATACAGAAATTTGACCCGTAGAACTGCAATACCACAGTTCTAGTTATCTGGCCTACACCAGACTCTTTTAAACAGATATATTTGTGTCTGAACAGTCAGGGAGACACCATTACAGTTTTTTTATTATGGAAAAAAATGCCAAAAGCAGGATAATACAGAGATTTGACCCGCGAGACTGCAAAACCAAAGTTCTAGTTATTTGGCCTACACCAGACTCTTTTAAACAGATATATTTGTGTCTGAACAATCAGGGACACACTATTACTGTTTTTTTTACGGAAAAAATGCCAAAAGCAGGATAATACAGAGATTTGACCCTTGGAACTGCAAAACCACAGTTCTAGTTATCTGGCCTACTTCAGACTCTTTTAATCTGATATATTTGAGTCTAAACAGTCAGGGAGACCCTATTACTGTTTTTTTTTACGGAAAAAATGCCAAAAGCAGGATAATACAGAGATTTAAACCATGGAACTACAAAACCACCGTTCTAGTTATCTGGCCTACACCAGACTCTTTTAAACAGATATATTTGAGTCTGAACAGTCAGGGAGACACTATTACTGTTTTTTTATGGAAAAAATGCCAAAAGCAGGACAATACAGAGATTTCACCCGTGGAACTGCAAAACCACAGTTCTAGTTATCTGGCCTACACCAGACTCTTTAAAACAGATATATTTGTGTCTAAACAGTCAGGGAAACACTATTACTGCTTTTTTTATGGAAAAAATGCCAAAAGCAGGATAATACAGAGATTTGAACAATGGAACTGCAAAACCACAGTTCTAGTTATCTGACCTACACCAGACTCTTTTAAACAGATATATTTGTGTCTGAACAGTCAGGGAGACACTATTACTGTTTTTTTACTATGGAAAAAATGCCAAAAGCAGGATAATACAGAGATTTGACGCTTAGAACTGCAAAACCACAGTTTCAGTTATCTGACCTACACCAGACTCTTTTAAACAGATATATTTGTGTCTGAACAGTCAGGGAGACACCATTACAGTTTTTTTATTATGGAAAAAATGCCAAAAGCAGGATAATACAGAGATTTGACCCGTGGGACTGCAAAACCAAAGTTCTAGTTATTTGGCCTACACCAGACTCTTTTAAACAGATATATTTGTGTCTGAACAATCAGGGACACACTATTACTGTTTTTTTTACGGAAAAAAGGCCAAAAGCAGGATAATACAGAGATTTGACCCTTGGAACTGCAAAACCACAGTTCTAGTTATCTGGCCTACTTCAGACTCTTTTAATCTGATATATTTGTGTCTAAACAGTCAGGGAGACCCTATTACTGTTTTTTTTTATTGAAAAAATGCCAAAAGCAGGATAATACAGAGATTTAAACCATGGAACTACAAAACCACCGTTCTAGTTATCTGGCCTACACAAGACTCTTTTAAACAGATATATTTGAGTCTGAACAGTCAGGGAGACACTATTACTGTTTTTTTTTAACAAAAAAAAACTGCCGAAAGCAGGATAATACAGAGATTTGACCCGTAGAACTGCCAAACCACAGTTCTAGTTATCTGGCCTACACCAGACTCTTTTAAACAGATATATTTGTGTCTGAACAGTCAGGGAGACACTATTACTGTTTTTTTTTACGGAAAAAATGCCAAAAGCAGGATAATACAGAGATTTGACCCTTGGAACTGCAAAACCACAGTTCTATTTATCTGGCCTACACCAGACTCTTTTAATCTGATATATTTGTGTCTAAACAGTCAGGGATACACTATTACTGTTTTTTTTATGGAAAAAATGCCAAAAGCAGGATAATTCAGAGATTTGAAACATGGAACTGCAAAACCACAGTTCTAGTTATCTGGCTTACACCAGACTCTTTTAAACAGATATATTTGTATCTGAACAATCAGGGACACACTATTGCTGTTTTTTTTACGGAAAAAATGCCAAAAGCAGGATAATACAGAGATTTGACCCTTGGAACTGCAAAACCACAGCTCTAGTTATCTGGCCTACTTCAGACTCTTTTAATCTGATATATTTGTGTCTAAACAGTCTGGGAGACACTATTACTGTTTTTTTATGGAAAAATTGCCAAAAGCAGGACAATACAGAAATTTCACCAGTGGAACTGCAAAACCACAGTTCTAGTTATCTGACCTACACCACACTCTTTTAAACAGATATATTTGTGTCTGAACAGTCAGGGAGACACTATTACTGTTTTTTTACTATGGAAAAAATGCCAAAAGCAGGATAATACAGAGATTTGACGCTTAGAACTGCAAAACCACAGTTCCAGTTATCTGACCTACACCAGACTCTTTTAAACAGATATATTTGTGTCTGAACAGTCAGGGAGACACCATTACATTTTTTTATTATGGAAAAAAATGCCAAAAGCAGGATAATACAGAGATTTGACCCGTGGGACTGCAAAACCAAAGTTCTAGTTATTTGGCCTACACCAGACTCTTTTAAACAGATATATTTGTGTCTAAACAGTCAGGGAGACACTATTACTGTTTTTTTTTTACGGAAAAAATGCCAAAAGCAGGATAATATGGAGATTTGAACCATGGAACTGCAAAATCACTGTTCTAGTTATCTGGCCTACACCAGACTCTTTTAAACAGATATATTTGTGTCTGAACATTCAGGGAGACACAATTACTGTTTTTTTATGGAAAAAATGCCAAAAGCAGGACAATACAGAGATTTCACCCGTGGAACTGCAAAACCATAGTTCTAGTTATCTGGCCTACACCAGACTCTTTTAAACAGATATATTTGTGTCTAAACAGTCAGGGAAACACTATTACTGTATTTTTTTACGGAAAAATGCCCAAAGCAGGATAATACAGAGATTTGAACCATGGAACTGCAAAACCACAGTTCTAGTTATCTGGCCTACACCAGACTCTTTTAAACAGATATATTTGTGTCTGAACAGTCAGGGACACACAATTACTGTTTTTTTATGGAAAAAATGCCAAAAGCAGGATAATACAGAGATTTGAACCATAGAACTGCAAAACCACAGTTCTAGTTATCTGGCCTACACCAGACTCTTTTAAACAGATATATTTGTGTCTGAACAGTCAGGAAGACACTATTACTGTTTTTTTTTTAACAAAAAAAAACTTCCAAAAGCAGGATAATACAGAGATTTGACCCGTAGAACTGCCAAACCACAGTTCTAGTTATCTGGCCTACACCAGACTCTTTTAAACAGATATATTTGTGTCTGAACAGTCAGGGAGACACTACTACTGTTTTTTTACTATGGAAAAAATGCCAAAAGCAGGATAATACAGAGATTTGACGCTTAGAACTGCAAAACCACAGTTCCAGTTATCTGACCTACACCAGACTCTTTTAAACAGATATATTTGTGTCTGAACAGTCAGGGAGACACCATTACATTTTTTTATTATGGAAAAAAATGCCAAAAGCAGGATAATACAGAGATTTGACCCGTGGGACTGCAAAACCAAAGTTCTAGTTATTTGGCCTACACCAGACTCTTTTAAACAGATATATTTGTGTCTAAACAGTCAGGGAGACACTATTACTGTTTTTTTTTTTACGGAAAAAATGCCAAAAGCAGGATAATATGGAGATTTGAACCATGGAACTGCAAAATCACTGTTCTAGTTATCTGGCCTACACCAGACTCTTTTAAACAGATATATTTGTGTCTGAACAATCAGGGAGACACAATTACTGTTTTTTTATGGAAAAAATGCCAAAAGCAGGACAATAGAGAGATTTCACCCGTGGAACTGCAAAACCATAGTTCTAGTTATCTGGCCTACACCAGACTCTTTTAAACAGATATATTTGTGTCTAAACAGTCAGGGAAACACTATTACTGTATTTTTTTACGGAAAAATGCCCAAAGCAGGATAATACAGAGATTTGAACCATGGAACTGCAAAACCACAGTTCTAGTTATCTGGCCTACACCAGACTCTTTTAAACAGATATATTTGTGTCTGAACAGTCAGGGACACACAATTACTGTTTTTTTATGGAAAAAATGCCAAAAGCAGGATAATACAGAGATTTGAACCATAGAACTGCAAAACCACAGTTCTAGTTATCTGGCCTACACCAGACTCTTTTAAACAGATATATTTGTGTCTGAACAGTCAGGAAGACACTATTACTGTTTTTTTTTTAACAAAAAAAAACTGCCAAAAGCAGGATAATACAGAGATTTGACCCGTAGAACTGCCAAACCACAGTTCTAGTTATCTGGCCTACACCAGACTCTTTTAAACAGATATATTTGTGTCTGAACAGTCAGGGAGACACTATTACTGTTTTTTTTTACGGAAAAAATGCCAAAAGTAGGATAATACAGAGATTTGACCCTTGGAACTGCAAAACCACAGTTCTATTTATCTGGCCTACACCAGACTCTTTTAATCTGATATATTTGTGTCTAAACAGTCAGGGATACACTATTACTGTTTTTTTTATGGAAAAAATGCCAAAAGCAGGATAATACAGAGATTTGAAACATGGAACTGCAAAACCACAGTTCTAGTTATCTGGCTTACACCAGACTCTTTTAAACAGATATATTTGTGTCTGAACAATCAGGGACACACTATTACTGTTTTTTTTACGGAAAAAATGCCAAAAGCAGGATAATACAGAGATTTGACCCTTGGAACTGCAAAACCACAGTTCTATTTATCTGGCCTACTTCAGACTCTTTTAATCTGATATATTTGTGTCTAAACAGTTAGGGAGACACTATTACTGTTTTTTTTTACGGAAAAAATGCCAAAGGCAGGATAATACAGAGATTTGAACAATGGAACTGCAAAACCACAGTTCTAGTTATCTGACCTACACCAGATTCTTTTAAACAGATATATTTGTGTCTGAACAGTCAGGGAGACACTATTACTGTTTTTTTATTATGGAAAAAATGCCAAAAGCAGGATAATACAGAGATTTGACCCTTAGAATTGCAAAACCACAGTTCTAGTTATCTGACCTACACCAGACTCTTTTAAACAGATATATTTGTGTCTGAACAGTCAGGGAGATACTATTACTGTTTTTTTGTACGGAAAAAATGCCAAAAGCAGGATAATATAGAGATTTAATCCTTGGAACTGCAAAACAACAGTTCTAGTTATCTGGCCTACAACGTACTCTTTTAAACAGATATATTTGGGTCTAAACAGTCATGGAGACACTATTACTGTTTTTTTTACAGAAAAAATGCCAAAAGCAGGATAATACAGAGATTAGACCCTTGGAACTGCAAAACCACAGTTCTAGTTATCTGGCCTACACCAGACTCTTTTAAACAGATATATTTGTGTCTGAACAGTCAGGGAGACACTATTACTGTTTTTTTTTCACAAAAAAAAACTGCCTAAAGCAGGATAATACAGAGATTTGACCCGTAGAACAGCCAAACCACAGTTCTAGTTCTCTGGCCTACATCAGACTCTTTTAAACAGATATATTTGTGTCTGAACAATCAGTGAGACACTATTACTGTTTTCTTTATGGAAAATTGCCAAAAGCAGGATAATGCAGAGATTTTAACCATGGAACTGCAAATCCACATTTCTAGTTATTTGGCCTACAACAGACTCATTTAAACAGATATATTTGTGTCTGAACAGTCAGGGAGACACTATTACTGTTTTTTTTATGGAAAAAAATGCCAATAGCAGGATAATACAGAGATTTGACCCGTGGAACTGCAAAACCACAGTTCCAGTTATCTGGCCTATACCAGACTCTTTTAATCAGATATATTTGTGTCTGAACAGTCAGGGAGACACAATTACTGTTTTTTTAAGGAAAAAAAAATGCCAATAGCAGGATAATACAGAGATTTGACCTGTGGAACTGCAAAATCACAGTTCTAGTTATCTGGCCTATACCAGACTCTTTTAAACAGATATATTTGTGTCTGAACAGTCAGGGAGGCACTGTTACTGTTTTTTTTATGGAAAAAATGCCAAAAGAAGGATAATACAGAGATTTGACCCGTGGAACTGCAAAACCACAATTCTAGTTATCTGGCCTTCACCAGACTCCTTTAAACCGATATATTTGTGTCTGAACAGTCAGAGAGACACTATTACTGTTTTTTTTTTACGGAAAAAATGCCAAAAGCAGGATAATACAGAGATTTGACCCGTGGAACTGAAAAACCACAGTTCTAGTTATCTGGCCTACACCAGACTCTTTTAAACAGATGTATTTGTGTCTGATCAGTTAGGGAGACACTATTACTGTTTTTTTTTTGCGGAAAATCTGCCAAAAGCAGGATAATACAGAAATTTGACCCGTAGAACTGCAATACCACAGTTCTAGTTATCTGGCCTACACCAGACTCTTTTAAACAGATATATTTGTGTCTGAACAGTCAGGGAGACACCATTACAGTTTTTTTATTATGGAAAAAAATGCCAAAAGCAGGATAATACAGAGATTTGACCCGCGAGACTGCAAAACCAAAGTTCTAGTTATTTGGCCTACACCAGACTCTTTTAAACAGATATATTTGTGTCTGAACAATCAGGGACACACTATTACTGTTTTTTTTACGGAAAAAATGCCAAAAGCAGGATAATACAGAGATTTGACCCTTGGAACTGCAAAACCACAGTTCTAGTTATCTGGCCTACTTCAGACTCTTTTAATCTGATATATTTGAGTCTAAACAGTCAGGGAGACCCTATTACTGTTTTTTTTTACGGAAAAAATGCCAAAAGCAGGATAATACAGAGATTTAAACCATGGAACTACAAAACCACCGTTCTAGTTATCTGGCCTACACCAGACTCTTTTAAACAGATATATTTGAGTCTGAACAGTCAGGGAGACACTATTACTGTTTTTTTATGGAAAAAATGCCAAAAGCAGGACAATACAGAGATTTCACCCGTGGAACTGCAAAACCACAGTTCTAGTTATCTGGCCTACACCAGACTCTTTAAAACAGATATATTTGTGTCTAAACAGTCAGGGAAACACTATTACTGCTTTTTTTATGGAAAAAATGCCAAAAGCAGGATAATACAGAGATTTGAACAATGGAACTGCAAAACCACAGTTCTAGTTATCTGACCTACACCAGACTCTTTTAAACAGATATATTTGTGTCTGAACAGTCAGGGAGACACTATTACTGTTTTTTTACTATGGAAAAAATGCCAAAAGCAGGATAATACAGAGATTTGACGCTTAGAACTGCAAAACCACAGTTTCAGTTATCTGACCTACACCAGACTCTTTTAAACAGATATATTTGTGTCTGAACAGTCAGGGAGACACCATTACAGTTTTTTTATTATGGAAAAAATGCCAAAAGCAGGATAATACAGAGATTTGACCCGTGGGACTGCAAAACCAAAGTTCTAGTTATTTGGCCTACACCAGACTCTTTTAAACAGATATATTTGTGTCTGAACAATCAGGGACACACTATTACTGTTTTTTTTACGGAAAAAAGGCCAAAAGCAGGATAATACAGAGATTTGACCCTTGGAACTGCAAAACCACAGTTCTAGTTATCTGGCCTACTTCAGACTCTTTTAATCTGATATATTTGTGTCTAAACAGTCAGGGAGACCCTATTACTGTTTTTTTTTATTGAAAAAATGCCAAAAGCAGGATAATACAGAGATTTAAACCATGGAACTACAAAACCACCGTTCTAGTTATCTGGCCTACACAAGACTCTTTTAAACAGATATATTTGAGTCTGAACAGTCAGGGAGACACTATTACTGTTTTTTTATGGAAAAAATGCCAAAAGCAGGACAATACAGAGATTTCACTCGTGGAACTGCAAAACCACAGTTCTAGTTATCTGGCCTACACCAGACTCTTTTAAACAGATATATTTGTGTCTAAACAGTCAGGGAAACACTATTACTGCTTTTTTTATGGAAAAAATGCCAAAAGCAGGATAATACAGAGATTTGAACAATGGAACTGCAAAACCACAGTTCTAGTTATCTGACCTACACCAGACTCTTTTAAACAGATATATTTGTGTCTGAACAGTCAGGGAGACACTATAACTGTTTTTTTATTATGGAAAAAATGCAAAAAGCAGGATAATACAGAGATTTGACCCTTAGAACTGCAAAACCACAGTTCTAGTTATCTGACCTACACCAGACTCTTTTAAACAGATATATTTGTGTCTGAACAGTCAGGGACACACAATTACTGTTTTTTTATGGAAAAAATGCCAAAAGCAGGATAATACAGAGATTTGAACCATAGAACTGCAAAACCAGAGTTCTAGTTATCTGGCCTACACCAGACTTTTTAAACAGATATATTTGTGTCTGAACAGTCAGGGAGACACTATTACTGTTTTTTTTAACAAAAAAAAACTGCCAAAAGCAGGATAATACAGAGATTTGACCCGTAGAAATGCCAAACCACAGTTCTAGTTATCTGGCCTACACCAGACTCTTTTAAACAGATATATTTGTGTCTGAACAGTCAGGGAAACACTATTACTGCTTTTTTTATGGAAAAAATGCCAAAAGCAGGATAATAAAGAGATTTGAACAATGGAACTGCAAAACCACAGTTCTAGTTATCTGACCTACACCAGACTCTTTTAAACAGATATATTTGTGTCTGAACAGTCAGGGAGACACTATTACTGTTTTTTTATTATGGAAAAATGCCAAAAGCAGGATAATACAGAGATTTGACCCTTAGAACTGCAAAACCACAGTTCTAGTTATCTGACCTACACCAGACTCTTTTAAACAGATATATTTGTGTCTGAACAGTCAGGGACACACAATTACTGTTTTTTTATGGAAAAAATGCAAAAAGCAGGATAATACAGAGATTTGAACCATAGAACTGCAAAACCACAGTTCTAGTTTTCTGGCCTACACCAGACTCTTTTAAACAGACATATTTGTGTCTGAACAGTCAGGGAGACACTATTACTGTTTTTTTTTAACAAAAAAAAACTGCCGAAAGCAGGATAATACAGAGATTTGACCCGTAGAACTGCCAAACCACAGTTCTAGTTATCTGGCCTACATCAGACTCTTTTAAACAGATATATTTGTGTCTGAACAGTCAGGGAGACACTATTACTGTTTTTTTTTACGGAAAAAATGCCAAAAGCAGGATAATACAGAGATTTGACCCTTGGAACTGCAAAACCACAGTTCTATTTATCTGGCCTACACCAGACTCTTTTAATCTGATATATTTGTGTCTAAACAGTCAGGGATACACTATTACTGTTTTTTTTATGGAAAAAATGCCAAAAGCAGGATAATTCAGAGATTTGAAACATGGAACTGCAAAACCACAGTTCTAGTTATCTGGCTTACACCAGACTCTTTTAAACAGATATATTTGTGTCTGAGCAATCAGGGACACACTATTACTGTTTTTTTTACGGAAAAAATGCCAAAAGCAGGATAATACAGAGATTTGACCCTTGGAACTGCAAAACCACAGCTCTAGTTATCTGGCCTACTTCAGACTCTTTTAATCTGATATATTTGTGTCTAAACAGTCAGGGAGACACTATTACTGTTTTTTTTTACGGAAAAAATGCCAAAAGCAGGATAATACAGAGATTTAAACCATGGAACTACAAAACCACCGTTCTAGTTATCTGGCCTACACCAGACTCTTTTAAACAGATATATTTGAGTCTGAACAGTCAGGGAGACACTATTACTGTTTTTTTATGGAAAAATTGCCAATAGCAGGACAATACAGAGATTTCACCAGTGGAACTGCAAAACCACAGTTCTAGTTATCTGGCCTACACCAGACTCTTTTAAACAGATATATTTGTTTCTAAACAGTCAGGGAAACACTATTACTGCTTTTCTTATGGAAAAAATGCCAAAAGCAGGATAATACAGAGATTTGAACAATGGAACTGCAAAACCACAGTTCTAGTTATCTGACCTACACCAGACTCTTTTGAACAGATATATTTGAGTCTGAACAGTCAGGGAGACACTATTACTGTTTTTTTATGGAAAAAATGCCAAAAGCAGGACAATACAGAGATTTCACCCGTGGAACTGCAAAACCACAGTTCTAGTTATCTGGCCTACACCAGACTCTTTTAAACAGATATATTTGTGTCTAAACAGTCAGGGAAACACTATTACTGCTTTTTTTATGGAAAAAATGCCAAAAGCAGGATAATACAGAGATTTGAACAATGGAACTGCAAAACCACAGTTCTAGTTATCTGACCTACACCAGACTCTTTTAAACACATATATTTGTGTCTGAACAGTCAGGGAGACACTATTACTGTTTTTTTAATATGGAAAAAATGCCAAAAGCAGGATAATACAGAGATTTGACCCGTGGGACTGCAAAACCAAAGTTCTAGTTATTTGGCCTACACCAGACTCTTTTAAACAGATATATTTGTGTCTGAACAATCAGGGACACACTATTACTGTTTTTTTTACGGAAAAAATGCCAAAAGCAGGATAATACAGAGATTTGACCCTTGGAACTGCAAAACCACAGTTCTAGTTATCTGGCCTACTTCAGACTCTTTTAATCTGATATATTTGAGTCTAAACAGTCAATGAGACCCTATTACTGTTTTTTTTTACGGAAAAAATGCCAAAAGCAGGATAATACAGAGATTTAAACAATGGAACTACAAAACCACCGTTCTAGTTATCTGGCCTACACCAGACTCTTTTAAACAGATATATTTGAGTCTGAACAGTCAGAGAGACACTATTACTGTTTTTTTATGGAAAAAATGCCAAAAGCAGGACAATACAGAGATTTCACCCGTGGAACTGCAAAACCACAGTTCTAGTTATCTGGCCTACACCAGACTCTTTAAAACAGATATATTTGTGTCTAAACAGTCAGGGAAACACTATTACTGCTTTTTTTATGGAAAAAATGCCAAAAGCAGGATAATACAGAGATTTGAACAATGGAACTGCAAAACCACAGTTCTAGTTATCTGACC
Organism: Phyllobates terribilis; assembly: GCF_046119375.1. Lineage (NCBI taxonomy): Eukaryota > Metazoa > Chordata > Amphibia > Anura > Dendrobatidae > Phyllobates > Phyllobates terribilis. Next base: position 54,136,444 of record NW_027362771.1, on the reverse strand, counting down.
TACACCAGACTCTTTTAAACAGATATATTTGTGTCTGAACAGTCAGGGAGACACTATTACTGTTTTTTTACTATGGAAAAAATGCCAAAAGCAGGATAATACAGAGATTTGACGCTTAGAACTGCAAAACCACAGTTCCAGTTATCTGACCTACACCAGACTCTTTTAAACAGATATATTTGTGTCTGAACAGTCAGGGAGACACCATTACAGTTTTTTTATTATGGAAAAAATGCCAAAAGCAGGATAATACAGAGATTTGACCCGTGGGACTGCAAAACCAAAGTTCTAGTTATTTGGCCTACACCAGACTCTTTTAAACAGATATATTTGTGTCTGAACAATCAGGGACACACTATTACTGTTTTTTTTACGGAAAAAATGCCAAAAGCAGGATAATACAGAGATTTGACCCTTGGAACTGCAAAACCACAGTTCTAGTTATCTGGCCTACTTCAGACTCTTTTAATCTGATATATTTGTGTCTAAACAGTCAGGGAGACCCTATTACTGTTTTTTTTTACGGAAAAAATGCCAAAAGCAGGATAATACAGAGATTTAAACCATGGAACTACAAAACCACCGTTCTAGTTATCTGGCCTACACCAGACTCTTTTAAACAGATATATTTGAGTCTGAACAGTCAGGGAGACACTATTACTGTTTTTTTATGGAAAAAATGCCAAAAGCAGGACAATACAGAGATTTCACCCGTGGAACTGCAAAACCACAGTTCTAGTTATCTGGCCTACACCAGACTCTTTTAAACAGATATATTTGTGTCTAAACAGTCAGGGAAACACTATTACTGCTTTTTTTATGGAAAAAATGCCAAAAGCAGGATAATACAGAGATTTGAACAATGGAACTGCAAAACCACAGTTCTAGTTATCTGACCTACACCAGACTCTTTTAAACAGATATATTTGTGTCTGAACAGTCAGGGAGACACTATAACTGTTTTATTATTATGGAAAAAATGCAAAAAGCAGGATAATACAGAGATTTGACCCTTAGAACTGCAAAACCACAGTTCTAGTTATCTGACCTACACCAGACTCTTTTAAACAGATATATTTGTGTCTGAACAGTCAGGGACACACAATTACTGTTTTTTTATGGAAAAAATGCCAAAAGCAGGATAATACAGAGATTTGAACCATAGAACTGCAAAACCACAGTTCTAGTTATCTGGCCTACACCAGACTTTTTAAACAGATATATTTGTGTCTGAACAGTCAGGGAGACACTATTACTGTTTTTTTTAACAAAAAAAAACTGCCAAAAGCAGGATAATACAGAGATTTGACCCTTAGAAATGCCAAACCACAGTTCTAGTTATCTGGCCTACACCAGACTCTTTTAAACAGATATATTTGTGTCTGAACAGTAAGGGAAACACTATTACTGCTTTTTTTATGGAAAAAATGCCAAAAGCAGGATAATAAAGAGATTTGAACAATGGAACTGCAAAACCACAGTTCTAGTTATCTGACCTACACCAGACTCTTTTAAACAGATATATTTGTGTCTGAACAGTCAGGGAGACACTATTACTGTTTTTTTATTATGGAAAAATGCCAAAAGCAGGATAATACAGAGATTTGACCCTTTGAACTGCAAAACCACAGTTCTAGTTATCTGACCTACACCAGACTCTTTTAAACAGATATATTTGTGTCTGAACAGTCAGGGACACACAATTACTGTTTTTTTATGGAAAAAATGCCAAAAGCAGGATAATACAGAGATTTGAACCATAGAACTGCAAAACCACAGTTCTAGTTTTCTGGCCTACACCAGACTCTTTTAAACAGACATATTTGTGTCTGAACAGTCAGGGAGACACTATTACTGTTTTTTTTTAACAAAAAAAAACTGCCGAAAGCAGGATAATACAGAGATTTGACCCGTAGAACTGCCAAACCACAGTTCTAGTTATCTGGCCTACATCAGACTCTTTTAAACAGATATATTTGTGTCTGAACAGTCAGGGAGACACTATTACTGTTTTTTTTTACGGAAAAAATGCCAAAAGCAGGATAATACAGAGATTTGACCCTTGGAACTGCAAAACCACAGTTCTATTTATCTGGCCTACACCAGACTCTTTTAATCTGATATATTTGTGTCTAAACAGTCAGGGATACACTATTACTGTTTTTTTTATGGAAAAAATGCCAAAAGCAGGATAATTCAGAGATTTGAAACATGGAACTGCAAAACCACAGTTCTAGTTATCTGGCTTACACCAGACTCTTTAAACAGATATATTTGTGTCTGAACAATCAGGGACACACTATTACTGTTTTTTTTACGGAAAAAATGCCAAAAGCAGGATAATATAGAGATTTGACCCTTGGAACTGCAAAACCACAGCTCTAGTTATCTGGCCTACTTCAGACTCTTTTAATCTGATATATTTGTGTCTAAACAGTCAGGGAAACACTATTACTGCTTTTTTTATGGAAAAAATGCCAAAAGCAGGATAATACAGAGATTTGAACAATGGAACTGCAAAACCACAGTTCTAGTTATCTGACCTACACCAGACTCTTTTAAACAGATATATTTGTGTCTGAACAGTCAGGGAGACACTATTACTGTTTTTTTACTATGGAAAAAATGCCAAAAGCAGGATAATACAGAGATTTGACGCTTAGAACTGCAAAACCACAGTTCCAGTTATCTGACCTACACCAGACTCTTTTTAACAGATATATTTGTGTCTGAACAGTCAGGGAGACACCATTACATTTTTTTATTATGGAAAAAATGCCAAAAACAGGATAATACAGAGATTTGACCCATGGGACTGCAAAACCAAAGTTCTAGTTATTTGGCCTACACCAGACTCTTTTAAACAGATATATTTGTGTCTGAACAATCAGGGACACACTATTACTGTTTTTTTAACGGAAAACATGCCAAAAGCAGGATAATACAGAGATTTGACCCTTGGAACTGCAAAACCACAGTTCTAGTTATCTGGCCTACTTCATACTCTTTTAATGTGATATATTTGTGTCTAAACAGTCAGGGAGACCCTATTACTGTTTTTTTTTACGGAAAAAATGCCAAAAGCAGGATAATACAGAGATTTAAACCATGGAACTAGAAAACCACAGTTCTAGTTATCTGGCCTACACCAGACTCTTTTAAACAGATATATTTGAGTCTGAACAGTCAGGGAGACACTATTACTGTTTTTTTATGGAAAAAATGCCAAAAGCAGGACAATACAGAGATTTCACCCGTGGAACTGCAAAACCACAGTTCTAGTTATCTGGCCTACACCAGACTCTTTTAAACAGATACATTTGTGTCTAAACAGTCAGGGAAACACTATTACTGCTTTTTTTATGGAAAAAATGCCAAAAGCAGGATAATACAGAGATTTGACCAATGGAACTGCAAAACCACAGTTCTAGTTATCTGACCTACACCAGAGTCTTTTAAACAGATATATTTGTGTCTGAACAGTCAGGGAGACACTATAACTGTTTTTTTATTATGGAAAAAATGCAAAAAGCAGGATAATACAGAGATTTGACCCTTAGAACTGCAAAACCACAGTTCTAGTTATCTGACCTACACCAGACTCTTTTAAACAGATATATTTGTGTCTGAACAGTCACTGACACACAATTACTGTTTTTTTATGGAAAAAATGCCAAAAGCAGGATAATACAGAGATTTGAACCATAGAACTGCAATACCACAGTTCTAGTTTTCTGGCCTACACCAGACTCTTTTAAACAGATATATTTGTGTCTGAACAGTCATGGAGACACTATTACTGTTTTTTTTTAACAAAAAAAAACTGCCGAAAGCAGGATAATACAGAGATTTGACCCGTAGAACTGCCAAACCACAGTTCTAGTTATCTGGCCTACACCAGACTCTTTTAAACAGATATATTTGTGTCTGAACAGTCAGGGAGACACTATTACTGTTTTTTATTACGGAAAAAATGCCAAAAGCAGGATAATACAGAGATTTGACCCTTGGAACTGCAAAACCACCATTATATTTATCTGGCCTACACCAGACTCTTTTAATCTGATATATTTGTGTCTAAACAGTCAGGGATACACTATTACTGTTTTTTTTTCTGGAAAAAATGCCAAAAGCAGGATAATTCAGAGATTTGAAACATGGAACTGCAAAACCACAGTTCTAGTTATCTGGCTTACACCAGACTCTTTTAAACAGATATATTTGTGTCTGAACAATCAGGGACACACTATTACTGTTTTTTTTACGGAAAAAATGCCAAAAGCAGGATAATACAGAGATTTGACCCTTGGAACTGCAAAACCACAGCTCTAGTTATCTGGCCTACTTCAGACTCTTTTAATCTGATATATTTGTGTCTAAACAGTCAGGGAGACACTATTACTGTTTTTTTTTACGGAAAAAATGCCAAAAGCAGGATAATACAGAGATTTAAACCATGGAACTACAAAACCATCGTTCTAGTTATCTGGCCTACACCAGACTCTTTTAAACAGATATATTTGAGTGTGAACAGTCAGGGAGACACTATTACTGTTTTTTTATGGAAAAATTGCCAAAAGCAGGACAATACAGAGATTTCACCAGTGGAACAGCAAAACCACAGTTCTAGTTATCTGGCCTACACCAGACTCTTTTAAACAGATATATTTGTGTCTAAACAGTCAGGGAAACACTATTACTGCTTTTTTTATGGAAAAAATGCCAAAAGCAGGATAATACAGAGATTTGAACAATGGAACTGCAAAACCACAGTTCTAGTTATCTGACCTACACCAGACTCTTTTAAACAGATATATTTGTGTCTGAACAGTCAGGGAGACACTATTACTGTTTTTTTACTATGGAAAAAATGCCAAAAGCAGGATAATACAGAGATTTGACGCTTAGAACTGCAAAACCACAGTTCCAGTTATCTGACCTACACCAGACTCTTTTAAACAGATATATTTGTGTCTGAACAGTCAGGGAGACACCATTACATTTTTTTATTATGGAAAAAATGCCAAAAACAGGATAATACAGAGATTTGACCCGTGGGACTGCAAAACCAAAGTTCTAGTTATTTGGCCTACACCAGACTCTTTTAAACAGATATATTTGTGTCTGAACAATCAGGGACACACTATTACTGTTTTTTTAATGGAAAACATGCCAAAAGCAGGATAATACAGAGATTTGACCCTTGGAACTGCAAAACCACAGTTCTAGTTATCTGGCCTACTTCATACTCTTTTAATGTGATATATTTGTGTCTAAACAGTCAGGGAGACCCTATTACTGTTTTTTTTTACGGAAAAAATGCCAAAAGCAGGATAATACAGAGATTTAAACCATGGAACTACAAAACCACAGTTCTAGTTATCTGGCCTACACCAGACTCTTTTAAACAGATATATTTGAGTCTGAACAGTCAGGGAGACACTATTACTGTTTTTTTATGGAAAAAATGCCAAAAGCAGGACAATACAGAGATTTGACCCGTGGAACTGCAAAACCACAGTTCTAGTTATCTGGCCTACACCAGACTCTTTTAAACAGATATATTTGTGTCTAAACAGTCAGCGAAACACTATTACTGCTTTTTTTATGGAAAAAATGCCAAAAGCAGGATAATACAGAGATTTGAACAATGGAACTGCAAAACCACAGTTCTAGTTATCTGACCTGCACCAGACTCTTTTAAACAGATATATTTGTGTCTGAACAGTCAGGGAGACACTATAACTGTTTTTTTATTATGGAAAAAATGCAAAAAGCAGGATAATACAGAGATTTGACCCTTAGAACTGCAAAACCACAGTTCTAGTTATCTGACCTACACCAGACTCTTTTAAACAGATATATTTGTGTCTGAACAGTCAGGGACACACAATTACTGTTTTTTTATGGAAAAAATGCCAAAAGCAGGATAATACAGAGATTTGAACCATAGAACTGCAAAACCACAGTTCTAGTTATCTGGCCTACACCAGACTCTTTTAAACAGATATATTTGTGTCTGAACAGTCAGGGAGACACTATTACTGTTTTTTTTAACAAAAAAAACCTGCCAAAAGCAGGATAATACAGAGATTTGACCCGTAGAAATGCCAAACCACAGTTCTAGTTATCTGGCCTACACCAGACTCTTTTAAACAGATATATTTGTGTCTAAACAGTCAGGGAAACACTATTACTGCTTTTTTTATGGAAAAAATGCCAAAAGCAGGATAATACAGAGATTTGAACAATGGAACTGCAAAACCACAGTTCTAGTTATCTGACCTACACCAGACTCTTTTAAACAGATATATTTGTGTCTGAACAGTCAGGGAGACACTATAACTGTTTTTTTATTATGGAAAAAATGCAAAAAGCAGGATAATACAGAGATTTGACCCTTAGAACTGCAAAACCACAGTTCTAGTTATCTGACCTACACCAGACTCTTTTAAACAGATATATTTGTGTCTGAACAGTCAGGGACACACAATTACTGTTTTTTTATGGAAAAAATGCCAAAAGCAGGATAATACAGAGATTTGAACCATAGAACTGCAAAACCACAGTTCTAGTTATCTGGCCTACACCAGACTCTTTTAAACAGATATATTTTTGTCTGAACAGTCAGGGAGACACTATTACTGTTTTTTTAACAAAAAAAAACTGCCAAAAGCAGGATAATACAGAGATTTGACCCCTAGAAATGCCAAACCACAGTTCTAGTTATCTGGCCTACACCAGACTCTTTTAAACAGATATATTTGTGTCTGAACAGTCAGGGAAACACTATTACTTCTTTTTTTATGGAAAAAATGCCAAAAGCAGGATAATAAAGAGATTTGAACAATGGAACTGCAAAACCACAGTTCTAGTTATCTGACCTACACCAGACTCTTTTAAACAGATATATTTGTGTCTGAACAGTCAGGGACACACAATTACTGTTTTTTTTATGGAAAAAATGCCAAAAGCAGGATAATACAGAGATTTGAACCATAGAACTGCAAAACCACAGTTCTAGTTATCTGGCCTACACCAGACTCTTTTAAACAGATATATTTGTGTCTGAACAGTCAGGGAGACACTATTACTGTTTTTTTTTAACAAAAAAAAACTGCCGAAAGCAGGATAATACAGAGATTTGACCTGTAGAACTGCCAAACCACAGTTCTATTTATCTGGCCTACACCAGACTCTTTTAATCTGATATATTTGTGTCTAAACAGTCAGGGATACACTATTACTGTTTTTTTTATGGAAAAAATGCCAAAAGCAGGATAATACAGAGATTTGAAACATGGAACTGCAAAACCACAGTTCTAGTTATCTGGCTTACACCAGACTCTTTTAAACTGATATATTTGCGTCTAAACAGTCAGGGAGACACTATTACTGTTTTTTTTTACGGAAAAAATGCCAAAAGCAGGATAATACAGAGATTTAAACCATGGAACTACAATACCACCGTTCTAGTTATCTGGCCTACACCAGACTCTTTTAAACAGATATATTTGAGTCTGAACAGTCAGGGAGACACTATTACTGTTTTTTTATGGAAAAATTGCCAAAAGCAGGACAATACAGAGATTTCACCCGTGGATCTGCAAAACCACAGTTCTAGTTATCTGGCCTACACCAGACTCTTTTAAACAGATATATTTGTGTCTAAACAGTCAGGGAAACACTATTACTGCTTTTTTAATGGAAAAAATGCCAAAAGCAGGATAATACAGAGATTTGAACAATGGCACTGCAAAACCACAGTTCTAGTTATCTGACCTACACCAGACTCTTTTAAACAGATATATTTGTGTCTGAACAGTCAGAGAGACACTATTACTGTTTTTTTATTATGGAAAAAATGCCAAAAGCAGGATAATACAGAGATTTGACCCTTAGAACTGCAAAACCACAGTTCCAGTTATCTGACCTTCACCAGACTCTTTTAAACAGATATATTTGTGTCTGAACAGTCAGGGAGATACTATTACTGTTTTTTTGTACGGAAAAAATGCCAAAAGCAGGATAATACAGAGATTTAATCCTTGGAACTGCAAAACAACAGTTCTAGTTATCTGGCCTACAACGTACTCTTTTAAACAGATATATTTGGGTCTAAACAGTCATGGAGACACTATTACTGTTTTTTTTACAGAAAAAATGCCAAAAGCAGGATAATACAGAGATTTGACCCTTGGAACTGCAAAACCACAGTTCTAGTTATCTGGCCTACACCAGACTCTTTTAAACAGATATATTTGTGTCTGAACAGTCAGGGAGACACTATTACTGTTTTTTTTAACAAAAAAAAACTGCCTTAAGCAGGATAATACAGAGATTTGACCCGTAGAACAGCCAAACCACAGTTCTAGTTATCTGGCCTACACCAGACTCTTTTAAACAGCTATATTTGTGTCTGAACAGTCAGGGAGACACTATTACTATTTTTTTTTACGGAAAAAATGCCAAAAGCAGGATAATACAGAGATTTGACCCTTGGAACTGCAAAACCACAGTTCTATTTATATGGCCTACACCAGACTCTTTTAATCTGATATATTTGTGTCTAAACAGTCAGGGAAACACTATTACTGTTTTTTTTTATGGAAAAATTGCCAAAAGCAGTATAATACAGAGATTTGAACCATGGAACTGCAAAACCACAGTTCTAGTTATCTGGCCTACACCAGACTCTTTTAAACAGATATATTTGTGTCTGAACAGTCAGGGAGACACTATTACTGTTTTTTTATTATGGAAAAAATGCCAAAAGCAGGATAATACAGAGATTTTACCCGTGGGACTGCAAAACTACAGTTCTAGTTATTTGGCCTACACCAGACTCTTTTAAACAGATATATTTGTGTCTGAACAATCAGGGACACGCTATTACTGTTTTTTTTACGTAAAAAATGCCAAAAGCAGGATAATACAGAGATTTGACCATTGGAACTGCAAAACCACAGTTCTAGTTATCTGGCCTACATCAGACTCTTTTAAACAGATATATTTGTGTCTGAACAGTCAGGGAGATACTATTACTGTCTTTTTGTACGGAAAAAATGCCAAAAGCAGGATAATACAGAGATTTAATCCTTGGAACTGCAAAACAACGGTTCTAGTTATCTGGCCTACAACGTACTCTTTTAAACAGATATATTTGGGTCTAAACAGTCATGGAGACACTATTACTGTTTTTTTTACAGAAAAAATGCCAAAAGCAGGATAATACAGAGATTTGACCCTTGGAACTGCAAAACCACAGTTCTAGTTATCTGGCCTACACCAGACTCTTTTAAACAGATATATTTGTGTCTGAACAGTCAGGGAGACACTATTACTGTTTTTTTTTAACAAAAAAAAACTGCCTTAAGCAGGATAATACAGAGATTTGACCCTTGGAACTGCAAAACCACAGTTCTATTTATCTGGCCTACACCAGACTCTTTTAATCTGATATATTTGTGTCTAAACAGTCAGGGATACACTATTACTGTTTTTTTTATGGAAAAAATGCCAAAAGCAGGATAATACAGAGATTTGAAACATGGAACTGCAAAACCACAGTTCTAGTTATCTGACCTACACCAGACTCTTTTAAACAGATATATTTGTGTCTGAACAGTCAGGGACACACAATTACTGTTTTTTTATGGAAAAAATGCCAAAAGCAGGATAATACAGAGATTTGAACCATAGAACTGCAAAACCACAGTTCTAGTTATCTGGCCTACACCAGACTCTTTTAAACAGATATATTTGTGTCTGAACAGTCAGGGAGACACTATTACTGTTTTTTTTAACAAAAAAAACCTGCCAAAAGCAGGATAATACAGAGATTTGACCCGTAGAAATGCCAAACCACAGTTCTAGTTATCTGGCCTACACCAGACTCTTTTAAACAGATATATTTGTGTCTAAACAGTCAGGGAAACACTATTACTGCTTTTTTTATGGAAAAAATGCCAAAAGCAGGATAATACAGAGATTTGAACAATGGAACTGCAAAACCACAGTTCTAGTTATCTGACCTACACCAGACTCTTTTAAACAGATATATTTGTGTCTGAACAGTCAGGGAGACACTATAACTGTTTTTTTATTATGGAAAAAATGCAAAAAGCAGGATAATACAGAGATTTGACCCTTAGAACTGCAAAACCACAGTTCTAGTTATCTGACCTACATCAGACTCTTTTAAACAGATATATTTGTGTCTGAACAGTCAGGGACACACAATTACTGTTTTTTTATGGTAAAAATGCCAAAAGCAGGATAATACAGAGATTTGAACCATAGAACTGCAAAACCACAGTTCTAGTTATCTGGCCTACACCAGACTCTTTTAAACAGATATATTTTTGTCTGAACAGTCAGGGAGACACTATTACTGTTTTTTTAACAAAAAAAAACTGCCAAAAGCAGGATAATACAGAGATTTGACCCGTAGAAATGCCAAACCACAGTTCTAGTTATCTGGCCTACACCAGACTCTTTTAAACAGATATATTTGTGTCTGAACAGTCAGGGAAACACTATTACTTCTTTTTTTATGGAAAAAATGCCAAAAGCAGGATAATAAAGAGATTTGAACAATGGAACTGCAAAACCACAGTTCTAGTTATCTGACCTACACCAGACTCTTTTAAACAGATATATTTGTGTCTGAACAGTCAGGGACACACAATTACTGTTTTTTTATGGAAAAAATGCCAAAAGCAGGATAATACAGAGATTTGAACCATAGAACTGCAAAACCACAGTTCTAGTTATCTGGCCTACACCAGACTCTTTTAAACAGATATATTTGTGTCTGAACAGTCAGGGAGACACTATTACTGTTTTTTTTTAACAAAAAAAAACTGCCGAAAGCAGGATAATACAGAGATTTGACCTGTAGAACTGCCAAACCACAGTTCTAGTTATCTGGACTACACCAGACTCTTTTAAACAGATATATTTGTGTCTGAACAGTCAGGGAGACACTATTACTGTTTTTTTTTATGGAAAAAATGCCAAAAGCAGGATAATACAGAGATTTGACCCTTGGAACTGCAAAACCACAGTTCTATTTATCTGGCCTACACCAGACTCTTTTAATCTGATATATTTGTGTCTAAACAGTCAGGGATACACTATTACTGTTTTTTTTATGGAAAAAATGCCAAAAGCAGGATAATACAGAGATTTAAAACATGGAACTGCAAAACCACAGTTCTAGTTATCTGGCTTACACCAGACTCTTTTAAACTGATATATTTGCGTCTAAACAGTCAGGGAGACACTATTACTGTTTTTTTTTACGGAAAAAATGCCAAAAGCAGGATAATACAGAGATTTAAACCATGGAACTACAAAACCACCGTTCTAGTTATCTGGCCTACACCAGACTCTTTTAAACAGATATATTTGAGTCTGAACAGTCAGGGAGACACTATTACTGTTTTTTTATGGAAAAATTGCCAAAAGCAGGACAATACAGAGATTTCACCCGTGGATCTGCAAAACCACAGTTCTAGTTATCTGGCCTACACCAGACTCTTTTAAACAGATATATTTGTGTCTAAACAGTCAGGGAAACACTATTACTGCTTTTTTAATGGAAAAAATGCCAAAAGCAGGATAATACAGAGATTTGAACAATGGCACTGCAAAACCACAGTTCTAGTTATCTGACCTACACCAGACTCTTTTAAACAGATATATTTGTGTCTGAACAGTCAGGGAGACACTATTACTGTTTTTTTATTATGGAAAAAATGCCAAAAGCAGGATAATACAGAGATTTGACCCTTAGAACTGCAAAACCACAGTTCCAGTTATCTGACCTTCACCAGACTCTTTTAAACAGATATATTTGTGTCTGAACAGTCAGGGAGATACTATTACTGTTTTTTTGTACGGAAAAAATGCCAAAAGCAGGATAATACAGAGATTTAATCCTTGGAACTGCAAAACAACAGTTCTAGTTATCTGGCCTACAACGTACTCTTTTAAACAGATATATTTGGGTCTAAACAGTCATGGAGACACTATTACTGTTTTTTTTACAGAAAAAATGCCAAAAGCAGGATAATACAGAGATTTGACCCTTGGAACTGCAAAACCACAGTTCTAGTTATCTGGCCTACACCAGACTCTTTTAAACAGATATATTTGTGTCTGAACAGTCAGGGAGACACTATTACTGTTTTTTTTTAACAAAAAAAAACTGCCTTAAGCAGGATAATACAGAGATTTGACCCGTAGAACAGCCAAACCACAGTTCTAGTTATCTGGCCTACACCAGACTCTTTTAAACAGATATATTTGTGTCTGAACAGTCAGGGAGACACTATTACTATTTTTTTTTACGGAAAAAATGCCAAAAGCAGGATAATACAGCGATTTGACCCTTAGAACTGCAAAACCACAGTTCTATTTATATGGCCTACACCAGACTCTTTTAATCTGATATATTTGTGTCTAAACAGTCAGGGAAACACTATTACTGTTTTTTTTTATGGAAAAATTGCCAAAAGCAGTATAATACAGAGATTTGAACCATGGAACTGCAAAACCACAGTTCTAGTTATCTGGCCTACACCAGACTCTTTTAAACAGATATATTTGTGTCTGAACAGTCAGGGAGACACTATTACTGTTTTTTTATTATGGAAAAAATGCCAAAAGCAGGATAATACAGAGATTTTACCCGTGGGACTGCAAAACTACAGTTCTAGTTATTTGGCCTACACCAGACTCTTTTAAACAGATATATTTGTGTCTGAACAATCAGGGACACGCTATTACTGTTTTTTTTACGTAAAAAATGCCAAAAGCAGGATAATACAGAGATTTGACCATTGGAACTGCAAAACCACAGTTCTAGTTATCTGGCCTACATCAGACTCTTTTAAACAGATATATTTGTGTCTGAACAGTCAGGGAGATACTATTACTGTCGTTTTGTACGGAAAAAATGCCAAAAGCAGGATAATACAGAGATTTAATCCTTGGAACTGCAAAACAACAGTTCTAGTTATCTGGCCTACAACGTACTCTTTTAAACAGATATATTTGGGTCTAAACAGTCATGGAGACACTATTACTGTTTTTTTTACAGAAAAAATGCCAAAAGCAGGATAATACAGAGATTTGACCCTTGGAACTGCAAAACCACAGTTCTAGTTATCTGGCCTACACCAGACTCTTTTAAACAGATATATTTGTGTCTGAACAGTCAGGGAGACACTATTACTGTTTTTTTTTAACAAAAAAAAACTGCCTTAAGCAGGATAATACAGAGATTTGACCCTTGGAACTGCAAAACCACAGTTCTATTTATCTGGCCTACACCAGACTCTTTTAATCTGATATATTTGTGTCTAAACAGTCAGGGATACACTATTACTGTTTTTTTTATGGAAAAAATGCCAAAAGCAGGATAATACAGAGATTTGAAACATGGAACTGCAAAACCACAGTTCTAGTTATCTGGCTTACACCAGACTCTTTTAAACTGATATATTTGCGTCTAAACAGTCAGGGAGACACTATTACTGTTTTTTTTTATGGAAAAAATGCCAAAAGCAGGATAATACAGAGATTTAAACCATGGAACTACAAAACCACCGTTCTAGTTATCTGGCCTACCCCAGACTCTTTTAAACAGATATATTTGAGTCTGAACAGTCAGGGAGACACTATTACTGTTTTTTTATGGAAAAATTGCCAAAAGCAGGACAATACAGAGATTTCACCCGTGGATCTGCAAAACCACAGTTCTAGTTATCTGGCCTACACCAGACTCTTTTAAACAGATATATTTGTGTCTAAACAGTCAGGGAAACACTATTACTGCTTTTTTAATGGAAAAAATGCCAAAAGCAGGATAATACAGAGATTTGAACAATGGCACTGCAAAACCACAGTTCTAGTTATCTGACCTACACCAGACTCTTTTAAACAGATATATTTGTGTCTGAACAGTCAGGGAGACACTATTACTGTTTTTTATTATGGAAAAAATGCCAAAAGCAGGATAATACAGAGATTTGACCCTTAGAACTGCAAAACCACAGTTCCAGTTATCTGACCTTCACCAGACTCTTTTAAACAGATATATTTGTGTCTGAACAGTCAGGGAGATACTATTACTGTTTTTTTGTACGGAAAAAATGCCAAAAGCAGGATAATACAGAGATTTAATCCTTGGAACTGCAAAACAACAGTTCTAGTTATCTGGCCTACAACGTACTCTTTTAAACAGATATATTTGGGTCTAAACAGTCATGGAGACACTATTACTGTTTTTTTTACAGAAAAAATGCCAAAAGCAGGATAATACAGAGATTTGACCCTTGGAACTGCAAAACCACAGTTCTAGTTATCTGGCCTACACCAGACTCTTTTAAACAGATATATTTGTGTCTGAACAGTCAGGGAGACACTATTACTGTTTTTTTTTAACAAAAAAAAACTGCCTTAAGCAGGATAATACAGAGATTTGACCCGTAGAACAGCCAAACCACAGTTCTAGTTATCTGGCCTACACCAGACTCTTTTAAACAGATATATTTGTGTCTGAACAGTCAGGGAGACACTATTACTATTTTTTTTTACGGAAAAAATGCCAAAAGCAGGATAATACAGAGATTTGACCCTTGGAACTGCAAAACCACAGTTCTATTTATATGGCCTACACCAGACTCTTTTAATCTGATATATTTGTGTCTAAACAGTCAGGGATACACTATTACTGTTTTTTTTTATGGAAAAATTGCCAAAAGCAGTATAATACAGAGATTTGAACCATGGAACTGCAAAACCACAGTTCTAGTTATCTGGCCTACACCAGACTCTTTTAAACAGATATATTTGTGTCTGAACAGTCAGGGAGACACTATTACTGTTTTTTTATTATGGAAAAAATGCCAAAAGCAGGATAATACAGAGATTTTACCCGTGGGACTGCAAAACTACAGTTCTAGTTATTTGGCCTACACCAGACTCTTTTAAACAGATATATTTGTGTCTGAACAATCAGGGACACGCTATTACTGTTTTTTTTACGTAAAAAATGCCAAAAGCAGGATAATACAGAGATTTGACCATTGGAACTGCAAAACCACAGTTCTAGTTATCTGGCCTACATCAGACTCTTTTAAACAGATATATTTGTGTCTGAACAGTCAGGGAGATACTATTACTGTCTTTTTGTACGGAAAAAATGCCAAAAGCAGGATAATACAGAGATTTAATCCTTGGAACTGCAAAACAACAGTTCTAGTTATCTGGCCTACAACGTACTCTTTTAAACAGATATATTTGGGTCTAAACAGTCATGGAGACACTATTACTGTTTTTTTTACAGAAAAAATGCCAAAAGCAGGATAATACAGAGATTTGACCCTTGGAACTGCAAAACCACAGTTCTAGTTATCTGGCCTACACCAGACTCTTTTAAACAGATATATTTGTGTCTGAACAGTCAGGGAGACACTATTACTGTTTTTTTTTAACAAAAAAAAACTGCCTTAAGCAGGATAATACAGAGATTTGACCCGTAGAACAGCCAAACCACAGTTCTAGTTATCTGGCCTACACCAGACTCTTTTAAACAGATATATTTGTGTCTGAACAGTCAGGGAGACACTATTACTATTTTTTTTTACGGAAAAAATGCCAAAAGCAGGATAATACAGAGATTTGACCCTTGGAACTGCAAAACCACAGTTCTATTTATATGGCCTACACCAGACTCTTTTAATCTGATATATTTGTGTCTAAACAGTCAGGGATACACTATTACTGTTTTTTTTTATGGAAAAATTGCCAAAAGCAGGATAATAATGAGATTTGAACCATGGAACTGCAAAACCACAGTTCTAGTTATCTGGCCTACACCAGACTCTTTTAAACAGATATATTTGTGTCTGAACAGTCAGGGAGACACTATTACTGTTTTTTTATTATGGAAAAAATGCCAAAAGCAGGATAATACAGAGATTTTACCCGTGGGACTGCAAAACTACAGTTCTAGTTATTTGGCCTACACCAGACTCTTTTAAACACATATATTTGTGTCTGAACAATCAGGGACACGCTATTACTGTTTTTTTTACGTAAAAAATGCCAAAAGCAGGATAATACAGAGATTTGACCATTGGAACTGCAAATCCACAGTTCTAGTTATCTGGCCTACATCAGACTCTTTTAATCTGATATATTTGTGTCTAAACAGTCAGGGAGACACTATTACTGTTTGTTTACGGAAAAAATGCCAAAAGCAGGATAATACAGAGATTTGAACCATGGAACTGCAAAACCACAGTTCTAGTTATCTGGATTACACCAGACTCTTTTAAACAGATATATTTGTGTCTGAACAGTCAGGGAGACACTATCACTGTTTTTTTATTTTGGAAAAAATGCCAAAAGCAGGATAATACTGAGATTTGACCCTTAGAACTGCAAAACCACAGTTCTAGTTATCTGGCTCACAACGTACTCTTTTAAACAGATATATTTGGGTCTAAACAGTCATGGAGACATTACTACTGTTTTTTTTACAGAAAAAATGCCAAAAGCAGGATAATACAGAGATTTGACCCTTGGAACTGCAAAACCACAGTTCTAGTTATCTGGCTCACAATGTACTCTTTTAAACAGATATATTTGGGTCTAAACTATCATGGAGACATTACTACTGTTTTTTTTACAGAAAAAATGCCAAAAGCAGGATAATACAGAGATTTGACCCTTGGAACTGCAAAACCACAGCTCTAGTTATCTGGCCTACACCAGACACTTTTAAACAGATATATTTGTGTCTGAACAGTCAGGGAGACACTATTACTGTTTTTTTTTTTACGGAAAAAATGCCAAAAGCAGGATAATACAGAGATTTGACCCGTGGAACTGTAAAACCAAAGTTCTAGTTATCTGGCTTACACCAGACTCCTTTAAACAGATGTATTTGTGTCTGAACAGTCAAGGAGACACTATTACTGTTTTTTTTTTACGGAAAAAATGCCAAAACAGGATAATACAGAGATTTGACCCGTGGAACTGCAAAACCCCAGTTCTAGCTATCTGGCCTACACCAGACTCTTTTAAACAGATATATTTGTGTCTGAACAGTCAGGGAGACACTATAACTGTTTTTTTATACGGAAAAAATGTCAAAAGCAGGATAATACAGAGATTTAATCAGTGGAACTACAAAACCAGAGATCTAGTTATATGGCCTACACCACACTCTTTTAAACAGATATATTTGTGTCTGAACAGTCATGGAGACACTACTACTGTTTTTTTTACAGAAAAAAATGCCAAAAGCAGGATAATACAGAGATTTGACGCGTGGAACTGCAAAACCACAGTTCTAGTTATCTGGCCTACACCAGACTCTTTTAAATAGATATATTTGTGTCTGAACTGTCAGGGATACACTATTTCTGTTTTTTTTTTTTAAAAATGCCAAAAGCAGGATAATACAGAGATTTGACCCTTGGAACTGCAAAACCACAGTTCTAGTTATCTGGCCTACACCAGACTCTTTTAATCTGATATATTTGTGTCTAAAGAGTCAGGGAGACACCATTACTGTTTTTTTTTACGGAAAAAATGCCAAAAGCAGGATAATATGGAGATTTGAACCATGGAACTGCAAAACCACTGTTCTAGTTATCTGGCCTACACCAGACTCTTTTAAACAGATATATTTGTGTCTGAACAGTCAGGGAAACACTATTACTGTATTTTTTTACGGAAAAATGCCCAAAGCAGGATAATACAGAGATTTGAACCATGGAACTGCAAAACCACAGTTCTAGTTATCTGGCCTACACCAGACTCTTTTAAACAGATATATTTGTGTCTGAACAGTCAGGGAGACACTATTACTGTTTTTTTTAACAAAAAAAAACTGCCAAAAGCAGGATAATACAGAGATTTGACCCGTAGAACTGCCAAACCACAGTTCTAGTTATCTGGCCTACACCAGACTCTTTTAAACAGGTATATTTGTGTCTGAACAGTCAGGGAGACACTATTACTGTTTATTTTTACGGAAAAAATGCCAAAAGTAGGATAATACAGAGATTTGACCCTTGGAACTGCAAAACCACAGTTCTAGTTATCTGGCCTACATCAGACTCTTTTAATCTGATGTATTTGTGTCTAAACAGTCAGGGAGACACTATTACTGTTTTTTTTTATGGAAAAAATGCCAAAAGCAGGATAATACAGAGATTTAAACCATGGAACTGCAAAACCACCGCTCTAGTTATCTGGCCTACACTAGACTCTTTTAAACAGATGTATTTGAGTCTGAACAGTCAGGGAGACACTATTACTGTTTGTTTACGGAAAAAATGCCAAAAGCAGGATAATACAGAGATTTGACCCTTGGAACTTCAAAACCACAGCTCTAGTTATCTGGCCTACACCAGACACTTTTAAACAGATATATTTGTGTCTGAACAGTCAGGGAGACACTATTACTGTTTTTTTTTACGGAAAAAATGCCAAAAGCAGGATAATACAGAGATTTGACCCGTGGAACTGTAAAACCAAAGTTCTAGTTATCTGGCTTACACCAGACTCCTTTAAACAGATGTATTTGTGTCTGAACAGTCAGCGAGACACTATTACTGTTTTTTTTTTTACGGAAAAAATGCCAAAACAGGATAATACAGAGATTTGACCCGTGGAACTGCAAAACCCCAGTTCTAGCTATCTGGCCTACACCAGACTCTTTTAAACAGATATATTTGTGTCTGAACAGTCAGGGAGACACTATAACTGTTTTTTTATACGGAAAAAATGCCAAAAGCAGGATAATACAGAGATTTAATCAGTGGAACTACAAAACCAGAGATCTAGTTATATGGCCTACACCACACTCTTTTAAACAGATATATTTGTGTCTGAACAGTCATGGAGACACTACTACTGTTTTTTTTACAGAAAAAATGCCAAAAGCAGGATAATACAGAGATTTGACGCGTGGAACTGCAAAACCACAGTTCTAGTTATCTGGCCTACACCAGACTCTTTTAAATAGATATATTTGTGTCTGAACTGTCAGGGATACACTATTTCTGTTTTTTTTTTTAAAAAAATGCCAAAAGCAGGATAATACAGAGATTTGACCCTTGAAACTGCAAAACCACAGTTCTAGTTATCTGGCCTACACCAGACTCTTTTAATCTGATATATTTGTGTCTAAACAGTCAGGGAGACACTATTACTGTTTTTTTTTACGGAAAAAATGCCAAAAGCAGGATAATATGGAGATTTGAACCATGGAACTGCAAAACCACTGTTCTAGTTATCTGGCCTACACCAGACTCTTTTAAACAGATATATTTGTGTCTGAACAGTCAGGGAAACACTATTACTGTATTTTTTTACGGAAAAATGCCCAAAGCAGGATAATACAGAGATTTGAACTATGGAACTGCAAAACCACAGTTCTAGTTATCTGGCCTACACCAGACTCTTTTAAACAGATATATTTGTGTCTGAACAGTCAGGGACACACAATTACTGTTTTTTTATGGAAAAAATGCCAAAAGCAGGATAATACAGAGATTTGAACCATAGAACTGCAAAACCACAGTTCTAGTTATCTGGCCTACACCAGACTCTTTTAAACAGATATATTTGTGTCTGAACAGTCAGGGAGACACTATTACTGTTTTTTTTAACAAAAAAAAACTGCCAAAAGCAGGATAATACAGAGATTTGACCCGTAGAACTGCCAAACCACAGTTCTAGTTATCTGGCCTACACCAGACTCTTTTAAACAGGTATATTTGTGTCTGAACAGTCAGGGAGACACTATTACTGTTTATTTTTACGGAAAAAATGCCAAAAGTAGGATAATACAGAGATTTGACCCTTGGAACTGCAAAACCACAGTTCTAGTTATCTGGCCTACATCAGACTCTTTTAATCTGATGTATTTGTGTCTAAACAGTCAGGGAGACACTATTACTGTTTTTTTTTATGGAAAAAATGCCAAAAGCAGGATAATACAGAGATTTAAACCATGGAACTGCAAAACCACCGCTCTAGTTATCTGGCCTACACTAGACTCTTTTAAACAGATGTATTTGAGTCTGAACAGTCAGGGAGACACTATTACTGTTTGTTTACGGAAAAAATGAAGAAAGCAGGATAATACAGAGATTTGAACCATGGAACTGCAAAACCACAGTTCTAGTTATCTGGCCTACACCAGACTCTTTTAAACAGATATATTTGTGTCTGAACAGTCAGGGAGACACTATTACTGTTTTTTTTTTTATGGAAAAAATGCCAAGAGCAGAATAATACAGAGATTTGACCCGTGGAACTGCAAAAAACAAAGTTCTAGTTATCTGGCCTACACCAGACTCTTTTAAACAGATATATTTGTGTCAGAACAGTCAGGGAGACACTATAACTGTTTTTTTTACGGAAAAAATGCCAAAAGCAGGATAATACAGAGATTTAATCAGTGGAACTACAAAACCAGAGATCTAGTTATCTGGCCTACACCAGACTCTTTTAAACAGATATATTTGTGTCTGAACAGTCAGGGAAACACTATTACTGTATTTTTTTACGGAAAAATGCCCAAAGCAGGATAATACAGAGATTTGAACCATGGAACTGCAAAACCACAGTTCTAGTTATCTGGCCTACACCAGACTCTTTTAAACAGATATATTTGTGTCTGAACAGTCAGGGACACACAATTACTGTTTTTTTATGGAAAAAATGCCAAAAGCAGGATAATACAGAGATTTGAACCATAGAACTGCAAAACCACAGTTCTAGTTATCTGGCCTACACCAGACTCTTTTAAACAGATATATTTGTGTCTGAACAGTCAGGGAGACACTATTACTGTTTTTTTTAACAAAAAAAAACTGCCAAAAGCAGGATAATACAGAGATTTGACCCGTAGAACTGCCAAACCACAGTTCTAGTTATCTGGCCTACACCAGACTCTTTTAAACAGGTATATTTGTGTCTGAACAGTCAGGGAGACACTATTACTGTTTATTTTTACGGAAAAAATGCCAAAAGTAGGATAATACAGAGATTTGACCCTTGGAACTGCAAAACCACAGTTCTAGTTATCTGGCCTACATCAGACTCTTTTAATCTGATGTATTTGTGTCTAAACAGTCAGGGAGACACTATTACTGTTTTTTTTTATGGAAAAAATGCCAAAAGCAGGATAATACAGAGATTTAAACCATGGAACTGCAAAACCACCGCTCTAGTTATCTGGCCTACACTAGACTCTTTTAAACAGATCTATTTGAGTCTGAACAGTCAGGGAGACACTATTACTGTTTGTTTACGGAAAAAATGAAAAAAGCAGGATAATACAGAGATTTGAACCATGGAACTGCAAAACCACAGTTCTAGTTATCTGGCCTACACCAGACTCTTTTAAACAGATATATTTGTGTCTGAACAGTCAGGGAGACACTATTACTGTTTTTTTTTTTATGGAAAAAATGCCAAGAGCAGAATAATACAGAGATTTGACCCGTGGAACTGCAAAACCACAGTTCTAGTTATCTGGCCTACACCAGACTCTTTTAAACAGATATATTTGTGTCTGAACAGTCAGGGAGACACTATAACTGTTTTTTTTACGGAAAAAATGCCAAAAGCAGGATAATACAGAGATTTAATCAGTGGAACTACAAAACCAGAGATCTAGTTATATGGCCTACACCACACTCTTTTAAACAGATATATTTGTGTCTGAACAGTCATGGAGACACTACTACTGTTTTTTTTACAGAAAAAATGCCAAAAGCAGGATAATACAGAGATTTGACGCGTGGAACTGCAAAACCACAGTTCTAGTTATCTGGCCTACACTAGACTCTTTTAAATAGATATATTTGTGTCTGAACTGTCAGGGATACACTATTTCTGTTTTTTTTTTTTAAAAATGCCAAAAGCAGGATAATACAGAGATTAGACCCTTGGAACTGCAAAACCACAGTTCTAGTTATCTAGCCTACACCAGACTCTTTTAATCTGATATATTTGTGTCTAAACAGTCAGGGAGACACTATTACTGTTTTTTTTTTACGGAAAAAATGCCAAAAGCAGGATAATATGGAGATTTGAACCATGGAACTGCAAAATCACTGTTCTAGTTATCTGGCCTACACCAGACTCTTTTAAACAGATATATTTGTGTCTGAACATTCAGGGAGACACAATTACTGTTTTTTTATGGAAAAAATGCCAAAATCAGGACAATACAGAGATTTCACCCGTGGAACTGCAAAACCATAGTTCTAGTTATCTGGCCTACACCAGACCCTTTTAAACAGATATATTTGTGTCTAAACAGTCAGGGAAACACTATTACTGTATTTTTTTACGGAAAAATGCCCAAAGCAGGATAATACAGAGATTTGAACCATGGAACTGCAAAACCACAGTTCTAGTTATCTGGCCTACACCAGACTCTTTTAAACAGATATATTTGTGTCTGAACAGTCAGGGACACACAATTACTGTTTTTTTATGGAAAAAATGCCAAAAGCAGGATAATACAGAGATTTGAACCATAGAACTGCAAAACCACAGTTCTAGTTATCTGGCCTACACCAGACTCTTTTAAACAGATATATTTGTGTCTGAACAGTCAGGGAGACACTATTACTGTTTTTTTTTATCAAAAAAAAACTGCCAAAAGCAGGATAATACAGAGATTTGACCCGTAGAACTGCCAAACCACAGTTCTAGTTATCTGGCCTACACCAGACTCTTTTAAACAGATATATTTGTGTCTGAACAGTCAGGGAGACACTATTACTGTTTTTTTTTACGGAAAAAATGCCAAAAGTAGGATAATACAGAGATTTGACCCTTGGAACTGCAAAACCACAGTTCTATTTATCTGGCCTACATCAGACTCTTTTAATCTGATATATTTGTGTTTAAACAGTCAGGGATACACTATTACTGTTTTTTTTATGGAAAAAAATGCCAAAAGCAGGATAATACAGAGATTTGAAACATGGAACTGCAAAACCACAGTTCTAGTTATCTGGCTTACACCAGACTCTTTTAAACAGATATATTTGTGTCTGAACAATCAGGGACACACTATTACTGTTTTTTTTACGGAAAAAATGCCAAAAGCAGGATAATACAGAGATTTGACCCTTGGAACTGCAAAACCACAGTTCTAGTTATCTGGCCTACTTCAGACTCTTTTAATCTGATATATTTGTGTCTAAACAGTTAGGGAGACACTATTACTGTTTTTTTTTACGGAAAAAATGCCAAAAGCAGGATAATACAGAGTTTTGAACAGTGGAACTGCAAAACCACAGTTCTAGTTATCTGACCTATACCAGACTCTTTTAAACAGATATATTTGTGTCTGAACAGTCAGGGAGACACTATTACTGTTTTTTTATTATGGAAAAAATGCCAAAAGCAGGATAATACAGAGATTTGACCCTTAGAACTGCAAAACCACAGTTCTAGTTATCTGACCTACACCAGACTCTTTTAAACAGATATATTTGTGTGTGAACAGTCAGGGAGATACTATTACTGTTTTTTTGTACGGAAAAAATGCCAAAAGCAGGATAATACAGAGATTTAATCCTTGGAACTGCAAAACAACAGTTCTAGTTATCTGGCCTACAACGTACTCTTTTAAACAGATATATTTGGGTCTAAACAGTCATGGAGACACTATTACTGTTTTTTTACAGAAAAAATGCCAAAAGCAGGATAATACAGAGATTAGACCCTTGGAACTGCAAAACCACAGTTCTAGTTATCTGGCCTACACCAGACTCTTTTAAACAGATATATTTGTGTCTGAACAGTCAGGGAGACACTATTACTGTTTTTTTTTAACAAAAAAAAACTGCCTAAAGCAGGATAATACAGAGATTTGACCCGTAGAACAGCCAAACCACAGTTCTAGTTATCTGGCCTACACCAGACTCTTTTAAACAGATATATTTGTATCTGAACAGTCAGGGAGACACTATTACTATCTTTTTTTACGGAAAAAAATGCCAAAAGCAGGATAATACAGAGATTTGACCCTTGGAACTGCAAAACCACATTTCTATTTATATGGCCTACACCAGACTCTTTTAATCTGATATATTTGTGTCTAAACAGTCAGGGATACACTATTACTGTTTTTTTTATGGAAAAAATGCCAAAAGCAGGATAATACAGAGATTTGAACCATGGAACTGCAAAACCACAGTTCTAGTTATCTGGCCTACACCAGACTCTTTTAAACAGATATATTTGTGTCTGAACATTCAGGGAGACACAATTACTGTTTTTTTATGGAAAAAATGCCAAAATCAGGACAATACAGAGATTTCACCCGTGGAACTGCAAAACCATAGTTCTAGTTATCTGGCCTACACCAGACCCTTTTAAACAGATATATTTGTGTCTAAACAGTCAGGGAAACACTATTACTGTATTTTTTTACGGAAAAATGCCCAAAGCAGGATAATACAGAGATTTGAACCATGGAACTGCAAAACCACAGTTCTAGTTATCTGGCCTACACCAGACTCTTTTAAACAGATATATTTGTGTCTGAACAGTCAGGGACACACAATTACTGTTTTTTTATGGAAAAAATGCCAAAAGCAGGATAATACAGAGATTTGAACCATAGAACTGCAAAACCACAGTTCTAGTTATCTGGCCTACACCAGACTCTTTTAAACAGATATATTTGTGTCTGAACAGTCAGGGAGACACTATTACTGTTTTTTTTTATCAAAAAAAAACTGCCAAAAGCAGGATAATACAGAGATTTGACCCGTAGAACTGCCAAACCACAGTTCTAGTTATCTGGCCTACACCAGACTCTTTTAAACAGATATATTTGTGTCTGAACAGTCAGGGAGACACTATTACTGTTTTTTTTTACGGAAAAAATGCCAAAAGTAGGATAATACAGAGATTTGACCCTTGGAACTGCAAAACCACAGTTCTATTTATCTGGCCTACATCAGACTCTTTTAATCTGATATATTTGTGTTTAAACAGTCAGGGATACACTATTACTGTTTTTTTTATGGAAAAAAATGCCAAAAGCAGGATAATACAGAGATTTGAAACATGGAACTGCAAAACCACAGTTCTAGTTATCTGGCTTACACCAGACTCTTTTAAACAGATATATTTGTGTCTGAACAATCAGGGACACACTATTACTGTTTTTTTTACGGAAAAAATGCCAAAAGCAGGATAATACAGAGATTTGACCCTTGGAACTGCAAAACCACAGTTCTAGTTATCTGGCCTACTTCAGACTCTTTTAATCTGATATATTTGTGTCTAAACAGTTAGGGAGACACTATTACTGTTTTTTTTTACGGAAAAAATGCCAAAAGCAGGATAATACAGAGATTTGAACAGTGGAACTGCAAAACCACAGTTCTAGTTATCTGACCTATACCAGACTCTTTTAAACAGATATATTTGTGTCTGAACAGTCAGGGAGACACTATTACTGTTTTTTTATTATGGAAAAAATGCCAAAAGCAGGATAATACAGAGATTTGACCCTTAGAACTGCAAAACCACAGTTCTAGTTATCTGACCTACACCAGACTCTTTTAAACAGATATATTTGTGTGTGAACAGTCAGGGAGATACTATTACTGTTTTTTTGTACGGAAAAAATGCCAAAAGCAGGATAATACAGAGATTTAATCCTTGGAACTGCAAAACAACAGTTCTAGTTATCTGGCCTACAACGTACTCTTTTAAACAGATATATTTGGGTCTAAACAGTCATGGAGACACTATTACTGTTTTTTTACAGAAAAAATGCCAAAAGCAGGATAATACAGAGATTAGACCCTTGGAACTGCAAAACCACAGTTCTAGTTATCTGGCCTACACCAGACTCTTTTAAACAGATATATTTGTGTCTGAACAGTCAGGGAGACACTATTACTGTTTTTTTTTAACAAAAAAAAACTGCCTAAAGCAGGATAATACAGAGATTTGACCCGTAGAACAGCCAAACCACAGTTCTAGTTATCTGGCCTACACCAGACTCTTTTAAACAGATATATTTGTATCTGAACAGTCAGGGAGACACTATTACTATCTTTTTTTACGGAAAAAAATGCCAAAAGCAGGATAATACAGAGATTTGACCCTTGGAACTGCAAAACCACATTTCTATTTATATGGCCTACACCAGACTCTTTTAATCTGATATATTTGTGTCTAAACAGTCAGGGATACACTATTACTGTTTTTTTTATGGAAAAAATGCCAAAAGCAGGATAATACAGAGATTTGAACCATGGAACTGCAAAACCACAGTTCTAGTTATCTGGCCTACACCAGACTCTTTTAAACAGATATATTTGTGTCTGAACAGTCAGGGAGACACTATTACTGTTTTTTTATTATGGAAAAAATGCCAAAAGCAGGATAATACAGAGATTTTACCCATGGGACTGCAAAACTACAGTTCTAGTTATTTGGCCTACACAAGACTCTTTTAAACAGATATATTTGTGTCTGAACAATCAGGGACACGCTATTACTGTTTTTTTTACGTAAAAAATGCCAAAAGCAGGATAATGCAGAGATTTAAACCATGGAACTGCAAAACCACCGTTCTAGCTATCTGGCCTACACTAGACTCTTTTAAACAGATGTATTTGAGTCTGAACAGTCAGGGAGACACTATTACTGTTTGTTTACGGAAAAAATTCCAAAAGCAGGATAATACAGAGATTTGAACCATGAAACTGCAAAACCACAGTTCTAGTTATCTGGCCTACACCAGACTCTTTTAAACAGATATATTTGTGTCTGAGCAGTCAGGGAGACACTATCACTGTTTTTTTATTTTGGAAAAAATGCCAAAAGCAGGATAATACTGAGATTTGACCCTTAGAACTGCAAAACCACAGTTCTAGTTATCTGGCTCACAACGTACTCTTTTAATCAGATATATTTGGGTCTAAACAGTCATGGAGACATTACTACCGTTTTTTTTACAGAAAAAATGCCAAAAGCAGGATAATACAGAGACTTGACCCGTGGAACTGTAAAACCAAAGTTCTAGTTATCTGGCTTACACCAGACTCCTTTAAACAGATGTATTTGTGTCTGAACAGTCAGGGAGACACTATTACTGTTTTTTTTTTTACGGAAAAAATGCCAAAACAGGATAATACAGAGATTTGACCCGTGGAACTGCAAAACCCCAGTTCTAGCTATCTGGCCTACACCAGACTCTTTTAAACAGATATATTTGTGTCTGAACAGTCAGGGAGACACTATAACTGTTTTTTTTTACGGAAAAAATGCCAAAAGCAGGATAATACAGAGATTTAATCAGTGGAACCACAAAGCCAGAGATCTAGTTATATGGCCTACACCAGACTCTTTTAAACAGATATATTTGTGTCTGAACAGTCAGGGAGACACTATAACTGTTTTTTTTTACGGAAAAAATGCCAAAAGCAGGATAATACAGAGATTTAATCAGTGGAACTACAAAACCAGAGATCTAGTTATATGGCATACACCACACTCTTTTAAACAGATATATTTGTGTCTGAACAGTCATGGAGACACTACTACTGTTTTTTTTACAGAAAAAATGCCAAAAGCAGGATAACA
Source organism: Phyllobates terribilis (assembly GCF_046119375.1). Lineage (NCBI taxonomy): Eukaryota > Metazoa > Chordata > Amphibia > Anura > Dendrobatidae > Phyllobates > Phyllobates terribilis. The sequence continues at coordinate 54,108,772 of NW_027362771.1, read as the reverse complement.
CAGAGATTTGACGCGTGGAACTGCAAAACCACAGTTCTAGTTATCTGGCCTACACCAGACTCTTTTAATCTGATATATTTGTGTCTAAACAGTCAGGGAGACACTATTACTGTTTTTTTTTTACGGAAAAAATGCCAAAAGCAGGATAATACGGAGATTTCACCCGTGGAACTGCAAAACCACAGTTCTAGTTATCTGGCCTACACCAGACTCTTTTAATCTGATATATTTGTGTCTAAACAGTCAGGGAGACACTATAACTGTTTTTTTTTACTGAAAAAATGCCAAAAGCAGGATAATACAGAGATTTAATCAGTGGAACTACAAAACCAGAGATCTAGTTATATGGCCTACACCAGACTCTTTTAAACAGATATATTTGTGTCTAAACAGTCAGGGAAACACTATTACTGTATTTTTTTACGGAAAAATGCCAAAAGCAGGATAATACAGAGATTTGAACCATGGAACTGCAAAACCACAGTTCTAGTTATCTGGCCTACACCAGACTCTTTTAAACAGATATATTTATGTCTGAACAGTCATGGAGACACTATTACTGTTTTTTTATTTTGGAAAAAATGCCAAAGCAGGATAATACAGGGATTTGACCCTTAGAACTGCAAAACCACAGTTCTAGTTATCTGGCCTACACCAGACTCTTTTAAACAGATATATTTGTGTCTGAACAGTCAGGGAGATACTATTACTCTTTTTTTCTACGGAAAAAATGCCAAAAGCAGGATAATACAGAGATTTAACCCTTGGAACTGCAAAACAACAGTTCTAGTTATCTGGCTCACAACGTACTCTTTTAAACAGATATATTTTTGTCTAAACAGTCATGGAGACACTACTACTGTTTTTTTTGCAGAAAAAATGCCAAAAGCAGGATAATACAGAGATTTGACCCTTGGAACTGCAAAACCACAGTTCTAGTTCAATGGCCTACACCAGACACTTTTAAACAGATATATTTTTGTCTGAACAGTCAGGGAGACACTATTACTGTTTTTTTTTTACGGAAAAAATGCCAAAAGCAGGATAATACAGAGATTTGACCCGTGGAACTGCAAAACCACAGTTCTAGTTATCTGGCCTACACCAGACTCTTTTAAACAGATATATTTGGGTCTGAACAGTCAGGGAGACACTATAACTGTTTTTTTTTACGGAAAAAATGCCAAAAGCAGGATAATACAGAGATTTAATGAGTGGAACTACAAAACCAGAGATCTAGTTATATGGCCTACACCACACTCTTTAAACAGATATATTTGTGTCTGAACAGTCATGGAGACACTACTACTGTTTTTTTTACAGAAAAAATGCCAAAAGCAGGATAACACAGAGATTTGACGAGTGGAACTGCAAAACCACAGTTCTAGTTATCTGGCCTACACCAGACTCTTTTAAATAGATATATTTGTGTCTGAACTGTCAGGGATACACTATTTCTGTTTTTTTTTTTTAAAAAATGCCAAAAGCAGGATAATACAGAGATTTGACCCTTGGAACTGCAAAACCACAGTTCTAGTTATCTGGCCTACACCAGACTCTTTTAATCTGATATATTTGTGTCTAAACAGTCAGGGAGACACTATTACTGTTTTTTTTTTACGGAAAAAATGCCAAAAGCAGGATAATACGGAGATTTCACCGGTGGAACTGCAAAACCACAGTTCTAGTTATCTGGCCTACACCAGACTCTTTTAAACAGATATATTTGTGTCTAAACAGTCAGGGAAACACTATTACTGTATTTTTTTTCGGAAAAATGCCAAAAGCAGGATAATACAGAGATTTGAACCATGGAACTGCAAAACCACAGTTCTAGTTATCTGGCCTACACCAGACTCTTTTAAACAGATATATTTGTGTCTGAACAGTCATGGAGACACTATTACTGTTTTTTTATTTCAGAAAAAATGCCAAAAGCAGGATAATACAGAGATTTGACCCTTGGAACTGCAAAACCACAGTTCTAGTTCTCTGGCCTACACCAGACACTTTTAAACAGATATATTTGTGTCTGAACAGTCAGGGAGACACTATTACTGTTTTTTTTTTTTACGGAAAAAATGCCAAAAGCAGGATAATACAGAGATTTGACCCGTGGACCTGCAAAACCAAAGTTCTAGTTATCTGGCTTACACCAGACTCCTTTAAACAGATATATTTGTGTCTGAACAGTCAGGGAGACACTATTACTGTTTTTTTTTTACGGAAAAAATGCCAAAAGCAGGATAATACAGAGATTTGACCCGTGGAACTGCAAAACCAGAGTTCTAGTTATCTGGCCTACACCAGACTCTTTTAAACAGATATATTTGGGTCTGAACAGTCAGGGAGACACTCTAACTGTTTTTTTTTTACGGAAAAAATGCCAAAAGCAGGATAATACAGAGATATGACCCTTGGAACTGCAAAACCACAGTTCTACTTATCTGGCCTACACCAGACTCTTTTAAACAGATATATTTGTGTCTGAACAGTCAGGGAGACACTATTACTGTTTTTTTTAATGGAAAAAATGCAAAAAGCAGGATAATACAGAGATTTGAACCATTGTACTGCAAAACCACAGTTCTAGTTATCTGGCCTACACCAGACTCTTTTAAACAGATATATTTGTGTCTGAACAGTCAGGGAGGCACTATTACTGTTTTTTTTAACGGAAAAAATGCCAAAAGAAGGCTAAAACAGAGATTTGACATGTGGAACTGCAATGCCAGAGTTCTAGTTATCTGGCCTTCACCAGACTCATAAACAGATATATTTTTGTCTGAACAGTCAGGGAGACACTATTACTGTTTTTTTTTATGGAAAAAATGCCAAAAGCAGGATAATACAGAGATTTGAACCGTGGAACTGCAAAACCACAGTTCTAGTTATCTGGCCTACACCAGACTCTTTTAAACAGATATATTTATGTCTAAACAGTCAGGGAAACACTATTACTGTTTTTTTCTACGGAAAAATGCCAAAAGCAGGATTATACAGAGATTTGATCCGTGGAACTACAAAACCACAGTTCTAGTTATATGGCCTACACCAGACTCTTTTAAACAGATATATTTGTGTCTGAACAGTCAGGGAGACACAATTACTGTTTTTTTACGGAAAAAATGCCAAAAGCAGGATAATACAGAGATTTGAACCATGGAACTGCAAAACCACAGCTCTAGTTATCTGGCCTACACCAGACTCTTTTAAACAGATATATTTGTGTCTGAACAGTCAGGGAGACACTATTACTGTTTTTTTTTAACAAAAAAAAACAGCCAAAAGCAGGATAATACAGAGATTTGACCCGTAGAGCTGCCAAACCACAGTTCTAGTTATCTGGCCTACACCAGACTCTTTTAAATAAATATATTTGTGTCTGAACAGTCAGGGAGACACTATTACTGTTTTTTTTTATGGAAAAAATGCAAAAAGCAGGATAATACAGAGATTTGACCCTTGGAACTGCAAAACCATAGTTCTATTTATCTGGCCTACACCAGACTCTTTTAATCTGATATATTTGTGTCTAAACAGTCAGGGATGCACTATTACTGTTTTTTTTTATGGAAAAAATGCCAAAAGCAGGATAATTCAGAGATTTAAAAAATGGAACTGCAAAACCACAGTTCTAGTTATCTGGCCTAAACCAGACTCTTTTAAACAGATATATTTGTGTCTGAACAGTCAGGGAGACACTATTACTGTTTTTTTGTACGGAAAAAATGACAAAAGCAGGATAATACAGAGATTTAACCCTTGGAACTGCAAAACAACAGTTCTAGTTATCTGGCCTACACCATACTCTTTTAAACAGATATATTTGGGTCAAAACAGTCATGGAGACACTATTACTGTTTTTTTTACAGAAAAAATTCCAAAAGCAGGATAATACAGAGATTTGACCCTTGGAACTGCAAAACCACAGTTCTAGTTATCTGGCCTTCACCAGACTCTTTTAAACAGATATATTTGTGTCTGAACAGTCAGGGAGACACTATAACTGTTTTTTTTTACGGAAAAAATGCCAAAAGCAGGATAATACAGAGATTTAATCCGTGGAACTACAAAGCCAGAGATCTAGTTATATGGCCTACACCAGACTCTTTTAAACAGATATATTTGTGTCTGAGCAGTCAGGGAGACACTATTACTGTTTTTTTTACGGAAAAAATGCCAAGAGCAGGATAATACAGAGATTTGACCCGTGGAACTGCAAAACCATAGTTCTAGTTATCTGGCCTACACCAGACTCTTTTAAACAGATATATTTGTGTCTGAACAGTCAGGGAGACACTATCACTGTTTTTTTATTTTGGAAAAAATGCCAAAAGCAGGATAATACTGAGATTTAACCCTTAGAACTGCAAAACCACAGTTCTAGTTATCTGGCCTACACCAGGCTCTTTTAAACAGGTATATTTGTGTCTGAAAAGTCAGGGAGATACTATTACTGTTTTTTTGTACGGAAAAAATGCCAAAAGCAGGATAATACAGAGATTTAACCCTTGGAACTGCAAAACAACAGTTCTAGTTATCTGACTCACAACGTACTGTTTTAAACAGATATATTTGGGTCT